>NC_136507.1:80400044-80645044 GCF_053919585.1 Euprymna scolopes
ACCTCTATTGAATTGGCACTGATTGGGTCCAGTGACAAGGAGTAGTGCTAGACGACCGAAAACAATGCAGAGATAAGCGGAGAGCGCATACAACACCTAGAATTCTCAAATCTTCACCCATTTTCCCGACCCCCTCTCTCTCTCCTCTTCTTCCCTCTCGTTCTATTTCTTTTGAATATTCAGCATTTGACCCCCGTTTATTATCTAATATAATCATTTATCTCGAACGAATCGATAACACAAACAATTTCTAATATAATGTTTATTGATTGATATTTCACTTGATTTAGACAAAAATTGGCTGATTTCAAAACTGCCATGGTAGATCAGACATACATCGAGATGCGATTCAAACGAATGTTAAAACACAAATGGTTCTAATTGTTACCCTCTTTCTTTCTCCGGTTTGTGTAGATACACTCTTTTTGTTATTTCTGAAAGCTAGCAAGTTTTAACATGAATGTGTTAAATCAAAAACTGTTTAACCAATGGAAATATTTCCAATCCTCAAAAAGTAACACATATATATGAATGTAGTAAGCCAGTGAAGACTTAGAACTTCCTATAAGACTTGGGAAAAAATCTATTTAAAATATCTTTCAACAGACGGCCTGAAAGGAACCCAAGAACGTCTATTCAACGCCTTATCCCGGGCCTTAGGTTTGTGTGGAATGTTGAATGGAGTAGCAAGGTGAAAAAAACTCAATACCTCACATATCCAGTCTTTCATAACCCGCACATATATATACACGTACTAACAAGGAGAAAGGTAAGTGCACACACATACACAATGCCACGATGCACAATACACTATGAACTTTTTGATTTGTAACTACTATGTACTCAACTTTTTTTTTACAAAGGAATCACCACTTATCAAGGTCCAGAGGCAACTCGAGGATAAGAGTTTAAGAGTGTACAGTGGTCAAAAGGACAATATCATAGGAATCGTTAGAAGTGTAAATTGGGAAAATTGGATTACTTAAGGGGAACGGCTCATCAAAAACTTATTTACATTGGACTTGAAGACAACTATATTGTAGTCGGCTGGAAAGCAGGTAAACGAAAGAGTTTCACAGGTGTACAGTTCTAAGAAAGAAACTTTGTTCATAGAATCTATGTTTAGGTTTAGGCACAGATAAAGTGTGGGAGAAATTATTGATAGTGTTTACAGCAAAACGAGTGTTTCTCATGAATGTTTGGCTACGTGGGGGGGGGGCTTAGATTGGAGCTCAGACGAACACTTTCCACGAAAATAACGATAAAACAGAGACAACCTCGCAACATCTCTTCTGTGAGAAAGAGGTTGTGGGGAAGAGAAAGGGGCATCCTCTACGAGGCTACAAAGTCTATTTTGAACTCTGTCAAGGCAGGATAAGCTCTTCCTAGCAACTCCTTCTCAGATGTGGCAATAGTACTCCATCCTTGGACGTACCTGGCTTTTATATAGGTAGAGAATTGCATCAGCAGGTAGATATCTACTGGATCGGTAGAAGAATCCTATCATTTTTTCAGCGACCTTGGTAACAGATTTGATGTACGTACTCCATTTCAGATCAGGTCAAACCCAGAAGCTTGTCAAAACATAGAACTCCCAAGACGTGAGCCATTCATTTCAATTGATGCTAGATGGGGATCAGAGCGTTGATGATGTAAAGATAGAAGCTTGGTTTTAGATGCATTAAAAGTAACCAGCCACTTTTTACCCCATTGTACTACATGCTCAAGTGAAGAGAAGAAAGAATTAACAAACTAAACACGAAAAAGTTGTGAAAATTGATACAGCAGGAACATGCTAATCGTGGCCACTTATTTCTCTGTTTCTCTGCATCGTTACCACTGCTTTTTTTGGAGTGGGGGCTGAATCCAGGGAGAATGACCTTTCACATGTCTCTCAGAATAAACAAGCTTGTTACTGTGAAGCAAGATCTTGGAAATACGCCTTCAATAAGTTTCCAGACATTTTTTGGTTGGTTGGTTGTTTGTTTTTGTTTTACGGCATATCAACCTTTTTCAGATTATTTAATGCGGAATCTAGTGATTTTGAGGAACGATTTTTTAATGGAGTATATTTGTTTTTTAAGTTGGATTCTATTTAACCCATAGTTGGGACCAAACAGGTGCTACCACTCCGGGTCATAGTGGATATGGGAGCAATGGCAATTAAAGGATGGCTCCACATCCCCAAGGCCCGCAAGCTGGGGCCTCACCATTGGATATAGTTTTAGGTCATATCCAGAGTCAGACATTTTTTGTACAGGCATTTAAAATTGTCATAGACACTTGAAAAGTAAGTATAGTATTGCTATACATCTTATGAGATGACTGGCCAATTTTTATGATTTCAGATTCAAATGAACAGCTACTGCAGGAATTGGAATACACCCTACTAAAGTTTGATTGTCACAGTTGATGAATTTCAAAAATGTAAACTAGACGTGGGAGTACTTCAGAAGAACGATATGCGATAAAATTATGTTTTAAACTTGGAAAAATGCCATAGAAATGTATTGAATGCTTCAGACTGCTTTTGGACTATCTTGCATGAATCAAGCATCAGTTTTTGAGTAGCATAAGAGATCCAAGGAAGGCAGGGAGTCTGTGAGGGATGATGAGAAGGGTGGAAGGAGTAAGAAAGTCAGAACACTAGAGTTGGTTGTGTTGTGTTGTGTGGTACATTAGTGGAGACTCATATTGGGGACGTATATAACGGTTGGGGATGACAATTCTTTAGGGGAGACATATTAATACAGACTGGGAGATATTTTGCAACATTCAGTTCTTATACACATATAGAGAGGAGGAGGAGATACTTAACTTATGATGATGGTGGGGAGGACACATAATACTTGGAAGGGTCTACACAAGAGTAACAAGATGATGTTATACACATTTACCTTTTTTGGTTGTGATGAATGACGACACAAGGCAATCAGTTACAAATTATTAATGGTGATTGCTTTATTCATCTGATCGGCCGGTCGATGACGTCAGGAATTCATCTTGTATCTACATCGTCTAATCTTTTACCTTTCGCCTCTAAGGGGCTCCCACTCCAACTGACTATCTCTCATCAACTGTCGACTCTCAACTCTCGACTGATCAACTGACAACTCCTGTAACTTCGAACTCTTAGATCGTATATTGAGAAAACTCCTTTGTTTATGATGTCAGAAGTGTGTTTGCCAAACGTGACTAATTTTCAAGTGGCTTTACTTTTGTTTTTCCAACACACTTTTCACAAACAAAAGAATCCTCAATTCTAATCTAACCTATTTTTAAACAATATAATTTAACTCATATTGTGCATTCATTTAACTGACATTATCTAATATCTAGATTTTCAAAGAATGGACAATTGACTCTTTTTCTGATATAAACAATAAGTATTTTTAATAGAATAAACAATATTTAACTATTTTTAATAGAAGTAACAATATTTAACTATTTTTAATAGAAATAACAATATTTAACTATTTTTAAGAGAATTAAGAATAGACTTAATTTTTAACATTCCATTCTCTATTATCTTTAACACAGGGTTCAATTTTCCTTATATCATTTTCGCTTATTTCGTATGTCTTCTTACTTACATGATAAGGGACAGCCCTTTTTCATGTAACACTTGGCCAAATAAAGAATTTCATGAATAAGGACCGTCGTGTGTCTACAGAGACATGAGTGCACAGTTTGATGTCAGTGTGGGAACTGTATGCACAATTATTTGCAAGGAACTGAAGATGCAGAAGATTTGCGTGAAGTTTGTCCCAAGGGTGTTCAGAGAAGATCAGAAAGAAAAATGGTATCATGAATATCAAGACAGCGAAAAACAGCAAAAAAAAAAACAAAACAAAACAGCAAAACTTTGAAAAATTATTACTACAAACATTGTTGAATAGTGGTCAAAATACAGTGAATGAACATGCTTTTTTTCTTAAAATGGTATTGGAAGTGGACAATTTCACTTATTTCCTAGAGGAGGATAAAACCTTCTCTTTATATTTCAGAAGGTATGAAGATCTATATAAAAATAAGTCATGAAAAAATTAGCATACTACACTGAAAAGTAGGGACCACCGATTATAACAAGTTTATAGACTCTATTTTACTCCAGAAAAAATAAGCGATTGATTTTTGCTGAAGCTGTTAAACTTCTAACAGAAATAGTTAGCCCTAAAACCTCCCTATTTCACAAAAATTTGGAAATGTTTGAACTTAACCACAAATGAGGACTTCTCAACATTTGCATCGATTGTAAATAAACACAATGACAATAATTTTATATGCGTAATATTCATACAAGTATCCACAAAAGACTCAGAAATTAGACAAAGAATGTTAACTAAGTTGGCAGTAGAATGAAACTTACCATTTCAAAACTTAGTTGAAGACTGTTAAAGACTTATGTATTAAACAAAACTCTAAAAATATTTAAGAGTCAGGAAATTCTCACATAAGGAAGATATGTCAGAAAGCACATTCCAATTTTCCTTCCAAAACAATTCAAACGAAAACAAAAGATTTTTTTCAAGTTATCCCAATAAAAAAACAAGCTAAAGGTACATATTTATTTTTGCTAAGAACAAAACTAAAATCAGTTCACTTCAGTAGAAAAACATGGTAAATAAAAATTATCAGAACCATTTTTTTGGTTCGTTGTTAACAAAAGTAATATCCAAATCAGGTATAAAAAATAATAAAAATAATATCTCGAAATCACCGCTCGGTCTTATGATAGGCTGTTAAACCGCCGCTAAACTCGAGATGTTGTTCGACACTTTTGAGGATTTATGAGTCAACACTTTTTGGTCAAAAAATAAGGTAAGTTGACGAAAATTTATCATGCGACATCTTTCCGAAATCAATCTATGAAAAAAGACGCATCAAATGAAGCTTATATGGCTAATGTGATCCAACCATCCATGATCGTATGTGATTACCTCAAAGGTGGGGGATTATGGATAGTTGAATCAGAGCTATGGCTGAAAATTGCCCCAAAAGGGGGGCAGCAAGAGATGAATTAGAGCCGTTTTAGTTTAATGGCAGATCCCGGGGGACTACCAGTTAACATTGCTGGTTGGAAAGAGAGATGGCTTGCTCGCGGATGTGAAATACATTTTCTTTGTAAAGGTAAAAACAAAGTCGAAAACATTAAACAATATTGCTGTAAAAAAATTTTATTTGGAAGTTTCTAGCCATTATATGGGCTAGAGGGCTGAGCTTGAGGTCTGGGTCAAAAATCAACCTGTCTGTGAAAAACTTATTCATTGGGATGTATGCGGAGGGGTGAGGCTGATTATCCAATCAGGGCGAACCAGATTACGACTGACTGGATGGGGATTGGTTAGATGAGAACCCCAGGTCCGCTCAGAAGCCAACCATCCCTCCATACATAAAGCACTGCAGACCAAGGAAAGGCCAGTTGAACTCAATTAAATAATTAACTTTTATACGAAAACTACAACCAGAGTCCGCATCAATTTATTATTATTATTATTATTATTATTATTATTATTATTATTATTATTATTATTATTACTACTACTATTACTATTATCATTATTATTATTGTTACTGTTACTATTATTATTATTATGATTATTATTATTATTACTACTATTACTATTATAATTATTATTATTATTATTATTACTATTATTATTATTACTATTATTACTATTATTATTACTATTATTATTATTATTATTATTATTATTACTACTATTACTATTATTATTATTATTATTACTATTATTATTATTATTATTATTACTATTATTATTACTATTAATATTGTTACTGCTACTATTATTATTATTATTATTATTATTATCTTAATGTTACTATTATTATTATTATTATTATTATTATTATTATTATTATTACTATTATTATTATTGTTACTGCTACTATTATTATTATTATTATTATTATTATTATCTTAATATTACTATTATTATTATTATTATTATTATTATTACTTGTGAGTTAAGTTAAAGAAAAGCAACCAAGTTGAATGATCTTTTTCAGCAACAGAGAAAGGAGAGAGCAGATCCTCAAACTACTGCATCCAGCGTCATATCAACCTGAAGACTTTTGTGGATATTCTGGCTGAGCCACCTAGGACTAACTGTGTGGACACTACATTCTTCCTCATGTTGCATCTTTACCGAGGGAGGTCGGGTCTTCGCACAAGTTTACAGCTAATCAAGAAAGACAACGAAAAGAATAAAGCTTATAGTTCAGAAGGATAATGAGAAATAACGCAGCAACAATTGAAAGTGAGCAGAAAATTAAAAAAAAAAAACTTTACAAAAGGAAATTATTTTGAAACACAAACAAGAGACTAAAGCTTTAATGAAAAAGCAAAAACCAAACCAAAGTCAAACCGAGCCGCAATTAGAATAGGCAAATACGAGGTTGGTCCGGCTGTACCAGCCTGTAACAGTTCAGTTTCTTTGTAAGAACAGCTAAATAGTAAAACCAAATTAACAGTAATTGCAAAACAGAACTGTGGTGTCATTCAGAAACTAATGGATGATACTACTAAGGAAACGCAGACCTTAAATCTAATTGTAAAAGATTGGAGATATAGCTACGCTGTCTATGACCCCAAAAAGAAGTTTCAAGACCTTATTGTGATAAATCTTAGGAGTACACAATACTTATCCCCCTGCAGAGTGATGGACGCCATATTGAATATCCACTTGAGACAAGGGAAAATACCTAAATATATCACCAAGTTCAATAACTTTAACAGGGGTGTTGTGGTGCGTCCACCTTACAGAAATAAAAATGATCTCTTCCACTTAATATAAAGACCAGGAAAATATATCTCTAGGCATTAGCACAGAAGTTATACACAACTTATGCACACTTGGCAGTCGGACTGACGTATACCCACACTCTTTATTTGCTTATTCACTTTTCTGTTCAGTATATTTTCATTCTACTAAACACTGAGTTGTGTTTTTCTTCCTGACCCTTACAAGACCATAACAAAATTGAATCGTGTTTCTTTTTCTTTCTTTTTTTTTTTCGTTTCCCTGCTTTCCGGCTGACTACAATATGGTTGTGTTCAAGTCTAAAGTAAATAAGTTCTTGATGAGCCGTTCCATATAAGTTATCAAATTTACCAAATTTTCATTACTAATGATTACTATATTGTCCAATTGCTACTGTACACTCTTTAACCCTTATCCTTGAGTGGCCTCTCGGCCTTGATAATGTGGTGATGCCTATGTAAAAAAAAAAGAAAAAAAAATGCAATCTTTCAAGTAAATAATAAACAAATTTTAGTTTTTAAAATTCATGAAACAACTGACTGTTTATTTATTTTTTACATAGAAACAATACACACAATTTTCTTTTGAATTAATTCTTGTCTTTTTTTTTTTATTTAATACTAGCAGAGAGTGGAGAGGGACGCCCAACATTGCCGATCATAAAATACGCTTGATATATTTTAATTCATGCAGATTTCGTATTTATTATAACAGAGCAAATTCTTTATTGAATATTATATTGTACCTAATATATACTACTGATTTTAAAAGTAAAAGAAAATGACTTGGTGCCATCAGCTAGAATCGAAACTTATGTAACCTTTGACCTTCTTCAGTTGTGTCCTGTTGAACTGTGGGCTCTGTATGGTGGAGGTGTGCCTAACCTAGCCTAGCAGGCAAGCCATGTGTGATGACGAGAAGAAAAGAAAACGCTTGAAACACTCGGCGGTGGCAGATGACGTATGGAATCTTGAACAGAACGTTTTATTTCTGGGGGTTAAAGTTTCAACCCTCAGTGCACGTGATATTAAGAATACAATTACAAATAAATTAAGACTTCTATCCAATCACGGATGATTGAATGAGAGAAAGTTACCCGCAGGGAATAAATAAAAGGGTTCTATCCAAACATAATGCAAAAAAAAAAAAAGGAAAAAAAAAAACGAAATGTATAAAAATCTTTTAATTATAATTTAAAATAAAAGATATTACAAAAATGAAAAAGTGCCATTATTATTTTCTGTAAACTGTTTTGTATCAATTTTATTAAATTATACTTACTCATCATCATCATCATCATCATTGTCGTCGTCGTCGCCATAGTCATCATCATCATCAAGTATAATTTAACGCAATATCACAAAACAATTCACAGACAATAATAATGACACTTTAATTTTAATGATTATTTTTTTATGATGATAGAAATTATAGTCATCATCATCATCATCATCATCATCATCATCATCATCATCATCATCATCAACAACAACAAAAGTCCGTTTAATATGCTGGCATGCCTTGAATACCTTTTAGAAATTAACTAATCTATCTCTGCCCCCGCAATAAAAATGCTCAATCACATGTATATAAAAATGTTTTAAAATTATAATTTAAAAATAAAAGATATTAAAATATAAAAAAGGTTTTATTATTATTTTCTGTAAACTGTTTTGCATGAATTATTATTAAATTATACTTCTTCATCATCATCATCATCATCATCATCATCATCATCATCATCATCATCAGTTCAGCAGTCCATGAAAAGCTTTTGGAAACTGACTTCCAAACTAGTCTATCTCTGGCCACGTCTTCATTTATCCCTTTTTCCTCTCAAATCCATACTTATCAATTTATCCCATATTTTCCTTGGTTTTCCCCCTGTGAACTGACACTGCTACTCCAACTGTTCTACATCTACTAATTCATAAACTCTCATGAATTCTTTCAATGTGGTTATAAAGGTCGGTAGTACTTGGTGAACAGTAGTCTGAGATGTCGGAAATTTTTCTGTCTCTATGTCTATCCTTGTGGCCATGTCACTAGTAAGGGTGCTGGAGGTAAACGTTTTGTCTGGGCTGACGTTATCCGCCTGATAGTCAAGGACACAAACTTTGGATTAACCACTAAGGAGGCTGTCCTATCAGCAGGCGCAAAGTACTGGGACTGCTGTATTGCCATTTGGTGAATGAATTCTGGACTACGCAATAGTCTCTGGTGGGGCCTCCTGATGCCATACTAGTGGGTAATTGTTACAGCTTTACCTTTTCATGTGCTACAAAAAAAAAATTTCCTGTCTTTTTCTCTCTTACTTTCACTCTTTGTCCTGCTCGAACCAAGTCTATCGACCTGTTCCACAAATCCCAAAACCTCAACATGACAAATCTCCAGAAAAAAAACTCGAATAAACCTAGAACCCAATCTTCCAACGTAGACCCCTATTACTAGGTCTCCTTCTCCAACATTAGGGGTCTACGTTCCAACCTTCCAGAGGTTGAAACCCAATTACAGGAGACGAAACCGAACATATTATTTGTAAGCGAAACTGGAATAGGGCTGACCTCTTAACTAGATGAGTTCATAATTAACGGATACTCTAACGTAACAGCTAAATCTGACCCTCAAGATCGCCATGGGCATGGAATATGTACCTACATTAAAGATGGCTTCCCGTGTGGCAGGGATATTTCTAGAGAAGATCCTAATTTACCCTATATTTGCTTCCGGGTTGCACTTGCTAACACCACTGCATTTATATTTGCCCTCTATCGGCCCCACAACAGCAGAGTTACTATCTTTAAGAGCATATCTGAGAAAATAGACCATATCCTGTCTGCACATCCCTCGGCTAACATCCACATCTGTGGTGACTTCAACGTCCATAACGTAGAATGGCTGACCCATTCAAATAAGACAGACGATGAGGGGAGGTTTTGTCATGATTTTGCCATTGCTTATGACCTCACTCAGATTGTTCGCGAACCCACCCGTGTGCCCGATACACCCGGTCAATATGCAAGCCTCCTAGACCTTTTTCTCTCAACTTCCCCTGAGCTATGTTCATGTTCCGTTCATTCTCCTCTAGGATCCTCCGACCACTCCGTCGTATCAGTTAAGATAAAAGTGAAATGTAATAAGTCCCCAGACGTACCCCTCCACCGTACTATATACCGATACTCTATGGCTGAGTGGGATAGCTTCCGTACATTCATATCTGATTTACCTCTGCACTCCATGTTTCAAAAGGAAGTGTCCTCTATAGTATCAGATCTGACCGAATGGTTAATTGTAGGCATAGACCAATTCATACCATCTAAAAAATTTCAACAAAACCTACCAGCCAGCCATGGTTTTCCCCAGAATGTGCTACTGCTATCGCGCACAGAAATCACTTTTTCCATAACTAGCAACGTAATAGATGCACTGAGACTAAAGCTGCTTCCAGGACTGCCAGCAACCACTGTAAAAGAGTAATAAAAAATGCAAGAGAGCTGTATGCCCAGTCTGTTAAATCCAAGGTAGCTGATCAGCGGCTTGGTTCCCACCAGTTTTGGCAAATAACAAATAGGATCCTGAACAGAAGTGTGCGTTCTATCCCAACCATTATCAATGGACCAAAGGTCATCTCGTCAGCATCCGACAAGGCCAAACTATTTGCAAAGAACTTTGCAGCTAATTCTTCCCTATGCGACGAAGGCCATCAACTCCCCATATTTCCTCCTATAACACAGAACACGCTAGGTAACATACAAATATCCGTGCATGAGGTCGCCAAGCTAATCAAGAACCTTGATTCCAGTAAAGCAACTGGCCCTGACGGCATCCCAATTATAGTGTTAAAAAAGCTTCAACAAGAACTTGCTGCCATACTTACGAAACTATTTAAGCATTGCCTTAAGGAGAAGTGCTTTCCGACTCCCTGGAAAACCTCATCAGTTTGCCCTGTATTTAAGAATTCAGGTGATAAGTAATCTCCCTCTCAGTACAGACCAATAAGTCTCCTGTGTGTTATGAGTATGTTGCTGGAATCCATATAAAATAGAGAAATAGTCAACCACCTCAGCAGAAATAACCTTCTTAGTGACACACAATATGGTTTCCGCTCTGCAAGATCTACCGCAGATGTTCTAACGGTTATATCCCACAGGATTAGTGAATCTCTTGACAAAGGCTTCCTTTCTAGGGCAATTGCTCTTGACATATCAAAGGCCTTCGACAAGGTATGGCATAAGGGTCTACTTCTCAAGATTTCCAGCTATGGTATAACTGGAAATGTTTTCTCAATCATTAAATCATTTCTCTCCGATAGGTTCATAAGAGTAGTGGTCGATGGACAAAAATCAGAGGCCTGCAGTATTAATGCTGGAGTCCCTCAAGGGTCAATCCTGGGCCCAACTCTCTTCCTGATCTACATCAACGACCTCCCTAAACACATACTTAAATCATTCGTTGACATCTATGCTGATGACACGACTATCTACGGCAACACATCAAAGGCTGTAAATGACAAAGTTCTCTCTGATTCTCTCTCCTCTGATCTCGAGCGCGTGGTTCAGTGGGGGAAGATGTGGCTGGTTACCTTTAATGCATCTAAAACCAAACTCCTATCCTTACATCATCAATGCTCTGATCCCCATCTGGTATCAATTGGGATGGATGGCTCTCGTCTGGAAGAGGCCCCGTGTTTTGACAAGCTTCTCGGTTTGACCTTTACTCCTGATCTGAAATGGAACACCTACATCAAGTCTGTTGCCAAGGTCACTGGAAAGATGGTGGGATCCTTCTACCGCTCCAGAAGATATCTCACTACTGATGCAATTCTTTATCTAAATAAAAGCCAAGTACGTCCAAGGATGGAATACTGCTGCCATATCTGGGCAGGAGCTGCTAAAAACAGCCTATCCTGCGTTGACAGAGTACAAAATCGACTTCGTGGATTAGTGGGAGATGCCCTTTTCTCTAACCTGCAAACTCTCTCCCACAGAAGAGACGTTGCGAGCCTATCCTTGTTTTATCGTTATTTCCATGGCAAATGCTCGTCTGAACTCCAATCTCTGGTCCCCCCTCGCCAATCTTTCACGAAAAACACCCGTCTAGCTGAATCCACTGTGAAAAATTTCCCCCACTCTATATCTGTCCCTAAATCAAAACGTAGATTCCATGAACAAAGCTTCTTTCTTAGAACTGCACGCCTGTGGAACTCTGTTCCGTCTGTTTGTTTCCCACCTGACTACAACTTGGATGTCTTCAAGTCCAACGTTAACAAATTCCTAATGAACCGCCCCCTTAAGTAAACACTTTCAAATCTCCACATTAACGTACTGTACTTGCAATAACCCTTATCCCTGAGTGGCTTCCGGGCCTTGATAAGTGGTGACCACCGTGTAAAAAAAAAAAATATATATATATACTCTCCAGATTGAATCTCCTTCAGATGTTATCAGATCTAAGCCTGCCTTTAAGCCTAACATTACATATCCATCATAAAAAAAAAGAAAATAGAGACATATTTTATTGCACTGTAATACTTAATTATTAAAACTGTAACAATGCAACCGATTACAACATGGTCATCTTGAAATCTAATGTAAACAAATACTTGTTGAGCTGTTCTCTTTAATAATCAATTTCTCTTAATTTATCTTTTGCCCAATCCAACCCATTGTTTCTAATCCTCCTGTGGTGGCGATCATCATGCTACTGGCAATTATGTTAACCCTTATTCTTAAGTGACCCCGTACCTTGATAAGCGGTGACCAATAAATATTTGTAAGAGCTCACATTATGTATGACATAATCGATGACGTCACGGGCACATTATAATTTATAAATTTAACGACACATTAGTATAAGTAGTTAGAAAATGGGTTATCGATGTATTCGTCTCCTTTACATTTATGCTCCGTGTTTCACTCTATCATATCATATCATACACAAATATTTCGTTTGAATAAAACAAAATAGCGTGAATTATAAACTACTCGTCGTACGTATCATATATGCGTTTCTATTGAAGCAATTTGACACGCGTTATCACGGTTACCTCCCTTTCACATTTTCAATAGTCATGTAGCAGTTGCTTCCCTTTAAAAATATTTGCACAAAATGTGAGCAATGTAAGCCATTTTTTTACGTAATGAAATCAATTAAATTTTACAAGTTTAATATTTTTTTAATTTTTAAACTTTAAAAATCTATCAAAATTTTTCTATTGGTTCAATTTTTACGATATTTTTAGGGCCAATGTGAAATGCTATGCTCTTTCCACTCGTATATAATATTTTAGACAAACGTTTTTATAAATTCACACCCTCAATTTTGAAACGTCTATTAAAATTTAAATAATTAATTTACTCACCAAAGTTTTATACATCACAAGTTAAAGATAAAAGATCAATAAATAAAGTATTCTAATTTAAAAACAAAAAAAAGAGGTGGTTTTTGGAAATTTACCTGTAAAGTCTTGTACGAGCCTTTTTCAAGTCTCACACAAAACACACATTCATATTTCAAGCTGTCATATACATACGCGCACACAAACATACGCGCCCACGTCCACACATGTACACTTATTCACGTTCGCGTACATACACTCACATTCACGTATATATACACACACACTTACGTATACACATGTACTCACACACACGAACACGAACACAGCACATGGACGACGTCACTTCCACTTTCTAAGGAAATACACATGCGCAAAATACACTCTGGAAACGAGTATAAAAACAAGGCGATAAGCTGTTTCTAATCCTCTTTAGAACCAACTCTCAACTAGAGAGGTTGGGCGAACAAGCCGCCGCCGTTTCGGCGCGCGTGCACGCGTACCTCACGCCCACTTCCTACTATGTATGGGGCACGAGCTAAAGACTGTATGTATACATTCTCACTCTTTCTTTCTCCATCTACGACTGGCCACTAAGAACACCTTAGCGTAGTTGACTACTAACTGATGACAACTCTAATATCCTCTTCCTTGCCTACACGCTAGATTCTCATTTCCACTACAACACTCACTTCAATTCCCACGCGCGAACAAACAATAATGACCCGAACTTGAGATGAAAGCACATTTCCTATTCTTGCTACAACACCAGTCCTGCAACGGACATTGGTTACATACACGCGGACATGTTATAACTAAAATGTTCATTTCTTTCAACAGCAAATAAATGACATTTATCTTATCCATTAATTGAGTCTTTGTTTCCTTCAATTCCCATTCGTTTCATTATTCTTTTGTAATGGGATTGGGGTATTTATATATCCTAGTCCCCTACAGTCTTAAGTGCAAAATCTTTTTTTTCTTTAAAGCACAGTGATTTTTTTTTAAGTGGAAGCATATGTTATGCTTAGATTGTCAAGTACATATTGGACGCTGACGACAATTTTTTCTATTTCATTCAATGTTTTCTTTTTTTTAGATATTAAAAAAAAATTCACTCGATAAAGAAGAATTAAAATATATTAAATCAAAAATTCATTTATTTCTTTAAGAGAAAAAAAGTCGGTCAAGTGGAAGTACCCATTGAATAGTAGTTTTTATAGGTAAGTGATTTTTTGGAATTTTTATATATTTTTTATAATCGAAGTAAGTAAAATTTCGTTGATTTTCTTTAAATCTTTTTTAAAGAAACCCGATTTAAAAAAATAAATATTGCATAATTTGCTATTAAACCTGTTATCTTTTTTTAAATTTGGTCTTTGCTACTTTAATTTTTAAAAAAATAGGGTTTGAATTACATTTTTCAAGTAGTTATAAACTTTGAAAGATAGTAACTTGAATTATTCGAGTTCATATACAGCATTTTTATTGGCGGCTTCAGATACACCTAGTAAATCACTATCAACAAATTGAGCCTCCAAAATGAATTTATTCTGCTTAATTTTGATTCATTTCGTAAACAAAGTCTCTTCCATTTTGTTTAGTGTACCTATTTACAATGCCTCCCCATGGGACAGAGTTAGACACCAGGGCCGTTTTTTAACGTGGAGAAAAGGTACAAGAATAAAAAATTGTCTCAGTCGTGAAGGAGTGAAGGACCGCTCCTCCACCAAGAGAGAACAAGAAATGGAAGTGCAGCATCTGAAGAACAGATACTACACTTTGATCTTGACCAAAAGGCCAAAGTGTAGAAAAGGTTTAATTTAAATTTTTTCTTATCTGATTAAAACAAGAAAAAGAGTTGTTTCTATTTTTAGCATTCAGCGGAAATGACGTTGTCGGCTGCTAGACGGTGTATGTGTGATTGTTTATAGTGGAAATAATGACCGGCACAGTGGAATATGAACCATTATCTAGCGTACCGCGATACATTTATTTGTTATTATTTATATTTTTACTACTTTTTCCTACCTCGGTCTATTGTAAAACAAACTAGAAGATTTCTAATCTTAATAAGACCTCCGTTTTTTTATCTATGTTTGTTCATACGTCACATCACTTCAATACCCAACTATTCTACATTGCTAACAGCATTCTTTTATACTTATATTATTGTTTACCATTAATGCTTCAAGCAAACTACCTTTCCCTTTTTATATAAAATATTTATTTTATGCATCTATCCTTTTGAACGCATTAGTTTGTTTGTGTTTATGATATAACATTTCTTTCACTCTTTCACATTTGAGTATATACCTAAAATCGTTTTCGTTAAAAATATTTTTTTCTGAAATTGGCTCCCTCAAAAATTTTCCCCAGAAAACAAGAACCCTAAAAAGGGCCACTACAAGCGTCTTTCAACCTTTCAATTTCTTTTCTTATCTCTCTCTCTTTTTTTTTTTTTTTTTACTGCTACTTCACCACCCCCGCCATCACCACCACACTTCTTTCTTCATTCGCCTACTATTGCGGCAAGCAATAAAGCAAGATCCATAGCATTTTAATAGTACACTTTGTGACCCATTGGGTCAATATTCACTATATATTATTATCAAATTGTAGAGTTGAATGTAATAATCAAAGAGGAAAGCGCCCCCGTGTGTGTGTGTCGTGCGGTCATACAACTTATCTTCGGATGGGATCTGAGAGAAAGAGAAATTAAAGAGGGCAGCCATGGATTTATAAGGTGTAGTCTCGTGGAATCTCACGGGATCTCATCTTCCACTGCACATGTATGCAAATGGAATGGGGTCAGTTTTCTGATAAAATGTCTGTTGGCAGAGGCAGTGGGGGAGACGTGCTGAAGTTGAGAGAGAAAGTTGTCAGTGACGAATTCTAGCTGGACTTTTGCGTATTGTATTTGGTTTATTTTGTTTTGTTGTTTACCAGCCCATTTAACGTCAAGCTATTTTATGAAAGGGGGCTGCCTGAAGAGATCCTCACAGACAATGACACAGTCTTCTGCAGTGAGGAGTTCAAACATTTCGTAGATGAGTGGGGGATCCGGCTTAGACACAGATGTGCATATGTACCAAGTGGCAACGGCATAGCTGAACGGTGCCATCGAAGCGTGAAGAGGACCACAGCAAGAAAACAATGCATGATCACAGAGGCGGTCTATAGATATAATGCAGCTCCAACGAATGGCATGACTGCTGCAAGCGCACCCACCAATGCGATCCATTGCTATCGAGTGTGCATCAAGGACATTGACACCCGTCTGCCTAATCGGCAGGAAACCCGAAGCCCGTATAAGTTTGGGGACACTGTTTGGGTGAAGCCTCCCAATAATCGATGCACCAGCAGCTTTCAAAGAGGGCGAATCACTGGCATCATCAGTGAGCAAGCCGTGCTAGTCAATGGTACTCCTCTGGCCTGCCCTGAATACGAACCAGTTGGCGAGTAGCATAGTGAATCATCCAATGATGACCTATGGATCCATCCTATTCCCCACGATAGTACAACTGTGAACCCCAACACTGATGGCGATAGTTCCAGCACCCCTTCTGAGAGCTCCGACGAAGATGAAGAAGTCCAGCCTGATGGTATGACTGTACGCCCTAACGCTGATGCTAATGGTTCCGACACATCTTCTGAAAGCTCCAATGAAGATGAAATAGTCCAGCCCATCCCCCTTCGTAGGAGTGCCCGCAACAAACGACCGCGTCCACGATGCCAAATGTGTGGTCTAGAGACCAGGGGGGAGTGTAAAGTTGAATGTAATAATCAAAGAGGAAAGCGCCCCCGTGTGTGTGTGTCGTGCGATCATACAACTTACCTTCAGATGGGATCTGAGAGAAAGAGAAATTAAAGATGGCAGCCATGGATTTATAAGGTGTAGTCTCGTGGAATCTCACGAGATCTCATCTTCCACTGCACATGTATGCAAATGGAATGGGGTCAGTTTTCTGATAAAATGTCTGTTGGCAGAGGCAGTGGGGAGAGACGTGCTGGAAGTTGAGAGAGAAAGTTGTCAGTGACAAATTCTAGCTGGACTTTTGTGTATTGTATTTGGTTTATTTTGTTTTGTTGTTTACCAGCCCATTTAACGTCATAAATATATGAAGTTTTAAAGTCACTTCTGCTTTAAAACAAACACACTTTACGCCTGTCGCTTATATTTATTATAAATACATATAATTAGGTACAGGGATATTAAATCAGAGGGTTTCTTCTAAACAGACAGTTTTTGCTGACTATCAGTCATCCGTTATGGCGTCACACCGCTTTTGTCAACTACCATTTATTTTTTTGTGACGTCACACTGCTTTTAGTAACTACCACTCGTACTTTGACGTCATCCCTTTTTTCAGCAAATATATGTATTTGTATTTCCACAAGACATATCATACACGTCAAAACGTAACTTTTCTGTACTGAATAAGTAAGTAAAGATTTATTTTTATTTTTTACTGTTTTTTTTTTTTTGTTTGTTTGTTTGTTTTTTTACTTATCCGGAATCTTTTATTTATTTAGTTGTACACACCAATTTCGGCATTTTTCTCACAAAAGGCTGCCAATGTTAACTCAGTTACGTGAAGCAAAAACATAAAAATTTAAAAAATAACAACAATAATTACTTATTTATTGAGATTGTCGGACTGACTTCCTCATCTTGGTTGTTAGAGTCACAACGTTTCGGCCGTTTTGCCATCCTGCCTTCATCAGGTGTTTTCCGACAATCTCAATAAATGAAAACACCTCATCTCAAAAATACAGACAATTAATAATAACTTAGTTTAAACCTTTCAGCTGAAGGTCAGCTCTTGGAAGAGGGAGTCCTTTGTCGACAGATGTTTACTTTAAGCGAAAAGGGCAGGAAAAAAAGGATTGTAACTCTTACATGACTGGAGGGGACATTAAAAGGGATTACACCGTTTTTTTGGGTTTTTTTTCACTTAATGTTAACAAACAATTACTGAAGTTATAAGTATTTTATTTTTTAACAATACAAAACTTTATAAAATAAACTGTTTAAAATTTATTTTATTAACATTATTTAAAAACGTTCTTTAATAAAGTTCAAAGTTCTGCTATTCTTCTGCCTGCGTTGTTTATAAATAAAATAGTCATTTAAATTTATTTTTTGTTTTAAAATAAAACAGTTGGTACTTGAACAGTTTAATCAAGACATTAAAAAATGAAGATATCGAGAAAAAGTTATGTTGTACATATCCGTTTTGGATTGAAGGTCTCCGAAAATAAATTTCACTTAATTTGATCAAGTAATTTTTTTTACAGTGGAAAAACACATTTTTACGAGAGTGCTTTGAAGTCAGCTATCTTAGAATTTTTGAACACGCCATGGGGAGATAACTCAATTTAAAGCGCCAACACTCCCTCCCCATCTTTAATATTAGCTTTTCTTCCTAAAAATCGAACCTTTTACTTGGTATCATAACAGTTGTTTTTTTTCGTTGTAAAAAAAAAAAAACTACTTGATGAAATAAAGTGAAATTTTTTTTTAGAACTTCGTTCCACAACGGATACGTACAATATAACCTTTTTCCGATATTTTCATTTTTAATGCCTTTATTAAACTGTACAAGTATCAAACAGTTATTTAAAAAGTTTATTTTATAAAGTTCTGCATTGTTCAAAAATTACTTATTAACTTCAGTAATTGCTTGTTAATATTAAGTGAAAAAAAAAAAACGGTGTGATCCCTTTTAATGTCCTCTATAGTTATATAAGAGTTACAGCCCTTTGTTCTGCCTTTTTTCGCTTAAAGTACTGCCCCTTCGTCGATGGTGAGTGAGTAGCTACATAAGAGGATTCTGCTTCAAAGACAGAACAAAATTTGTGTTTAAAAATATTAGAAAACCAAATAATGTTCTGAAATATTTTATTAAATGATTTAAATCGTTTTTTTTTTGTTTTTTTTTCTGTGACTCTCCATGCAGCAAGACACCTTTTTCAAAGAAGACTATGTTGTTGATTTTTTTAGTCTTTTTTTTCATTATTTGGTCTATGTGCTCCGTTACGCCAAGTGAAGACGTCTCGCCATTTTCCAATAAAATGATTTTATAGGTTTTCACCAAACACTAAACTGTGAGGAAAGATGTGACACAAGGGTGGGAAAGTGAGATTTGAAAAGTTGACACTCTAGAGGAAGAGCACTCTAGCAGACAAAAATGCCTCACTGAGGATGTGCGTTTTATTGTAATCTGCTAAACTATCTAAACAAAAAAAAAAAAAGAAGATACTTATACACTTTTGATACCGTGCTGAAATAATAACGCTATTATTTCAAAAGCCATTCTTAACATAGGGAGGGAAGGGTTTGTAACTATTCTGTGCTTCCACCTAACAATATCGTGAAACTTGGATTTAACCTGAAAAACTATTTAAAAATAGTGCAGTATCAAAAAGTGCATAAGCACCAAAGAAAACATGCAGTGAAGTTATCGCTTTCATAAGGCGCCCGTTCAAACATGGCCACCAGTTAATTACATTGCATAATACACATCTTAATATCTCGAAAACTATCTGTGCTAATTTACCATGCAATATTCGTTTTCAGCATACCTTAAACCCCATATAAAATCGTTGTTTTATGGGAAAATGGTAAGGCGTCTTCAGTTGGCATAACGGAGCACATTGATCCATTTTCTTTCATTTTTTCTGGAGGTATGAGCCCTGATGGGTCATCTCCTGGTGGAGAATAATGGAGACGTCTGTGTTATTCCCGGTTGTTATAAAACATTTTCACGGACAAAATTTCTTTCCTAAAACATCCCATGTAACAAATTACCACGAGTCTGCTTCCCAACAGATTTAAGCATGGTTGTCTTCAAGTCTAATATAAACAAATATTTGCTAAGCTGTTTTGTTAGAAAACAAAGCCCTCTTAAATAATCTTCTGCCAATTCCATAGTTACCAATAATCCCTTTCACTCTTTTTCTTGAAAGTAGATATCTTGACAAGTAATCAGTTAGCGTTAGGGTTATGCCAACTGAAAATGCCTTACCATTTTCCAATAAAAAGACTTTATATGGGGTTTTAGGTATGCTGAAAACAAATATTGCAAGGAAATTGACAGCTTATCAGTTAGTAAGTGTACATATGTTAATTTCCCTCCCTTGGTGGAAAGATGTGACACAATAGAGGGAAAGTGAGATTTGAAAAGTTGACACTCTAGAGGAAGAGCAATCTAGCAGACAAAAAATGCCTGGGCAGCTCCAGTAGTGGCACCTCCAGCGATTAGCAATAAATTAACCTCATCTCAAAGTACGAGAAGGCAAATGGTAGATGCTTTTAGTTGATAATGAAGACAACGAAAGGAAGTCCCACTTTAACATTTGATAAACAACTTTATTTGTCATCTTTGTTAGTAGCGTTAGTAGAAGGGAGAAATGGGTTAACAAGTGGAAGTGTTCTTGTGTGAAGATAGAATTAATATATTGCCGGCTTGTTGAGGAAAGAGATGTTAGAAATTCTCTTACTCGTTTTTGCCTATGGCAGAATGAAAGAGACACAGAAAAGCAACAAAGGCTCACCTTAAATCCAAGAATAATTTTATTTACAAAAGGGTAAAAAAGGAGTCCATATTGCAAAAGAGTGCCCTCTTTAGCTTCTGCCAAATGGCGGGTAGTTCTTGCCTTGAAAGGCGAAGGTAGTTGTAGTTCTTGCCTTGAAAGGCGAAGGTAGTTTTCTTCTTGTTGAAGATGCTGGTAGAATCGCCCGCTCGTAGAATTGGTTGAGGGTTCTCGTAATCCTTCCAGACTGTCCATATGAACAACGCACTTGCGATCGATGTTCATAAAATAATATGCCCCCTTGTGGGCAATGTTAATGAAGTAATTAATCCGTAGAACATTTTAGCCTCCGGCTAGTATCCGCATTAAATGAGCGGAGAAATAAATGGGGTAGAACCCTGCCTTAGTTCATTAGGCATGGAGCGAGATTTACGTGCGTCGGCCTTCTCCGACGTCAAGTTGAAATCTGTTTTTTGAAACACAAAATTCCCGCCACTTCTGAATCCTCCACAGCAACTGGACAACGCAATACCATTGGTCGAAATAATCGCGTGATTGTAAATCACGCGGTTATCGCCCTTGCTTCTGAAATTTCTAACAGAGAACAGCTCAGTCCACACGTGTTTATAGCTAGTAGTCGCCGAGCTGAAAGAAGCCAATTATAGGAGAAAGAAAGGGCAAAGACTCAAGTGTGTTCATGTGTTGTCATGGGTGTGTGTTGGTGTATGTTCTTTAGCATGATAAAGAATGTTCGTTTGGGTACCGAACATGCAAACAAATGGTAGTGAGAAGAGAGCCATTGTTTGCTTGCTGTACTCACGTTCACTGGGGGCCAAAGCTCCCCCCCCCCCCCAGCGATGTGTGCTACTGGGCAGAGTAGCAAGAAAGAGGAAAAGGGTTTCAGATTTCGCCTTTCATGTACTCAGTCACGTGATTGAGAGCTGGCTTGTGATTGGACAAGCCAGGGAGAAAATGGATTTCAAATCTCAAGTCTTGAGAAGCACTTCTGCCTGTGATTGTAACGAGTGTCGGCTGCTACATGCTCAATTGAACTTCTATCTATGCCCCCCCCCCTCTTCGCTGTAGATCATTTGCAGCATGCACTCGTCTAGCTACAACAGCTGTCAACAATTTTGGTACTTGTGCATTTTTGGCACCATGCTGAAATAATAACGTTATTTTGAAAGCCATTCTTAACATGGGGAGGGGAGAGTGTTTTGTAACTATTCCGTGCTTCCACCTAACAATTTAAGAAAAAAAAAAGAGGTACTTATGCATCCTTTGAACAAGACATAACTCAGCGTTTGCTCGGCTTTCTCTGGAGCACGACGTCAACAGTCGAATAATGCCGAGCATTGCCGATGAAACCACAACAATGCTGCGTAAGAGAAAATATAGTATAAAAATTTTAAATGTAGAAACCTCAACAGAAAACAAAAAGCAAGAACCTACCGTAATTTTTAATTTTTATTAACTTGGTGAAGAAAAGTTGTTGGGTTTTGTTTTTTTTTTTGCAGTCAAATAAATAATTTTTAAGCAAAAATTTTTTTTTCAAATAAATAAGTGTTAGAAAATTTTTTTTTTTTTGTCCAATAAAAAATTTTAAGCAACTGTTTCAGATAAATTTTTTTTTCCAAGTATTTTTTTTATTTTATGATAGTGAATTAAAACAAACTTTTTGAGGGGGTATGTTTTTAAGTATTTTTTATGAAACAACAAAAGTGGATGGGTTGGCTTGTTTTTTTGTTTTTTTTTTCTTTTTATGCCGATTCGACTGAGAGTAGTTGGAATCTTTTCTTTTTTTTTTTTTCCAATGCCAGGAAAATTTCTTTAGGAAGATGTTTTTTCCTCATACTTTTGGACGGCATCAGATGACAGCAAAGTGGACAGAGAAGAAGTAGCGGACATGTAAGATAGCTCTTCACAAACCGGGTAGCTTTCGGCGATGTGAGTTAGACCAAAAAGTATATTTTGGTGTGAGTAGTTAGGGTTAAAATATATATCTAAATTTATATATACATGCCCTATATATGAAAACTTGCAAAAAGTAATGTGCTCATATTACTCACTGTGTTCCTTAGAGTATATATTCCAAAATGTATGATGGAAATTGATGAATTTTAAATTGATAAGTAAACTCAAAAGCACAAAGGTTTACTCTATTACCTTTCAATATATTGTTATATTAGCGTTGTTTTCTCATTTAATCAGGAGACGGATCACGTGAAGGTTTTTCTTATTTTTTTATACTAATTATAATCATCACTTACTATATCGGAAATACGGTTTAAGATAAGAATTAATGATATTATCAATTGCATTATGAACAAAATTATCAGAGGACTGGAAACGATATGTCCCGATAAAATAATACATATGCAATGTACATTTTTGGTGTGAGTCGTCTGCTGATGTTATGTTTGGATCAGTTGAAAACAGGCTCATATATCTCCACTGTATGACCTGGATCTCCTATGTGCTGGGGATTCCTGAGAAAATAATCCTGGCAAATGTCTGGCAATTCTTCCAATCGACTATAGCGTGCACTGATCCCAATCCATATTCGTGCTAGAGGTTTTTTTTTTTTTCCATTGCTATCTCGAACACCCACAGGTATATCAGTTTGATAATGCAAGTGATTTTCAGCCATGATTTTGCAAAGAAGGTCCCATTCCAGATTGCTGGCCACCATCGACATTTAACATTCCCACATCTCCAGCCATAGCCATGGGTAATGCTCCCCCTTTTTGCTGGGATGCACTCATGGCCGCAGGTTGCACATTTTATTCATTTTGCTGTCAGTTTCCGCTGTTGACAAAAAAGGTCAAATTCTTTTTTTTAGATCTTCTCTACTCTTCCTGACTTGCATGTAAGAAATGGTGGACTCTTTTCTTTCCTTTTCCAATATATATATATATATATATATATATATATATATATATATATATATTATATTTAAAATGTAATTATCCACTGACACGTGTTTCGTCGTCTACGACTCATCAGAGTGGCTGTATCTAGCGAGATTCGAAATCGGGACCCAACGATAATGAGCCTAAACCCTTACCCCTGGACCATCATTCAAAACATATCGCTAAAACCAAAACAAAACAATATATATATATATATATATATATATATATATATATATATATATATATATATATATATATATATATATATATATATATGCATATATATATATATATATGCATATATATATATATATGCATATATATATATATATGCATATATATATATATGTATATATATATATATATGCATATATATATATATATATGCATATATATATATGCATATATATATATATATGCATATATATATATATATATATATATGCATATATATATATATATATATATATATATGCATATATATATATATGCATATATATATATATATATATATATGCATATATATATATATATGCATATATATATGCATATATATATGCATATATATATATATATGCATATATATATATATATGCATATATATATGCATATATATATATATATGCATATATATATATATGCATATATATATGCATATATATATATATGCATATATATATATATATATGCATATATATATGCATATATATATATATATATGCATATATATATGCATATATATATGCATATATATATATATGCATATATATATATATGCATATATATATGCATATATATATATATGCATATATATATATGCATATATATATGCATATATATATGTATGCATATATATATATATATATATATGCATATATATATATATATATATATATATATATGCATATATATATATATGTTATATATATATATATAGCTATGTTTCAGCAATGCTTTGAAATCAGGGACAACACTCAAATAACCCTTTGTGAGTTTTAGAAGGAACATTTCAACATTGTCATAGCTCTGAAAATTATTGATGTTGCATGGCAGGGCATTACGAAATGCACATTGAATTCTGCCTGGAAGAAATTGTGGCCTGATTGCATCACTGAAAGAGACTTTGAAGGGTTTGATCCCCAGCCTGAGTCTGAGGTAGTGTTGGACAAGATTGTTTCCCTTCGAAAGTCCATGAAGTTGGAAGTAGATGAGGGGGATATTAATAAGCTTGTGCTGGAGCAATAGAAGGAACTGACAACAGAGGTGTTGAAGGAATTACAGGCGATGCAACAGACGAAGGTGTTGCAAGAGATCAACAACAAGGAGGAGGAGGAGGAGGAAAAGGTGAAATCTACAAAGGAGATTAGAGAGGTGTTGGCTAAGTAGGAGGAAAAAGTGGCTACTGGTCATGCGTCAGCTCTTTTTAACGACACCTGCCTTATGTATTTCTATAACATTTTGAAAGGGAGGCTGAGACAAACCTCCTTGGATACATTAGCGTGGTGGCAGGGGGGGGGCGCCAAAGTGGGGTTTTAGGGGGCGCACCCTTTGTAGGAGACCCAAGAAAATTTAAAATAAAGACCTTAATAAACACAACTTTGTTCCATTTCTGAGGCTGTTTGGAGGGCAAATTTAGCATTTCTATGCATTTGGAGTGTATGTGTATCATCATTTGGAGTGTATGTGTATCAATCTTTCCCTCAATACTGGAGTTTTTCCTGATATGCTTAAGCTGGCCAAAGTCATCCCCATATACAAGAAGGGCTCAAAACTAGAGGTAGGTAACTACAGGCCTATTTCTCTATTATCAAATATTAATAAACTTCTTGAAAAAGTTGTACACGAACGAGTCTACAAGTTTTTAGAGAAACACAAGTGCCTCTATAAATACCAATTTGGCTTCAGAAGGAAACATTCTACTGAACATGCTCATTTTTTCGCGACTTCGTCGCTCATATCCAGCTTCGCTCGGCCGTTGGGGGGGGGGAGGCGCCAAATCAGTGATTGGCCCCTGCAGCCATCGACCTCCCACCACGCGTTTGCTTGGATAGGCTTTTGTTTAAAAGACATGTAGAAAGTGAAAGTGTTGCGAGCCCAGCTAAAAGATCAAAAAAAAGGAAGAAAAGTAAAAACTGATAATGTTAGGAACAAAAAAATACAAAAAAAAAAAAACAGAAAAAATAAATTAGTGTTGTAGAAACATATGGTTTAAGTTCACTTCCACTACCATGCATTCACCTCTGTTAGCCGCCATCTTCCTCCATGATAAGTCGTCATAATAAACTCGCATTTTATTTCCTTAATATTATCTTATTTATCTTATTACTATTTTTTATGTTTAACTAGCCTGGGTGCCCGGCGTTGCCCGGCGTTGCCCGGGTGTTTGGAGATGTGTGTTGAGCAAAAAAATGGTAGTTGGCAGGCAGGCTGGAACCCGTGATCATGGAGACAGGTGCTAAAAAAAAAAAATGGTAGTAGTGTGGGGAGGGAATCAAAACAACAGTAGGCAACCAGGGTGGAGAGAGGTGTTAAAAGAAAAAAAAAATTGGTAGTAGGCAGGCAGGCTCGAACCCGTGACGTGAAGGCGGAAAAGAAAGTGAAAGAAAACCTGACATCGTACCGCTACGCCATGACGCGACCGGAAGTGTAAAGCCTTCAAATTTAATGTAGTCAATCAAAAAGATGACTTGCAGAAATAACGTTGCTTTTAAATGCTTTTAAAACCCCCACGTAAATCGTTTTTAATGTGGGGGAAAATCAGCTCACCCTCAAAAAGGGGGAGCTCTCGCAGTATCCAAATAAATAGTAATTGTCTCGGTATGAAGGGTTCCCCCTACATTGATCAAGGACTAATTACAGAGCAGATACTACCCGACCGGAAGGCCAGGAGTAGGCAACTACGTTTGATTAGTTTTGCTTTATTTATACGTAAAAGACAAACAAACACTCGAAACGAGGGAATTTTTTAAAACTCAATAAAAAAAAAATAGATAGAGACGATGGCCGTTTGCAAATCTTAGATTTTACGATTTAGGAAGTATAAGAAAACTTCTAGCGGAATCGATGCGAGAATGCCGATGCAAAAAGCCTTTCTAGGACATACACAAACGTGCATGCCCATTTTACCTTTTATATATTAGACTAGCAGGGATGCCCGGCGTTGCCCGGGTGTTTTAGAGGTGTAGCAGAAAGA
Organism: Euprymna scolopes; assembly: GCF_053919585.1. Classification (NCBI taxonomy): domain Eukaryota; kingdom Metazoa; phylum Mollusca; class Cephalopoda; order Sepiida; family Sepiolidae; genus Euprymna; species Euprymna scolopes. The sequence goes on from NC_136507.1 coordinate 80,426,814, forward strand.
AAAATGTTTTGGTTGGAAGGTAGGCTCGAACCTGAAGCTTTGACGCGAAGGTGGTTAAGAAACGGAAATAAAAGACTGGTATCATACCCGCTCGCCCACAAAGAGCGAGGAATGAAAAACGTTTTAATTTAATGATTAAAAACTTAATGGAACAGGCGCGTGAATTTAATGAGGTCAAACATCATGCTATATAGGGAATGAAGACTCGCACTTCACATTTGCTGTGAGGCAGTTTTTTTGGGGGGGGTTTTCCACAACTTTAGCTGCGTGGCTCTTCCAGGACGTTGGGGGGAGGGGTGAAACTAGCTCCCCATGACAAGAGGAGTAGCAATTGTCTGATATAAGGGTTTTCCCCTCGCATTGATCAAATTTCATTGCGTTTGTGGATATCGCTAGTACGAGTGCCAGGGAGTTTGTATTCTACGGATTCAGTTTCGCTTTTTTTTATACTGAAAAGCCAAAGAAACATGCGTAGACCAAGAAATATCGCTAAAATAGCATGTAAAAGTCGTTCAAATAAAAGGTAGATGTGACCTCCCTTCATAAACCATGGATATTATAATTCAGACATTATATAAAAGGTTCTAAGAAAGAGTGACCATCAAAAAGGCCTTTATCGGACATACACAAAAAACGCACACACAAACACACTAACACACATTTTGCTTGTTATATATATAGATTTGAATGTGTTTTTAATAATTTTATTGGAATAAAATGGAGAGTGGGACAAAAAACACCCAACAAGAAAGAAAAGCAGGTTAGTATGACCCTTTTTAAACATAGATCAGCCAAAGTCGATCTCTAAACGGGAGTAGGATTTCAATGAGGGAAAATGAAATAGGGGTGCTTTTTTGGAGTACATGGTATCTATCCAAGATAAGAAACCATTTGGAAGACTAAGATCCTATTAAAAGTGAAAAGTGGGCATCTTAGAGATATTATGTTTTTATTGTGGCCTGAACGAGCTCTCAATATATATTTAAAAAAAAATGACTTTGGTTATGATGTCAGAATCCATTTTGTCTTACTGTGAACCGCTTCTCTTTTTGTTTTTTTACCGTTGAGTTACCACATATTAAGGCTAAAAGCTACTCGAGGACATTCAATTCAGTAAATTTGACAAAAAAGTAAAACAAGCATGCTTCAGTTGTCATATTTGGAAGAAGGGGGTTGGTTGGTTGGTTGGTTGGTTTTGTTCTACGGCATATCAACCTTTTTCAGGTTATTTAATGCCAAATCCAGTTATTTTGAAGATAAATGTTTTAATAGAATATATATTTTTTTTCAAGTCGGTTTCTATTTAACCAATATTTGGGAACCTAACAGGTATTACCATTCCAGGTCAGAGTGGACCTGGGAGCAATGACAATTAAAGGGTGGCTCCGCACTCGCCAAAGCCCGCAAGCTGGGGCCTCACCATCGGATATAGTTTAAGGACCCTTGGAAGGAGGAGGAGAGACATTTATACAGAAGAGGATATAGCGACTCAGCAACTGTCCAATTTTACACTTCCCGGAGAAGAAGTGCTACTCTTTCTCCACTCCATCGCTATTTCCATGGTAGAAACGTATCTGTAATTTGATTGGCCTGATCTTTTATTCTTCTCTGCCAACTCTCTCTCACAGATGCGATTTTTCTAGTTTCAGTCTTCATAAATACTATTACAGCATGTGTTTTTTGGAATTGCTTGATCCATCCCCTGTGTAATGGACGTCGTTGAATGTTTTTTTTTTGTTCAAAGGAGTCACCACTTATCAAGGCCCTGAGACCACTCGAGGATAAGGGTTAATGTGTACAGTAATCAATGGGGAAAATGTAATAATCGTTAGTAGAGGAAATTTGGTAAATTGGATTACTTAAGGGGATGGTTCATCAAGAACTTGTTCACATTGGACTCAAAGACGACCATAATGTAGTCAGTTGGAAAACAGGAAAATGGAACAGAGTTCCACAGACGTGCAGTTCTAAGAAAGAAGCTTTGTTTATGGAATCTACATTTAGGTTTAGGCACAGATAAAGAGTGGGGAAAATTATTGATAGTGGTTTCAGCTAGATGAGTGTTTTTCGTGAAAGGCTCAGGGGGGGGGGGCAATAGATTGAGCTCAGACGAGCATTTGCCAGGAAACTAACAATAGAGCAGAGACAGGCTCTCAATGTCTCTTCTGTGCGAAAGAGGTTGCAGGGAAGAGAAAAGGGCATCTCTCACTGGGCTATGAAGTGTATTTTGAACTCTGTCAAGGTAGGATAAGCTGCTTCTAGCAACTCCTGCCCAGGTGTGGCATGGCAAGAGTACTCCATCTGTATCGCTGTCGTTGAATGCTGTTTATCAGGTTAAAAAAGTAACATTTATAGATGAACAATAAGCAAAGAAACAATGCTCACTAAATGCGTAACTTACAAACTGTGTGAATTTATTACAGGGGATTGGTACAAGATGTGTTTACAAGAAAGTTACATGAGGAGAGTATTTTTAACATGCCTATTTCACTTGGTGTCTCAGATGCAAGAGAATGAAAGAGAGAGAGAAAAGAAGAAAGGAAGTCGATATCGCCACCTATGGGTGGCGATATCGACTTCTGAAAATCAACTGCTGAAAATAAGGGGGCAATAACCATATATGTCTCAAACTGAGGGTGTTGTGCATTGTTTCCAGGTGTGTGCTGCATGCGAGCAGGGCTGGATAGCAGTTTGACAACATTTCTCTATACCTGCATCCTTTTTTCCAGCTTGTTTGACTCGTTGGTCTAGTAGTCTTCATCAATTCACTGTTTTAATACTTCATTCTAATACAGATTCCTATTTCCAAATAAAATGGAAATCTCTTTCTGCTGATAGTTTTCCTCCTACTTTTAACCTTGGTCTTTTCAAGATTAAGGTCAATAGGCATCTCTTGTCTGTGCGATTATCATCTTTCATTATTGTTGACTCCTTACCTAAAGTGGCTTCACGCCTGGTCTGGAGTAATTTCCATAAAAAAGGGTCTACTGAGTTTCAATCTATGTGCTCTATATTGAAAGGGACAGACCTCGGTATTTAGAGAAATGAACTAATTAGGATCGAAAATAATATTTATTAAAGAAGAATGCTGGAATCGAATATAGTGATCAAAAGTTAAAAAGAATACACATTGCTATTTTGATGCGATTCCAGGAATGTAGTGAATTGTCCATTATAGTAGAAATAACTATACAACAAAGTTATGTCAGAGTGAGTAAAACGGGACAATGGAAATTAAAGAATCTTCTCTGTGTTGCCAGAAACGTGTTGGAAGCAGATGCAATATCCATGTGAAAAAACATTCACGTTTGGCCACATTCTGACGTCACAAAGAAATATACATTCAATATATACAGTAGAGTTAGAGGAGAGTGGGCAGTTAGTAAAAGGAGCCAGAGTTTAGTTAGCCTAAGCCCCTTCAGAAACAAGGGGAAGACAAAATGTATAAATATCCCGAAAAATTGAGTTATAGGAAAGCCTTTAAAAGGTATTTTAGTGACCCCTGAAGATTGAACCTTCGTTATGATCTACGGACTCACCCTCCGACCCACGATTCGAGTTCTTGTAATGCAGAGCCAACCCTCTTTTCCTTAGTAGAGAAAAAGAAGCACGGTTTCAACACCCGAAGAAGATCGCAGGTTGCAGCGGCTGAAACGCTGTGCTAATAACACCCAAGATGAGAATAATAGTCCGATTAATCAACACAACATAAACGATGTTTATTATTATCAAAAAATTCAAAATACCCAACAATTTAAACAAATGCACCTTAGTGAAAAAACTCGATTTTGTTAAACTTACCTTTAACAGTCCCACAGATACCTTCCTACTTTTGACTTCAAGAAATTTCAGTACCTGCAACCTTGGTCCTAAAATTTGATAGATCCCAATTATGAATTAGTAAACACCAACTCACACCCTTACAAAATAGGACTCTGCCGGGGAGTTCCTATAATTGGTAACCCTGTGTAAGTTCCTATAAAATGATTTAATACGCATTTTATTTTTTATGTTTTGATATTTTAGCGTAAACATCATGTAAGTAAGTAATAATGTGTGAGTTAGTATTTATTAATACAAACAACTAATACGGTTATAACGATATGAAAGGTGTTTTTCACCTACATATATCTAAGGCTTTTAACAGGGTATTGTACGATGGTCTTCTCATGAAAATCGGATCATACAGTATTACTGGTGAATGCTTAACAGAATTAAATCCTTCTTAAATAAGAGAAGAATTCAGGTCACCCACGAAACAATATGATATAAATACCTCAAGGGTTGATTCTTGGACGTTTATTATTCCTGATATTCATAAATGACCACCCTGATAAAATAGTCTCTGAGATGGGTATATTTGCTGACGAGACCATGCTCTATAACATGCATGAGGGGAAATTGAATGAACATATCTCCAAGGCAATGGTGGAAACCCTAGAGGCAGACCTCCAGTCCGTAGTGAAATGGGGTAAAAAATGGTAGGTAATGTTCAATGCTGCCAAGACTAAGCTTGTTTCCTTTAATAATTACAAGAAACCTTCTCAACCACCAATAGCTATGGCTAATGATACCTTACCTGAAAGTACTTCGTTCAAACTTCTCGGCTTAATGCTCACATGGAACCTGAGTTGGAACAGATACATCAAGAGCATCGCCAAGACTACTGCAAAGAAGGTGAGCTATATCTACCATGCTAGAAAGATACTTACACCTGAAAGTATCCTGTACCTCTATAACGCCCCCATTCGCTCATGTATGGAGTATTGTTGTCATATTTGAGCTGGTGCATTTGCTACTAGTCTCTCACTCCTGGACAGGATTCAAAAGAGAGTCGCCAACCTGATAGGTCCTGAACTGTCATCTAAGGTTCAACCTCTGTCCCATCAATGAAATACGGCATCCCTCTGCCTGTTCTACAAGTATTTTAATGGTAGATACTCCAAAGAACTACAAGCCCTTGTACTTCCTCAACGTAAATACCCCCCTTCCGACAAACCTGAGAAGCAGCAAAGTCCCACCCCCTACACATTAGAGATCCCTAGATGCTAGAAAGCCTTTTATTCTAATAGTTTCTTCCCCAGAACTGCTAGACTTTGGAATTCCCTTCCGGGTTCCTGCTTCTCCAACTGTACTGACATGCAGAAGTTCAAGTGTAATGTGAACAAACATCTTGCTACTCAACTCCCTACATAGTATCCCTGCAACTTATGTCTCTGATAATAGCCCCAACATCAAAGTTGCCCTGTGCCTTGTTTGGGGTGAAAGTGTAAGAAAATAAAAAATAAAAAATAAACATCTTGTAACTTCCACCTGTGATGGTGGTCCCGTGCAGTTTTAGGAGGCTCACCCTCCCAGGCATTGCCTTCTCTCTTTGAGTGCCTGAGAGGCATTTTTTGCATAGTCAGAGTTACACCCCCCACCCCCACCCCAGTGGTTCTGACTTACTTTTTGACTCTTGTGTCATCTTTCTCACTGTTGGAGAGAAATGAATACCTTCTATAGTGTAAAAAGGTCGCTTACAAAAAAAAAAAAAACTGCAGGAAAATATTTATGATGTACGTATTCATTACTAAACAAAGACGTAATATCCCAAAATTTACATAAATCAATCAAGTAGTTTTATTTCTATAATGAAAATCGTTTTTAAACGATTTTTTGCAATTAATGTGAAATCGTTAGGATTACAAGGCTGATCTCGCAAGTTTGAAATATTGTGGATTTATCAGTCCTTTTTTTCAATGTGACGTCGCGAGACAGTCCCTTTTTGCTTATTCACAAAATTTGATTTTTCAGCGCTTATTCAAATTGGAACTTATGGTGCAATAGTAATAGTAAAGGAAATATAGAAAAGTCTGTATGATGTACATACTCGTTACTGATCGAAGATATCATATTCCAAAAATTATGTAGTAGTTTTTTTGTCCTTGTTTACGATGCTACAATCTGGACACTCATCAAAAGATTGGAAAGAAAGCTAAACAACATGTACACCCGTATGCTATGAACAGTGTTAAATATAACTTGGTAAGATCATCCCATGAAGCAGCAACTTTATGGCAACCTACCTGCCATATCTACTACCATCATGGAGTGATGTCTATAATTTGCCGGTCACTGCCAGAGGAGCAATGTATTGCTGTGGACTCCACGGCATGTATGCATAAGCATAGGATGACCTAGATTCACGTGCATGAAGCAAATTGCACATGATGCTGTGATGCAGAAGATCTGAGGCAGCTGATGGAAGACAGGGAAATTTAGAGAAAGAGAGTCATATTATTCTGGGTAAGGAGCCTGACCAAATAGTTATTTTTTTTTTTTTAAACTAAGAAAATTAATATTTACGATTTTTGGCAATTTTACTACTTATCTGTATTTTGAACAAAAGGCTGATTTTTACCTCGACACTTCGATTTGAGTTGTCTCCCCTTTATTTTTTTCATTGGATTTCATCATGCGCGATGAGAACACTATGACTCGCTAAGTCATAAATTTTTATTTTCTTGAATAATAAAAAGAACTAGTTAATCGATTTCTTGATTTTGGAATATGTCATATTAGTTCCATAACTAGTACGTACACCATACAGACCTTTCCGTATATATATATATATATATATATATATATATATATATATATATATATATATATATATATATAACTTTCTACTCCATGAATAATTCTTAGATATCTTACTATTTTCGACATGCAAATTAAGTATGTAATATTGTTGGTAATCGTGAAGAAAGAGAGGGAGCCTGTTTCCTCCGATTGACTATAGGTGGCGTTACTGTCTGTCCACCCAGTTACGGAAGCACAAAATGTATATAATGGCACCCTTGAAATAAAAATGTTTTTGTTATATTTTAATTTTAAACATATTTTTTTTTTTTTTGCAAACATATTTAAGTTTTTTTTTTTTCAAACATATTTCCGTTTTTTATATTTTAAATAAAAATAAATGTTTTTGTTATATTTTAACTGTAAACATGTTTTTTTTTTGTTTTTGCAAACATATTTAAGTTTTATTTTTCCAAACATTTACGTTTTGATGCTTGTTAATTTTCAAACGTTTTCTTTTTTATTTGCAAGCATAAACTAAATATTTTTGCTATATTTTTCTTTTAAACATATTTACGGGTACAACCGCTTTTCCGCGAGTATTTTTATTCTCTTATAAAAAAAAAAAAATCAACATTTTTTCTTTTATCCTTTTTTATGGACCCCCCTTTTTTTCTTAATTTTTCTGCACTTATTTTACCTTTTCCGCGAGTATTTATATATATATATATTTGGAAAAGGATATTGTAAAACCTGAATCTTACTTTTTTTTTTTTTTTTTTTTTTACATAGGCATCACCACATTATCAAGGCCAAGAGGCCACCTCAAGGATAAGGGTTAAAGAGTGTACAGTAGAAATTGGACAATATAGTAATCATTAGTAATGAAAATTTGTTAAATTTGATAACTTATATGGAACGGCTCATCAAGAACTTATTTACGTTAGACTTGAACACAACCATATTGTAGTCAGCCGGAAAGCAGGAAAACGGAAGACAATTCCACAGGCGTGCAGTTCTAAGAAAGAAGCTTTGTTCATGGAATCTACGTTTAGGTTTAGGCACAGATAAAGAGTGGGGGGGGGGAATTATTGATAGTGTTTACAGCTAGACGAGTGTTTCTTGTGAAAGTTTGGCAAGGGGGGACCATAGATTGAAGCTCAGTTGTACACTTTCTATGAAAATAACGATACATCAGAGACAAACTCGCAACATCTCTTCTGTGAGATAGAGGTTGCAAGGAAGAGAAAAGGACATCTCCTACGAGGCTACGAAGTCTATTTTGAACTCTATCAAGGCAGGCCAAGTCCTTTCTAGCAGCTCCTTCCCAGATGTGACAACAGTATTCCATCCTTGGACGTACCTGGCTCTTATATAGATAGAGAATAGCATCAGCAGTGAGATATCTACCAAATCGATAGAAAGATCCCACCATTTTTCCAGCGGCCTTGGCAACAGATTTGATGTACGTGTTCAATTTAAGATCAGGAGTAATGGTCAAGCCAAGAAGCTTGGCAAAACTTGAGGCCCCCTGAAGACGAGAGCCATTCATTTCAATTGATGCCAGATGTGGATCAGAATGTTGATGATGTAAAGAGAGAAGCTTGGTTTTAGATGCATTAAAAGTAACCAGCCACTCCTTACCCCATTGAACTACGTGCTCAAGATCAGAGGAGAGAGAATTGGAGAGAACTTGGTTGTTTACTGTCTTAGATGTGCTACCATAAATGGTAGTGTCGTCAGCATAAATGTCTACAAATGATGTAAGGATGTGATTTGGAAGATCATTAATGTAGATCAGGAAAAGAGTTGGGCCCAGGATGGACCCCTGAGGGACACCGGCATTAATACTGTGAGCTTCTGATTTTTGCCCCTCAACTACTACTCTTATGAACCTATCAGAAAGAAATGATTTAATAATTGAGAAGACATTTCCAGCAATACCATAGCTAGAGATCTTATGAAGTAAACCTTTATGCCATACCCTATCAAAGGCCTTAGATATGTCAAGAGCAATTGCCCTAGAAAGGTTGCCTCCGTCGAAAGATTTGCTAATCCTATGAGATATAACTGTAAGCACATCTGCTGTAGATCTAGCAGAACGGAAACCATATTGAGTGTCACTAAGAAGGTTATTTTTGTTGAGATGATTGATTACTTCTGTATTTAACACAGATTCCAGCAACTTACTCATGACGCACAGGAGACTTATTGGCCTGTACTGAGAGGGGGGTGAGCGATCACCTGAATTCTTAAATACAGGGCATACTGATGAAATTTTCCAGGGAGATGGGAAACTATTCTCCTTAAGACAACGTTTAAACAGTTTTGTAAATATGGGCGCTAGTTCAGGTTGAAGTTTTTTGAGTACTATAATTGGAATACCGTCAGGGCCAGTTGCTTTACTGGAATCAAGGTTTTTGATTAGCTTGGCAACATCACGTACAGATATACGTATATCACATAGCGTATTTTCTGATACAGGAGGAAATATTGGGAGTTGGCGGCCTTGATCGCAAAGGGTAGAATTAGCTGCAAAGTTCTCGACAAAGAGTTTGGCTTTGTCTGATGCTGACGAGATTACCTCAGGTCCATTGATAATAGTTGGGATGGAGCACACGCTTCTGTTCAGGATTCTGTTTGCTATTTGCCAAAACTGGTGGGAACCAAGCCGCTGCTCAGCTACTTTGGACTTAACAGATTGAACATACAACTCTCTTGCATTCTTTATTACTTTCTTACAATGGTTGCTGGCAGTCCTGAAAGCGGCTTTAGTTTCCATACATCTATTACGTTGGAAACAGTGGAAAAAGTGATTTCTGTGCGGAATGGCAGCAGCACATTCTGGAGAGAACCATGGCTCGCTGTTAGGTTTTTGCTGAAACTTTTTCGAGGGTATGAAATGGTCAATACCTACAATTAACCATTCCGTCAGGTCTAATACTATAGAGGACACATCCTTTTTAAACATGGAATGCATAGGTAGATCAGATATAAATGTACGGAAGTTATCCCAGTCAGCCTTAGTGTATCGATATACTGTACGATGGAGAGGTACGTCTGGGGACTTATTACATTTCATTTTTATCTTAATTGATACAACAGAGTGGTCGGAAGAGCCAAGAGGCTACAGAACAGAAACTGAACATAGTTCAGGGCAAGTTGTGAGAAAAAGGTCTAGTAGGCTCGCATACTGGCCGTCATTGTCGGGCACACGGGTGGGTTCCTGAACAATCTGAGTGAGGTCATAGGCAATGGAGAAATCATGACAGAACCTCCCCTCATCATCGGTCTTGTTAGAGTGGGTCAACCATTCGACGTTGTGAACATTGAAGTCACCACATACGTGAATGTTAGCTGAAGGATAAGCAGATAAGACTTGATCAATTTTCTCAGATATGCTTTTAAAGATAGTAACTCCGCTGTTGTGGGGGCGATAGAGAGTAAATATAAATGCCGTAGTGTGAGCTAAAGCAACCCGGAAGCACATATAGGGTAAGTTAGGATCTTCCCTGGAGATGTCCCTACCACATGGAAAGCTATCCCTAATATAGGCACATATTCCATACCCATGGCGATCTTGGGGGTCAGATTTAGAAGTTAAGTTAGAGTATCCTTTAATTGCGAACTCTTCTAGGAAAATAGCCTGTCCAATGCCAGTTTCACTTAAAAATAAAAGGTCTGGTTTAGTCTCCTGTAATTGGGTTTCAACCTCTGGAAGGTTAGAACGTAGACCCCTGATGTTGGAGAAGGAGACATGGTAGTAGGGGTCTACGTTGGAAGTTAGAGAACCGGGTTTAATCGTGTATTTTTTCTTGAAACTTGTCATGATGAAATTTTGGAATTTGTGGACTAGGTCGTCAGATTTACTTAGAGCAGGACAGAGAGGGGAAACTAAGAGAGAAAAAGAAACGAAGAATTTTTTTTTTTTGTAGCTAATGATAAGGTAAAGCCGTAACAATTACTCACTAGTATGGCATCGAGAGGTCCCACCAGAAGCTACTGCATGGTCCAGAATCCATTCACCAAATGGCAATATAGCAGCCCCAGTACTTTGCACCTGCTGATAGGACAGCCTCCTTAGTGGTTAATCCAAGATTCGGGTCCCTGACTATCAGGCGGATAACGTCAGCCCAGACAAAACGTTTACCTCCAGCACCCTTACTAGTGACATGGCTACAAGGATAGACATAGAAACAGAAAATTTCCGCCATCTCTGCCAACTGTTCGCGCAAAAAAACTGCCAACCTAGAAACTGCTTACTTGAAACTACTATTAAAAAATAGCGCGGTACAATAAGTGCATAAGCAAACTTTTCAAAAAGAAAAATATTTCAAAAATATTTAGTTTATGCTTGCAAAAAAACCCAAAAAAAATGTAAATGTTTGAAAATAAACAAGCAACAACACGTAAATGTTTGGAAAAATAAAACTTAAATATGTTTGCAAAAGCAACAAAAAAACATGTTTACAATTAAAATATAACAAAAACATTTATTTTTATTTAAAGGGTGCCATTATATACATTTTGTGCTTCCGTAACTGGGTGGACAGACAGTAACGCCACCTATAGTCAAACAGAGGAAACAGGCTCTCTCTTTCTTCACGATTACCATATTGTTTTTGCTTAAAGCGACATATTTTTTTTTAGCTCGATTTGTCGACTCTATTTAACAGGAACCCTTTTAATTGTCGCTATAAGTTCCAATTTGAATAAGCACCGATTTTTCTGAGTTAAAAATAAAACTACTTGATCAATTTACGTGATTTTCGGAAGATGACATCTTCTGTTTGTGATAAGTACATAGAGATTCTTCTGGTTTTTCTTTATTTTTTAAATTAGGGTGAATTCTAAATAAGAACTATGATTTTAACGCGGTGCTAATGCAGAGAGTGATTCAGTCCGCGCTATTTTTTAAATCGTATTTCCACGTTTAATTAAAGTTTTATGATATGTTTTATTTATTCAATTGTAACGTTAAAGTACAGAATAGGTATAAAAAACCCTCCCCTCCCCATGTTAAGAATGGCTTTTTAAATAATAACGTTATTTCAGCACGGATCTGCACGAGTAACTTTAACGCAAACTTTTGAAAAACTTGCGTCTTTTTCTAACAAAAAGTTGGAAGAGAAAGAAAGGCGTAACTAAGCGAGAAGACATCCACAACGAGGCTGCTCTAATCGAAAAAGGCGCCATTTCTTTCCCGTTCGTATTTTATTTATTTTTCAACAATATCATCTCGATCATCATGACAATGGCTTACGATTGCGGAGAAAAACATTTATTTCATTTTTTATTCAACACGGAAAACGAAGCATGAATTGTTACCCGTCTTGATTTTTCATCTTTATGGAAGTTTTTAATTAATTTTTCTTTTTTCTTTCCAAATATCATCTCTTAACATCCATACATTCGACTGGAGTTTAGTGAGTATTTCGAATATTATTATCTACAAACTTTTTTGTTTGTTCTCTTTCAGTAACCAAAAAACAAGTTTTAAAATAAAATTAATGAAAATCTGTCATTTATAATTTCAATTTGAAAGTTATTTTACGATTTTTACTATTTGTTTGTTTACAAACGCCTATTTTCTCAAGTTTCACTTTTATGAAAACAAACTTGCAAAATGTCGATATTAAAAAAAAATAAAAAACTTTCAATTAAAATTAATTTTTTGAGGAATTAAATAAAAAATATACATGATTGTTTTTTGTTCAATGTTGCAATGACAAAAAATTAAAATTTAGAATTTAGGTAAAATTCCATGCGTAGTTTTTTAGTGCTTAATTTATCGTTCTGTTTAATTCCGTTTAAAATCTAAATGAAATCTGTCGGCAAAATTATTTTCTCTCTTTCTGATGTTTTTACTGGGGTAAAAAAAAAAAAAAAATATGCTATCTTAATCTAAAAATAAAGCCATTATTATTTATTTTTCAAAGGTTTCATCGACGTTAAATGTCGGCCATTTATTACAAGAGTACACTTTCAAATTTTACACCGGTCGTTTATATTCACCCCCCCCCCCCAAAAAAAATACACGTGTTTTCTATTTTTAAAGGAGGGTAATTAAATTTTGGAATTTAATTTTATTCATTAATCATTATTATTCACGACATAAATTATTTTACAGGCAATGCAGTTGGGAAAGCAGTTAAAAACAATTTATTCTATTTTGTCAACTTATTTGTGACCTATTTGTGTAAAAAAAAAAAAAATTAAGACAACAAAAACAAACGATCAAAAGCAACTATATATATTCTCATCCATAATTCAACTTAGTTTAAAAAAAAATAGAAATCAGAAAAAAAAAAACCTTTCTAATATAAGTACCTATTACGGAACAAAAATATAATATTCTAAAAGTCACGTAAACTGATCAAGTTTAAATCATTTTTAGCGATTTTAAATAGTAAATTGTAACACAGCTAATTTTGATCTCGGTAGTTCAAATTGAAGGTGTTTGTTAAGATAGCGCCGACAGATCGATTTTTTTCAATATGTGGTTTTAAGCAAAAACAACAGTACTTGTCATGTCGAAAATAGTAATATATCTAAAAATTACGAAAATTCATGGAGTAGAACAACTATTATTGTGTTTTTAGTAAAAAAAAAAATTAAAAAAAAACAACCTATCACTATAAAACTATAAATGTCAGAATTATGAAATTCTTTCTCTAATAGGCTTATTAAGAGTAGTCGTTGATGGGCAAAAATCAGAAACTCCTAGCATTAACGCTGGCATCCCTCAAGGGTCAATCCTGGGCCCAACTCTCTTCTCGATTTTCATCAATGATCTCCCAAATCACACTCTTAGATCAGTCATTTGTAGACATTTATGCAGACGACACTACAATCTATAGCAACACTTCAAAGTCCAGCAATGACTAAGATCTTTCTGATTCTCTCTCTTCTGATCTTAAGAACGTGGTGCAATGAGGAAAAGGGTGGCTGGTTAATTTTAATGCATCGAAAACCGAGCTTCCCTCTTCTTTTCATCATAATCGCTTTGATCCCCATCACGCCCCAATCAAAATGAATAGTTCTCGTGTTAGGTAAGCTCCATGTTTTGACAAGCTTCTGATCTTCACTCCTAATCTGCAATTGAACACGTACATCAAATCTGTTGCCAAGCTTGCTGAAAAAAATGATTGGATCACTCTACTGCTCTAGAAGTTATCTTGCTGCAGATGCAATCCTTTTTTTTTTTTTTTTTTTTTTTTTTACACTGTGGTCACCACTTATCAAGGCCCGGAAGCCATTCAGGGATAAGGGTTATTACAAGTACATTACGTTAGTGTGGAGATTTGATGAAGTGTTTACTTAAGGGAGCAGTTCGTTAGGAATTTGTTAACGTTGGACTTGGAGACATCCAGGTTGTAGTCAGGTGGGAAGCAGGCACACGGAACAGAGTTCCACAGGCGTGCCGTGCAGTTCATCCTATCTGTATAAGAGCCAGGTACGCCCTAAAATAGAATACTGTTGCCACATATGGGCAGAAACTGCTCGGCCAGCCTATCCTGCCTTGATAGAGTTCAAAATCGGCTTTAAAACCTCGTGGGTAATACCCTTTTCTCTTCTCTGCAACCTCTTTCCCACAGAAGAAACATTGCAAGCCTGTTTCTGCTCTATCATTATTTTCGTGGCAAGTGCTCAACTGAACTCCAATCTATGCCCCCCACTTCCCTTGCTTTCACAAAATTAAAACACTCAACTAGCTACAACCACTATATACGATTTCCCCCACTCTCTATCTGTGCCTAAATCTAAACGCAGATTCCATGAACAAAGCTTCTTTCTCAGAACTGCCCGCCTGTGAAACACTGTGCCGCTGGCCTGCTTCCTGTTGCATACAGGATGTAAATGTAAACAAGTTCTTCTTGAATAATCTTAAATAATCAAACTCTACCCAATTTACACCATTACACTATACTAACACCTTACATTTATTAACCCTTATCCTCGAGTGGCCTTTAGACCTTGATAAGTGGTGGCTCTATAGTATAAAAAAAAAAAAGTTACTAAAGGGGCGATAAGTATGTTTCCTATATTCGCATGCTTGAAGGTGTACACATCTAGGGAAAATGCAATTTTACCCCATTTTCGGTAAAAATTACTTTTAACTATAAATAATTTTTTACTCGATGAATTTTCATGATTTTTTTTTTAATTCATTACTGTTTTCGACACGACAAATTAAGTAAATACTGTTGTTTTTGCTTAAAACCACATCTTTAAGAAAATCGGTCTGGGGACTCCATTTTGACAAGCACCAGGTTGTATTCTGAACTTGCACCGAAGCTATTAGCCTTTCAAGTTACGGTGAATATCAATTCGAAGCAAAGTAGCCATTTTGTTTAGTCATTTATTCCTGTAATGAACTTTACATCTTGTGATTAAAGTTGGCTACTTTGTTTACAATCAGTAAGTTGAAAGGTTTGATTTGCACTGGTTTTCTTCAAGCAAAGTTTGCCTCCCCCCCCTCTCATTGTTGCTGCAGACCTGTCAGACTAAGCAGTAAGAAACACGTTCCGTAAACATATTTTTATTATAAAAGTTCAAATAGTTATTTTTGTTTTCTTTTAATTTCAATAAATTGCTTCTTAAAAAGCATGGCTTTTTTTTGGGGGGGGGGGGCTGAAAAAGCTTGCCTCCCTTCTCTATTTTTTTTTTATTTTCATCTTTTTTAAATTTTTTCAGTGGATTATTATTATATCTATATAGAATTAATGTATATGGCACAATCACGTTCATACACCGGTTCTCACCAGATCCCTGAAGTTAAGCAACGATGAGCTTGGCCAGTACAACATGGGTGACCATTTGGGAAGGTTGGGGCTGTATGTACTGCATCGAGTCATAGAAAAAAGTCCATATTTAATTATTTGTAGAGGGAGCTCAGTTTCTAATGCAACCTTCTAGTAAATCGATCACCCATTTTATAGCCACATGACGTTTTTAGGTCAAATTTCACAAATTTACCCTTTTTTAAGCAGTTTAGCCTTTTTTTCAGAGATTATTTTAAAAAGTGAAATTCAACAAAAGGGCAAACTGCTTAAAAAGACTAAATTCACATCACGGAATGAAGGTGTCATACTCCAAAAGTCACTTAGGTTTGGCTAATAACTTTTCTATTTGGCTAGTAAACAAAAATATTTTGTTGTCAAATGTCAACTTAAGGTAAATTTGTCTGTAGAGCATGGAGTCTCAATAATTGCTCAAAAATTAAACGATCACGATTAATAACTGTAACCGATTATATACTCTTATTCCTTGTATTTTTGTGCAATGTTTTAGTGATTATTTATTAATCTAGCAAATCTTAAACTTTTGAATTTCAAATTTCAAACATTTTTTTTGGCTATCGAAGACAGCCAAAGAATAAAATGGCTGAAATGTTAAGACTATAACGACAAGCAAGACATGAAAAATAGTTTGAAACCTGTTAAAAACAAAATAAAATAAAAAAAAGTCTCATCTCAGAACTACAATCGAATATTATTCAATTGTTTCTATTTAAAAAAAAAAAATAATTTATTATATAAATCTCACCTGTCTGTTTAAATGTATGTATGTATGTTTGTATGTCTGCCTAAAACTTTCAACAGGATTTTCACGAGATCAGTATTGTTTTGAAGCTCGACTCTTTCAGATGACAAGTATCAAATATGTTATTTTATAATATAAAAACATTAATTCCTTCACCTTCAACTGGGCACTTTTCTACATGGAGGGGGTCGCTTTTTTCGCTGATATTTTCGAAAGTCATCCCCTCTTTTCGACTGATTAGCCTTAATTTAAACATTCGTCACTTCTGGTTTGGCGATGGATGCAACTGCAAAGACGTCACTTTTTTTTTTTTTTTTTTTTTTTTTTTTACATTCTTTTCCTCCTTCGTGTTACAGGTTTGAGCTTGCCTGCCTACTACCACCTTTTTGTTGCTCAACGTATATCTCCAAACATCCGGGGCCTTGTCGGTGGGGCATTAGAATACACCGACTGCCCCCCTGCAGAGGGTAAAAGTCCCTCAACGAGGGTCCTGGATATGACCTTAAACTATATCCAGTGGTGAGGCACCAGCTTGTGGGCTTTGGGGAGTGTGGAGCCACCCTTTAATTACCATTGCTCCCAGGTCCATTCTGACTCGGAGTGGTAGTACCTGTTAGGATCCCAACTATGGGTTAAATAGAAACCGACGTGAAAACAACAAATATATTCTATTTAAACAATTTTTCTTCCAAATTTTTGGATTCGGCATTAAATAACCCGAAAAGGGTTGATATGCCGTAAAACAACCAACCAACCAAACACCCGGCAATGCCAGGCACCCAGGCTAGTCGCAAATAAAAATCATAAGGGTTGTAAATATCATGAATCCAGCGATCGTTGCATGTTCCACTACAAATATTAAATTATTTCTTTTTTGTTTTGTAGATCTTTCATGTCATTGCGATGAATTCGGCAGAAAACACTGAGGAATGCCTTGACTTGTACGATGACATTTTGGTGGAAGATCTGACTTGTCAACAGGATTCTCTACACGAGGTTTGTAAAAATAAAACAAAAACGAACAAGAAAAAACGTTTCGCCTGGTCGTCTTTTTTTAATATTATTTAACATATATGCACAATGCTACCAGCTAAACCTAGATATGATGATGTTTATGGCCTTGCTCTATTTTATGATCAAACTAGAAACAACTACATGTCTTGGTAGAATTAATTTCATAGCCAAACAGTTCTGCATCACTTTAATGACCTTTTATGAAAATTATCTATATATCTATAAAGTTGAGTTTTTTTCTTGCTCTGACATTGTTGTTAAAAGCCTACTTATTGGTCCTCTGACATAGAAAGGATTGAACTTAGTAATTCACTCCCGTTCGTCCGTTTGCCCTTTTCTCAATAACTACACTTTGTTTTTTTGTTTTTTTTAAATTTGCACAAACATTAGTGATGGTGAAAGTAAATTTTTGCAAGAACGGATTTTCTGGGATAACTCTGGTTGCCTTCCTACGGGACATTATAGGTGTAAAATTGCCCCCAAATCGTTTATCCATACTTTTTTTGCAATAACCATGCCTTGGATTTTTTTAAAATTTTGCACAAACGTTAGTCATAGTGAAAGTAAATTTTTGGCAGAATGGATTTTCTGGGATAGGTCTGGTTGCCTTCCTAGGACGCATTATAGGAGTAAAATTGCTCCAAAATCGTTCACTCGCGGATGGGGACCCTGCATGCTCGGTTTGTTCTATTTAAAAATTAACAAAAACAAATTTTTTAAAATACTCAGTCATGGATATGCGAGTGACTTCATAAAAGTTAACTAATTTGCATATTTATTTGAAAAACCAGCTTTCATTAATTACTCATTTTTTTTATGGTTTCTTATTAGATGTTTGGTTTCATTTAACTATTATGCTTAATTCTTTTTATGCATAGGTTCTATATTGTGAAAAAGTGCGTATAATTTCGGATGAAAAAATTCCAGCACACAGACCTGTTTTTATATAAATCTCTCTCTCTCTCTCTCTCTCTCTCTGTATGTATATATATATATATATATATATATATATATATATATAGTCTTTGAAGTTTTTAACATTTGAAACCATACAAAAAATTACTTTTTATCATTCGTTAAAAAACCATCTAGTCAGTAAGTCATTTAATCACCTGCAATCACTGCATCAACTCTCTCGAATTTACTATAATACCAATTTTTTTTATTTTTTAAGGGATCATCAGTCGTTTACCATGAAACACTGTTTCAGGGATTTAAAAACAATATATATATATATAAAGTATATATAAAATATATATATATATATGAAGTAACCTTGTCTGTGTATGTATGCAAAACTTCTCTACCAAACTCCTCTCTATATAGTACAAACTTGAAACTTGATATATAAGGTATTTAGACACCAGGAATGGTGATTTGGTTTCTAGACTATAGAAATAGCTGCTAAGGGGTCAAAAAAAAAATAGTTGATGTTTGCAGGAGTAAATCAACTAACTTCTGAGCATGTGTGCATATACATTTTTAGCTTGAACTTGCTTAATTTTTAACCTTTTAATATCATATTTGTAAGTGTATTTTATGACTAGGCAATGCCGGGCGGCCTGCTAGTATCAACATATAAACCTACTAAACCTTATGTTTAGAATCCTTGTTCTAATTTTGATAAAAATCCGGTACTTATCCAGAATAAGAACCATGCTGAAATAATAACATTATTATTTAGAAACTCATTCTTAATATGGGGAGAGGTGGGTGTTTTGTAATTATTCTGTAGTGTACCCTCACAATTTAAAACAAAAGATACCATATTATGAATGGGCAATATCAACTGGAACAAATACATTGAAGACATTGCAAAGGCTGCTGCAAAGAAAGTGAGTTCCCTCTATCAAGCTAGAAGATTACTTGCATCTGAGAGTATCTTGTATCTCTACAAGGCCACCATTTACCCATGTATCGAGTATTGTTGCCACATCTAGGCTGGTGCATCTACCACTAGCCCCCCCCCTTGAATAGGGTCCAAAAAAGAGTTTTCAATTTAATATATCCCACTTTGTCAACCAACCTCCAACCCCTGTCCCATCGCTGCAGTGTTGCATCTCTGTACCTGTTTTACAAATATTTTAATGGAATGTGCTCTGATGAACTTCTACTTGTGCCTCCTTGATGTACATATCCCTGACAAACCTGCTTAGCAACAAAATCTCACCCCTTCACTGTTGAGGTCCCTAAATGCCAGAACGCTTTCTACTCCAATAGTTTCTTTCCTCAAACAGCTAAACTTTGGAATTCCTTTTCCGCTACCTGCTTCTCTGACTGTACTGATATGCAGAAGTTTAAATGTAACGTAAACCAACATCTTTCCTAGACATGGTGTCAAATAGTAGCCCTTTACCTCCAAGTGGCGATATGCCTTGTTAGGGGTAAACGTGAGTGAAAAAATAATAAATAAAACTGAATTTAACTTTAAAATCCTATTTACAAATTATCACAGCTCATGTTCTGTAAAAGTACCCAAACTCCATTATATGGTTTTGATTCTAGAAAATGTCTAAAACTTAAAGCTTAAGCTTAAGAAGTCTTAAGAAGAAATTGGAATTTAGGAAATCTTGCTTAATTGGTGTTAAATGATTATGGATCAAATTTAATGCAAATTGTGAGTTTTGATCATATGCCCCCCCCCCCCCAAAAAAAAAAAAAAAATCTGCCAAAGAAACTAAAAGAGTGGTGGGGAGATTTATGAATGTTTAATACCTACTAAAATTTCCAAAAAAAAATTGGAAATATCTGAATTTTCACAAAAGACCTTCCACTCCTATTTGCATAAAAGTAAAATAAATCTAATATAGACTACATTATCCATCCTTATGCCTCGCAGCTGTGTTCCAAAATTCATTATGATTGGTTAATTAGTTTAGGAGTGAATCTTATCTTTCGAAATATATAAATATATACACATATCTGACTATTTATGTAAGACTTTTTAGTATTGTAGCATGGTTTGACCTATTCCATTGTTTAATTGTTTTTTTTTTGTTTGTCTTGTTTTTTATTTATTTTTTTATATGGAAATCATTCCAGACAAGATATAAAACCACTTGATGTAAGGTGCTAAAAATTTACCACTTCAAAGTCAAAAACAAGCTAATGATAAGTGTTATATGGATAGATTTTGACCCAGAAAGCAGCAGTTCTCTCCCCTTTGTCTAGTAAGGACAAAAAAGGGAAGCAAGAGTTGCAAGGCCGCTGAAAGGAAACTCAGCGTTCACTTTCTATTCTCCATAATGAAATTATGAAATTCAAGTAAAAATTAACAAAAAAAAATTATTCTTATTTATTAACTGAACGTAATTTTACTCTGAATACAGGTTTCACACATCCTTGACAAATCCTTGAATCTTGATTTTTTTTTTTTTTTTTTTTTTGCCTTGTAAAAATTTTATTTCTATTATTACCTTGAAAAATCCTTGAAAATATGAAAAATATCTTGAAATGCCTTGAAAATTGTATTCTTTATGTCCAGTAAAAATTTGTATCAAAATATATAAAAAAATAAATCTCACCTGTCCGTTTAAATGTATGTATGTAGGTATGTCTGCCTAAAACTTTCAACAGAGGCGACAGGTTTTTCACGAGATTGGTATCATTTTAAAGCTTGACCCTTCGGACGACGAATATCGAAAAATTGGCTAAAAACATTAATTCCTTCACCCTCAACTGGTCACTTTACTACAAGGAGGGGGAGCTTTTTTGCCGATAATTTTGAAAGTCATCCTCTCTTTTCGATTGACTAACCTTAATTTAAGCCTTCACTACTTCTGGTTTGGCAATGGATGCAACGGCAAACACGTCAAGCTTTTTTTTCTTTTTTTTTTACATTCTTTTCCTCTTTTGCAGTATGGGTTCGAGCCTGCCTGCCTACTACCACGTTTTTTTTGGGTTTTTTTTAGCTCAACACACACCTCCAAACACCCGGGCAATGCCGGGCACCTAGGTTAGTTCAAAATAAAATTGAAATAAATACTACTAAATTATTTTTTAAGTATTAATAAAAATACCATTAAAATATTTTTTAAATATTGAAAATAATATCAAAATATATTGTTTTGAAATTGCATAGTATTGTGGATACAAGAGTTAAATTGCATTAATTTTGTGATAAAAGGATGCAACTCATTTTTTTTTTTTTTTTTTTTTTTTTTGCCCTGATGGCCTAGTTTTCAAATGGATGACCCCCCCCCCCCCCAATTAAAAAAAAAGCTGTTCTTCTGTGGACGAGTCTCTCCAATTGTGAATCACCCCCAAAATTGTGATAACCTAAAATGAGGTTGATCGGACTGAAAAAAAATGTACAAGACGGTAGCTATCTTGGTTTGAAATTTAAAAGCCATAGAGAGTTAATATTTGAGATGAAATCAAAAGCACTTAAAACTGCTTAAAAATATCAAAAAATGATGCAGGTAGGCTGCAAAGTAAATCTTATTAGCTACTAGCGGGGGGTACCCGGCGATGCCCGGGTGTCTTGAGGTAAATCAAAACTCCCGGGGGGGTGGGGTGGGGGGTTAAATAATAAAATGTTTTGGTAGGTAAGTATGAGAATCGAACCCGTACCCTTGAGTTGGAAATTAATGTGTGAAAAAAAAAAAACCTGCTACGTTAACCATTGAGCCACGGCGACAACAGACAATGTTAAGCAGGTTATTTAACTATAAAAAGAGGCGTGCGCAATAAAAGTTAACTCTGCTGCTTCCATTTGACCTAATTAAGAAGGTCAAATAGAAGTCACACAGCGCTTGGGTTTGTTTACCCAAATTTAACTGTTTCTTTCCCCCACAGATGTTGGGGAGGGGTGTCTGATCAAAGCTGATTGCTTCTGGACGTTTTTCCCAGTGCAATGCCGAGAAGACATCGTTTGAGTCTAGTTTCACATATTTATACTAAAAAGCCCAATCAACACGCGAGAAGCCAAAATAGCAATCATTTTGTAAAAATCGACGTAAATAAATCTATACGCTACGTGCTTTCCTAATTCCTAGATATTATGATATAGGACCTATATACACAGTTTTAAGCGATAGTAACAACCCCGGGAGCGCGTGCGAAAGAAGCCTTTTGAAGACATACACGAAATGATCACACACATTTTGCCTTTTATATATATAGAGATGGTAACATTTATTTGTTGTATATTTGATTTTTTATCACTTTTTCGAATCGCTATGGATTGTAAAATAATTGCCAAACTTTGTTTTGAAAACTGGAACTTTGTCTGGAGGAGGCCTTGAAAAACTTTGAAAAGCCTTGAAATTGGACATTGAAAATCTGTACAAACCTTGGAACATTATAATAATCTGAAATTAAATTTATTGCCACAAGTTTGTTTATTTTTATTTAGTTGCTTAAATAAAATGAGTCCTTTTTAAATTTGAAATTTATAAGAGGTGCTAATAAAAAAAAAAACAGTTATTCATCATTTAAGACTGCTTAGAATTAGCATCATCATCATCATCATCATGACGGGCTCCTTGCCCGGTCCAATGTGACTCTTCCTCTCCAGAGTTTCCTGTCTTCCATCAGTTGCCTCAGATCTTCGGGTTCACAGTTGGCGTCGTGTGCTATTTGTTGGATGCACGTGGATCTAGTTCGTCTTCTGCTTGCGCGTCCGTGTTGTGGAGTCCATGGCAATACATCACTCACCAATTCATGCTTGCTCCTCAAACAATGACCAGCAAATTGTAGGCGTCTTTCTCTGATGGTATTAGAATTAGCAGAATTTTTAATTTCACAAGTTTCCACACGAAAAGTAATTCTGACGATAGACGTTTTGTTTTTAAACATTTCATTAAGAATGTTAGCTTGTGAAAAAAAAAAAATAATAAACTAAAAAATATTTAAAAATAAACTATTTAAAACATATGGTGCTTCTATAGAATTTGAACTGAACCAAACTGACTTTTGCC
This sequence comes from Euprymna scolopes, assembly GCF_053919585.1. Taxonomy (NCBI): domain Eukaryota; kingdom Metazoa; phylum Mollusca; class Cephalopoda; order Sepiida; family Sepiolidae; genus Euprymna; species Euprymna scolopes. Next base: position 80,449,859 of record NC_136507.1, read on the forward strand.
ATACTAAACCTAAAACTTGGGTTGGGGTTAAATAAAAAACTGTTCAGTTCAAATTCTGTAGAAGTACCAAAAAAAATTTTTAACTTAAAAAAATAACTTTCTAATTATAAAAACAAAGGTTGTAATAAAAAATTCCATTGATAAAAAAACATTTCATTTTCTCATATGTTAATAATTAAAAAAAAAAAAAATTTATTAATTGCAGAAAAAACAACAAAGTTCATCTATAATATACATCTCACCAGTCTGTATGTATGTATGTATGCCTAAAACTTTCGACAGAGGCAATGTATTTTCACAAGATCGGTATCGTTTTGAAGCTCGACCCTTTGGACGACAAATACCAAAAAATTGGCTAAAAGCATTAATTCCTTCACCCTCAATTGAACACTTTTCTACAGGTAGGGATTGCTTTTTTCGCCGATACTTTTGATTGACTAGCCTTAATTTAAACCTTTGCCACTTGCGGTTTGGTGATGGACGCAATGGCAAAGACGTCAAGCTTTTTTTTTTATGTTCTTTTCCTCCTTTGTGGTACTGGTTCAAGCTTTCCTGCCTGCCTACAACCACTTTTTTTTCTTTTTTTTTTCTCAACACACACCTCTAAACACCCTGGGCAATGTCGGACACCCAGGCTAGTCTTCTATATATAGTGTGTGTGTGCGTGCGTGTGTATATAGCCATCACTAAATGGAGATGTGACAAGCAAAAATTGCATTCAATGTAAAAACACTTCGATAAGTATCTGCAGCAAAAATTAGGAAAAATTATTGAGTAGAAAAACTTTTTTAAAATTAAAAATCAATCTTTAATGTTTCCATTGAAAAGAAAGGTGTTTATTTAGACTTGCAATTATTTAAGAAAACAAAAATAAAGAAAACAAAAATATAGAAAACAAAAATAAAGAAAACAAAAATAAAGAAAACATGAAGATGTTATATTCCAAAAAATCACAAAATTGATTGAGTATTCTTTTTTGATTAAGAAAATAAATTATTTGTGAAGTATTTGTGAACCTTACCTACTGGAGAGGATGTTAAAGGGGAGATAAGCGGGGATGAATTTTTAATTTTCACCCCAAACAAGGCACAGTGCCACTTTGAAGCAGGGGGCTACTATCAGGGACTTAATTAGCAGGGCCATTATGAAGGGAGATGAGTAGAAAGATGTTTGTTCACATTACACTTGAACTTCTGCATATCAGTACAGTTGGGAAAGCAGAATCCCGGAAGGGAGTTCCAAAGACCTGCAGCTCTGGGGAAGAAACTATTGGAGCAAAAGGCTTTCTTGCACCTAGGGATCTCTACTGTAAAGGGATGAGACTTACTAGCTTGTCGGGTTTGTCGGGGGTAGTTAACGTCGGGGAGGTACAAGTGTTTGCAGTTCGTCAGAGCATTCACCATTAAAGTATTTGTAGAACAGGCAGAGGGATGCAACATCTCGTCGATGGGACAGAGACTGAAGCCTAGATGACAGTTCAGGACCTATAAGGTTGGCGACTCTCTTTTGAACCCTGTCCAGGAGCGAGAGACAAGCAGCAGATGCACCAGCCTAGATGTGACAACAGTACTCCATACATGGGCGAATTCAATCAAATATGATGACTGAGTTCACTTGCACTGAACAAGTCATAAAATTTGATTTTCTTTAAAAAAAAAAACTTTATCAAATTATGTAATTTTTTTTTATTATGCCATCTTTGTACGTCATAAAGATTTTTCTGCATTTTCTTTTACTTAAAGTTTTCATTATAATTGTAAGTCTAGATCAGCAAGAGAAAGTACCTGTAAATCAAGGTGCATAAGTCAGTCTTTCATTTAACCTAGAAAAGTAAAGAAGCAATACGATAAAACTGCAATTTACGAAAAAAAAATTAATTTTTACTTCTAATCAAACTTTTACTCGATTTTTTTTTTTTTTTTTTTTTTTTTTTCTAATTTTTGGTGAAGATAACTTATTTTTTTGTGATACATAAGTATATCAGAGAGTTTTTACTTGAAATGTGATTTGCACTTGTGACCGAGCACCAAAATATTTAATGGAGATTTAACTTGGGTATAAGAGTTATTCCGACCCCCCACCCCCACTCAACCAGTGAGAAACTTTTAAAAAAAGCTGAAAATACAAACAGTTTAGGAAAAAGCATGGTAATTTTATAGAATCAATCCATCACAAATCAACCTTACTCTCTTTATACGGCTTCATTTTTGAGAAAATCTGATACCATTGTTGGATTCCTTGGGTCCAAAAACTGACCTGGGTGAATTTTCAAAGCAATACGATCTTTCAATCAGAAAATATTCAAAGAAATAACATCACAAAATTGTCACCCGAGCATCACATGTGACTAACGACAAAAGTAAAAATGCTCTAAATCGGGAACCACTTGGAGTTACGTGCCCAAATTTTCAGGATTTCTTAGTTCCTATATTATCTATCTGCAGTGCAAACTACAGCCAGTTCTGGAGGTATGGGTTTCAAAATCCCATATTTCTGGATGATTTGACACAGAATGATCCTTTTAATAGTTCAGATTGAGTTATCCCCCCTTATTTATTAAACATGGCAGATTAAAATTTGTTTTTCTTTGTTAAAAAAACAAAACTACTTGATCATTTTACATGATTTTTGGAATATGATATTTTCATTCTGTGACAAGTATTGGGCTACTGTATTCTCTTCTGTGTAAATTCTGCCATTCATTTCCTACATTGCAGTTGAAACACGATTATTTTCAGGAGTACAGTTTTCTATGTAAGTTTAGTGTAGAATAGTTATTTGCAGTTGATATTTTCTGAAATACTTCTTAACCACTTATTAACATCAGGAAGGTGATTCGCTTTTATAAATCCAGAAAAGGCGGATCATCTGCTTAAATCGCCTGGACCTCTCATGAATGTGAGTTTCTTTTCTTTTTGACTGAAATCTGCTTTTATATCTACGAGTGCCGTTCCAAAAGTAAAGCCTCCTTTTTTTTTCTTTTTTTTTTTTTTCGAATTGTAGAGCTATGAAGACTGGAGTGGTACCATTAAAACGAGCAACCTTTTGTACTCGATAACCTTTTTCTACGTAGTCAACGCCATTTACAAGACATTTTTTTTTTTTCAGGAATTCAATAGCACATCTCTGCTTCTGATGAATGTCCATGACAAGGGTTGCTTTTTTAGAGTCTTACACCATCAATATCTGCAACAAAGAGATTAAACTTCCAAATCATGAATGCATGAATTCAGTCATCATAACAATTGTAATCCCCACTGATCCATTCAGGTGGGATAAAAAATAGGAGGCATTACTTTTGGAATACTCCTTGCGTGTGTGTGTGTGTGTGTGTGTGTGTGTGTATTTATATATAGAAATCAATAAAGAAAGAAAATGACAATATAAAAATATGTACTAATATATATATATAGATTTATTCATTTATTCAATAAGGATGTACATCAATTAGGCGTGTAGGTTACCAATACTGCCTCCTCTGCAACCCAGAGGCCACAGCAATTATAACAGCACCAGAAACTTAAATATCAGGAATTCTAAATCAGAAATAATATCCAAATGCAGGCACGAAAAAAATTTTTTTTTTAAATGGACCCCCCCTCCCTAAACTCTACTTGATAAACATCCTCCAAGCCAGAACTAATATCTGTAACCCTTTAGATCAACCATCTGACATAAACTCTACTTGCCTCCCTAATTACACTTTTCTCCATTGCTATAAACCATTGATTAAACTCTCTTACATGCCCAATTTAGCACCCAGTATCCGACACTGGATACCCCCCACCTTTTTTTTTTTTTTTTAGGTAATTCAACCAATGTACTCTCCTGTCCGTCTATATAACCTCTACTTTGCCTATTATCCCACAATGCTTAAGCTATAGGGATTCTCTCCTATTCACTCTCTCTTTTCAACAACAGAATAGAAATATCACAAGAACACTCTCAGACCACCCCTGAATACATCTTCCTCTCCCTCGTCCTATTGAACCTACGCAGCAACCACCCTATACCAATGTTAATATGCAATAGTAACGAAATATTCTTATATACATCCTCTTCATATACTCATCATCACTCATCAAATACTCTCAGCCACCCTTTACTCATAACCCCTTTATTTTCTTCACTTAAAGCCTAAATTTATATTTATCAGTAACCGCTGCCCCCCTCCCTCCATAATTCAATTCTAATATTTTGAAAATATCCTCTTGGTCTTCCCCCCTTTAAAATTTAACCTTCCCCTACAAATAGGCCCCTTTCCTATCTTTTTTTATACAAACTTAACATTAAATCTGAATAGATTTGGCCCATTCTAATCTGATATATTTTTAATTACAGTAGAGAATTCTCACAGTTACTATCCATGACGGATAACCCCAATATAAGCGGGAACACCGAAAAAAAAAAAAATCTTGATAACTCTAACTAAACCAGCCTAAACTTTAAGATCCATCGCCTCCCCTTACCAGTGACTTTTAATGCACTCTCTCCCTCTACTCCTCCTTCATCTCTTTGTTCCCCATCTTCACTCAGCTACTGATATTTTATAGTCCTGTGTCTTTTAACACGAGTCTCTAACTACCTATTTATTCATCATTTGCTTCAGTTCCGAACTGTGTTACATTTTATTCCCAAAATTTTGGTTTTCGCTTATCCATAACCAAGAATTACTCGTAGAAGTAATTATAACGATATTTGGATCTTTTTTGGGTACGCAACTTAAAACCGGGAATACCTACATTATCAACATATTTTCACCTCAGACATGAGAAATTTGGAATCAAAAACTACATCCTGAAATTAATTGCCATTTCAAACCTTTTTCTAATGAAAAAGTGAGGTAATGTCCATTCATTATATTCTTCTCCTAGCTTTAATATCCTAAGAAATTGCAAAATTTCTATCTCTCTTTTTTTTTTTTTTTTTTTTTTTTTTTTACATGGAGGTCACCACTTATGAAGGCCCAGAAGCCATTCGGGGATAAGGGTTATTGCGTGTACAGTAAACAATAGGATAGTATCGTAGTAATCATTAGTATTGGAGATTTGATGAAGTGTCTTACTTAAGGAGGTGATTCATCAGGAATTTGTTTATATTGGATTTGAAGACCTCCAAGTTGTAGACAGGTGAGAAAGAGGCAAATGGAAGAGAGTTCCACAAGCGTGCACTTCTAAGAAAGCAGCTTTGTTCATGGAATCTACGTTTTGATTTAGGCACAGATAAAGAGTGGGGACAATTACTGAGTGGTTTGAGCTAGACGGGTGTTTTTCGTGAAAGATTGGCAAGGGGGGACCAGAAATTGGAGCTCGAAGGAGCACTTACCATGGAAATAATGATAAAACAAAGACAGGCTCGCAACATCTCTTCTGTGAGAGAGAGGTTGCAGGGAAGAGAAAAGGGCATCCTCCAATAAGCCACAAAGTCTATTTTGTACTCTGTCAAGGTAGGATAGGCTGTTTTTAGCAGTTCCAGCCCAGATGTGGCAGCAGTACTCCATCCTTGGACGTACTTGGCTTTTATACAGATAGAGAATTGCATCAGTAGTGAGATATCTTCTGGAGCGGTAGAAGGATCCCATCATTTTCCCAGCGACCTGGGCAACAGACTTGATGTACGTTTTCCATTTCAGATTAGGAGTAAAGGTCAAACCCAGAAACTTGTCAAAACATGGAGCCTCCCCAAGACGAAAGCCATCCATTTCAATTGATGCCAGATGGGGGATCAGAGCGTTGATATAAAGATAGAAGCTTGGTTTTAGGTGCATTAAAAGTAACCAGCCACCTCTTCCCCCACTGTACCGTGCGCTCAAGATCAGAGGAGAGAGAATCAGAGAGAACTTTGTCATTTATGGCATTTGATGTGTTGCCATAGATGGTCATGTCACCAACATAGATGTCAACGAATGATTTAAGTATGTGTCTTGGGAGAGTTGGGCCCAGGATGGACCCCTGAGGGACTTCAGCATTAATACTCTGGGCCTCTGATTTCTGCCCATCAATCACTACTTTTATGAGCCTATCAGAGAAAAACGGTTTAATAATTGAGAAAACATTTCCAGTTATACCGTAGCTGGAAATCTTGTGAAGTAGGTCCTTATGCCATACCTTATCGAAGGCCTTTGATATGTCAAGAGCAATTGCCCTAGAAAGGAAGCCTTTGTCAAGAGACTCACTAATCCTATGATATTACCGTTAGCACATCTGCTGTAGATCTAGCAGAACAGAAACCGTATTGCATGTCACTAAGAAGGTTATTTCTGCTGAGGTGGTTGACTACTTCTCTATTTAATATGGATTCCAACAACTTATTCATGACACACAGGAGACTTATTGATCTGTACTGAGAGGGAGATGACTTATCACCTGAATTTTTAAATACAGGGCATATTGACAAGGTTTTCCAGGGTGTTGGAAAGCACTTCTCCTTAAGGCAATGCTTAAACAGTTTTGTAAGTATGGAGGCAAGTTCTCGTTGAAGCTTTTTCAGCACTATAATTGGAATGCCGTCTGGGCCAGTTGCTTTACTAGAATCAAGGTTCTTGATTAGCGTGGTGACCTCACGCACAGATATTTGTATCTTGTCTGTTATAGGAGGATATACGGGGAGTTGATGGCCTTTTTTTTTTTTTTTTTTTTTTTTTTTTACACAGTGGTCACCACTTATCAAGGCCCGGAAGCCACTCAGGGATAAGGGTTATTGCAAGTACATTACGTAAGTGTGGAGATTTAATGAAGTGTTTACTTAAGGGGGGCGGTTCATTAGGAATTTGTTAACATTGGACTTGAACACATCCAAATTGTAGTCAGGTGGGAAGCAGGCAGACGGAACAGAGTTCCACAGGCGTGCAGTTCTAAGAAAGAAGCTTTGTTCATGGAATCCACGTTTTGATTTAGGCACAGATAAAGAGTGGGGGAAATTTTTCACAGTGGATTTGGCTAGACGGGTGTTTTTCGTGAAAGATTGGCGAGGGGGGACCAGAGATTGGAGTTCAGACGAGCACCTGCCATGGAAATAATGATAAAACAAGGATAGGCTCGCAACATCTCTTCTGTGGGAGAGAGGTTGCAGGGTAGAGAAAAGGGCATCCCCGACTAAGCCACAAAGTCTATTTTGTACTCTGTCAAGGCAGGATAGGCTGTTTTTAGCAGCTCCTGCCCAGATATGGCAGCAATATTCCATCCTTGGACGTACTTGGCTTTTATATAGATAGAGAATTGCATCAGTAGTGAGATATCTTCTGGAGCGGTAGAAGGAACCCACCATCTTTCCAGCAACCTTGGCGACAGACTTTGTCGCATAGGGTAGAATTACCTGCAAAGTTCTTGGCAAATAGTCTGGCTTTGTCTGATGCTGACGAGATGACCTCAGGTCCATTGATGATGGTTGGGATAGAACGCACGCTTCTGTTCAGGATCCTGTTTGCTATTTGCCAAAACTAGTGGGAACCAAGCCGCTGCTCAGCTACTTTGGATTTAACAGATTGAGCATATAGCTCTCTTGCATTTTTTATTACTCTTTTACAGTGGTTGCTGGCAGTCCTGAAAGCAGCTTTAGCCTCAGTATATATATCTATTATGTTGGTAGCTATGGAAAAAGTCATTTCTGTGCGCGATGGCAGCAGCACATTTTGGGGAGAACCATGGCTGGCTGTTAGGTTTTTATTGGATTTTTTTTGATGGTATGAATTGGTCTATGCCTACACTTAACCATTCGGTCAGGTCTGATACTATAGAGGACACATCCTTTTTAAACATGGAATGCAGAGGTAGATCAGATATGAATGTACGGAAGCTATCCCAGTCAGCCATAGAGTATCAATATATAGTATGGTGGAGAGGTATGTCTGGTTGTCCCTGCTAGCTTAGATAAATACTTTCGCAGCTTTAACAAAAGAGCTACAGTAATATCAGAGCATCTCCATTTACACTGAAGATCTACAGAATGCCAACATCAATATATTACATATGAATGAGTCCTTTGTGAAATTTCTACTGGTCCCACTAGTTATTTATTATTACTCCTTTGTATTTTTATCTTTTTATATCTATTTGTCCCATACTCCTTTGTATTTTTATCCCCTTATTCTATCATCTATTTATCCTCTATCTTATTCACTTTAAACTATTTCTATATTGTATCCCTTATTATTTATCCCCTCAGTTATGATTTTACCATTATTCCTAATAATTCATATTTCATTTAAGTACTGTTATAATTTCGGATACCCACCTCTAAAATATACCGACATAGCATAAACCCCCGATTTCAAATAAACCCCTTCCATAGCTATAACCCATTAATACATATGACATAGCATAAACCCCCTATTTCAAATAAACCCCTTCCATAGCTATAACCCATTAATACATATGACATAGCATAACCCCCTATTTCAAATAAACCCCTTCCATAGCTATAACCCATTAATACATATGACATAGCATAAACCCCCTATTTCAAATAAACCCCTTCCATAGCTATAACCCATTAATACATATGACATAGCATAACCCCCTATTTCAAATAAACCCCTTCCATAGCTATAACCCATTAATACATATGACATAGCATAAACCCCCGATTTCAAATAAACCCCTTCCATAGCTATAACCCATTAATACATATGACATAGCATAACCCCCTATTTCAAATAAACCCCTTCCATAGCTATAACCCATTAATACATATGACATAGCATAAACCCCCGATTTCAAATAAACCCCTTCCATAGCTATAACCCATTAATACATATGACATAGCATAACCCCCTATTTCAAATAAACCCCTTCCATAGCTATAACCCATTAATACATATGACATAGCATAAACCCCCGATTTCAAATAAACCCCTTCCATAGCTATAACCCATTAATACATATGACATAGCATAAACCCCCTATTTCAAATAAACCCCTTCCATAGCTATAACCCATTAATACATATGACATAGCATAACCCCCTATTTCAAATAAACCCCTTCCATAGCTATAACCCATTAATACATATGACATAGCATAAACCCCCGATTTCAAATAAACCCCTTCCATAGCTATAACCCATTAATACATATGACATAGCATAACCCCCTATTTCAAATAAACCCCTTCCATAGCTATAACCCATTAATACATATGACATAGCATAAACCCCCGATTTCAAATAAACCCCTTCCATAGCTATAACCCATTAATACATATGACATAGCATAACCCCTATTTCAAATAAACCCCTTCCATAGCTATAACCCATTAATACATGACATAGCATAAACCCCCTATTTCAAATAAACTCCTTCCATAGCTATAACCCATTAATACATATGACATAGCATAACCCCTATTTCAAATAAACCCCTTCCATAGCTATAACTCATTAATACATATGACATAGCATAACCCCCTATTTCAAATAAACCCCTTCCATAGCTATAACCCATTAATACATATGACATAGCATAAACCCCTATTTCAAATAAACCCCTTCCATAGCTATAACTCATTAATACATATGACATAGCATAACCCTCTATTTCAAATAAACCCCTTCCATAGCTATAACCCATTAATACATATGACATAGCATAACCCCTACTTCAAATAAACCCCTTCCATAGCTATAACTCATTAATACATATGATTCAATAAGCATCTTCTTACAATTAACGTACTCGATATTCTCCCCGAGAGTTTAATCACGCATATTGCACCCACATATTGAACCCACTATGACAGATATGCTATACACCGACCTTCATTATATAATAAAAACTATACTCCTCCTATATCATAGAGATCAATTTAGTTCTCCCACTCCAGCCTCAATATTTATCTTTCACTGCACAATTATTTTCTCCTATGGTAACTATCGCTAGACATCGCATCCCTATTGTTACTTAGCATCTTCTCTCCTCTTCTGATGAGAAGCATTAGGCTTCGAAATACCATGATATAAAGAGTTCTCACTTACCCTACACCCCTAATTGATGTATTATCCTTATTGAATAAATGAATAATTTTATATATATTGGTATATATTTTTATATCATCATTTTCTTTTTTTATTGATTTCTATATAAGCTTCTCAACAATTTGTTTAACTTTGCATTACCCGGATAAGTCTCCTCTTGAAGAATTGATCTTATTCTTTTTCTTTTAACTCCCCCATGTGTGTGTGTGTGTGTGTGTGTGTGTATATATATATATATATATATATATATATATATATAGTAAGTTATAAAATGTATATGGCGATTAAGCTACACTGAATATTCTGCGTTTCATCCACTCTAGGATTCTTCAGGCTTATGTGCGAATTCTGTGGTTGTTTGTCGTTTTTATATGCTCATCTTCTATTGAAATTTTAGTTAGCCAATCAGCTTTCTAGTATCCAGCGTGCCCTTCCTATCAGCCAATGAGCATGAATTTATCGGACAAAGGCCTATTTGACCTCTGGTTGACCTGTTCCTTTGTGTGTGCTCTATTTAGCCTGGATATTTAGCTTCTTGATCTGTTTTAAATCTAGGTTAGTGTTTTTTTATGTTAGTTTATATATAAATATATATATGTGTGTACACACATATATGCATATATATATATACATACACATATATGTGATCGTTTATGTATATTCATGTTTATTTAATTTATTTATTTGCTTATTTTCTATTGTTTTTGTTAGTTTTAAAACTATTTTGTATCGCTATCCTAGAGTAAATTTTATCTTGTGAACACAGTTGTTTGCTATTTCTCTACTACAGTTTAATAGATGTTGGGGTTCTTTAAATTACAGGATAGCAAATTTATCATGAAGGCATAATCTACATGGGTCGTCTAGATCCCTACACGTGGTAGCTTGTCTTATTATTTTTCATTCGGGTTTTCTTTCGCAAATATTGTGGCCACAATATTTGCAAAAGAAAACCCGAATAACAAGAAATATTACGTAGGTATGACTTCCTTAGATTTCAAAACTCGATACTATGACCACAAAAGTACATTCAACAATAAAAAACACCGTATGAAAACAACATTAGCGAATAAATACTGGGAACTCAAGGAAAGCGGACATTCGCCGGTAGTCGAATGGAAAATAATAAGACAAGCTACCATGTTTCTATGGTTCTCGGTTTGAACTTTGGTACAATCAGCCACACTGATGACTCGTAGATATGGTAAAGCACATGTCTCTGAATAACTATTTTTATATATAAGTATTCAATAGTCAACTATAAGAAAAAGCTGATCTTATGACATGTCTCTCTGCAAATTGACAATGTTAATTTTGCTGTGAAGGCTAAAACGTCAAGCAAATTCATGATGGGGGCAGATGACTTTTGTTTCAATTTAATTTATTTATCAAAAAAGAAAAAAATGTGTGTCAATGTAATGTAGAGAAAGGTGTCAGAAATTCATGCTGAAGAGGATTCACCTTGAATTGTTGTGTTGTTGGTGCATTTATTGCCTTTCTTGGAAGTCTATCTCCAGGTTCAGTGATCCAGTTTGAGAAAACGGCCCTCTTTCGGTTCAATGGAAATTGATGGTGAAATAGTTTCTTGTAGTGCCTACAGAGACCTCTGCCTGGTGAAGGAGTGAATAGTAGATCCCGACGTATATCATAATACTTGTTGATGAGCGTGTAGCCAAAATGAGATCACCTTGTAATCGTAGGTGCTTAAGGTGAAGCTTTTTAAATCGACTTTCACAGGGCAGATCCGATAGACCCCCCCCCCCTGCACCATCAAAAAATGATTTCCTCTCTTCTTCAGTTACATGAACACTCGATAACTTTCTCTTAATTTGACTTTCTTAAACCAAAAAAAAAAAGATCTTATTTTTCAGGGATGTGAGTGTATAAAAAAAAATTGGAAATCAAGATAAATTTTTTTTCTACGAGTGGCAGGGGGAGTTGATTTACAATACCTTTTTTTTTTTTCTCTCCTTAATCCTGAAAGAATTAACTGACCAGTTATAAAAGACAAGAAGTCACCTATTGATGAAACAATGTTTTCTGTCTCGTGTACTCATAAATCATTTGCGATATGGCAACATTAATGGTGGTACTCGCGTCTCATGCTGGTAAAAAAATTAGAATAAAAACAAAAAAACGATTGATTAGAAGATTGAGTAGAACTTTTTATGAAAAATTAAAACATCAGTCATATATTTTCTCACTCCACCATCGATAACCGTGAAAATGCCGGAAGTAAAGCAGGAGAGAAAAATCATGTTTTCATTCACGCAAGTAGAAATGAATGACGTAATACAATAAAACTGCAATTTACTATAAAGTTTATTTTTTTATTTGTAACTAGCAGGGGTACCCGGCGTTGCCCTGGTGTGGAGAGGTGTGTGTGTGGTGTGGGGGTGGGTGTAAAATAACAGTAGGAAGTCTCGTGAGGATCTGTTGCCTCTGTCAAAAGTTTTTGCAAGACATACAAACACACACACACACACACATATTTTGCCCTTTATATGTATATAGATCAGGGGTTCTCAACCGGGGTCCACATGAACCCTAGGGGTCCATGGAATATGTCTGAGGGTTCACAGACAAAACATAACAAAATAGGAGTCTGTAATGATATTTTGGTAGCCCATGAAGAAAACCAACTTATAATAGTTTTTATTATTAAAAATTTAATTTCTACTGTAATTTTGTATAGTTTTTTTTTTTTTTCAATCATTCAAGTTATCTAAACTATAATATTTCTATTTTCCAGGTTTACCCCATTAAATTAGTTTTCATTTAAAAATAAAGCTTAATTATACAATATTTCTTTGATTATTAAAACCTCAAAATTTATATTAGTGAAAAATAGAAGATTGTCTTATGACCAATAGTTATGAAGGGGCCCACCAAGATAAAAAGAAGGGAAAAGGGGTCCATGAGTAAAAAAAGGTTGAAAACCACTGATATAGATAGATAGAAGATTAATCTTCTACTTGATAATCTATTTTCTAAGTTTTTATGGTTTTATTGTAGTCTAAAATGTAAAGGCAAAAAAAAAACACTGTAATAGAATAAATTGTGGTACTTGTACAGTTTAATCAAGACATTAAAAAAATGAAAAATTGAAAAAAGGTTATATTGTACGTATCCATTTTGACATGGAGATCTCCGAAAAAAAATTTCACTTAATTTGATCGAGTAGTTTTTTTGTTTTTTTTTTACAGCGGAAAAACGTTTTTATGAGAGCGCGTTGAAGGCAGACATCTTTGATTAGTTTTAAATTTTTGTTTGAATTTTAGAAACGACAAGGGAGATAACTCATTGTAAAGTGTCGACACTCCCTCCCCATCTTTAATACTAGCTTTTCTTCCTAAAAATCAAACCTTTTGCTCGGTATTATAACAAATTGTTTTTTCGCTAAAAACTTGATGAAATTAAGTGAATTTTTTTTTTTTTTTTTTTTTTTTTGGAGAACTTCATTCCATAACAGATTCATACAATTTAAACTTTTTTCGATATTTTCATTTTTTAATGTCTTGACTAAACTGTACAAGTACCTAAATTGCTCACAAGCAGCATCGTGTCTGTTTCGACCGTCAAGGAAAGTAAAAAGATAAGAGAAATGCGAGTTGATTCATTATATGCGTATTCACAGTTGAAGTGGGCGCAAGGGGATGTGTAGGCTCGTCTGCCTACAATCTCATGAAACAGCTGTCCATCTCAGGGAAGAGTCGAAACAGCAATGAGTGAGGCGGCGGAGAAGAGCTCCTGCTGGTTCTGGTCGAGGTGGAATTAAAATCAACCTCATATATTTTAATTTCCCTAATTTCACGACGGTCAAAACATCCATCTACGACACTAAAGCATCTGAAGCATATGGGTAAAAATAAAAAAAAAATTTTGAATTTAAAAAAAAAAAAAAATAAAAAAAAAAAAGATGGCAGCAGAGAAACATCCGGGAGTCATGACCTAGATGTGTCCCCCCCCCTCCCACAAAGTGTAAGAAGTTAATGGCTGAAACACTTGATTGAAAGGGTTTTCTCCTTTTAGAACTCTTTCTCTGCTGTTTGGCTCTCCATCTGAGTTTCCTTCCACATGTGACATTAATTTGCTGATGCGAGAGAAAAGAGGTTATAAAGTGACTGAAATCGAGAGGACAGTGAAGCAAGTTTTTTTGAAAGAGTCGCCAACATGATAGGTCCTGAACTGTCGTCTAGGCCTCAGCCTCTGTCCCATCGACAAAATGTTGCATCCCTCTGCCTTTAATGGTGAATGCTCTGATGAACTACAAGGATTTGTACCTCCACTCGACGTGAATACCCTCGACAAACCCGACAAGCAGCTACATTCCATCCCTTCACAGTAGAGATCCCTAGGTGTAAGAACGCCTTCTACTCCAATAGTTTCTTTCCCAGAACTGCTAGACTTTGGAACTCCCTTCCGGGATTCTGCTTTCTCAACTGTACTGACATGCAGAAGTTCAAGTGTAATGTGAATAAACATCTTGCTACTCATCTCCCTTCATAATATCCTTGCAATATATGCCCTTCAAAGTGGCACTGTGTCTTGTTTAAGGTGAAAATTGAATAAAAAAAATTTAAAAAAAAAAAAGCTTAGAGAGAGCGTAGACATTGAGAGATAATGTAAATTGAATTAAGAGGAGTTAGTACGAATCGTGGAGTTGGTATAGACATTTTTTTTTTTTTTTGCATGGCAGACTTCCTTTATTTATTTTAGCACTAGCCTGGGTGCCTGGCATTGCCCGGGTGTTTAGAGGTGTGTGTTGAGCAAAAAAAAAGTGGTAGTAGGCAGGCCTGAACCCGTACTACGAAGGAGGAAAAGAGCATGAAAAAAAATGGTGACGTCTTTGCTGTTGCATCCATCGTCAAACCGAAAATGACGTAGGTTTGAATTAAGTCTAGTCAATCGAAAAGAGGGGATGACTTTCGAAAATATCAGCGAAAAAAGCGACTCCCTTCCTGCAGAAAATTGCCCAGTTTGAGGGTGAAGGAATTAATGTTTTTAGCCAATTTTTCGACGTTTATCGTCCGAAGGGTCAAGCTTCAAAATGATACCGATCTCATGAAAATCCGTCACCCGTGTTGAAAGTTTTAGGCAGACATGCAAACATATATACATGCATTTAAACAGACAGGTTAGATTTATATTATAAACTAGCCGGGGTACCCGGCGTTGCCCAGGTGCTTGTAGGTGTGTGTATGGGGGGGGGGGGGGGTAAGTAATAACCCTGTTAAAATATTATAAAAAAGACGATGTTAAAAAGATCGGAAAAACCAAAACGGAAAAAAAAATGGCATAAATAAACCTGTCGGATCGAACCCATGTGTATGGGGGGTGGGGGAGGTAAACTAAAGAATAAGCGAACTAATAAAAAAACGTTGCCCAGGTGTTTAAAGGTGTAAAAGAAAAAAAACGTTTTGGTTGGGAGGTGGGATTGAACCCGGAGGCCTTGATGCGGAGGTGGAAACAAAAGCCAACTACTTAACCGTCTCGACCACGAGTGAGAGTAATTGATTAGCGTGTTAAGTTAAGGCTTATAAAGCGAGTGAAAGAGGTTTGATTGACAGGAAGACGCTAAATGAGGTCATCGCGAGATCGTTACGATGACGTGGCAGTATTTTTAGTTTTCGCTTCCCCCGAGATATGGTGAGGGGAAGCAGCTTCCCATTGTCCAAATCAAATAGCAATTGTCTGATATAAGGAGAAACTCCACATTGATCAAAAGCTGATTGCTTTCTGGACGTTTCGGCACGAAAGCCAAGAACACGACTCGTTTGAATTTAGTTTCACTGTATTTATAAAAAAAAGCAGGACAAACAGGGGACAGAGCGAAATAGTGCGAATCTTATAAAAGTTGATGTAAATAAATCTAGAGGCGACGCGCATTCCCAAATCATAGATATTATTATCTAGGGGGTATATAAATAGTTTTAAGCGATCGTACCCCCCCACCCTCTCTCGGGACCGTCGGCGAAAAAAGCCTTTTCGAGACATACAAAAAATGAACGTGCGCATTTGCCTTTTATAT
The DNA here is from genome assembly GCF_053919585.1 of Euprymna scolopes. Lineage (NCBI taxonomy): Eukaryota > Metazoa > Mollusca > Cephalopoda > Sepiida > Sepiolidae > Euprymna > Euprymna scolopes. Next base: position 80,465,859 of record NC_136507.1, read on the forward strand.
ATATAGAAGATGAGACACAAGCACATTAAAGTATTTTTACTTGTAATGCACTTTTCAGTTGTGACTTATAGCATCAAATTAACGTTTTATGAGAAAAATGGTGGTGAAACAAGGGAAGACAAAACATGGCAGACAGAGAGTGGAAGTTATAAAAAAAACAAAAAAGAACACCATTGTATTTATAAAAAATAAAATTAAAAAAAATAAAGTTGGAATTCTTCTTTTTCTGAATTACAAAACAAGAATGAAGAATCTGTATTCTTTTTCTATTATATAAAGAGCCAATGTCTAGCTAAAACTTGAAGAATACATAACAAACACCACAAAGTTGGTACATTTTAATCGCTGTAATCCCAAATCTGTAAAAAAAAAAAAATATTTAAAAATAAAAAAAGATTCATTATTTTGGGGATCAAATAGCCATTTATATCATTTAATGTTACCAAGATGTGCGCGCAGCTTTTAATGTTCCAATTTATAATGCCTCCCCACAAGACAGAGTTAGACACCAAGGTTGTTGTTTTAATGTGGAGAAAAGAAACAAAAATTTTAATTGTCTCAGTCGTGAAGGATTTCTCCTACACTGACAGAGAACAAGAATTGAAGAACAGATACTACACTTTGATATTGCTCGAATAATATTATGAAGTAATCTGTTTTCTAGAAGTTACTCCCCTTTAGTTAATACTAAAGGGAAGTAACTCTTTATTTTTTTTTTTTGTTGTGAGAAGAATGGGCTGGGCAAAGACAAAAGAGGGCAAAACGGAGGATGGATAGAAGTTATATTACACTTATTTGCTCCAGGCAATACCGGGTAGCCCTGCTAGTTATATATACACTTATTAAATAAAATAAAGATTTTACAGGGATGTATTTATTTTCTGGCCAAGAGTCTAGACACAAGTGGGTTTGATCATCAATCCAAAGATTCTATTGTTGGCATTGGTTTCCCTGACATTTTTCTAGTCAGAATTGTTTCTAGAAAAACTTCAAGAATTACAGGAAGGAACCACATGAAGTTTGCCAACATCATAAGTGAAAATGATTTTAGTGGAACAAAATGAATTTGAATTGGGAATATCCAGATTGCCAGTTTGTGTCATTAACCACTAGACCAGTGTCACCTCTTAGTTGGTTTGATGAAATGGTTTCTGTAGAGTGGAATGAACTGGATTTGAACTTAGCACATCCAGGTTTTCAGTCTGCGTCGTTAACCACTTCGCCATCCCCTGTCACAAATATGTAAGTAGCCAATATATACAAAAATAGATGAAATCAGGATGACTTTCCAACTGAAAGAGGTATGTCTCTTTGTGTATGTGAAGAGTGCAGTACAGAAACAACTTTTTATTTTCCAAACTTCAGTTTCTATTAAGAAAGTCAAAATTAAGAGAACGGCAGAGTGTGCAAGCAGGGGGGAAGGAGACAGGAAGTCATTCTTTGATAAAACAAAAATCATTCTACTCCTGAGCTGCCTTCCATAAAAAATAATTATATATCCCTGTAGATGTGCACATATTATGAGGTAATATACTAAAGTGTATAGATTTTCAGTGTTTACTTCAACAGTGCTCAATATCTGAATAGAGCTTAGTACTATACAGATACAAGGTACCCTCGATAAGTTTCCAGACTTTTTTGTAGAGGCACTTCAAATTGTCGTAGGCTATGGAAAATTAAGTACATTATTGCTATACATCTTATAATTTCAGGTTCAAATGAACAGCTACAACAGGAATTGGAATACACCCTACTAAAGCCTGATTGTCACAGTTGGTGAATTTCAAAAGTGCAATCTGGACGTGAGAATATTTTAGAAGAACAATGTGCAATAAGGTTCTGTTTTGAACTTTGATAAAATGCTACAGAAAACGTGTGGAATGCTTCAAACTGCTTTTGGACCATCTTCCATGAATCGAGCATCACTTTTTTTGAGTGGCATAAGAGATTCAAAGAAGACAGGAAGTCTGTGAGGGATGGTAAGAGGTGTGGGAGGAGTAAGAAAGTTAGAACACCAGTGTTGATTGGCCAAATAAAGAATTTCATCGATAAGGACCGTCATGTGTCTATAGAGACAATAAGTGCACAGTTTGGTGTCAGTGTGGGAACTGTACACACAATTATTTGCGAAAGAACTGAAGATGTGGAAGATTTGTGTGAAGTTTTTCCCAGGGGTGCTCAGAGAAAATCAGAAAGAAAGACGTTGTCATGGGCAACAAGATAGTTCCACATCCTCCCTATGGTCTAGGCCCTGCTCCCTGTGAATTTGGTTATTCCCTAAGCTCAAGGAAAACCTTAGAGGTTGTCGTTATGAGACGAGGAGATGAAAGAAGCTGCGATGAGGGTCATTGACACGCTCACACAAGACGCCTTCCATGGGGCCTTCCAGAAGTTGTTTGAACAATACAAGTGCATTGCAGCCGGAGGAGATTACTTTGAAAGGGACTAGAGTTTCATGTGTGCACTATTAATGAAAGTGCCCATATGAAAAAAAAGTCTGGAAGTTTATTGAAGGCACCTCGTAAGCTACATAGACATTCATGTTTCATTGCCTTGGGGAATCATCAGGCTAAGCACTTACTTGTCATGAATATATTTTTATATTATATGTATATAAAACACAATTTAAGACTGTAATTGTTCGACAGGATACTCAAAAAGAAATATTAAGATATTATATTTTTTTATTTGTCGAACAATAAATTTTTGTAAATTATAATTTGCAGTCTTTGTGTTTTTTTTATGACAAGCTCTATTTCCTATTTTGGTTGTATTGAGCTTTTTTATTTGGTTCGGATTAATATATAAATATTATTATTTATATTTGCTTTAAGTTTACAAAAGCTTTTGGCTTGTAAACTTAATTTTTACTTCTTGATTTCTTGTTTGGTGGCCCTGCGGTAGAGGCTTAGCAAATGGAGCAAAAGCTGGCTTCGTGGCTGGGTTCGAATCTCATGACCGACAGGAATTGTTGCCCTACACTGATGATTGCATAAGAATTAAACACTAGTGTCAGTAGGTTAAAATGAATAATTATTATTTAATTGTATATAGATTATTTAATTTATTTATCTTCAGTATTTACTTCGACATTGCTCAATACATCTGGGATTGACCTTTATTCCTGACCTGAAATGGAACACGTACATCAAGTCCGTTGCTGGGGGTCGCTGGAAAAATGGTAGGATCCTTCTACCGCTCCAGAAGATATCGCACTGCTGATGCAATTCTCTATCTATATAAAAGCCATCCTCATCTTTTTAGTTGTTGCATCACAACATTTCGGCCAATTATTCCTCTGGCCTTCGTCAGGTGGTAACCGCGACGAGATAGGAACTCGGAATCTCTTAACTGCATCCTTAGCAATTACTGCCTTCCATAATTGTCGTCTCACCACGTTTTTGGCCAAGTAAGCCTCTGGCCGGCTTTGGGTAGGATTGAAACTGCTATCTTCAGACAATGCTCACCTGGAACTGTAGATATTTAACGTTTCTATCAACTGCGCCATGGGACCCGGGATGAATAAATAATACTTATTTCAATAAGCATTTCAATTAAATACTTTTTTTGTTTTAAAGAAAAGGCTGATTTCTGTCGGATCATAAGAGCTTTTATGTTTTCAAATTTAAAAAAATTTTTTTTTTTTTTTTACATTGGAGTCCCCACTTGTCAAGGCCTAGAGGCCGCTCGAGGATAAGGGTTCTAGAGTGTACAGTAGTCAATAGGATAATATTGTAGAAATAGAAATTTGGTAAATTTTTGCATCATTCAAATTATTTGAACTCTTCTTCTCATTTTGAATGTTATTCGCACAATGCTTTCACCGCAAGGACTCGTGGCGTACCAGATAAAGTACTAAAGCTTCTGTTGTAAGTGACACTCTTCTGAAGGTTGAAGGTTCAATCCTCAGTGAAGCCAATACAATTGTGAATTTCTTAAGACTTCTTCTACCCGGTCATGGCTGATAGAACAAGAGCATGCTACCTTTGTGGATTGAATAAAGAGTTTTATTTAAAATTCCGTACAAAGTCCCGAGTTCAACAAAGAACACTTGAAGGTGAGAGGTTACATTGGCCGAAATATTGTGAGAATAACGACTAAATTATATATTATTTAATTGGAATTCATTATTGGAATGAGCATTATTTTATGAATTTATTTTATTGCGGATTATTATCTGCGTCTTTTTAGTTGTTGTTTCACAACGTTTCGGCTAACTATTCCTCTGACCTTCATCAGGTGGTAACCGCGACAGGATAGGAACTCCGAATCTCCTGACTGAATTCTCAGCAATTACTGCCTTCCATAGTTGTTGTCGTCTCACCACGTTTTTGGCCAACTAGGCCTCTGGGCAGCTTTGGGTAGGATTGAAACCGCTATCTTCAGACAATGCTCGCCTGGAACTGTAGAGATTCAACATGTCTATCTACTGCGCCACGGGCCCTGAAGGGCGATCAAGGTTGGATTTGGTTACCACCTGACGAAGGCCAGAGGAATAGTTGGCCAAAACCTCGTGAAACAGCAACTAAAAAGATGAGGATAATAGTCGTCCGCAATAAAATAAATTAACACACTAGAGCTTTTCTTAGTTTTCTTTCTCTTCGTCTCTTTCTCTTTCTCACTTCTCTTTCTTTCTTGTGACCTACCAGTTTTTCTTTCTTTTTTTTTTTTTTTTATTTTTTGTTAGCCATTGGCCAATCACATTCCCTGAAATAGCTCTTCCTAAGTGGAAGTTAACCCAGCAAATAAGGGAAGAGAAAGCCTAAATCTATTTTGACAGAAAAAAAAACCAAGAACTCACTGAAGGATTTTTAGGGAAAGAAGTGGCTTTAATTACTTTAAATGCTTCTAGAATTTTTTTTTTTTTTTTTCTTTTATTACATTTTCACTCCAAACAAGGCACATTGCCACTTTGATGTACGGGGCTACTATCAGGGACATAAGCATCAGAGGTACTATGTAGGGAGTTGGGCAGCAAGATGATGGTTCACGTTACACTTGAACTTCTGCATGTCAGTACAGTTGGGGAAGCAGGAACCTGGAAAGGAATTCCAAAATGTAGAGGTTCTGGAGAAGAAACTACTGGAGTAGAAGGATCTAGGGATCTCTACTGTGAAGGGGTGGGATTTAGCTGCTTGTCGGGTTTGTCGGGGGTATTTATGTCGAGGGGGGGTACAAGTGCTTGCAGTTCGTCGGAGCATTCACCGTTAAAGTACTTGTAGAACCGGCAGAGGGATGCAACATTTCGTCGATGGGACAGGCTGAAGCTTAGATGACAGTTCAGGACCTATTAGGTTGGCGACTCTCTTTTGAACCTTGTCTAGGAGCGAGAGACTAGTAGCAGATGCACCAGCTCAAATATGACAACAATACTCCATACATGGGCAAATGGTGGCCTTATAGAGGTGCAGGATACTTTCGAGCGTTAATAGCTTTCTAGCACGGTAGAGAGAACCCACCTTCCTCGCAGCAGTCCTGGCAATATTCTCAATGTAATTGTTCCAACTCATGTTTCCTGTGAACGTTAGGCCGAGGTGCGACAGGAGACCACTTGTGAATATGATATTCCCTAGAAATTTTCTCCTGTGGAGAAAGCCGGTTCAACCTACCTAGGGTGAATACAGCTGCATAAAAAAACTTGAATACATACTTTATTGTTTTAGTATCTTAATGAAATGAAAAATGTAAGTAAAAAAAAAAAATACTCGAGCTGAGATCCAAACCAAAACTTTAAGATAGTAAGTCAAGCACGATAACCATTAGGCCAGCTTGCCACGATCTTTAAAAAGTTTTTTTAAACCTACTTATTCTTAACAAAGGAAGCTGTCATGTTTCACAACCACGCATATGCAGTAATGAAAGTTTACAAACAGATAAAAATTGGATGCCCCCCCCCCGCAAGCACCAATTTTTCAATGTGGACCCCCAAGCAACCCTTTTTTCCAGATGAAAACTGATTAAAAAAAATTTTCACGTCTGAATACCCTATATACTAAATTTTAGGTCTGTAGAGTAAAAATTCATTGAGTATATAGGTTAAGAAGTGTTCTCACACACACCCACACATTCTCACTTTTATATATATATACTAGCAGGCCGCCCAACATTTCCTGGTCATAAAATATGCTTATATATGATATTTTGATCAATGCAGATTTCGTATTTATTATTATATTATATTGGACCCAATATATATAGATTTAAAAAGTAAAAAAAAAAAAAATGACTCTTGCACCACCACAGAGAATTGAAACCAAAACGTTTAGCTTATGATCTACTGTTTCCTTTGACCTTAATACCTGAGCTATGAAGACATGTTTGTTACAAGGCTAAAAATTAAAACATGAACCAATAGCTATTACGTTACGGATGCATATTCGTAATGCTGTCATTCAACTTCCACCTGGCAAATTCCTTTTTTTTTCTTTAATTTTCAGTTTTGCACCGATTTTCCCTGGCTAAAACCTAAATATAAAATTTTGCATGCGTTTGAGTATCCTATATATTAAGTTTCATGTCTGTAGGCCAAAAACTCTCAGGGGTTTGGTTGGCAAAATTTTTTATACATATATAATTTGTATGTGACAAAATACTCCTTTTTCGATGTCTCAGACAAAGCCTGAATGAAGAGGGAGGAGAATTTCGCGAAACCAATATCAGACGTTCATTCTTTAGATTTGACCATCACCCGATCCAGGCTGATTGTCCTTGGAATCTATAGCCGATAAGGTTTATAGCTATTAATTCATTTGGTTATTATTATTCTTCAATTCTGATGATTAAAATTATCTTCCTTCGTAATTTAAGTACATCTCCATTTGGGTACAGCAGGGTGAAGTTTAAATTCGAATCCAACAGCAAAATTTTAGTATATACAATATATAATCTCCCCTTTTTTGATATATGAAACACGTGCAACTTCGAAAGAGATCTTGCAACAGTTCAAAATTCAAATAATAAAGAAAATGATAATACAGAAAAAGTCCGAATATAACTGTTTGTGCATCTTGCGCGGATTTATATTTTTTTTTTATAGCCACACTTGAAAATAAATACGTTGACGAAAATTATCGATATTCTTAGGAACAAAATGGGTGTGATGCGTATTCAAGTTTTACTAACCGTAACTGGTGGAGTCACTTGTCATCCTCTTATATATTTCCTTTTTTTTTTTTTTTTTTTTATATCCAACGGTTTACAACCTGAAGTTTGGAGTGCGGCCAGCCGTCAATATACGCTGTTATCTCCCTCTCCCAAATTCTGCAACTAATTTTATTTTATCGTCAATTCTCGACCATGGCTAAGAAGTGAAACTTGATCTGATTGGCCGGATCTCGACCAATTATGTTACTGTTTACTATCCTCGTCACCGTCATCATCATCACTATTAATACAGTGTTCACTGATATTATATTGGTTCGCGACAATATATATATGTATACCTAAATATATATAGAAAGAGGTTTGTGTTTACTATAACCTTTTTACACAAGTATAAATCATGTAGAATATCTATATGAATAAAATTACACGTAATAGTTAACTAAAGATGATTATCCCATAAGAAAACCAAAAAAACTAATAGGGAATTAATTAAAATGAATGTTTAAAAGAATATGCAAATTAGCTAGATCTTTTGCAAATGAATGCGATTCCACAGCATAGATATAACAAAATTGAATTTTAAGGCTTTCCTTTTTATTCTGTTGTTCTTGGCCTTTTGGCCAGGATCAAAGTGTAGTATCTGTTCCGGCAGATACTGCAAGCTATGACTAGCTATGACTAGCAAAGACCAGATGTGGGGGCAACCCCACATGTCTGACCTTTAACCAGCTCCCATTTCCCACCTCTCGGGAGCTGGTCCCCTTTTTCCCTTCCCCCTCCCTTCACTCCTCACATTAAAAATCGGCCTTGTGCCTAATTTGCTCGGTGGGGGAGCAAATAAATACCATCTGTTCCGGCAGATACTGCAAGCTATGACTAGCAAAGACCAGATGTGGGGGCAACCCCACATGCCTGACCTTTAACCAGCTCCCATTTCCCACCTCTCGGGAGCTGGTCCCCTTTTTCCCTTCCCCCTCCCTTCACTCCTCACATTAAAAATCGGCCTTGTGCCTAATTTGCTCGGTGGGGGAGCAAATAAATACCATCTGTTCCGGCAGATACTGCAAGCTATGACTAGCAAAGACCAGATGTGGGGGCAACCCCACATGCCTGACCATTAACCAGCTCCCATTTTCCACCTCTCGGGAGACCTCTCGGGAGCTTGTCCCCTTTTTCCCTTCCCCCTCCCTTCACTCCTCACATTAAAAATCGGCCTTGTGCCTAATTTGCTCGGTGGGGGAGCAAATAAATACCATCTGTTCCGGCAGATACTGCAAGCTATGACTAGCAAAGACCAGATGTGGGGGCAACCCCACATGCCTGACCTTTAACCAGCTCCCATTTCCCACCTCTCGGGAGCTGGTCCCCTTTTTCCCTTCCCCCTCCCTTCACTCCTCACATTAAAAATCGGCCTTGTGCCTAATTTGCTCGGTGGGGGAGCAAATAAATACCATCTGTTCCGGCAGATACTGCAAGCTATGACTAGCAAAGACCAGATGTGGGGGCAACCCCACATGCCTGACCATTAACCAGCTCCCATTTTCCACCTCTCGGGAGACCTCTCGGGAGCTTGTCCCCTTTTTCCCTTCCCCCTCCCTTCACTCCTCACATTAAAAATCGGCCTTGTGCCTAATTTGCTCGGTGGGGGAGCAAATAAATACCATCTGTTCCGGCAGATACTGCAAGCTATGACTAGCTATGACTAGCAAAGACCAGGTGTGGGGGCAACCCCACATGCCTGACCTTTAACCAGCTCCCATTTCCCACCTCTCGGGAGCTGGTCCCCTTTTTCCCTTCCCCCTCCCTTCACTCCTCACTTTAAAAATCGGCCTTGTGCCTAATTTGCTCGGTGGGGGAGCAAATAAATACCATCTGTTCCGGCAGATACTGCAAGCAAAGACCATATGTGAGGGCGACTCCACATATAAGACCTTGGTCAATGTAGGGGCAACCCTTCATACCAATTGTCACTATCCAGCTCCCCTACTCCCCGGGGAGTTCGTCCCCATTTCCCTTTCACTCCTCACATTAAAAATCGGCCTTGTGCCTAATTTGCTCTGTGGGGGAGCAAATAAATACCATCTGTTCCGGCAGATACTGCAAGCAAAAGACCCTATGTGGGGGTAACTCCACATATCAGACCTTGGTCAATGTAGGGGCAACCCTTCATACCAATTGTCACTATCCAGCTTCCATTTCCCACCCATCGGGAACTGGTCCCCTTTTCCCTCCCTCACTCTCCACATTAAAAAACGGCCTTGTGCCTAATTTTCTCAGTGGGGGAGCAAATAAATACCTCAAAGTGTAGTATCTGTTCCGGCAGATACTGCAAGCAAAGATCCTATGTGGGGGTGACCCCACAGATAAGACCTTGGTCAATGTAGGGGCAACCCTCCATACCAATTGTCACTATCCAGCTCCCCTACTCCCGGGGGAGTTGGTCCCCATTTCCCCTTCACTCCTCACATTAAAAATCGGCCTTGTGCCTAATTTGCTCGGTGGGGGAGCAAATAAATACCATCTGTAGTGTTTGGCCTTCAGGCCGGGATCAAAGTGTAGTATCTGTTCTGCAGATGCCGCACTTAAGTTAATTTGTACCAGTCAATGGAGGGGGAACCCTCTATACTGGGACAATTATTATTTTTGATAACCAGAGTGCCCCCTTTTTGCCTACTTTTAGGGGAGATGGTTTTTACCCCACATTAAAAACGGCCTTGTGCCTAATTTGCTTTGGTGGGGACGCAAGTAAATACTTTAAATAAATAGAAAAAAGTTTTGTTTTTTTTCTTTTATAATACAGCTTGGCAGTTTATTAGATGTGTACAAGCTACAAAAGATCCTGTTTGACTGTACGTAAAGCTGTCATGCTTAAGTTTGAAATTGCATTTCTTTTATTAAACTAGTGTGTGTATAGGGGGGGGGACTGGACTTGTCTGGTCGTAAAATATGCTTAAATATATTTTAATTCATGCAAATTTTGTATTTATTATTACAGAACCAATTCTCTATTGAATATTATATTGTACCTAATATATACTACTGATTTCAAAAGATTAAAAAAAAAAAGGTGACTATGTGCCATTAGCTAGAATCAAAACCAAAACATTTCTCACTCTAAACATGTTTGCTACCGTTTGAGTTATCAACAGAAAGATTTAAAATTATATCATTTCAAGCTATGAATGAATTTGCACATGCACAAAAGTAATAGCAATATGTCAGCAAGTTGAAATAAACAGTTTGCATTTCAACTTGCCCGCATAATTCTGTCTGCGTTATTCATCCATCCAAACAAAAAGGAGTAGTGTAAACGTTTATTGGTTAAATATTTTCACACAGACGGACATTTATTTAGATGAACAAATCTTAAGACTCGTTTTTGTGATTTGTTTTTTTGGGTTTGTATTACTGTACACATAGATTCGAAAAAGTTGTCAAAAAACAAATATATAACAAATAAATGTTATCAAAGGCAAGATAAGTTACTTTTCTACCAAACTGGATATATTTTTTGTGTTTTTATTCAATGTAACATGTTTATTCAGCTCAAAAACCATACAGTGTTTACCGATGTATTGGAAAATTCAAGATGGCGTCTCACACCCTCTTTAACACGGTAAGTTTGGGAAAAGGTGTTATAAATAAAAAACTATGCAAAATACTATTAAAAACCCGCCGAATATATGTCAACCTATGTCACGGTAACATATATTGAGCGAGTTTTTAACAGTATTTTAACCGGTTTTTTATTTATAACACCTTTTCCCAAACTTACCGTGTTAAAGAGAGAATCAGACGCCATCTTGAATGTTCCAATACATCGGTAAACACTGTATGGTTTTCGAGCTGAATAAACATGTTACATTGAATAAAAACACGAAAAATATATCCAGTTTGGTAGAAAAGTAACTTATCTTGCCTTTGATAACATTTATTTGTTATATATTTGTTTTTTGACAACTTTTTCGAATCTATGTGTACAGTAATACAAACCCGTTTTTTTTTTTTTTTTTTTTTTTTTTTAATATTCACACCAGATCGAGAAGAAATACAAAGAAGCCTTACGAACAATTGCAGTTCTCAAAGATATCAAAAGTAAAAACGAAGCCAGCATAACCACTCTCGAAAAGAAGAATGCATACCTCCTGAATAATATTTCGGTGCTGTACAAGACGGCCTGCGTAGAACTGGAACGGAAGAAGGTCATGATTGAATCACTTCAAAATGAGAGAAAGTAAGTGTCCTGCTTTTTTTAAAAAATAAATTTAAGAGTTTCGAATGATAATTTCACGAGTGGTTGACTAGATGCAAATTTGTCAAATGAGCAGAAAATTATGGATGACTACAAGAGCTGATTTGAAACAGTTGAGGAGAAGCAGCAAATGAAACATTTTTCAGGAGATGAGTATTCTATGGTTAAAAGTTGCCAGAAAGGTTTTAAACTAATGTGAGTTTCATGGTAGGGGCATTAAACTAATGGTCATATGTTCAATTATCAATCACAGTATTTTTTTTTCTTTTCTTTTTTATGTTTTGCTTTCTTTTTTTTACTTTTTGTTTTCATGTTTTTCTTTTTTTTTTTTTACTTCTTTTTCTTGAAGCTTTTATATTTTTTTAATTTCTCAGTTTTTGCTTTTTCATTTTTTTACTTTTTTCATTCTTTTTATTTTTTCATATTTTACCTTTTTCTTTTAAAAATATTTTAATTTTTTAGTTAACTGTTTTTATTTTTCAAGTTTTTAATTTTTACTTTTTTTTTATTTTTACTTTTTCTCATTTTTTAGTATTTTTTATTTTTTACTTTTTTCCATTTTTTTATTTTTTACTTTTTTCCATTTTTTTATTATTTACTTTTTAATTTTTTACTTTTTTTTCTTTTTCATTATTTTTTTTCACTTTTTTTCTATTTTTTTCATTTTTCAACTTTTTTAATTTTTTCATATTTTACTTTTCTCATTTTTTACTTTCTCATTTTTTTACTTTTTTTTTCATTTTTTACTTTTTTTTTCTTTTTCATTATTTTTTCCACGTCTTTTTTCATTTTTCACGTTTTTAATTTTTCACGTTTTCATTTTTTTATTTTTTACTTTTTGATTTTTTTCATATTTTACTTTTCTCATTTTTTACTTTTTTTTCATTTTTTACTTTTTTTTCATTTTTTACTTTTTTTTCATTTTTTACTTTTTTTTATTTTTTACTTTTTTTTCAATTTTTACTTTTTTCTTTTTCATTTTTTTTTCACTTTTCCATTTTTTTCATTTTTTTCTTTTTTTCTTTCATATGTTACTTTTTCTCACTTTTTAGCATTTTTCATTTTTTCATTTTTTCCATTTTTTAATTTTTCACGTTTTTAATTTTTTACTTTTTCATTTTTTTTTTCACTTTTCCATTTTTTTCATTTTTATTTTTTCATATGTTACTTTTTCTCACTTTTTAGCATTTTTCATTTTTTACTTTTTTCCATTTTTTAATTTTTCACGTTTTTAATTTTTTACTTTTTCATTTTTTTACTTTTTTTCTTTTTTATTTTTTTAACTTTTTACTTTTTTCCATTTTTTCATTTTTCACGTTTTTGATTTTTTACTTTTTCATTTCATTTTTTCATTTGTTATTTTTTATTTTTTCATGTTTTACTTTTCTCATTTTTACTTTTTTTTCATTTTTTACTTTTTTACGTTTTTTACTTTTATTTCATTTTTTATTTTTTCATTTTTTTATTTTTTCATGTTTTTACTTTTTTCTTAATTTTTTACTTTTTTCTTTTTCATTATTTTTTTTTTCCTTTTTTCATTTTTCACATTTTTAATTTTTTACTTTTTCATTTTTTTATTTTTTCATATTTTACTTTTTTCTTTTTCATTATTTTTTTTCCTTTTTTCATTTTTCACATTTTTCATTTTTTAATTTTTACTTTTTTCATTTTTTACTTTTTTCATTTTACTTTTTTTTCATTTTTTACTTTTTTCTTTTTTTACTTTTTTCTTTTTTATTATTTTTTTTCCCTTTTTCATTTTTCACATTTTTAATTTTTTAATTTTTCATTTTTTCATTTTTTATTTTTTCATATTTTACTTTTCTCATTTTACTTTTTTTTTCATTTTTTACTTTCTTTTTCACTTTATTTCTTTCCATTTTTTACTTTTTTTTTCACTTGTTCCTTTTCATTTTTTACATTTTTTCGTATTTGAATTTTTCTTCGTCTTTTTCAATATATTATTTGCATATATATTTATTCAGTATATTTTTTCAATATATTATTTAAATATATTTCTTTTCTTTTTAGTTCTGGCTTTGATTACAATTACAAAGACAAATGCCGAAATCAGATGCAAGCTTCTCCATATGGCAGCAACACGTATGAATCGCAGAATCACAAGCCTTATGAAAACGCAATTGGCCCGTACAATCACCTGAAATGGAATGCACAGTATGCTGACCCTCATCTGTTTTCCCCTTCAAATAGTACGATTTATCCAAATGATTCTGTCGCAGCCACTCACATCAATGCATCTCACGGCACTCACGATTACTCATCCCCATACGCTTTTCCAAATCTCGCTCACAAAGAGAGATCAGACAAACATGTATCGCACAATAGCCATTCATCTCGGACAGTGGAGTCAACATACGCAAAGAGTTACACATCACCCATGCGGAATACAGATTCTCATCCTAGCGATCAGGATTATGCGGATGAGCATACCCCACATACAAGATATTTCGATGAGCATGCTCCATATAAAAAGCAAACGGATCTCGCGTCACATGATAAGCATTCGAGCAGAAAGCAATCAGGAAGTTCATCGTCGCATTCCAAGCATTCTAGTTCTAAAACTTCAACGTCATCACACAGCGACAAGCGACCGTCTTCTTCAAAATCTTTGCATTCTGATTCTCGGAAACATAATACGCACAGTTCTAGTACCCATCGTTCAGAGTCATCGTCATCGCGATCGAAGCATTCTGAGTCTAAAAACTCAGGACATTCATCTAAAAAAAGTTCCAAGAATACCTCAACCTCCTCTTCCGCATCATCATCTTCCAGATCTCGACAAAGAAAACCTCACTCGGATGAAATAGTCGAGGCAAGCAACTCATGCCGGTCAAATAGTTCCGACAGTAAGCATAAAACTGAGAAGTATCGTGAGCAAAAGCCCCCTGTTGAGAGTCATTCGACTGAAGACAAGAACTTAGTTCATTCCAAACGGAAACTTCCCCGCGAATTTTCCAAAATCGACAAATCTGACCATAAACGCAAACGTAAAGAGGAATCTAAGTCAACCAAAGAAAGCGCAAGCCATTCTTCAAGAAAGGAAAAGTCTACAAAGTCTCATCGCAAAAAGCAAGAAGATCTCCGTGGAGGTAAAACAAAATATAAAAATTCATTGTTCACGGAAACGGATAGATCAGTTAGCTTGGAAAGAAATAAAAACAAAATTTCTGATTCTGAAATTATGAATTCAGAGGCTAACGAATCTCCTCTTCCAACTGGCCAGGACTTGGAAACGGTTCACAGAGTGGTGTTAGACATGCCGTTTACTGACGAGAAGCCTGTTGATAATACTCTTCAAGAAGTAACAGAGTCTTGCTCACTTGAATCTGTGACCAGAGAAGACGATGACGGAATTGTTTCAGCATCAATTAATTCGTCTTCGACTTCTGAAAACAATCACCATGAATCTGACATCGAAGATAAAGCAGCTGATGTCGAAAGGGAACCCGACAAATGCAAACAGTTAGACATTGAAACTAATGAATCCTGCAAGTTTGTTCTGTGCACCGCTAAGGAGCTGAGCGATTCTGAAGAAAATTTGGTCTGCCGAGAAGCTGAGACGGAGTTGGAAGTTGAGAAGCTAAACTCTTTAAGTGATACACAGTCAAGTTGTAAAAAAGAGGAAGCTTCCGAGCGCAGTTCAGATGTCAGCGATGCCAAATCGGACTCATCTGATGACCCTAAAAATCGGTCTATCATCATCCAGTGCTTTGGCGATGCAGACGACGCCTCACATTCCCCGATCATCATACCCTGCTACCCAAGCAAAAAAAGCAAATCTAAATCATCTAGCTCAGCTTCAGACAATGATGAAGAATATGTTTCTCGTGATCACTTGATGAGTACCCCCAGCAAACGTCTCATCGCCAGGAGCCTGTTTCCCGTCACTCAGCCTAGTATCGAGAAATTGCCTGACATGATAGATGACTCTGCGACTTTGAAGTCTAAACAGAATATAGATGGTACTTTTGAAGCGAGCAAAACCGAAGAGGAGCAACTTGAAAAGGTTGACTCCAACCAAGGATCAGAGAAAAGTTGCTCGTCGGATGTTTCTGCTGCTAAATCAACTAGGACATGCAAAGAAGTAGAATGTGATAATTCAGATATTGCAAGTTCCCCAATACTAGAAAAGTTATCTGACGATCTCATGCTGACCACGGAGGAGTATAACACCCGTCATTGGCTCGACAAGGACATAGAGACAGCCAGTAGCACAAAGGAAGACCATCATAGTGATACAAGCTTTGATGACAATGGGGATGAAAATTGTTATCCTCAAGTCAACGATGCTGAATCTGTGGATAAAAATAATATTTCAGATGATGAGCTTGAAGAGGGGGAAATCTTGACCGATGACGAAAATGAATCTGTAACTGATACAGTCACTACAACGGAACAGGCGACAACAATACGATCTCTGGTAAGATACCACAAGTCTTTCAGCCCTCTTGACCGTAGAAAGGATCACTCTAAACGGAATCGGGAAGCCTGCCGTAGGAAACCTCACCATGAGTCCATGAAACCAGACTCACGCAACAGCAGGGTGTTGTCGCTTCACACCGACCACTTTTCCAAGCAGTCTTATCGCAGAGACGATGGGAGAAGTTGGCAGAAAAAATTACACAGCTCCCGATCGAGGCAGCTAGACAGCTATCGTAGACGGTCTGACGTTTATTACAAGAGCAGAGATAGAAGCAGTAGTGCTAACAGACCGAGGAGGACTCGTTGATGAATATTTGTGATATATATATATGTGAAAATAAATCTGAACTTGAATTTTTATTTTGTGGGTGAGAGGGGGGGTAATTAAAAAAAAAATATAGACTGTTTATATTTTTATTTTTAAAGATGACATAAAGAAAAAAATAATACGGATCCGAATTATTTTGTTTGTGTATTTTTTTTTTTTTTATTTAAAAATTTTTTTTTTTTTTTTTCAAATCCAGGATTTTCATCTTTTATAGGATTAATCTAACTCTATTCTTTTTGAATGTATAAATTATATATCTTTCACATAAATCAGTTGTAATTTAAAAAAAAAAAAATTGTAGTTTCTGTTGAAATTGCCGCTTTTGAAAATTAATGCACATTATTTTAAGACAAGGGCACTTCTACACTATTAGCACGAAATTTCGGAAATCGTAATACCGAATGTCACATGAAAACAATGGTATCTACGTATTCTTTGTATTTTTAAGATGATTATATCCAAAAATTATGAAAATCGATACGGTAGAAAATTATTTAGTAAAGAAAATAAAAAAATAGTTTGAAGAAAATGATTGTATTTGCTTATGTAAGACACAGGAGAGTTAAAAAAAAAAAGGGAGATAATTTTCTGTTTTGATTTAAACAAGATGGCCGCAATTTTTCACCTGCTAATACAATTAAATTTTTTTTTTTTTTAATAATTCAGTAATATTCAGGTAATTTCGACTGCATAATTTGGAAGCTACCATTGTAATTTATTAGAATTAACAAAAAAAAAATCAATTGAAACCATTGTTTTTTATCTGAAAACTCCATTTATCAACTACAAAATTTTGGGTCTGATAGTGTAGAAGTGCCAAGACCAGGTTTGATCTTTTAATATTGAATCACTTAAAGAAAAAAAAAATTACTGTTCATATTGACGGTTATTGCATATATCTAGGAAAATAAGGTAATACAATTATAAATGAATAACACCACACCTTAGTTTATTATGAACTATTTAAAAAAAAAAAAAAGTAGTTACCCAGAATAATCAGTTCTTGTATAGAATTCAACCTATATATACGATAAAAACAAACAAAAATCTTTATGATGTACATACCTGTCACGGAATGAAAATGTCATGTTCCAAAAATCACATAAACTAATCAAGTATTTTTTGTTTTCTCATAAAGAAAATTATTTTTAAGCGAAGAATGTGAAATCGCTAACATTACAAGGCCGGTTTTGCAAGTTTGAATTATTGTGGACTTATCTACCCTTGTTTGATCAAGATAGTGATGCCTTTTCGCTTACTCATAAAATTTGATTTTCCTAGTTAAAAATAAAACTACTTGATCAATTTGTGTGATTTTTGGAATATGATTTTTTCATTCTATGTATGGACATCATAAAGATTTTTTTGCATTTTTGTCTTGTCCAGAATTCAACCTAAATATACGATAAAAATAGAGAAAATCTTTGTGATGGACATACCTGTCATGAAACAAACATATAAAAGCCAAGTACGTCCAAGGATGGAGTACTGCTGCCATATCTGGGCAGGAGCTGCTAAAAACAGCCTATCCTGCCTTGACAGAGTACAAAATAGACTTCGTGACTTAGTGGGGGATGCTCTTTTCTCTACCCTGCAACCTCTCTCCCACGGAAGAGACGTTGCGAGCCTATCCTTGTTTTATCGTTATTTCCATCGCAGGTGCTCGTCTGAACTCCAATCTGGTCCCCCCTCGCCAATCTTTCACGAAAAACACCCGTCTAGCTGAATCCACTGTGAAAACTTTCCCCCACTCTTTATCTGTGCCTAAATCAAAACGTGGATTCCATGAACAAAGCTTCTTTCTTAGAACTGCACGCCTGTGGAACTCTGTTCCGTCTGCCTGCTTCCCACCTGACTACAACTTGGATGGCTTCAAGTCCAACGTTAACAAATTCCTAATGAACCGCCCCCTTAAGTAAACACTTCATCGAATCTAACGTAATGTACTTGCAATAACCCTTATCCCTGAGTGACTTCCGGGCCTTGATAAGTGGTGGTCATAGTCCAAAAATCACATATATTGATCAAGTAGTTATTTTTCTTAAAGGGAGCAAGGCATTATGTTTTGATTATCCACGTTTAATAATAAAGGGCAAAGTTCGTATGTATGCGTTTGTACATCTGCTAAAACTTTTGACTGACGAAACCGGTATCGTTTTAAACCTCAAACTTTCAGATGACAAATATCCAGAAATTGGCCAAAAACATTAATTTCTTCACCCTCAACTGGGCTCTTTTCTACAAGGAGGGGTCGCTTTTTCCGCAGATGTTTTTTGCAAATCATCCACTCTTTTTGATTCACTAGCCTTAATTTTGACGTTCACCACTTACGGTTTTGCAATGAATGCAACAGCAAAGACGTCACCTTTTTTTTTTTTTCTCCCACATTCTTTTCCTCCTTCGTGGTATGGGTTTAAGCCTGTCTACTACCACTTTTTTTTGTTTTTGTTTTGGTTCAACCAACACCTTTATACACACCTCCAAAAACGTTGGGAATCCGTGCTAGTGTTTAATAAATCTAATGAGATTTTAAAATCAACCTTATAATTATAATATTTGAAGTATACTATGAATTGCTGAAACTCATAAACAAATAATTTTCTAATTATGAAAAACAATACTTTAAAAAATTTTGTGATATTTGGAATATGACATTTTTTGTCTTGTGACACGTACAACATATACACTTTTCTGTAGTTTTTTTGTTTTTTTAATTTTGTTGAACTCTGTACTTGCACTAATAGGCATGCGGATGGCTGTATTTGGATCTTTGCTCTTCACTAATATATATATATATATATATATATATATATATATATATATATATATATAAATATATATATAGGTGCCTTCAATAAGTTTTCACACTTTTTTCATATAGGCATTTTTATTGATAGTTCACATATGAAACCCTTGTCCCATTCGAAGTAATCTCCTCCGGCTGCAATACACTTATTGTACCATTCCAACAACTGCTTGAAGGCCTCATAGAAGTTCTCTTGTGTGACCCTCGTCACAGCCTCTTTTATCGTAATTGTCTCATAACGACAGTTTCTAAGGTTTTCCTTAAGCTTAGGGAATAACCAAATGTTGGAGAGCAAGGTCTGAACTATAGAGAGAGTGCGGAACTGTTTTGATACCCATCTTGGTCAAATAGTCTGTGATCGAGTTGTGCATTTGTGTCAATCTTCTGTATCTTCGGTTCCTCGCGAATAATTGTGTGTACAGTTCCCACACTGACATCAAACTGTGCACTTATTGTTTCTAATAGACACACGACGGTCCTTATCCATGGACTTCTTTATTTGGCCAATCAACTCTGGTGTTCTAACTTCCTTACTCCTCCCACACCTCTCATCATCCCTCACAGACTTCCTGTCTTTCTTGAATCTCTTATACAACTCAAAAACTGATGCTCGAATCATGCAAGATGGTCCAAAAGCAGTCTGAAGCATTCCATACGTTTCTGTGGCAATTTTATTGCATATCGTTCTTCTAAAGTGTCCTTATGTCCAGATTGCGTTTTTGAAATTAACCAGTTGTGACAATCAGGCTTTAGTAGGATGTATTCCAAGTCCTGCTGTAGCTGTTAATTTGAACCTGAAATCATAAAAGTTGGTCAGTCATCTCATAAGATGTATAACCTTAACGTACTGGATTTTCTAGAGTCTACAACAATTTTAAATACCTGTGCGAAAAAAGTCTAGAAACTTATTTGAGGCACCTTGTGTGTGTGTGTGTGTGTGTGTGTATATATATATGTAGTAAGTTATGAAAATATATAGGGCATTTGAGTTACACAGAATATATTCCGCGTTTCATCCTCATGAGAATTCATCAGGCTTATACGAAGAGTTATGGTTATCGCGCATTTTTATATAAACACATGGTATTGAGTTTGCTAGTTAGCCAATCAGCTTCTTAGTTGTAACCGCATCAATCCTATCTAAAAAGCTGATTGGCTAACTAGCAAACTCAATACCATGTGTTTATATAAAAACGTGCGATAACCACAACTCTTTGCATAAGCCTGATGAATGCTCATGAGGATGAAACATGAAATATTCTGTTTAGCGCTTAATTGACATATTTTTATGATTTACTACCTAGCTCTACTTGTGCATTGAGCACTGTTGAAGTAAATACTGAAAATTTATGCATAAAATTATATCTTATATTAATTCATGTGATTAAATGAAATATATATATATTCGAGCAAACAGTTAATAAAACATGTTAAAAAACACTTAGAAACATATTTAATCTGAAAAGGAAACACTTGATAAGTCCTTAATCTGCGGAGTTTCGAAGAAATACTTTCCTTCTCATCAGAGGGTAGGAATTAGCAAAATGCGGGATCGGATTTTGCATGCAAAAGTATTTGATGAAACAAGTAAGTCAAAGACCTTCTTAAAAACAAAAAAAGTGAAGCAGAGGGAATATGGTGAAGAAAAAGGTGATTACACTTGAATGTATAGTCTGGTGGAAGATAAATAATCCAGTGACGGTAAAATCAAAAAAGTTAATTGAATTTCCATTTGCACAAGTAAAATCCAAGGAAATCCTGTATTTGGAAGAAGATGGTCCAAAATAATCCAAAGGCAGAAATCCATGGAAAAATTCACAAAAATGTGTACAAGGGAAAAAAGGAAAAAATTCCAATAATATTAATAAAAGAAAAATAAGATATACTTTTCACTCTACTGCCGAGGCATAAATATAATTATTATCTATATATATAAAAGCCAAACGTCTGTGTGTATGTATGTTTGTTTGTAACGCTAAAACTTTTGAAAGACGGAACCAAACTTGACAAATTTGGTATCATATCGAAGCCCCATCACCCGGATGACAAATATCGAAATTTCACGTCAAACGGACCACTAGAAGTTGGTCAACTGATCAGTTATCTTCGAGGGGGCCCCCCAAAAAACCTGTAATTATCTATATATATAAAAGACAAATGTTTGTTTGTAACGCTAAAACTTGAGATGAAAGATTCCTCTCCCCTAAGAATAAAACATATGTTCAATATCTGCTTTCGTTTTTTCATTGTTTATACGGTCCCGAGCAACGCCGGGTAGCCCTGCTAGTAAATTATAAATATTATAAGCTCTATCTCCTATTTGGTTTTATCGAGCTTTTACATCTGGCTGAGATAACTTTATAAATATTAATTCTTTAATATTTATAATATATTTTAATTTTACCATCTTGGATCATTTTGGTAAATTTAATTTATATATATATATATATATATATATAATTTAAAACAACTGTTGTATTATTAATTATTTGAACTAGCAGGACCTGTGGAAATTCCACAGCGGCATCTTTCTAATGTAATATATTGCTGCTGGGTATTCTGTGGACGTTCAGCATGAATGAAGACCCTGTGAAATTATTGTAGCCATTTTGTTAAAACTGTAAATGTATTTATCTAATTAATCTGGTTAATGTAGTGTTGGAATATACCTGATTATTACAGTTTATCTCCAATATCCTTATAGTAGTCTGTAACATATTTCCATTGTATGGATGCCTGGCACGAACTGAAACCCCACAATATCATTAAACCATCTTTAAACAGAACAGATACTACTCTTGGATCTTAGCCAGAAGACCAAGAAGGTCTATTTTAGTTTCACATACGGCCCAAAAGTGATATTTTTTTTTTTTTTTTTTTTTACAATGCATCTCCAGTGAGCAATGATCTTATTAAAAAGGAGGATGGAAGGTGATTACTACGAACATTAAATTAGCGTATCTATATACTAATTTAATATCTATATACTAATTTAATGTTCGTAGTACGTTATTTTCTATCCTCCTTTTTAATAAATAGGATGTTCCGATAAAGTAATTTATAATTTGGAAACTGTGACACGTACGTACAAACTTATGTTAAAGATACGACAGTATTTATATATATGTATGTATGTATGTATGTATTAACCCTTGGGCTACGATGGTATTTTTACACAAATTGCCTACGATGGGTGTGGATTTTTTCACATCACATAAAGTAAATCTAGGGTCTTTGAAAAAGAATTTTTTTTTTTTTAAATCAAAAAACAATACAAACATTAAAACATGGGTTTCATTCGTTGATTAATGCAGTTAAGGCAAAGAAGAATTCCATGGTCCTTGAAGACACCATTGTTGCAGTTGTTTGTAATAGAAAACTAAGGTGTTAAAAAATTAACAGCCAGCTTAGCCCAAGGGTTAATATATAGATAGTGGTTTTTGGTGTCAGTGTAGTAGGTATGATATGTGAAAAAAAAAAAATTGCCCCATTTCATTCATTTTTTTATTTTTTTATTTATTTTTTTTTTTTACTCATGTTCACCCCTTACAAAGCATATCGCCACTTGGACGTAAGGGGCTACTATTTGGGGCCATGTCTAGGAAAGATTAACAAGATATTTGTTCATGTTACATTTAAACTTCTGCATATCAGTACAGCCAGGGAGGCAGGCAGCAGGAAGGGAATTCCAAAGTCTAGCTGTTGGAGGGAAAACACTATTAGAATAGAAAGCTTTCTGCCATTTAGGTATACCAGCAGTGAAGGGTGAGATCTTATTGCTAAGCAGGTTTGTCGAGGATATGTACGTAGAGGGGCTACAAGTGAAACGAGTTCATCAGAACACACATTCCATTAAAATATTTGTAAAACAGGCACCGTGATGTAACATTGCGGCGATGGGACAGGGGCTGGAGCTTAGTTGATAAAGTGGGACCGATTAGATTGACAAATCTTTTTTTGGACTTTATCTAAAAGGAAGATACTAGTGGTAGATGCACCAGCCCAGATGTGGCAACAATACTCCATGTATGGGTGAATGGTGGCCTTGTAGAGGTACAGGATACTCTCAGGCGTGAGTAGTCTTCTAGCTTGATAGAGGGAACCCACCTTCTTTGCAGCAGCCTTTGCAATGTCTTCTATGTATTTCTTCCAGTTCATATTGCCCACAAATGTTAGGCCGAGGAGTTTGAAGGTAGAATTCTCAGGTAGGGTGCTATTTATCATGGATATAAGCGGTTGGAGAGGCGTCTTGTAATTGTTAAAGGAAAGCAGCTTAGTTTTACTAGCATTAAATGTTACCATTTATTTGCGGCCGCATTCAACTATAGTCTGGAGGTCATTTTCTAACGATTCTGCCATTGTCTTAGAGTCACTGAAGAATAAAGAATTGAGATGGATAGATTGATGAGGAAACAGAGGAGTAAACGGTGGAAGATGTAGTGACTTTTGTCTGCTAAAACTATCGACAGTTAAAGAGCTGTTTTCGTTGCAACTTAAATTTTATTTCTTTCCTGTATACGTTTAAAAGCTGCAAACAAATGAATGTCAGACAGTGTTTGATAAGAAAACCGGTTTTAACTTTTTTGTTTTTGTTTCGTTTTATCTGAATTAAATTTTTTTAAAAACAACCAGAAAATCTATGGAATTAATGTATGAATTAAGAATTTAGAGTTCCTGTATATTAAAAACTCAAAATCGAAAAGGTTGTTTTGATGTATATACTCACGGCTAAAAGAAAATATTCTATTCCAAAAATCATGTAGATTTATTTATTTTATTTTGACAAAGGAGTCACCACTTATCAAGGCTTGGAAGCCACTCGAGGATAAGGGTTAACGAATGTACAGTAGTCAAGGGAAAATGTAGTAATTGTTAGTAGTGGAAATTTGGATTACTTAAGGCTCAGGAAGAATTTGTTTACATTGGACTTGAAGACAACCATATTGTTGTTAGCTGGAAAACGGAAGAGAGTTCCACAGGCGTGCAGTTCTAAGAAAGAAACTTTGTTCATGGAATCCACATTTAGGTTTAGGCACAGATAAAGAGTGGGGGAAATTATTGATAATGGTTTCAGCTAGACTAGTGTTATTTGTGAAATCTCAGGCCAGAGGGAACCATAGATTGGAGCTCAGACAAGCACTTAGCATGATCAAGTAGTTCTACTTTTATGAGAATTTTAAGCGATTAATGGGAATTACGTTGAGTTATCTTCCTTGAGACCGTCGCTCCTTGCTTATCCATAAAATTTGAGTTTGTTATAAATAAAACTATTAGATCAATTTATGTGATTTTTGAACTACGATATTTTCTTTCCTTCTGGATATGTATATCATACAGATTTTTAAAAAATTTTAATATAGAGCGTAATTTAAAAAATTTTTTTACCTGAATTCTGTAAAGTTTCTATTTATATTTTAAATTATATATATATATAAGAAAGAACAAGTGTACATTAGTTGCCAATTGTACTGTGCTTAAAATACTTTCCGAGTCTCATCAACGTTTTTTTTTTCATGTAAATCACTCCAGACAGGGCATAAAGCCACTTGGCGTAAGGAGCTAAATTTTTAAAAAAATAATAAAAATAAACAAATAAAAAACACTCACCTTTCATAAAAACAGATAAATTTTTTCATAAAAACAAATAAATTTATAAAAAAAATAAAATAAAAAATTTAAAAAACCCACAAACTCACTTTTCATCAACCAAACACTAAAAAATAACCATTGTATGCTTAGAATAAAATTTTACATTTTTACGGAATAAAATAAATTTATTTTATTCCGTACAAATGTAAAATACATGTTTAATAATTTTTTTCGTTTGTTTTATTTTATTCCGTTCAAAAATATAAAATAAATTAAAAGAAAGGGACCCCCCTCTCCCCTCCAAGGGCAGGTCACTCTCGAAGAACAAAAAAAAAAAAGATGGACTAATCAGACTAAAGAATCACTTTATGAAGAAGGAGAGGCCGACATTTTTATTTTTCAATTTATATGATGACGATAAAGTAAATAAAATGACTGGCTTCGATCTTTTATTCTACGCATACAATGGTTAAGTTTTTAAACAAATTAGCAAAAATAATTTGTTTGGCAATAGTGCCCATTCTCAAATAATTCTCTGGAATTTGTAACGCTAAACTTGGATTCTACCGTTTCATTCTATAATAAACATCTTTATTTTTCATTGTCGTTAGTAGCTTTAGTTGAAAAGAGAGAAACTTGTGGTGAGTTTCGCTTGCCGAGTGTTTTTTTTTTTTTTTTTGTAGACTGAAAAACAAATGGATGTTTACAAAAGGGCGCCAAGTAATTATCTTGGCCCATACAAATTAACCAATCACAGGCTGCCTACAAGAAAACATGAAAATGGCATTGTAACTGGAATTTCTCACAATATTAATTTTTGGATATTTTACTATTTTTGACATGACAAGTACGTAATATTGTTTTTGTTTAAAGCATATTTGTAAAAAAAAAAAAAAAAAAAAAAAATCGATCTGTCAACACACTTAACAAGCACCAATATTTTTTATTTTAAAAAAATAATAAAAACAAGTTCTATTATTTCCAAAAATATTTTGCGGAGGACAGGATTTTTCCTACATTAAAAATTGACCTAATAATTGAGAATTCAGGATGCTGATCTGCCCTGTTGACGGTCAGTGAAGAAAAAAATCCTTCTAGACTGAGGCAATTTTATGCATTATAAAATTATAAGCAACAAGTATAAACAAGTAGTCTTCTAAATTTTCGATTATTACGTCGGCTTTTATTACTTTTTTGTTTTGTTTTGTAAATATATAAATGCACCCTACATAAAAATCAATCTTGGTCACAAATAAATAATATAACTCATTATCTATACATATCTATAAAAGTGAGAATGTGAGGACACTTCTCAACCTATATACTCAAGGAATTTTTTAATCTACAGACTTGGAATTTGGTATATAGGGGAAAATTACAAAAAAAAAAAAAAAAAAAAAAAAAAAAAAAGATCCATTAGAAAAATAGTTACAAGTAAAAATAGAATTTATCGAATGTTTTATTGTGGAACAGTTGTGCGACCAATTCAGTATAACAAACTGATAGTGATACAGGAGAATAGGTGACTCAAAGTCCATAGCAAACGGTGTTAGATAAAAAGTTATTTTATTTTCTTACAAAAGAAAAATAAAGAAAAAATAATTAAAAAAACAAACAATATTTCATAAAGTAATATATATATATTTTTTATAATACTAAAAATAAATTCAAAACAATATTTTATTTATTATTTTATGCAAAAAAATAATATGAATGTTTTGGAAATTCGGAAGTTTAACTTATTGTTCTAAGGGAGGTAAGTATTTTTTTTTTTATTCCAACTACTTTATTCTAACAAAGTTTGACAACATTACTAAAAAGATTTGACAACATTACTAAAAAAAAAAAAAAAAAAAATGCGTGTAAGAAATTTCTTCCCTACACACCCAATTTCATCTCTGCAGATGAAGCAAATGAAACTCCACAAACAAAGCCATACTTTAAATCAAATTTTATT
The DNA here is from genome assembly GCF_053919585.1 of Euprymna scolopes. Taxonomy (NCBI): domain Eukaryota; kingdom Metazoa; phylum Mollusca; class Cephalopoda; order Sepiida; family Sepiolidae; genus Euprymna; species Euprymna scolopes. The sequence continues at coordinate 80,492,338 of NC_136507.1, forward strand.
CAAGATGTATCAGAAATTAAAGTTCTTTGGTCACGGTAAGTCCTTGCAAAAATAGTGGCTGAATTTGCTATCCATTGCAATGGAGCCGGTAGTTATGATTCCTCTATGGGAATGTTAGTTCACGGTTTCCTTAGAAGGATGTCCATGATGTACATGGCGTGAATGTTGTCGCCCAATATGGCATATTTTGGGACCTCGCGGTCTCTGGAAAAAATAGAAATAATTTCCCGTAATCAAATATATCAAGCCGAATACTGTAGAATATCTTCATTGGGTAAAATAAGTTCAGCAATTATGTTGTCTCTGTATTTAGAGAAATGTCCTTCGTCCACCCACTGCATGGTGTCCAATGAAGGTAAAATCCTGGCACTCTATAACGGAGCACCGCTGTTTGAGTCTTTACTGTTCTGTGTTCATTGTTCAGGCTGAAAAATAACGCACATGTAATACACAATTGGTGCCAAACTGGCGCATTCAAATTGAACCAATCAAAGTTGTTCTTAATTTTTGTTTAGTTTAGAAACGTCATGGGGAGATAACTCCAGTTAAAGCGCCGACACTCCCTCCCCATCTTTAATACTAGCTTATCTTCCTAAAAATCAAACCTTTTGCTCGGTATCATAACAAATTGTTTTTTTTTTTTTTTGCTGTAAAATAAAAACTACTTGATGAAATTAAGTGAATTTTTTTTCCCCGAGAACTTCATTCCATAATGGATACGTACAATTTAAACTTTTTTCGATATTTCCATTTCTTAATGTCTTGATTAAACTATACAAGTACCAAAAAATGACTTTTCAACACCTTTATTAAAGAGTTACATCACTTAGAACACGGCGTTACGCTTTCGAATTGCCGATATTATATCTGTCATTGTTTGCTGCCGGCTTCGAGTCGCTTATCCTAGCTTGTTAGGATACTCGCTTAGACGATGATGTTTATTAAGAAGGTTTGGGTTTGTTTAATATATATATATATATATATATATATATATATAAAAATAATAAAAAAAATGGATAAAAAATTAAAGGTCCGACATTTTTAAACCAACTCAATAATTTTTGTTAAAAATCATCTACTCAATCATTTTGCGTCATATTTGGAATTTATACTAATTTCGACAGGACACGTAAGTACGTAATATTGTTTTCACCTGAAATTCGTTGCTTGGAAAGATCAAACCACGCAAGCATCAAATTTTCTGCTGTCTTGATCAAAATGTTTCTAAGGGAGGCAACTGCTACAGAACTTAAAATATGAAAGGGAGATAACCGCGGAAAGATCGACAAACTGCTAAAATAGAAACAAACAAGTGATTCATAATTAAGGCTATTCTGTCATTTAAAACCATCCATTTTGTATAATAGAAATATAAGGCGAAAAGGCGAATAATACATGTGAAGGAAGCAACTTATTTACAGACGAATGTCATGTAGTTCATAAATACTTTGCTAACACATTCTGTTGTTTTCTTGCGATTTTATTATAATTAAGAGAATACGACATTATTAAATGGAAGAAGGACAAAATTCCATCTCACAAAGGTAAAGTTAGACACAAGGTCTGTTTATAATGTGGGAAATTTCATATCCTCAAAATGGTACTTGATTAGGATAAAAATAAAACCTGCTTCGGTCTAAAAGGATTTCTTCACAACTCAAAGACAGAAAAAAATGGAGTATCAAAACAAATACTACACTTTGCTGCTAACCCAAAAGTCAAGAACAAGGTTGATCCATACAAAATATACTCCTTTTTTCAGTAGCTTGTTAAGACTATATACCGTGTGTGTGTGTGTGTGTGTGTGTGTGTAGGGGGGGGCATTTTCTTAAACTGCCATCTTTTTTAGTCTATAAACTTGAAACTTGATACATAGGGGGATTTGGACCTGTGAAACAAATTCGATTTGGTTTTTAGTCACTAAAAATAGCTGCTAAGGGTCAAAATGTTTTACTTTTTTTCATTCAATTTTCACCCCAAACAAGGCACAGTGCAACTTTGAAGTAAGGAGTTACTACTGGAAACATAAGTTGCAAGGGTTTTATGAAGGGAGATGAGTAGGTTGGTTGGTTGTTTTACGGCATATCAACCCTTTTCGGGTTACTTAATGCCGAATCCAAAAATTTGGAAGAAAAATTTTTTTAATAGAATATATTTGTTGTTTTCAAGTTGGTTTCTATTTAACCCATAGTTGGGACCCTAACAGGTACTACCACTCCGGGTCAGAGTGGACCTGGGAGCAATGGTAATTAAAGGGTGGCTCCACACTCCCCAAAGCCCGCAAGCTGGGGCCTCACCACTGGATATAGTTTAAGGTCATATCCAGGACCCCCGTTGAGGGACTTTTACCCTCTGCAGAGGGGCAGTCAGCATATTCTAATGCCCCACCGACAGGGCCGAGATGAGTAGGAAAATGTCTGTTCACATTACACTTGAACTTCTGCATGTCAGTACAGTTGGGAAAACAGAATCCCTGAAGGGAGTTCCAAAGTCTAGCAGTTCTGGGGGAAGAAACTATTGGCGTAGAAGGCTCTACAGTGAAGGGGTGGGATTTAGCTGCTTTCAGGGGTATTCACGTCGAGGGGGTACAAGTGCTTGTAGTTCGTTAGAGCATTCACCATTAAAGTGCTTGTAGAACAGGCAGAGGGATGCAACATTTTGTCGATGGGACAGAGGTTGAAGTCTAGAAGTCAGTTCAGGACCTATCAGGTTGGCGACTCTCTTTTGAACTCTGTCAAGGAATGAGAGACAAGTAGCAGATGCGCCAACCCAAATGTGACAACAATACTCCATACATGGGCGAATGGTGGCCTTATAAAGGTACAGGATACTTTCAGGTGTAAGTTTTCTAGCACGGTAGAGAGAGCCCACCTTCTTTGCAGCAGCCTTAGCAATGCTCTCAATATATATTGCAGTTCATGTTCCCTGTAAACGTTAAGCCGAGGAGTTTAAAGGAAGTACTTTCAGGTAATATGTTCTTGGCCATTGCTATAGGTGGTAGAGAAGGTTTCTTGTAATTATTGAAGGAAACAAGTTTAGTCTTGGCAGCATTGAATGTGGCCATCCGTTTTTGGACCCATTCCACTACAGATTGGAGGTCATCCTCTAGTGTTTCTGCCATTTCCTTAGATATGTGTTAATTTGCTTTCCCCTCGTGCCTGTTATAGAGAGTGGTGTCATCAGCAAATATACCTATTTCAGAAACAATTTTATCAGGGAGGTCATTCATGAATATCAGGAATAATAAAGGTCCAAGGATAGACCCTTGAGGTACTCTCGCATTCATATCACATTGTTTAGATGTACGACCGTCGAGGACAACTTGGATTTTTCTCTTAAGGATTTGATTATATTATGTATTCTTCCAGTGATACCATATGATCTAATTTTTCTTTAGAAGACCATCATGCCATACCCTGCCAAAAGCCTTAGATATATCGAGGGCTACCGCTCTACCCTCCAATTTTGTCCAATGAACAGTATATACATTCAGAGATTATAGTTAGGATATCTGCTGTGCGACGGGTTTGCTTAAATCCATATTGATTGTCCGTCAGGAGTTTAGCAGCTGTAAGGTGATGAACAAGAGCTTGATTAATTAAGGACTCAAATATTTTGGTGAAAAGCGGGAGAAGGCTAATGGGGTGATAATTTAATGGGTCAGTTCTTTTGGCAGAATTCTTGAAAACTGGTACCACAGAAGCGGTTCTCCAGCAGTCAGGAAAGCAAAATTGGAAAGTCTCCAGCAGTCAGGAAAGCAAGTTTGGAGAAAACTGAAACAACCTCAGCGGAGCATTTTTTTTTTTTTAAGCACAGCCAGAATGAGATCGGGTGCACATGCTTGAGGTGTCTAGGTTTTTTATGATGCCATGTACCCGAGAAGGGGTGATTCTCAAATTATCTAGTGTGGCGTCTGTCTGCATAGGAAAGTCAAGGAGGGAGTGGTATGCTGGGTCCAATGTGGAGTTTGAGGCTAACTGACTGGCAAGCAGGTTAGCCTTCTCAGTTGCTGTGCAAACAACCTCGTGATCGTTTGATAGTTGGGGAATCGTTAACTGCCCATTATTTACTACACTGTTGGAGATTTTCCAAAAATCACGGGTTCCTAATTTCTGTGGTTCGATATGTTTTCTAGTGGTTATGGAAAATAATTGAGACTTGGCAAGCATCCATCCATGCTCTATCTGGTATATTGAGCAATTCTTATTTGGCTGGGATTGTCTTATATAAAAATATTACCTTCCAAACATTTTGCCACAGAATTCAATAATCTGTGATCCAATTCATCTCAATATTCTGATTATATATAAAAACTTTAGTTCCTTCAGCTATAATCGAAACCGAAACTTATGAATTTTGGGTATAATTTATTACAAGAAATGGAAGGTCATCTATAATATAAATCTCACCTGTCTGTTTAAATGTATGCATGCATGCATGTCAGCCTAAAATTTTTGATAGAGGTGACGGATTTTCACGAGGTTGGTATGGTTTTGAAGCTCAACCCTTTGGATGATATCGAGAAATTGGCCAAAAACATTAATTCCTTCACCCTCAACGTTTCTACAAGGTGGGGGTGCTTTTCTCACAAATATTTTCGAAAATCATCCCCTCTTTTCGATTGACTAGCCTTAATTTAAACCTTTGTCACTTCTGGTTTGGCAATGTGCACAGCAGTAAAAACATTTTTTTTTCATGTTCTTTTCTTATTGGGGTGGCTGTGGACGAAAAAGAAAGGATTTGGGTGTAGGCATCTTGGAGGTTTTCTATCGAGGGGGCCATTCACTCGGCTAGCTAAAAACCTAATCTAAGCACTTGATTTTAGGGGTCTGGAGTCCAGCATGATCTGGAACCATGCATACCATGCTTAAGTAAGGGAACACTAACTCCTACTTGGCACCTTCTATGCACACACAGACTCGCTATCTTTATCCATCCATGATCACAGGCATCTGAATGTAATCTTTTCCTATCACATCTGATCTTTACCTTCAGCCGGTGCTTGAAAAGGGGGACCAGATCCTGATCAGCAAGAGATTCAACCCTGCACTTCTCTTGCACTCTGGAATTCCATGACCAAGATTGCAAAAAACACCATTCGTCTCTCCCTGTCCCATGACGGCTCTGAGCTGTGGATGACATAAGACACATCCAGTAGGTGAGGCTGTTCAGGATCGATGCAAGCCATCACCTCGTTGACATACACCCAGTGCCGTCTGAGTCCACTGCATTCAAAGAATGTGTTTTGGCATTTCCTCAGCTGGGGTCCGGCAACAGGAACACCCAGACAACCCACTAATCCAGCACTTTTCAATATGGCATTGAGGGGCAATGCATTTCAGGCCAATCGCCAGGTCAAGGAAAACTCAGAGTTGTCGGGATGACTCGAACCTGGTGCCCAGCGTCATCGGGACCAGATCTCCTTCGACAACCCCAAGACGCTCAATAAGCAGGTCGTCAGCGGCTCCGATCACCAATTCCTTATATAGTTTCTTTTTAGTAAGCTGTGAAAAGCTGCTGGACCTTGAAAGTTTCCTTAGTGCAGCCCTAAACTCAAGAACTGCGTGTTGCTCTATGGTTTCTGATGTGCCTCGACCTTTTGTCGAGGATGAGGTCAGGAAAAGCGGCTTCGACTCTTCTGTAAGGGTTCAGCTCAGGAAGGTCAGCCTCTTGGCATCTCGATGACACTTCAAGTCGAGCATTCCCAAACCTCCCTCACATGGACGTTGAACACAGACTTGTCTGCAAACGCAATGTTTTCCTTTGTGGCAAGGAAGTGAGGACAGTTTGCTCTGTAAGGATTTTAGTTCTCAGGCCTTTGCCCTGCCCTTCAAGGATAGTTTCCTTCAAACCCAAAAATCGCCCGCAGCATCGACAGTTGACTTTACCTCCGACCAATTCTTTTCCAGCTGGATGTCCAGTCTGAACTATATGCCAAGGATCCATACCAGGTTGTCAGTCCAGCTGAAATAAACGAGAAGGGAGACTGGTCGACTTGCTACGGTTGATTTTGGCCCTTGTAGTCTTTTCGTACCGTGTGAGCGCTTCTGTTACTGCTTCGATGTCTCGGAAGCGCGACACGAAGACGGTGATGTCATCAGTGAATGTGGAAAATCTGGCTGTCGATCCACCAGGTAGAGCAATCTCGCACAAGACTGGACCTGCCTCCTTCTTCCTCAGCTTGCGCAGTAGGAACTCCAAGGACATAAAGCAGGGGAGACAGCGGACAACCCAGATGCACAGACCAGAAGATAGCAAAGGATTTCAAACGTTTTCTGTTTACCTGTACCACTGCTGTCAGAGATCCATTTGCGGAAGCCTGGTTGGAATCTGACGGCATTAGGAACAAATGTCAGGAAGTGATGGTCGACCATATCGAAAGCTTTGGACTGATCTAAATTGAGCAACATGGTTTCCATCTTCTATCCTTCCCTCTAAGATCATATGAATCAGGTGCAAGTTGTTTTGAATCGATCTCCCCTCCACAGCATAGTTCTGCTCTGATTTGATAAATTCACTGATAATGACCTGCAGCCGATTCAATAGGATCTTGGCCAAAATCTTTAACTCCGTGTTTAACAGAGTTATGGGTCTGTAATCATCTAGTTCTTCCCTGCCGTGCCTATCCATTTTCCTCAGCAATGTGTTCAACCACTGATTTGACGAGGGTTTCATACCGGTACAAGTCACCAAGGGATTGAATACATCTGTTTGAATCAGTATCAACATGGGTGACAGCCTCAAATACAATTCATAAGGCAAACCATCGAGTCCCGGTGATCTGTTGCAGCTGACCTGCTTCAGTGCAGTCAGAACCTCCTACTCAGTTACTCTTCCCTTACAACTAGCTACTCTAGCCACTTCGAGGTCGGAGGAGTCGGCCAAATAATCACCAAATTCGTGGTTATTAGGCTATTGTGTGAAATGCTTTTCGAAATGCTCTCAAAATCCCTCGCAGATCTCCAGAGTTGACTTTAGGGTGCATTCATCCGGGTGCTTGACGCTAGCTATATACTTGTCTGCGCATGCATGGAGACCTCCATATGTGTGTCTGCGATGGAGTTCACGACTTTGTTAACTACTTTCCTTAGCCTATCCCTAACTACTTCGCCTTTGTAACGCTCACTAACCTCGTGTTGAAGGTCCTGCCTAGCTAGTTCCTGACTTACATTATCTCTCAGACCGATGGCCCGAACTAATTTTCCTCTAGCTGCTTCTTCATCCTGGCCTTATCTGCTGAAAGGAATTGAGAGTATGTAACGGAGAAGTCCCTAATCTTAGTTTTAAGACTAACCCACTATATACTCTCTGTAACCGTCCCCACTAAAACCTCTTGAATGAGCTAGAAGTCTTGTATCTCCAGTAGAAAGGTATTCAACTTCCAGCACCCTCTTAGTTTGGGCCTAGTCCTCATATTCAGACGGGCCATAACTAGTGGAACATGAGACAATCTAGGAGCTCTATGTCGCCTCTTTTAACTGACATCTTATCCAGGAGTCTACACCATTCATCCACATCTCCTGCTCCGGATGCTCGATGCGGAATCTGTCGAGCAGATCGCATATAGCCATCAGTTCAGCCAGGCTGGCTTTGCACCTCTCTGATTCTCTCGTACCTTATCTATACTGGGGTCAAGAATGGCATTCCAATCCCCCATTAAAACTACATGCTTCGAACCTGCGATAAAAGCATCGTTTGTGAAAGTAGGAGACCCTCTCTCAAGCGGGGTTAGGTGCATGAACCGCAATGACTTGAAACACACTTTGACAGCAATATCAGCCATGACCAACTTGCCAGCATCGTCCCTATGGACAACGTTTATTGTCGTGGGCAGGGTGCATTTCACCAGCAGAGAGACTCCTTTCCCCTGCGAGTTCCCATATGCTAAAAAGACATCATAATTTCGACAGCACCTGAGTACCTACAGACGAAATGAAACGCCTTTCCTGTAGTGTGGCCACATCCACTTCCAGGGACAGGAGCTCTCTCTGGACACAAGCTGTCCAATCTGAGGACCTCAAGCTCCTCGCATTCAAACTTAAGAGCCATGGTTGGTTACTCACCTATTTAGTGTCGCCCATGACTCCAAAGTCCTCTGGTGAGAGAACGCTGATGCAGTACGCCATACGCAGAGTTGTGAGTTCTCTTGCACAAAGCTACTGATATCCAAGCCGGGTGCATCAGGATTGGGACCTTTCTTTGCATTAGGTCGAAAGTTCTTCTAGTTTAGTTTCTCACTAATTACATTCTCGCCGAACCGGGGTTTTGCGGCCAGCAGACAGGCGACCTGATGAAGGCTATTACAAGGGTGGCATTCAGGAAGTTGTTTCAGGGTTCAATAGTTTTTTTCTTCCTAAATGTCTTCTCTGCCTGAGCAGAGGGTAAATCTTGCAAATGTTCTCCCTCAATTTAAAGGGGAAGGCTTTAGGGTCCTTTTTCTTTAGGCGAGACGGAGATGTCAATTGGCTCTCTCTCCTCTCTGGTTCTTCATCATCAGGGTAAGTGGCCAGTGTGTGAGTGCCGGTGTTTAGTTTGGATGTTTTGTGTGGACAGTCTCCTCAGTTTTTGTATTAGCTCCCTCTTTAGAGAAGCTGCCATCATGGGGAGCATCTCTCCGGGCAAAGTCTTTTGGGGCTGCTGCCCCTGTCTCTATGTTATTCAGGCGGCATACTCTTTGTTATTTGGTGTTGCTCCCCCATTTGGGGAGTCGTCCTTTACGGGGGAGCCATCGCTTCCATGCTGAGAGCTGCTTCTTTATTCTCTCTTCCAGTGTCTGCAATCCCCATGGTCAGTCAAAGGGTAAGGTAAAATCCAACAAACCGTGCATGCGTGGTCGCCCTCTTGTGCTGCATGCGAGATGACGCCACAAAAATAGCGAAGAAATGATGAATGTGTGAAGGGCTAATATTGACTTCATTTTTGCAAAGTTTTAGAAAAATCTAATGAATGCGGTAAAGTTATGGGGGTAAAAAGTGTCATTTTTTTTTTGCAATTTTTGGGCCTTTCTAACCCCTTTTGAGCTCCTGGAAATGCCGAATCCCAGTGAAATTGGACAAACGATGCAGTTTCATGCCTTAATACATGTACATTTGAATTCAGCACCATGAAAAACCACTATATAGACATATATCAAGTTTTGTAGTAATATGAAAAAATCTCCAAAAAGGCATGTTTTTTTTTTTTCCCCTAAAAGTCCCAGAGGAACCAGAATTTTGCCAGGGTCACCCATACTGAATTTATATTAAGAACAATGGCCTCCGCATTTTAGCCAAGTTTCAGGAAAATCCAATCGATGGATTCAATGGATGGGGCAAAAAGTGTTATTTTTGGACATTTTGGAGCATTTTTGACCTCTTGAGCCCCTGGAGACACCAAATCCCAGTGTAAATGGATAACGGTGCAGTTTCAGACCTTAACGTGTATATTTGAGTTAACCACCGTGAAAAATCACTATATAGTCAGACATATCAAGTTTTTGAGAAATATGAAAAAAAGAACCATAAAAAGAGGCGTTTTTAACACTAAAAGTCCTCGGGGACACAAACCAGAATTTTACCCGGGTCATCTATACTGGATTTATATTAAGAACAATGGGGTCCACATTTTGGCCAAGTTTCAGCAAAATCTAATCGATGGATCAAACGCTATAGGGCAAAAAGTGTCGTTGGCCATTTTTGACCTCTTGAGGCCCCGGGGACGTAATGGGAATTTTCAAAAAAAATTTTTTTTTTTTTTTACTGTGCACATTTAATGAAATACAATTTGTGGCAAAATTTCAGGAAAAACAAAATGGACGGATATCTGGCAATCGTTCGGACTAATGGATGTGCGGACAGACGCCACCAAAAACATGGGTCCCTCTCCGATAAATCGAGAGGCCAAAAATTACAGTTTTGACCGATGTCCAAAGTGGAGAGCCAACTTTAGTGCCAAAAAGAAGTGGCACCAAAAGCGGCAATGGGGGAGATAAAACAGAGAGGGAGCGAGAAGTTAATTGGAGGGAAGAGAGAAAGAGTGTCCGACCCTTCTTTGCAGGAAGGTCATAATTAACAGCTCAGATCCCCCTTCACGGGGGGGGGGGAAGAGAGCAGAGAGAGATAGATAAAGTGGGTGTTGTGGACAGAACACTAACCCTACAAAAGTGAGAGACGTTGTCAGTGTGTACCGGGTACGAGAATGTGTCGCCAGAATAGCACAGACAATAGCTACCTCAAGCAAAGAAAAATGTATAAGGAACAGATGCTATACTTTGAGGTTTATATATTTTTTTTTTTATTTAATCTGAAGAGTTACAAAAAGAACAAAACAGTGATAAACAAAAAATTAGGCACAAGGCCATCAAAAAATTGGTCATCCTCGTCACTGTACCTTTGCTAGATCCTAGTTAACGTTTTCATTCACCACATTACCTGAAGCACACTGGGGGTCGTCCTACTACAAATATATTTTAAAATTAACCAAGTCTGAATAACCAAGTCTTTATACACGTAATCCACTAAAAACAGACCCGATAAAGCAGTTATATTTGATTATTTAAAAAAAAAAAAAAAAAAAAAAAAAAAAAAAAAAAAAGAAAATCAACTATGAAAACAGATTTTTTTCTATGTGAATAAATAAAAATTGTGTATGGGGGGTGCATTTAATATTTATATATTAACGTCACGCTTGAGAGAGACGGTAAAAAGAACGTTAGTGGGGCAGGTTATCTCAATATTCCATAAGAATCTTTCACTTAGTGATACAAGCACCAAGTGAAAGATTGTTTCAGCAATCTGCCCCACTACGTGTTGAGCCAATCAAATTACATATACGTTTCTACAATTTATAAAGAAACTTTAAAATGGTACAGATTTACCAGCCTCAATATGAAAACAATACTCCATATATGGTCTGTCTTCCTCAGGTGTAAGAAAGTGGATAGTGCGATGTAGAGAACCGATTTTACGAGAAGCAGAAAGAGTAATGGATCTCTGCAAGTGCTCGTTGAGTTCAAACCCCTGCCCCCCCCCGTCAATCTTTCAGGAAAAACACTCATCTAGCTGAAACCACTGTCAATTTTCCCCATTCTTTATCTGTGCCTAAATCAAAACGTAGATTCCATGAACAAAGCTTTTTTCATAGAAGTGCACGCCTGTGGGACTCACTTCCGTTTGCCTGTTTCCCACCTGACTACAACTTGGATGTCTTCAAGTCCAACATAAACAAATTCCTGATGAATCGCCCCCTTAAGTAAGACACTTTATCAAATCCCCATTACTAACGATTACTACGATATTATCCCATTGATTACTATACACGCAATAACCCTTATCCCCGAGTGGCTTCCGGGCCTTGATAAGTGGTGACTACCATGTAAAAAAAAAAAAAAATCTAATAGATAAAGGCCAAATTAGTTTTTCTTACGAAATCCAAGTTTTAAGGTTGATTTCTCATCGAGAGCAGAATCATAAATGAGAATCTTAGGAACCCTTATCCTCAAGTGACCTTCGGGCCTTGATATATGGTGACTCTTAAGTAAAAAAACAAAAAAAGGTGGTATACGATATAGTATACCTATAATAAAAAATAAAAACAGAATACATTATGATAAAGTTTTTATGACGGAGTAAATTTTAAGACATTTTATTTTTACTAACTTTAGTGTGATAGGGCGGACGTATATTTATTTATATGTTATATATTGAGGTTCTAAGATTTCAGCGAGGGTTACAGAAAGACATGTTGGGATAACCTGGTGGCATAAAGAAAGAGACCCAGTGCAGGTTGCATGATTGAGGCAAGGGTTCGAAGGTTAGCTCCCAAGACAAAACGCGCTAGAAAATCGGGTGTCAAATGATATTGCATAGAAATTATAGCCACGTGTTCGGCATACCGTTTCTGAACAGTCGAACTTGGGAAGCGGGAGAGATAGCACACGTGTTACAAAGTAAGGGTGTGGGTAGGTTGATGCCCCCCCCCGTTAGGAAGAAAGGCAAAACCACTTGGTATCAAGTTGTTTATTTAAGAAACCTGAGAACTCAGTGTGTTAAAGGTTAACAAAAACTGTATTTACTAACTGTTTATTTGAGTTCGATCAGATCTTTGAGGCGAGCCATTGTGTTATTTTTGTAAATAATAATTTAGATTATGGACTGAGAATTGAATTTCTAAACAAAAAAGAAATATCCGCGTGATGTTCAGAGGGCGATATAATTGTTATATATATATATATATATATATATCAACAAGTCAGATGGACGAAGGGGTGAATACGCAGGCATTTCTTGGAGAAATGCGCAGAGAGGAACACAGTCAAAGCAGAGTTGGCTCTTGACTTGACACATTTCTTCAGATACCCAGAGACCGACACTCCACAAGGTTACAAGCTGATGCCTTTGACCATATTCTTAGCATAATAACACATCGCTTCCTTCAGGACTCTGAGAGAATTATAAACACTGTACTGTTTTTTTTAAATATATATTTGGTGCAGAATCGTTTTATCCTGTTTTTTTTCTTTTACTACACAAAAAAATCCACCGCTCTCTTTCGACGATGTTCGTCATTAAGAGGGTACACAACGAATTGGTTCAGGATATATAACTAGACGATCAACCGATAATTCGGTCACTTCCCCATACCAGTAACTTTAGATGGCCAAGAATTATCACCGGCAGTGGAAGGGTTCCGAGGTCGACGATCGTCTTCAACCGACTGGTGAAAGAGTGGGGGTGACACACGTTCTAAAAAAAAAAAAATGTGGAGATAAACTACACGAATGTCACCCCGATGTCGTCTGCATATCTCAATTCCTACATAGAAAAAAAAAGAAGAATCTAAGAAGTAATGAGAATTAGGTGTGTCTCCTCCCATAAACGCCCTTTTTCTAAATAAAACCTTTGAAAGCCAACAAATGTCGATTGTTTTCCATGCATAAGTGGATTCGTTTTCGATTAAACAGATCACAGGCCTAAAAGAACCGCGGTCCAAACATGGAAAAACTACGATAAAAAGAATGAAGACCAGTGACCGCGCATGTATGTAAAAACAAAAAACTTATTTGTCTTAATCGCTCACTGGCAAAACCCAACAGGTGCACAAGTACATATTTGTTGGAAATGACGTGTGAGTACACTGTCTTCGTGTAACTTTTGTTTACAAAAATGTTACGTATAAAATAAATACACATTGGGCTTTATTATAGAACAGCCTGGGCGCCCAGCATTTTCCGGGTGTTTGGAGGTGTGTGTTGAGGCAAAAGAAGTGGTAGTAGGCAGGCAGACTCGAACACGTACCGCGAAAGAGGAAAAGAACGTGAAAAAAAATGTGACGTCTTTGCTGTTGTGTCTCGCCAAACCGGAAGTGGCGAAGGTTTAAATTAAGACTAGTCAATCGAAAAGAGGAGATGGCTTTCGAAAATATCGGCGATATAGCGACCCCTCCTTGTAGAAAAGTGCCCAGTTGAGGGTGGAGGAATTATGTTTTTAGCAATTTTTTTGGTATTTGTCGTCCGAAGGGTCAAGCTTCAATACGATACCGATCTCGTGAAAATCCGTCGCCTCTGTCGAAAGTTTTAGACATACATACATACATACATACATACATATATACAAACAAACATTTAAACAGACAGGTGAGATTTATATTATAGATGGACGATGTTGGGTAAAGTATAAACTTTGGTGTGTGCGTATATTTTTAGATATAAGAGAATGTCTTTGCTAGGTATGTGTGTGTGTGTGTGTGTGTGTGTGTGTGTGTGTGTGTGTGTGAAATATGACCATTTTATGTTTTGAATCCCAATACTCTTGGGCAGCATCTTTTGCGTGTTAGAATTCAAAAGATACATAAACAGTCTAATAATAAATATTTTAATGGTTTCTGCTGCGCCTCGATATTCCGTATACGTCACCAAACAAGTTCAAACGCGTTCATATCGCAACTAAAAGTATTTTTTATTCGTCATTAAAAACGCAACAAAATAAACAAAAACAAAACAATAAAAACGACGCCCCCACCCACACACAGAGCAAAACGTGGAAATGTTTGTCGAAATCTTAATCCTTGCATGGTTTCTATTTACTTTCCTCCCCCACGAGGGCAGAGTTAGACACAAGGCCGGTTTTTACTGTGGGGAAAATCCAGATAGGAATAAAAATAAAAATTGCCTCGGTATAGAAGGATTTCTCCTCCACTGACCGAGGACAGAAAAGGTGAAGTGTAGTACCAGAATAGACACTACACTTTGTCCCTAGCCAAAAGATCATGGCTATGGCAAAAAAACAAAAAAAACAACAACAACAAAAAAACAACAAAAAAAAACAACAAAAAACAGCAACAAAAAAACAGCAACAAAAAAAAAACTGCGTAAAAGATTGCTCATCGGTATGAAATGTAATTTTGATGGAAATCTGATAAACAGGGGCATAGAATAAGCCTTATCCTCAAGTGGCTTTTGGTAGCGATACAATGGGATCTCCCTCCCCCTCAAAAAAAAAAAAAAACTATGTCTTTTCAATCCAATATTCATAAACATGACATACGATAAAGTATTTACGCACACAATGTAAAAACAATGAAGCAGTAATTAGTTTATCAAGATGGCGAAATACTAGAACATCCCTTAGCTTCAAATACCAAACAGAGATCCTCCGCACAAAAAGCACGTTTACTTTTATCTACAATTTTCAAAAGGCAATACTATTTACTAGTACCACCACCACCACTTTTAGTTTGAAATGTTTTATCAGTAATACTATTATAATTCTAATTTGTTAATGTTTACTGGTAAAGCCATGATATTATTTCTATATTCGCCACGATCTATTAAATGCGTCTTATACGTCACACCCGTTATCATTCGTACATGTCGACGTCTCTGATGTCTGATCATCTTGAAAGACAAACCGCGTTGTCCTTTGACCTACTTTATGATTGGCAACACAGGGCGTTTCTAGAGATTCCGCCGCCTTCGCCCTCTGCTGAACTCCAGGCAAAGCTGGTGTACTAGAGCAGTTCAGAGTCATCACCTGATTCACAATCCCAACGAATTTCGCCTGCGGCGATGGCCCTTTTTTTCTATCAAGCTTACATTGTTTTATAATTTTCCGAGTGGCCCTCTCCCAGCGTTGCCGGATAAACTCGCTGTTGCGGGCGATGATAGCCAAAGCAGGCAAGGAAACGGTGTGGAAACCCGCCATGTGCCGTTCTCGAAGCAACCGCTCAGACTCGCTTTTGTTGTATCGGCGAGCAGTAATATTTTCGAAGTTCACCTGGAAATGGCTTCTCAGACTGTCCGGTTGTCGGTGATGATTATCCAACCTGCTGGCCCAAGCAGGTTGCCTTATACGGGCAACGACATCGTTACAAGTTCTTGTCCTTCTACGTCGGGATATTTCATCGTTATTCTCATCACCGTCACCGATGACAAAAGTTTCTTCGTCGCAAGGAGAAGTGGTAAGAAAAGAGTCCGGGTTGACGACGTCTTTGTCGAGGCTTTGCATATCCTTCATCAGCTGCAGGTTCCCCAGTTGAGCTCTACGGCTTAGGGACATGCTGAAACTGAGATCTATCGACGCAACAATATGAAGAAAAGTCGAAACACGATGAATAAACATGGCGACTAGCTGGCAGACCAGAAGGATGCCAAAGACCACAACGAAAACAATGGACAACGGTCGAATTCGCGCTACGTGGACGCCGTTGACATTGCAAGGCATTTCGAAACTAAGCTTATTGTTAGAGACGCTGCTGTACTCGAGCGAAAGGATTAGAGCGATGAAGCAGGTGTTGGATAGAATATAGATGATAGCCAACCGATTGCGCAGTTTCTCAAGGCCGGCTTTGATCTGTGCCTGGTCGTCTCGTTTGGTCTGTAAAGGAAGCAGATACTTGCGAATAAAGTCCTTCCAGAATTTGCTTTCGTGTGTACAGATTTGGGCTAGATTGCCGTCGCCCAAGTCTTCATCGTTGTACCACAACGCCGGCCTGTCGCACTTGGCAGCATCAGACGATGGAACCACTTTATAGAAACGAGAAAGAAAAGGGGTTGTGTTAGACACAGATTCCAAAAAGTGGTCAAAAATCGAATATATAACAAATAAATGTTATCAAGGCAAGATAAGTTACTGTTCTTCCTAACTGCAAAAGATTTTTTAGTGTTTTTACTCATTTTGAAACGTGTAATCAGTTCGAAAATCACACAGTGTGTATCGGTATATTTGAAAAAGCAAACTGGCGGTGTGCTCGCCGTTGAGTACGGTAAGTTTGGGAAAATGAGTTCAAACTAAATAATTATACAAAATACTGTCAGAAACTCACTCATTATATGTTACCGTAACATAGAAATCCACCAAATATACGTCCGCCTAACAGTAAAAACAATTCGTACATCGGCACGACTAGAACCAATATATCTCGCCGGCTTACATGTCACCTGTCTTCCCCCAACAGCTCCAACACTTTAGCACATGAAGCTCCCCAAAACGAATTTAGAAACAATAATAATAATAATAATAATAATAAACACCGCAGTTTTAACAGTCTCACATTGTAACCTGTGCCGCCCAATCATGGAAGCCCTACTCATTCGCATAAACAAACCGACCTTCAATCCGGCTCAATGTGAGGTGGGGGGGGGGCACTCTTAAGTGCTTTTAACGATTTACATGAACTTTTTCAATAATTTCACTAAACGGATTTTTTAAAAATTTTTATTCGTCACTCGCCTGAAGACCACTCATGGAAGTCGAAAACGTTCGTGACTATAGCAAATTTCTTTTTACACTCGGACAGAACGCTCTAACGTTGGTCAACCAAATGCAAAGAAAGAAAAGAAAAAAAAACGAATCGCAAGGGAAACAAACAGGATTCATCCCTATTGTCCAATGAAACATGCATAAGAAAATTACACACACACATACGCTTAACTTTTTCATCCCAAATGCTACACAAGTATGCCCAATGTAGAAACTATGCATGAATAAAACTGAGCGTAACAGTTAAATGAAACCAATCATCGAATAAAAAAAAAACATAAAAATGAAAAAATTATTAATGAAAGCTCGTATTTCAAATGAATATGCAAATTAGTCAACCATTATAAAATCGCTCACATTATCCATGACCGAGTTAATATTAAGTTAGTTTTAATTTTTAATGGAAAAGAAGGCTTTTAATATCACGGTCATTGGGCCAAACTCAACTTTATGTGTATAGATACGCACACACATATATTGTCTTAGAATTGGGACGATTACACGGAACTTTTTGGAGCATTGAAATCGGTAAAATTTGATCTTCATTTCTCATTCCTAATATATATAAAGACGAAACGTTGATGAACACATAATACGGTTTGTTCCTTTTTATTTCTCTATTTTGTCGGAATACTATTTCCATATTTCTCATCACACACACATATATATATATATATATATATATATATCTAACTCAAATTAGCTTGCCCTGTCGAAACCGTCCTTTGGTTTTCAACTTCCGGTTTCAAAAATTTGTCTGCTTAAAAAGAAAATGATCATTTATTTCAATTAATACCAATATTATTTTTGTAGGTTACAAGCCCATAGACTTGACACTTTTCTAACGACTATATATATTTTACTGGCAGGGAGACCCGACGTTGCTCGAGATTGAATAATGATCAACGAATATTTCACACTCCTATATTTTTTATTGTTATCGAAATCCGTGAAATCGCACAGGAGGAAGCTTCACACGCTTTTATGCAGTAACTTAGTCTAAAATATGTTATTCTACATTGCACTCTAGAGAACCTATTGTTTCTTTTATAAAATTATTTTATATAAACTTCTTTTCAGTTATCGAAAAAAAATTAAATAATTTACGTGCGGGGTTTGAACCTATAGACCACGTCATGCAAAAAACAAACAAACAAAATAAAAACAAAAAACAAAACAAAAAGAACAAAAGAAAACACGTACATTTTCAAGCCTTATAAAATTCTTTGTAGTTAATGAAAAAAAAAATGAAGAAATTTGCGTGCGGAGTTTGAACCTACAAACCACCCCATACAAAGAAAAAACACTATCATCTTACCCACAGTAGAATTTTCATGGCCCGTTGTTCTATCAGTGCTACTAAGCGACATGGAAAAATGGCCTTACCGATGATCGATAAATTAAAATAACGGTTTCGATTATCGACTATCGGGAGTATTCCGAGACAAAAACTTTACTAAAATAACTCCCAGACACTAAAGTTCTGTAAACTTTACAGAAAATCTGTCCAGCCGTTCCGGAGTCTGTAAGGAACTCACAGAAAGTTGCATTTATATGACTGCAGAGATTATTCTTGTCACCAATATTTTTTTTTTCTATTTTAACTGTTATTCATTTGTAGATTGTTTGGAGAAATGGTTTTCTTCATTTTTTTTTTTTTTAACTGCCATTTTTTTTTTCTTTTCAAAATAGACTTTCCCCCTATTGATTTTCTCCCTCTTCTTAGGTTAAACATTTGTTTTACTAATTTAAAATTAGGAAATGGTCACACATCTAGCGAAGGGCAAGCGATAGAAATTTAGAATTTGATTAAAAAAAAAAAAAAAAAAATGTACGTTTTTAGCGTCCAAAATTTCCAAAACGATTATTTTTTTGTATTTTCATTACAAGGCATGTTCAGTTTCTTTTCTTTCTTTTTTTTTCGTTTAAATTATGCAAATACTTTTTTTTTTTATTATTCAATTTTCACCCCAAACAAGGCACAGTGCCACTTTGAAGCAGGGGGCTACTATCAGGGACTTAATTAGCGGGGTCATTTTGAAGGGAGATGAGTAACTATTTAAGTAATTTAATTTTAAACAATTCTAACATAAACAATGAGTCAATGAACGAACCGGAAGTTGGTGACATGAGTATAAACGCGATAATTAACATTAAATAATGGTAAAAAAATGGCTTTCAAACAAACGTAGAAACCAAAAATGTTTTTGGTATGTTAAAAATCTTGATCACGCAGTTTAACCAGTTTTGCTTACAAATAAACGTTGTTTTTACCTATTTAACGACAAATATATAACATAACTATAAACCAAGGCAATAATTACTTCATATAACTATATTCATTGTTTTTAGTAGTATTCCTGTAGCCTCCTGAGTTTTCTTTTTAGTCTTCACTTAAAATATTTTCTCTTATAGAGAGGGTAAGGCACTTGGTTTTAGTAGTACTCTTAGGGGCCTCTTAAAATTTAATCAGTGTTTGCAGCAGTGCTCTGAAGGCCTGAGTTTTATTTTTTTTTCACGCATCACATAAAAATGTCTTCAAGATAATATTATCTCCAAATCACCTTATTGGGAACATTTATTCTGTTTCCCTTCAAGGGCCAACGGGTAGTCTAGTATTTATATAAAATGATATTCTCTTTTTAGGCGATTCTGTGTGAAGATATCGAAAAAGAAACAATCATTTAAGAATTTAGAGTGGGGGTTTGCTGAGAATACAAATTTAGCGTAAAATTATCCCCTATTTCTGGGCCATTCCAACTTTTAGGACAGCTGGCCAAATTTTTTACCACTAACTATGTCCGACCGGCAAAGTCAAAACCAATCGTAATCTCTTTATATTCGTGTTATCACCGAAATTAGGTTTAGTATTAGAAAATGTACGCATTTTGTATGATTTCACAAGGTTAGTTGGTTGTTTTTGTTTTATGGCATATCAACCCTTTTCAGGTTATTTAATGCCGAATCTGGTTATTTTGAGGAACGATTTTTAATGGAGTATATATATTTTTTAAGTCAGATTCTATTTAATCCATAGTTGGGACCCTAACAGGTACTACCACTCCGGGTCAGAGTGGACCTGGGAGCAATGGCAATTAAAGGGCGGCTCCACACTCCCCAAGGCCCGCAAGGTGGCCTCACCATCGGATATAGTTTAAGGTCATATCCAGGACCGATTTCACAAGGATATCTATATATCTATAAAAGTGAATGTGTGTGTGTGTGTGTGTACATTTCCATACGAAACTGTGAATTTTCAGTCTACAGGCTCGAAATTTGACATACGGGGTATTGAAATTTGGTAAAAAAATTTTCATCGCTTTTCCGTCGAGAAATTTAGCTATCAAGGGGCCAAAGTTCAACAATTTGACCATTGAAAACGCTACCAAGCTCCTCCATCAATGTTGGGTCTAAGCACTTGAAATTTTAAATGTAAGTTACTTGGACATGGATCAAACTTTTGAGGGTCAAAATTGAAGTAAAAGTTTAAAAAATTTACCTCTGCGATCCATCAAATTACTTAGCCAATTTTGGGTCTAAACATTTGAAATTTTACACAAAGGATATTCAGATATGTAACAAGTTTTTTTAATCAGTTTTTGGGTCGAAAATTTCGCTGACAAGAGGTCAAAGTTGAAAAAGTTGACCTTTGCAGACTACCAAACTTCTCCGCCAATTTTGGATATAAACACTTGAAATTTTAGATGTAGGTTACCTAGACAGGAATCAAACATATATATATATATATATATATATATATATATATATATATATATATATATATATATATATATATATACATACACACACATAAAGTTATGAACAGTACAAGCAAAGCCGGGTTGTAAATAAAAACAGACGGAATTTGATGAACGACATGATCATCATTATTTTCTATTTATTTATTTTTTTATTATTAACGAATTAGTCCACCGAGCAAATTATTCCTCGTAATATGTAATATTCAATAGAGGATTGATTCTATAATAATTTATGCAGATTGCGTATGTATTAAAATATGTTTAAGCATATTGTACAACCAGACGACGCCGGGCGTCCAGCTAGTTACGTAAATAGAATTAAATAAAAATTGCATTCGTAGCGCCATGTGGTTCCTCGACGATCATATATCTAACCACTCCTGTCCTAGTTTTCTTCTCAATCTTCCTCCTGGACGTGTCGTTTCGTATTACATATGGTAAACAAAAACTCAAGCAACGCAGAATACAAAAAAACAAGCGAAGATATACACACTGTATATATGACTTGTTGGTAAGAAGCGCACATGTGTGTGTGTTGTTGGATCATCGCTGCTAGCGTCTACGTTGTTACAGTATATCACGTAATAAGATCATTTGTCTGTCGAAGTAACCTATCCGTTGCCTTGACTGGTGCCAGCCTGTCTCGCTCGTCTCTCTGTGCTTGACTCGCTCTGCTTCGTCTCCTAGAACAATCCCGATTCCTTGAGTCTACCTCACTTAATCTAAGCAATCTACACGTTTGCTGTATATCTTTTGACCGGAAATCCTAAATATCTGATCTTTATATCTCTGACCATAATTGACTTGCACATTTTAAAAAAAATAAAACAAACTTACAGTCTCTTCTCAACATGACTTCTTTTAATTATGAAATTTAAAAAAAGTCAATTTAAAACGAAACAAACAGCCATGTTTTTTTTTTTTAAACTTTTGGAGAGGAAATAGTTTTTAATGATTTTTAACTGATAAAAGGCGACTATAAAACGGAGGTAATTCATTTCTCATTAAATAAGGTTTGCGATTATGATTTTTTTGCGACACTGGACGCACAGACAAGTAAATTAATATTTAGATTAATGGGCAACGTATAATTGGCACAGTCTCTGAATTTTTTTATATTTCAATTGTTTATTAAATGTAAAATCTGTCCTATGAAGTCGAGGTCGATCCTAAAGGGATATTTTGAATAAATCCTGAAAAATATTTTAAGTTAATCATAGGGTTATTTTTTATAAATTCTGTTGGATGCATGCACGAATATCTGGTTGGGCAGAAACAAGGTCAAACATTTTCATTTTGGACTTCGCTAGCTACACATTTCCCTGTAAATAATCCGATAATCCTTATACCATTTTGAAGAAAAAAAAAGATAACCAGTGCGTCGTCTTACCGTTGTTTTCATTAAATCTCAGAAAGACAGGAGTACGCGGAACGGAACACACTGACGTGCGTTCATTGCGTTGTTGACGAAGAAGTTTGGAAATCTTGTGATCCATTTCTTGCATCCGTTGTAACATTTGTTCATTATGATTTTTGGATGATGTTTTGTGAATCACTTTGCGCACACTATCCACCACCCTGGAATAGACACAAAAAAATATGCATATTTTTTTTTTATAACATTTTTATAATAATAATTATAATAATAAAATAAATAAAAATAATGTAAATAAAAAAATATAAATAATAATAATAATTGGTTATTTAATATCGAATTCAGTTATTTGAGAAAAAAAATCGTTTACATTACTCAAGATAATTTAATCATAGCGTTTGCTTAAACAAGTGCTTTATTGGTAATGTATAGAACAGAAAATAGAGTACAATTTAATCTGTATAGGTTAGTCGTTTTACGACACATTAATCATTTGTGGAATACAGAATACGAGTGACATACAGCGACAGAGAGAGAGAGAGAGAGAGAGAGAAAAACCAGACCGACGGACGGCCAGTCACAAAACCGACCGACCGACAGACAGACGGAAGCCAAAAATATGACGACAGTACAATCTAAAAATAAGCTTAAACCAGGCTTAGGGTCAAGCAAATCCAACTTGCCTCCTTCCGTGAGGCTTGCATTCACAAATATTCGTGGGCTTAGAATTAATTTAGCTAATGTTGAAGCATTTCTCCTAACAAATACCCCGGATATCTTAGCCCTAAGTGAGACTAACCTACACTCCTCCATCCCCTCTAACTACTTTAACATGCCTGGATATCTCCCACTCTGCTGTAAGTCCTCTGACAGACACATGCACGGACTTGGAGTTTACATTCGTAATACCCTTCCCTTGACTAGAGAAACAAACCTAGAAACAGATGATCAGGTCTTTATGTGCTTTAGACTAATCATGCAACATAACATTAGCTACTTTTATTTTCTCTACCGCTCTCCCACGACCCAGGACTGCACCATAATAAATAAAGTCTCTGACAGCATAGACACAACACTCTCCCTTGTACATGCATTTGGTGACTTTAATGTCCACCACAAAAACTGGCTTGGATTCTCTACTTACACAGATGAAGGGGGCAGCTCAACACATAGCTTCACTATATCTCACTCCCTATCACAAATGGTTACGTTTCCAACCAGTTTCCCTGACCAGCAACAACAACATGCATCACTTCTAGATCTGTTTCTGACTACAGTTCCCGATGATTGTATAACGAATGCCGACAGCCCACTTGGGAACGCTGATCATGCAGTGATAATGGGTGAAATTGCCCTAAACTCTAGAGCCAAAACTGAAAACCCAGTGCTCAAAACAACGAGATATTATAAAAAGGCTGACTGGGAAGCCATCAGAGATCTTACCAGAGATGCCCCATGG
Source organism: Euprymna scolopes (assembly GCF_053919585.1). Classification (NCBI taxonomy): domain Eukaryota; kingdom Metazoa; phylum Mollusca; class Cephalopoda; order Sepiida; family Sepiolidae; genus Euprymna; species Euprymna scolopes. The sequence goes on from NC_136507.1 coordinate 80,515,669, forward strand.
GAAAATATTTTTTCTCTTCCTGCTGAACATTGTGCAAACGAGACCACTGAATGGTTCAAAATTACAATCGAAGCACATGTTCCCATGCGGAAATTTTATAGCAAGCCCCACTCTCCCCAATGGTTTACTTCGACTTGCGCAACTGCGATTGCTCAAAGGCAGCATGCATACCGCAAATTTAACCGACATAAGTCCAGTTCAAACAGACAGAAATATATAGAAGCTAGAAATAACGTTAAGAAAGAAATAGCGACTGTTAAGAGAGAATTTACGGAAACCACTAAAAAATGCATCGAAGCACAAAAACTAGGAACTCGTGACTTCTGAAAAATCTACAACAGTGTAGTAAATAATGGGCAATCAACAATTCCCCCACTAACCAACAATCACGAGGTTGTTTGCTCAGCAACCGAGAAGGCTAACGTGCTTGCCAGTCGGTTTGCCTCAAACTCCACACTGGACCCTCTCAACCACCCCTACCTGACTTTCGTATGCGGACAGACGCCACGCTAGACGATCTGAAAATCACCCCTGCTCAGGTGCGTGCTATCATAAAAAACCTTGACACTTCAAAAGCATGTGGACCCGATCTCATCCCAGCTGTCCTATTAAAATAGTGCTCAGCCGAAGTAACTCCAGTTCTCTCCAAACTCTACAACAAATGCCTCAATGAATCTTGCTTTCCGGGCTGTTGGAAAGCTGCTTCTATGGTACCAGTATTCAAGAATTCTGACGAAAGAACTGACCCATTAAATTATCGCCCTATTAGCCTCCTCCCACTTTTTCCAAAATATTTGAGACCTTAATTAACAATGCTCTAGTCCATCACCTTACAGATGCTAAACTTCTGACTGACAAACAATATGGATTTAGACAAGCCCGTTCCACAGCAGACGTCCTAACTGTAATCTCTGAACGTATATACCATTCACTGGACAAAGCGGGAGAAGGCAGAGCGGTAGCTCTAGATATATCTAAGGCTTTTGACAGGATATGACATGAGGGTCTCCTCAGAAAAATTAGATCATACGGTATCACTGATAGAATACTTAACATAATTAAATCCTTATTAGATAAGAGAAAAATCCAGGTTGTCCTCGACGGTCGTACATCTAAACAATATGATATAAATGCGAGAGTGCCCCAAGGGTCTATCCTTCGACCTTTGTTCCTAATATTCATAAATTACCTCCCCGACAAAACTGCCTCTGAGATGGGTATATATGCTGATGACACCACACTCTATAACAGGCACGACAGGAAAACAAATGAACACATATCTAAAGAAATGGCAAAAACAGTAGAGGATGACCTCCAATCTGTAGTGGAATGGGGACAAAAATGGATGGTAACGTTCAATGCCACCAAGACAAAACTGGTTTCATTCAATAATTACAGGAAACCTTCTCTACCACCTATAGCAATGGTCAAAGACTCTTTATCTGAGAGTATATCTTTCAAACTCCTTGGCCTAACGTTCACAGGAAACATGAGTTGGAACAATTACATTGAAAGCATTGTCAGGGCCGCTGCAAAGAAGGTAGGCTCTCTCTACCGTGCTAGAAAACTACTAACACCCGAAAGTATCCTGTACCTCTATAAGGCCACCATTCGCCCATGTATGGAGTATTGCTGCCATATTTGGGCTGGTGCATCTGCTACTAGTCTCTCGCTCCTTGACAAGGTTCAAAAGAGAGTCGCAAATCTGATAAGCCCTGAACTGGCATCTAAGCTTCAGCCTCTGTCCCATCAACGAAATGTTGCATCCCTCTGCCTGTTCTACAAGTATTTTAATGGTGAATGCTCTGACGAACTGCAAGCACTTATGTCCCCACGACGTGAACACCCTCGACAAACCCGACAGGCTGCTAAATCCCACTCCCACACTGTAGAGATCCCTAGATGGAAAAGATCTTTCTACTCCAGTAGTTTCTTCCCCAGAACCGGTAGACTTTGGAATTCCATTCCAGGTCCCTGCTTCCCCAACTGTACTGACGTGCAGAAGTTCAAGTGTAACGTGAACCGACATCTTGCTGCCCAAATCCCTACATAGTACCCCAGTAGTTGTCGCCCTGATAGTAGCCCCCTACACCAAAGTGGCAATGTGCCTTGTTTGGGGTGAAAATGTATTAAAAAAAAAAACCTACAAGACCGACAGACAGACAGACAGACGGACGGACGGACGGACGGAAGCCAACTACAAGACCGACAGACAGACGGACGGACGGAAGCCAACTACAAGACCGACAGACAGACGGACGGACGGAAGCCAACTACAAGACCGACAGACAGACGGACGGACGGAAGCCAACTACAAGACCAACAGACAGACGGACGGACGGAAGCCAACTACAAGACAGACGGACGGACGGAAGCCAACTACAAGACAGACGGACGGACGGAAGCCAACTACAAGACAGACGGACGGACGGAAGCCAACTACAAGACAGACGGACGGACGGAAGCCAACTACAAGACAGACGGACGGACGGAAGCCAACTACAAGACAGACGGACGGACGGAAGCCAACTACAAGACAGACGGACGGACGGAAGCCAACTACAAGACAGACGGACGGACGGAAGCCAACTACAAGACAGACGGACGGACGGAAGCCAACTACAAGACAGACGGACGGACGGAAGCCAACTACAAGACAGACGGACGGACGGAAGCCAACTACAAGACAGACGGACGGACGGAAGCCAACTACAAGACAGACGGACGGACGGAAGCCAACTACAAGACAGACGGACGGACGGAAGCCAACTACAAGACAGACAGACGGACGGAAGCCAACTACAAGACCGACAGACGGACGGAAGCCAACTACAAGACCGACAGACGGACGGAAGCCAACTACAAGACCGACAGACAGACGAAGCCAACTACAAGACCGACAGACAGACGAAGCCAACTACAAGACCGACAGACAGACGAAGCCAACTACAAGACCGACAGACAGACGAAGCCAACTACAAGACCGACAGACAGACGAAGCCAACTACAAGACCGACAGACAGACGAAGCCAACTACAAGACCGACAGACAGACGAAGCCAACTACAAGACCGACAGACAGACGAAGCCAACTACAAGACCGACAGACAGACGAAGCCAACTACAAGACCGACAGACAGACGGACGGACGGACGGAAGCCAACTACAAGACCGACAGACAGACAGACAGACGGACGGACGGAAGCCAACTACAAGACCGACAGACAGACAGACGGACGGACGGAAGCCAACTACAAGACCGACAGACAGACGGACGGACGGAAGCCAACTGCAAGACCGACAGACAGACGGGTGCCAAACCAATAGAGATATAGAGACCGGGAATATTTAGAGACTAAACACGATAGAGAAAGTATTTGTTTGGTTTCGAAAATAAGTAGAGACTAAAAGTTTAGAATTAACTGCAAAAATAAGTTTTGGGGTCTTTCTAATGAAAGCTTCTCGTCCGGATATAGTTCAATGCCCGCCATAAGGCGTTTAGGTCTTTCATACAATCTTTTTTGACATGTGATTTTATTGAAATTAACATCAATAGCATTACGTAAGAGATTATTTATGCAAATCCACTATTCTATGAAAATCGATTTCCTATCAGGATTAGATGATTGGTGCATTCAGTACATTGATCTGTACTTTATATTTACTTCGCGCCGATTCTATTCAATTGCAACCCGGTCTGCTTCCTCAACACTATATAGTTATTCATATTTAAATAAGATTTTGCCAATAATATTGCGTGTCTCTGCCGGTACATTTGTGAATTGATAGGATCAAAGGCAGAATTATTAAACAATACCATCTTGTCGTACGCAGTACTGGCAACAACACGCACGAACAAGTAGAGCAGAATAATCTACGCAGTATCATGTGTAATCTCGTTCGATACGGTAGCATGAACATTATTTCTGAAAAAAAAAAAAAAAAAACCTTTCTGTTTACTTAATAAAAAATCTATTTTATCGGCAAATTGATTAAGTTTTTTTTTATGCGATTTGTAATCAAATGTAAAATACTGGTACTTCTACGCTAGTCTCTCCCTCTCTCTGGCGCCAGTTTGTCCCGCTAGTCTCTCTCTCTCTCTCTGGCGCCAGTTTGTCCCGCTAGTCTCTCTGGCGCCAGTTTGTCTCGCTAGTGTCTTTCTCTCTGGTGCTAGTCTGTCCCCGTAGTCTCAATCGTAATGTATATTCTGCAAAGGGTTTATGTGTCAAAACATCCAATCTATACAGATTAAATTCAACTCTATTTCGTAGTCTATACATTACCAATAAATCACGTGTTTAAGCAACGCCATGAATAAATGCCCGAGAGTAGAGAGGAGTCCATATCAACCAAAAGGTTTCCAATTGAAATTTACATAACATACCGAAAATGACCGAAGTAGATATTTTTGTATTTGAAAGTATAAAAAACTAACTATACAAAATGATTACGAACAGGTAAAACAATTTTTAGTGCTTAAACTTCTCCCACCCAAATGAACTAAAAAAACTTTAACTGACTTGAGAAAAAAAAAAAAAAATTAAACATTTCTTAATCAGCCTTAACCTTAAATAATTGAAGAATATGAAAAAAGCTGTTTACTGTCACGGCCTCCCAATTGATTGTTTAGCGACCTATTCCGTAAATCATAATCGGAGCCATTTGGATCGATTTGGAGCCCGTTTTTCAGGATATTTATGAAATGCTGAGAACCATTTTCCGGGCACCTGCCATGACATTCACAGTGGACGGTTTAGCTGCTTCCTTTGAAAGACCAAGTTTCTCGCGAATATTAAATTCTCAAGCAGTACTCTTTTCTCATGGCGATGACTATACGAAGCAATTCTCGCCCGCGTCCGCCAAGCTTTAGCTTTAAAATAGGATTTTTATTGCTGCATGTGTGATACTTTTTCTTTCTCCCCCACTCCCCAACTACAAGAGTATGACAAGAGGAAATAACCATTAGTGAACAAGTGAAGCATGCATGGTCCCCCGTGAGTGCACAGTGAACGAAGCATAAAAAAATGATGAAGTTCAGCATTTGTCCCCGCCTCCCATTTAGCCCCAAAAGTTCCCAGGTGACGTTAAATCCTGGTGAAAATGAACAAACGGCGCAGTTTTAGGCCTTAGCATATGCAAATTTGAGTTCTGCACCATGCAAAAAAAAAAAAAAAGAAATGACTAAGTCCATCATTTGCCCCCCCCCCACCATTTAGGCCCAAAATTCCCCAAGGCCTTAACATATTTAAATTTGAGTTCAGCACCATACAAAACTGCTAAATAGATATACACAGAAAATTTTGGACAAATATGGTAAAATAGTCCCAAAAATGGAAATGTTTTTATTAGCCCTAAAAGAGCCCCTATGACACACCCAAGAGTTATCGCGAAGTATAGACAAACAAAATTATATAGAAATCAGTTAGTTACAAGTTTTCAGAAAGTTTTATAAAAATCCAAGGCATGGTTTTTTTTTTTTTTTTTTTTTTTTTTTTTAATAAGCACAAAAGTGTCAATTTTAGCCATTTCAACCAGAAAGGCACCCCTGGGGGGGGGGCAGCCGGAGTTTTCCAGAGAAAATCCGTTCTGTTACTTTTGTACTCTTATCATGTTTAATGTTTGTACAAAATTTCAAAAAATACCAAGGCGTAGATATTGTGAAAAGTGCGGAAAGACGAACGGACAAGGGTGAATTTACAGGTCAACCCTCCGACTGTCGGGTGATAAAAAAAGATATAGAAAATGGGGTTAGTGGAACGACAATAGACAGGAAATCGTTTATCAAATAACACAAAAGGACACAGATATAAGATTGTTGGTTAAGTTGTGGCGGTGACAACGAAATAAGCGAACAAATTGATGTACACATATTTAGAGTTGGTTTGCAGGCATTTTGGGAATGGCTATGGATTTTGTGACGCTTATCTACAGTTACAAGTTGAGGACAGTGTCCAGTTTGGGAGAGTTGGCGGCTTGAGAGTCCTCAGAGAGAGGTCAAAGAGTTCCTGTTAAAGAGAACCTGTGGCTCGGAGCAAATGAAGATCAATTAACTGACGAACATAGCTTCGAGAATAAATGTAGATTTTAGCATGTAGACGGTCGATAGTGTCACACACACACACACACACACACACACACACACACACACACACACACACACACACACACACACACACACACAGAATGTGTCCGAGTTTAAATTGCATTTTCTTTTTTATACTTGTAAACTCGTGCACGCCCTATTGACAGACGCCAATGTGCGAGAGGCAATGATATGGTCAGAACGAGAAGAGAAGATGAAAGCAAAGAAATCCACGGAAACAACTTTGGAGTCGGTGATGTTGTCGAGCGGCAGCACGTGATATTACGCATGCGTAGATTGAATTAAAGCCTCTTATTTGTAAAACGTCCCAGTTACATGCGTCCATGTTATTTAATGCGAAAGAAAGCGCAATAACCATTGTAAACGATCCATTGTATACAGAGAATTGAACAAAAATTGCCTTGTAATGCACAATCCTCGCAAGTACGTGATAAAACCAAGAGTAAAAAAAAAAGAAAAAAAAACCTTGTTCCAACATTCTTAGAATCTAAATGTTTACTAGAAAAAGTTTTAACACAGTATATCCAGAGTTCCGTCCTTGCAAAAAAAAAAAAAAAAAAAAAAATTAAAGGCCTTGTTTTTTATCGGTCACGGTGCGAATTGAATCTTCATATTTTATTTTCCGTAAAAATAAGAAAAGTAGATTCATACATGCTAGTGATGGGACGATTCCAATATTTTACCCGATTCTGATACAGTTACCAATTCTGTACTAAATTTCCGATTGCGATACAATTACCGATTCCGATTCTTTATAAATCTCAAAATATTTAACTATATAGTTGTATTTTTCTCCGATTACCGTAAAAACACGCATGTTAAATGCGCAAATATTTTCCTAAACGTAAAAATATACTTTTGGGGGGAGGATTTATCGCTGTTTGCTTAACTGGTATTTTAAAATCAATGAATATTTTTTTATTTTTTTTTATTACTAGCAATGGAAGATTTTGATTTTTGAACAAAATCAAATAAAAAAGAATCGCTTTGGCATCAGAAAATCGGTACAAATTTTTCCGATTCCGATATCGATTAATTGTCCGAACACTAATACATGCTTAGTACCAGATTGGAAATTGATGGGCACCCCCTTTCGTTGGAGTTGTCCGGAGGAGTCTGGTTTACACCTACGCTTAGACATGATTACACACTATCGTTTGGCTCTTCATTGTCTAGATAAAAATAGCTTCTAGGTGCAGAAATGGGGTCGCCAAACTGCTAGCTCTTAACATTGCAATTTATCTGTACAACTTGTATAATTATGATACATATGCATGCAGGAATCATTCACATGACAGATTTCTTATGTTAAGAATAAGTACGTTTGAAAACCCGTTTTAAAGATATGTCAAGCTAGCCTAATGGATATCATATTTGACTCTTAAGGTTTTGGTTTCGATCTCAAATCAGTATTTTTTTTTTATTTACAAGAAGTGAACTGTTTAAAAAAAAAAATACTCGCATGCACACGTCTCAGTTTCTTCCCTTTTCTACTTCATTTTTTTTGTAAAAAGAATTTAACTTTACGTTTAATATTTACGGTATTTCTGTTTATAATAAATAAAAAAATCTGCTTTGATTAAAATATAATATTTATGAGTATTTTACGACCAGGCAATGCCGGGCGGCCTGCTAGTTATGTGACAAAACTACATGCTACCTCCACTCGACAACGATCGCCAACCCAATCGTTATTTCCATGGTTATCATTTTTTTCTTCTGATCGTGTCGTCGTCTCTCACATAGATGGTTGTCGAGTGGAGCGTACACAGGTCCACAAGTATATAACTCCGATACATTTTGCAAATATCAGTTGCACTGTGTGTGCAACACCATTGACCCTAAACACACTAAGGTCCACATCTACGTTCTGTCAAAGCTATCTTCGCCAGTTGGTATTAGCTCATCTCAGTCTTCTAAAGCTCTCTCAATCTGGTCCAAGACACGACCTTCCTTAAACTGTATTAAACCTGCAACTATTCTCAACTGTCTTCAACTGCCGAAAACTCAAGACTGTCCGAAAACCATCACCAACAGTTGCAAAACTCATTACCATTCCTAAAACTAGCTCTAAAATATATCAACCGATCCTTTGTTCCCGCCATATATTGATTAACAATCCTATTCAAGCTTTTTGTGTTTCTTTGTAAACAACTTCCTGTACCTTTGTTCGACTGATAAATTTATTTCCTCTTTTTTTGTTATACATTTTCTTCTTTTTTTTTTTTAATTTCCTTAATTATGTCAGCGAAATCGTAGTGTTTCGTATGTCGTCCGTTGACAAACAGTAAGTATAAATCAATGTTTATTTATGTAAGTCTCCTTTCCCATTTAATATTGACCATCATGTTTATTCAGGTATCCAAAATGGCGGCGCCAATGATGGAGATGTCTGATATGTACACAGTCATATGATATAAAATGGTTTGGTGTTTTTTTTTTATGTGTTATGGTATATCAACCCTTTTCAGGTTATTTAATGTAGATTCCATTAATTTTGGAAAACGGTTTTTTGCTTCGAGTGTTTTATAGTTTCAAATATTTATTTTTGGTGTTTGGTTTGGTTGTTTTGTATGACAAAATTGTTTGTTTTTGACTTTGCAGAACATGATAGAGTTTTGAAAAGGAAAAGAGAAAAAAAAAACAATAACATCAATGTTTGGTGTATTTTAGGTCAGGAAGCTAGTATTGTGATACTTTCGATGTTTTTGCCCCATATGTTAGGAATTAAAAACAGAAGGAACGAAGACACAGGAAGTGGAATTGGTCGAAATACAATGGAACACAAAAGAAAGTTGAAATATGATTGTTAATCAAGGTGTGGTTATGGTGGGAACAAAAACTAGAGTTAGTTTCCTACAAGTTTTGCGAAAATTTACGACAGCGAGGAACCGTTTAGAGACAGTCTTGCATTTGCCACAATTGAGTATAGTTTCTAGTTTGGGACAGTTGAAGGCAGGCCGTGGCTCGGAATACGACATCAACCGACAAAAAGGCCTCAACGTAGATGTGAACGTTAGCAGTAGTCACCCAAGTACCCAGGGTCCTACCGATATATACAGAATGTTTCCTGTATTATCTTGAGTTTTGTTAATACTAGTGATCCTATGCATATCCCTTCGATAGCTGCCAATGTGAGATGACGACGACACGGCCAGAAGAGATGAAAAAGAAATCCAATGAAACAGCGTTAAGGTTGCCGGCAATTGGCAAGAGGAAGCACACTTGATCCAACTGTATTTTCAGATAGCCTGGAAAATATAAAATCCGATCTAATTTTATGAATAACTAGCAGAGACCTGACATTGCCCAGAATTGAATGAGGATTAATGAATATTGATTGCATGCTACACTCGGCAACACAATGCGCCAGGAAGAAGCTCACCTGTCTCCCTGCTGTGACAGTCCACAAGATATTCTACTCTACATTGCACTGTATAGAACCTTCTGTTGATTTTATAAGATTACTTCCTTTATATAATGACTTGAATTAAAGTTAAAAATCCAAAAGTCAGTATCTTAATTCAGTTGTGATCTAAACAGAAAATAATATTTTGAAGACACCTGTCATATTGCACTGTAGAGAACCTACTATTGATCTTATAAAATTTGTTTATTAGCTTGAATTAAATTTTAAAACGAAAAAAAGTGTCAGGGTTCAATTGTGCTCTAAACAGAAACATTCATCATAAATGCGCCCCTGTCCTACCTAAGAACCTACTGTTGATTTTGTATGGAAGGTCAACCTACTTGTGTGGTGATAAAATTTCTCAAATGCATTTGAGATGCTAGGCTGTATAAAAGTGTTAACTTTGGTAAAAAATTAGACTGTTCCTTCTTGAATAGGATTTTTCGATTATCGACTTTTGATACTTATTGGAGGTATTACGATACAAAACCTATTTAAGAACGCTCTTTGGATAATTAAACATTCATGAAGCTTTTTTTTTCTTTTTTTTTAAATCGACCCAGCTGTTTTGGAGTCTATAGGGAATGAACGCAGACACAAAGTGCTTTTATATGTACATAGAGAAAGAGATACAAACCTTGCCAGACGTTGTAAGACAGTATTTCTGTGCGGTGATCTACCTAAAAAGGAGATACCAACAGTGGGGCCAGCAGTCGTTTGGTTTGGATCCTCGTCTTCCTGCTGCGTTATCAGTTCCGGTTGTGGTTGGATGTTCTCTCGCGTCCCCCAGGATACAATGTGAAGATTACCCATGGCGTAAATTAGCAAAATAACGGAGGTACAAGGAACGGCAAGCAAGTAAAAGAAAACCCCGAGGACGGCCGAAAACTCTTGTGGGTGGAAGAGGGCCGAGAGTGCAAACACGCCAAAGACAAGAGCAGCAAACACCGATGTTGTTGAGCAAAGAGATTCACTGATCTCCAGACAGAGACCGGCCAAAACTGCCATCATTACCACCACGTAGACCATAGACAGGACACAGGCGAAATTCAGCTGTAATAATTAGGAAAAACAAGGAGTATATAGAAAAACATTTAAAACAAGGAGTATATAGAAAAACATTTAAAACAAGGAGTATATAGAAAAACATTTAAAACAAGGAGTATATAGAAAAACATTTAAAACAAGGAGTATATAGAAAAACATTTAAAACAAGGAGTATATAGAAAAACATTTAAAACAAGGAGTATATAGAAAAACATTTAAAACAAGGAGTATATAGAAAAACATTTAAAACAAGGAGTATATAGAAAAACATTTAAAACAAGGAGTATATAGAAAAACATTTAAAACAAGGAGTATATAGAAAAACATTTAACTAGAAACATTGTTTGGATCTCTAACATTTGGCTTGTGCAAATTGTGATGGTTGCTCCAAAATATAAAAAAAAGACTACTAAGACGATGAAAACCACAAAAATATATAGAAAATAAGACGAACGAAAGTATGTACAAACAAATGAAGCACGCATGGTCCCCCGCGAGTACACAGTGAACGAGGCATAAAAAAAATGACTAAGTTCACCATTTGCCCCCCCCTCCCCATTTAGCCCCAGAAGTCCCCAGGGAACGTCAAATCCTAGTGAAAATGAACAAACGGTTTTAGGCCCTAACATATGCAAATTTGAGTTCTGCACCACAAAAAAAAAATAAAAAAAAAATAAAAAATAAAAAAAATAATGACTAAGTCTATCATTTGCCCCCCCCCACCCCACCATTCAGCCCCAAAAGTCCCCAGGGCCTTAACATATTTAAATTTGAGTTCAGCACCATGCAAAACTGCTAAATAGACATACACAGAACATTTTGGAAAAATATGGTAAAATAGTCTCAAAAATGGAGTGGTTTTATTAGCCATGAAAGAGCCTCTGGGGCACATCCAAGTTACCACGACGTATAGACAAATAAAATTATATAGAAATCAGTTACAAGTTTTCAGAAAGTTTTAGAAAAATCTAAAGCATCATTTTTTTTTTTTTTGATAAACACAAAAGCCATTTTAACCCGAAAGGCACCCCCTAGGGGGACAATTCGAGTTTTCCCGGAAAATCTGTTCTGTTACATTTTTACCGATATCATGTTTAGTGTTTGTGCAAAATTTAAAAAAAAAAAATTCCAAGGCGTTGTTATTGAGAAAAGTGAGGACAGACGAATGGACAAGGGTGAATTTACAGAACCACCCTCCTTTTGTTGGGGGGGACCAAAAACTACCAAGACGATGAAAACCACAAAAAATACATAATAGTCAGGTTCCTAATGGCACAATTTTAACTTTTGTGGGAACTTTTTGGAGATTTGCAAACCTATACAATTTTGGAAAAGTTTTTGTCTCAGGAATCAGAAAAATCAATGTTTGCATTTGCCCAGATGCATATATGGCGGCCATATTGGATTTACAAAATGGCAGCCGTAAGATGTACTTTTTGTAATATCTCGGCTTCTAAATAAGCTGGAACAACAATTTAAACCGCTAAACCTACATTTTCAGGGTCCAGGAATCCAATGGTGATAGTTATAAAATTTTCCCAGATGTGTATATGGCAGCCATATTGGAATTTACAAAATGGCTGCCGTAAGATGTATGTTTTTAATATCTCAGCCTCTAAATAGGCTGGAACACTGATTTTAACGGCTAAATCTACATTTTCAGTGTCAAGGAAGTCAATGGTCAAAGTTATCAGTTCATCTTTTGTAAACCCCCCCCTTTGAAACACATAATCCACCATATCGGTAAAAAAAAAAAAAAAAAAAAATTAACCTTGACAATTAGATACTAAATCAGAGTTATTTTTATTGAAATGCCTTTTAACTGTAAAATTTGAATGTTTGTGCAACCATCTTAAACATAATGAAAATTTTGATCATAGTCTATGCATAATCATCATCATCACTTTCATACATAACAGCAGCTTGGGAATCTTCATAGTTTTTGCACTGATTGCTGCATTGACACATGTCAGTACAGGCTAAGTCTTTAGACCTGCAGGAACATCTGCCAGAACAGTCAACTATACATTTGCATGTGACTATCTCAAGGATTGCCTTAGGGGCTGGGAGGACCTCTGTGGTCATTTGTTTCAGGATGCCATCCAATAGTTTAAACTACCCATTTCCAGGGAATCCAGTTCTGAAATCTGCAGAGCAATGACTGATTGTACCCATACCCTTGCTTGGACATGGACTCTTAAAATATGCTGCTTTAGAGCTCCAGGTGTTGGAGGGAGCCTGTCACTTTCTGCCCTATGCTTGCAGAACAGATGCCATCGCATTTCAGGAATTGTTTTATGTTGATCCCTTTTGGCAAGTAAGCTGCACATACAAAGGACTCCAGTGTTGACAGCATTCTCTCTGTCACTTCTGCTTCATTGCTCCATCCATAAGCATTTGTAGAGCGTTGACAACATCTGCATCGAGGTAGATCTGCAACCAGGTTGTCTTGCATATACGGGAGAACCTCTCTGTGTTGTCGGCCCCAATGAATGGATGGAAGGCTGGCAAAGCCTTTGCTCTTTCTTTACCTAGAGCTCGCCACAGTGGTTCAATTTGTATAACACCAGAGGCCATAGAAATGGCAGTGTTTTTCAGCAGTAGGTCATAATTTGCTGTGATTAGTACTAAAACGTCCGTATCTGAGGAGAAAAATACTAACTGTGCATCAGGTGAGTTTCGCTGTGAAGCCAGCATAGCCTGGTGGATCAGCAGCGTGTCTGGTTCGTCATGGTTATTTAGTTCAAAGACTAGGTCTTTGTTGCTCTTAATGTATCCAGAAGCAGATCTATTGTATTCTAGAGTTTGGGCAGCAAGATAGTCAGATCAGCCTTCGTCTTATCATGGGAGAGGAACCTCCTTATTGGAATGTTTGATGTTAGTGTCATCTCTGGCTTGATACTGAACAGAATCTTTTCTTTGTTTATCTCTGGTTGTACCCTTCAGAGAATCTGCTCTGTATGTGTCAAAAACGAGGATGATTTCATCATAATCTCGTGTTAGTTACATCAGTCTGCCATTGAAGCAGCCACTCAGATCCTTGACTCACTAGAGTCGATGGTTTCTTGCTTGGTTTCTGCACACCCACTATGCCATCCACCAGTGCCATCTTCTGGCTTGGCTGATCAGCAGATGTCAGATTGTTCAGGTGTTCACATTTTGACAAACATGAAAGTTCTGGTGTGGGCAGAAAAAATCTGTCTGGCATTGGCATTGTTGGAGATGTCTATGATGCCAGGTGTACACATGCATGATCTGCCCCAACAGACTCAAAGGGAATGACACTTTGCGTAACTGATATATATATTGCCTGCTTGTAATTCCTCCTATGTCTGAGGGTGATTGGTCCTCAAGTCATGAATATCTGCGATGAATCTTGGCTAGAGTTGCTTAGAATTGATGCGGTCCATTGCAAAGGACAGCTGGCTCAGTTCTCCATGGAGGCACCAAGTACTGAGGGCAGCTATTATGACATGCAGTTCATCCAGTCTGGGAACAATCATTTGTTTCAAGTCAGGTTTGGCATCTAGGAGCTGCACCACCTTCTCATATAGAGCCATGTCAAAGGTAATGACTGTGGAGTGATCTTCCCCAACTGCCAACTTCCTCAGCTGATTTGCTTGTACGATCACAGTTAGCAAAGTTGACCACTTGTGTGCCACCTCAGGGAGTAGTGGCAAAGCTCCAACCTGTGTGAAAGAAAGGCTTTCAGACAGCAATGAGTTGTATCCTGCTCAGCCTGGAATCTTGCTGGAGGTTTCTCAAGGTTTCATTCTGGATAAAGCAGATGCAACAACTCATCCAGGCTGTGTCAACTGATATGATCCTGAGATTCCCTGGCCGATAGCAAACTGTTCTGACCTCTTGGTAGGCGTCTGCATGACAGGGTGTGACTGATATACTCTTTGCATCACCTATGATCAAAGGTTCTGCAAAGGTTCTTTAGAAGGATCAACTTTCTGGTACATTGTCGTGATGGTTCCGTGGGTGGTTCCCTTCCCATCCGGAGTGTCCTCTGAAAAAATCTGTGTTATCTACTGCAAAAAAACTCAAAGGTTCTCTTCTTCAGGAATGGTGGTACATAGAGGCTTTGGTATGCTCTGGTGTTTTCTACAAAAGCATTTGCCAGAGGAGTTTCCATGAGAAGGACACGGTGATGTGAAATAGCGTAGTCATGAGTATTGAGAAGATTCAACAGTTTCTTGTTGCATGTGCCATGGTGGACAGTTAGTGCCAGTCCCAGAATCTGAGAGTTCCCTCGTGCATGGGTGACTTGAATGCTAATTCATTGCTTACCTGTTTACTGGCGCACCATCAGTGTTGCTTGGTCAACATCTTTGATTCTCTTTACGGTTTCCAGCTTTTCAGCAGGCCCAACCATTATCCAACGGATTACGGTGTATAATTCAGCTGGAACATCGTCACTGTCACTAGATACCTGCATGACATTTCTTTCCTTGGGCTCTTTGAAGGTTGCAATGCTTTTCCTTATCACCTGTGCTGCTTTGTAGATTATCTTCATGCCGTTTTCTTCCTCCTTACCAGTTGTCATTGAGGTATTAATCATGTCCTCTTCACACGCATCTCGGGAGTAGAGGACAGTTGGTTTCCTTATGTTCGGTCGAACAGACTTCAGGTGCGGCAAATAAGTAAGGATCATTTTTTCAGCCATTCTTTGCAGAATACAGGTACATGACTTTCAAAAACTTCAGACCCAATTTTCAATATCATCCATCCCAATGTATGCTTTGTTTTTTTGTTTCTACATCAATAAGATTTATCAGCTGAAGCAGACTCACCTTTTGTAGAAAGGGTTCTTCATCAGTTTTGCTACCTCGAAGAAAAACAACACATCAGTTTGAACCCAGTTATGCATCTAAAGGTTAATGTTAAAAATGTTGTTGCTTTATAACTACCACCATTTGCTTCTATGACCCTGAAAATATAGGTTTAGCAGTTAAAAATCAGTGTTCCAGCTTATTTAGAGGCCAAGATATTATAAAACGTACATTTTACAGCGGCCATTTTATAAATTCAAATATGGCCGTCATATACACAGCTGAGAAAATTTTATAACCACCCCCATTGGTTTTCTTGGCCCTGAAAATGTAGGTATAGCGGTTAAAAATCAGTGTTCCAGCACATTTAGAAGCAGGGATATTACAAAACGTACATCTTACGGCGGCCATTTTGTAAATCCAATATGGCCGCCATATACGCATCTGGGCAAATGAAAACGTTGATTTTTTGATTCCGGAGACAAAAACCTTTTATAAAAATGTATAGGTTTGCAAATCTCCAAAAAGTTCCCACAAAATTACATTAGGAACCTGACCAATATGGAAAATAAGACGAAAGTATGTATAAAAAAAAAAGAAAGATACATACATGTGATACAGACGCTGCACAAAAGGTAGGCTGTTCTACACACTATGAACTATTCGCTCATACATGAAGTAATGTTGCTACATCTGGTCAAGTGTATCCGCCACTAGTCTATAATACGCATACATGTCATATAGGCTTGTACAAAAGGTGGACTGTTCTAACTGACTGCGTATTACACTTTAATGATATGAAGCAATTTTTATATGTGGAAAAATAAATCATGCTATCTACCCTCGTTGCAAGATTAGTCTAAGGTCGTTTATCGTGATATTTGAGACCTGACGATTACGTAGGTAGTATTTATTGTGACTTTTGGATATGTTACTATTTGAGACCTGATAATTATGTAGGTACCATTTGTTTCCCTTGAAATTCAATATTTCTTTCGTTTGTATGTTATAGAAGCGCCGAATTTCTCTCCTGACCAACAACAGAACAAATATTGTTCTTTGAATTATTCGTCTGTATAATTATAAAACTCTGTAGACCTTGGTTGCTTTCTTGCATCTTGTCTTCAACGATCGGGCGATTTCATCTTTTAAAAAACGGGATGACAGGTGAATATATATATACGCACGCGCGTATGGGCATGGCTCAAAGGCTAAAGAATGAAAGTGGAGAGTTGTAGATTTTCAATTCTAGCTGATACACCTAAGTCATATATATTAGTTTTATTCTCACTTCTATATGTTAGGTTCAAAATAATAATCGATACACAAATTGCATCTATAATAATAAATACGTAATCTGTATGAATTAGATTAAAGCGTATATTACAGCCGCGTAATGTCGAGCTTCTTGCTAGTTTTCTACGGAGGTAAAAAAAAAAATACAATCAAAGGATGAATTTTACTTTCATCCTAGCCGGAAAGCGGATTGTTAAGTACCTATTTAATTGCCAATCCCCACAAAAGCAGAGTTAGATACAAGTGTGCGTTCTTTATGTGGAGAAATCCAGTTCTCTAAAAGGAGCCGTTTTGATGGAGACAAAAATAGAAATGCCTCAATATAAACGATAAAAAAAAATGTCTTTCATCTTACCAAGACAACCTGTAAATTCCTCTTCAAACATTCATAAAAAATCACTAACGCCAGTATTCGCTCAGGTATGATGTATTGTTGCCACATCTACCACTAATCTCTCACTCTTAAACAAAGTAAAAAAAAGTCTAATCTAGTAGGTGCCATACTATCTGCCAAATTCAAACCTCTGTCCCATCATCTCAAAATTACATCCTTATGCCTGTTTTACAAGTACTTTAATGGAATGCGCTCTGATAAACGCGTAACACTTGTGCCCACTCGACGTACAGAGTCTTGACCAACTGGACAAGCAGCAAAATTCCACCCCCATCATCGTTGAGGTCCCTAAATGCAGCAAAGCCTTCTACTCAAATAGTTTCTTTCCTCGGATTGCTACACTTTGGAACTCCTTCCTTGTTTTATACTTCCATGGGTGTACTAACGTAGAGCTTAAATGTAATGCGAACAGACATCTCGCTGCTCATCTCCCAACAGTCCCCTATAGACATGATCCCAAATAGCCTTGTTTGGGTTGAAAAAAAAAAGATGATGAGTTTTTCATTAGAATTCGGATTTTTCGGACTATTGCTATCTTGGATTATTTTGACTACTGTACTCATCTTGAGTGGTGTTTGCAGAACGTTTCAGTCGATGTAATCTCCGACCTTCTTCAATCGTATCTTGTCGAACTCTGAAATCTGTACCAAATTCCGAACAGAACACTTTATTCAATCCAAATATTCTTGCTCCTTCAGCCATGATTGGGTAGAAGTCCCAAGTAATTCACAATGGCAGTTTGCGCGTCGCTCGCACTGAGGACTTAACTCTCAAATGCCAGAAGAATAACTTTTACAACTGAATTTTACCAAGCACTCTTTCCACTCAGCCACAAGTTCTTGTGGGTTCAAAATTGGGCGCAGTTTTCGAGTTCAACAGAAAGATGCACCTGAAGTAGGTCGGAGGTTACATCTACCGAAACGTTGTGAAAATCACACTCAAGATGAGAACAGTAGTCTGGAGAATCCAAATGATATGAATAATCAATCCTCATTTCAAAATTCTGAACTGTAATAGTTTTTTTTAAATTTTTATTTATTTTTATTTATTTATTATTTTATTTTTTTATTTTATCTTATTTTTTTAATTTTTTATTTATTTATCTTTTTTTTTTACTCTTGTTCACTTCTAAAATGGCACATCGCCACTTGAATGCAAGGGATACTAATTGGGACTATGTCCAGGAAAGATTAACAAGATGTTGGTTTACGTTACATTTAAACTTTTGCATATCAGTACAGTCAGTGGAGCAGGAAGGGAATTCCAAAGTTTAGCTACTCGAAGCAAGAAACTATTAAAGTAGAAAGCTTTCAGACATTTAGGGACCTCAACAATGAAGGGGTGGGATTTTGTTGCTAAACGGGTTCGTCAGAGAGGTGTATGCCGAGCGGACACAGGTGCAATGAGTTCAATGTACATTCCATTAAAATACTTGTAAAACAGGCACAGAGATGCAACTGCGGTGATGGGACAGGGGTTGGAGCTTAGTTGACAAAGTGGGACCTATTAGAGTAAGGACTGCTTCTTGGACCTTATCCAATCGTGAATTGTTATTCTTCTAGATCTATTTTTGTGTTCTTGTATACCTGACAACATAAGTGGTGGAATAGCAATTTTGCTTCAGGTTTGCCTTACAAGCACCTGTCCATGCAGATCACACGGCCCAAGAGAAAAAAAAAAAAATGGCGTTCGCGGCTATTACATACCTGTTTTTCGGTCGAAGCGTATTTGCACATAAGGATCATGACAAGAAGTGGCACCAGATTGAGAAAGAAGGAAGTACCCAGGGTGATGGATGGGTAGGCTTTGTTTATGGCACCAACAATGAGGAGAAAGATGGTCCCCGGCGATACAAAGGAGATGACCAAAAGAAGCGCCTGATAGGCGATATATAGTAAAGATATGTTATCGTTGTTCTGAATGAAGAGTCTCCAGTTGGAGAGGATCTCAATGGTGTTGGCAAGGGTGGACGGTATCCAGCGACGTCTTTGGTTGAAGAATTCATCAAACCGCTCTGGGGCAAATGTCATCGCATCCGCAGCAGCACAATATTCCACCCTGTAGCCCCTCTGGAGAAGCAGAGTGCATAACCAGCGATCTTCACCTGAAAGACGAAAAAATATTGGTAAAATGTAAGACTTTATGCTAGATTGCATTTTACATAAATATCGGATATTTTACAGAAAAAAAAATTATATATTAGTAATTGTGATATATAGGGTGGCCCAGAAGTAGTGACCTATTTTAACTTTAATTTTAAAATAGGTCACTATTTCTGAGCCATCCTGTATAAAGATTAGTAGTAAGATGGTATATCTAGAAAAAGAAAAAAAAAGATAATATGCTTGGTAAAATTCAGTTGTAAAGTTATACGCTTCTAGAGGTTGAAGGTTCAAATCCTCAGTAGGGCGACACTCAAAACAGAATTGCGAATTATTTAGGACTTTGAGATCATGCTACCCCTTCCTTCCGTTCAGAATTCCATGCAGATTGCAAAGTTTGACAAGGTACACCTGAAGAAATGTTGCGAAAACACCCAAGATGAGAACAATCGTCCGAAGAATCCTAATACGAAGTCACTTACTTCGAATGTTTTATAAAAAATCAGTTATGAAAAGAAACGGTCGATCTGAATATCGGATGTTTTAGAAGTCGCACCGGTTTACGTTAAATCACTGAAGTTAAGCAACATTGAGCCGGTTCAGTACTTAAATGGGTGACCATTTGAGAATTTTAGGTGCTGTATGTGCTATCCGTTTCGCATTGTTTTCAGTCGTCCTGGACTTCTCCTTGCCACTGGACTCAAACAGTGCCGATTCAGGAGAGGTGTGGTTGAGGACTGCGCAACCCTTGCCTCACAATTACAGAGAGTATCCATTGTCTCTTGAGACTGAATGGAGGCATTAACGTCCGTTATATTGAAAAGAGACGGCCGCCATGAATGTCGTTAGAAAATAAATAACATTGAGGAACAATACAGTTAAATAAAAATTCTACTGTGACATTTAATCATCGAATATTAATATTTTCCCTTTTACATTTTAACGGTTTAAACTCTTTGCCTTTTTTTTTGCTGGATTCTTTTAGCCTCCCATGGCTTTATGGTTTGGGTAATTTTCAGATGAAGCATGATAATTTACATTATTCGGACTCCTATTCTTATTCGAGATATTATTCAGATGTTTTCGTCGATGTAACCTTCGACCTTCTTCATATGCGTCTTTTACAATTGATTATTTATGAAAGTGTAGAAGTCCTAAGTAATTTTATCAATAATATCGAGGATTTAATCATCAATCTTCCGGTTATTTAATTCATTTTTTTTTTTATTCCAAACAAGGCAGAGTATCACTTGGGCCTAAGGGGTAACTATTTGAGAACATATCT
Organism: Euprymna scolopes; assembly: GCF_053919585.1. Taxonomy (NCBI): domain Eukaryota; kingdom Metazoa; phylum Mollusca; class Cephalopoda; order Sepiida; family Sepiolidae; genus Euprymna; species Euprymna scolopes. Next base: position 80,536,082 of record NC_136507.1, read on the forward strand.
ATGAGGATACTATGTAGGGGTTTATCTGTTTTTGTTGGCTAATTAACACTTAAAAGTTAGCTAATCATTATCGATCGGTCAATCTATCTATTCAAGGATATGCTTAAAATACTTTATATAGGGAGTTATTAACTGTTTATAGAATTAAGTTGAGCAATAGACTTAAGTTGGGATGATTATATAATTTAGCTAGATTAAAGTCAAGTACGCCCAAGGATGGAGTACTGCTGCCGCATATGGGCAGGAGCTGCTAAAAACAGCCTATCCTACCTTGACAGAATACAAAATAGACTTCGTGGTTTAGTGGGGGATGCCCTTTTCTCTTCCCTGCAACCTCTCTCCCACAGAAGAGACGTTGCGAGCCTGTCTTTGTTTTATCGTTACTTCCATGGCCAGTGCTCGTCTGAGCTCCAATCTCTGCCCTCCATCGCCAATCTTTCACAATAAACACCCATCTAGCTGAAACCAGTCAATAATTTTCCCCATTCTTTATCTGTGCCTAAATCAAAACGTAGATTCCATGAACAAAGCTTCTTTCTTAGAAGTGCATGCCTGTGGAACGCTTTTCCGTTTGCCTGTTTCCCACCTGACTACAACTGGGATGTTTTCAAGCCCAACATAAACAAATTCCTGATGAACCGCCCCCACCTAATTAAGACACTTTATCAAATCTCCAATACTAATGATTACTACGATACTATCCCATTGATTACTGTACACACAATAACCCTTATCCCCGAGTGGCTTCCGGACCTTGATAAGTGGTGACTACCATGTAAAAAATATATCTATATAAAAAAATAACCTTTAACAGGTATACGTGACGGAATGGTCATGTTAAGGCGACGTGTCTTAATTAGTGATGTAACGGAACTGAAGTCAGAGGTCGAGAAGTTTAGAGTCGACAGTTGAAGTTTGACCACCAGAGTGAACAGACGACAAAGGTGACGTGGGAGCGGCATCACTTCGGATAGCCAAGATGTAAGAACTATAATCTCTAAAAATGCTGACCAGATCATGAAAATAAATGTTCGTAAATAATTCAGGTATGTGTTGTGTTATTTACACATGTTAAAAAGAACTGTTTGTCTACAACTGTTTCGATACGTCCACGTCAATCGTTTCCTGTTAGAACTGTTGCATAAATGTTAAAATATACACACTAGACGATCAATTAAATGATACGATGTATATACATACACGCATTTACATGTACATGAATATACAGATAAAATATAAAACCCAACTATTCAACAAGTACGTTCGTTATATTCACATATACATTACACAACATTTTTTTAGAGCCCCATTATATAAAACAAATATATAACAAACTAGCAGGCTGCTCGGCGTTGCCGAGTCGTAAAATACATACACGCATTTACACGTACATGAATATACAGATAAAATATAAAATGTTAAAATATACAGCCTAGATGATCACAAGCAGACACATATTCACAGACAACATATCACACGTTTTATAATATATATCTCCCACCTGATTATACAGCATTTTTGCATGCCAGTGCAGAAAACAAACAAGGGGGAGAAATTATTGGAGTAGAAGGCTTTCCAGGAACCTCTACCATGAGTTTCACTTAGAACTGATTATCACTTTATCCGATGCTCGACCGAAAGCAGCAGCAAATGTTTTTTACGTATTGATTCTCGACTAGGTTTGTAGGGAATTGCAAAAACGAACATAATCATTATTGAAAATGTGCGCGTATTATAAAAATGGTAGATAATTAACATTGTTAAAAATTAGTTATTATCGATCTATCTGTCTATCTATCTATTCAATGATATTCATAAAATAGTTTATATTGGGAGTTATTTATTGTTTTTTTTTTTTTTGTTTTTTTTACTACACAGAGATCACCACTTATCAAGGCCCGGAAGCCACTCAGGGATAAGGGTTATTGCAAGTACATTACGTTAGTGAGGAGATTTGATGAAGTGTTTACTTAAGGGGGCGGTTCATTAGGAATTTGTTAACATTAGACTTGAAGACATCCAAGTTGTAGTCCGGAGGGAAGCAGGCAGACGGAACATTAAATAGAATAAAGTGTAGCAATGGGTTTTAGCTGAAGATGTTTATATAAATTAGCTAGGTTTAGCTGAAGATGTTTGTATAAATTAGCTAGGTTTAGCTGAAGATGTTTGTATAAATTAGCTAGGTTTAGCTGAAGATGTTTGTATAAATTAGCTAGGTTAAATATAAACAAAATAACCTTGAACAGACGTACGTGACAGTAGGTCACGTTAAGGAGACGTATCTTTTAATTGGTTATGTCACCAGAACTGAGGTCAAGAAGTTTAGAATCGACAGTTGGAGTTTGATCACAAGAGTAAACAGTCGAGAGTTGGAGCTTGGTCACGGGAGTGAACACACAGCCAGGAAGCGAGGCTGGGTAGAACAAGCATGTAGACAAGAAATGTAGACTCTTGTGGAGACCATTTGAGACCACTGAAATAAATTTATATTTTAAAAATATAAAGTGTTGTTCTGTGGTTTCACAAAGGAAGGGAGAACAGAGGTCAACATTGGATGGTATTGGTCATTTCATGTTTCGTCACGGAGCTCAGCAGGAAGATAGAACTCTTGTAGAAAGAATGTATGAAGCATATATTACTCTACTTATACAAAAATGATACCTTATGTAAATATGAACTGTAATAGATTCCCGTGTGATAACTCTGATACAATATGACTCAGTTTATACGTCGATATCATATCCCCTGGCTAAACAATATACATAGAATTTATACGTTTATAACGGATGCTATAAGAACAAAACATCTCCGCACCTCCCTACATGACATATGACTTATATATTATCCTCCTATCCCCTGACTATGTAATATGACAGTTTTGGATGCCAAACAACTTTCTTCATCTTCTCTAGTTTACTTTCAGAGAAAACACGTGCATACATCTCATCTATGTGTCTTGTCACCGTAGGCTTTCAACAGATGAGACACAAGCTAATTAAACATAGCAACAGCATATACACTGCTTATCGAATTAATGCATAGTTCATACAGTCATTAGCAAAGCAAGCACGATAATACCCACACAATTCTATAATGCCTGTTACCGCTCCATCGCACGGCGCCAGACGAAATGAACAGGATTACTCTCAGTCTTTAGTATCTTTTTATTGATAGTTTTACATTGTTAATCAAATATTGTTGTGGATGGATCAAAAGAAAGTATCTTCACTATACCTACCTTGATCTCTTTGTAGATAGTCGATCGATTTACTGGACACGGCAGTGTAGGTGCTCAATACGTTATCGTCCATGAGTGCAGAACCCCTAAACAGACTGAAACAACCCGGACTACATAGAACACAGCCAATCACATGCTCAGCTGACTTTTGTAACCAATGACTGATTGCGTATTCAAATTTCTGGTACCACACAAGAGGACCTTGAATGAAACAAAAACCGTTAATTAGAATTTATAAGAAGCCAATGCAACATATATCTTTATTTATTTTGAATAAATATTCAAACATCAACCTAGTTACGACGATATACGTTTTCGTAATCATGGAGTCTGTTCGGGCTTCCATTTTTTTTCTTCATTGTGGCATGATGTTCCTATTTATTTTGCCTCCCCACGAGTTAGACACCGGGGGTCGTTTTTTAATGCGGAGAAAAGGAATAAAAAAATAAAAATTGTAAAGGATTTTCCTCCGCTAACAAAATTGAAGTGCAGCATCAGAGCAGATACTACACTTTGAGTTTTATATTTTATATATTTTTTTTAAATTCACTCTGAAAAATTTACAACCAAAGGCCACTCAAAAATTGGGGAGGAAGTGTCTATGGTTATCCTCGTCACTATACCTTTGCTAGTCAATGCTTCATTCAAACTAAAGTTCTCATTACCAGACCGGGGATTCCCAAATCGCGCGCGCACACGCGCGCGTGCGTTTATAAACAATAAAATAAATTTGTAAACAAAAGTTTGTGCCATGATGTTACTGGAAAGTAAAGATGATTTTTTTTCAAATGTTTCCATCAGAAGGATCACGTGAAATGAATCAGATATTTTCTTTGAATTGAAATTAAAATTTGTAAGTTAAAACGCAATCTTCCTGATTAAATATTTGAGGACCCCTCCCCCTAAAAAAAAACCCCAAAAAAACATCGTTTAAGACAACACGGACTTTGCTTTCTAGTTCACATTTTGTGTATTTATTTTATTTCTTGACTAGCTGACCGCCCCGAGTCGCCCGGTCGTACAATACGCTTAAACACGATATTTTAATTTATGCAGATTGCATATATATTATTATAGAATCAATCCTCTATTGATTATTATATATTACGAGGTATAATGTACCCGGTGGAATAATTCACAAAAAAAAAAAAAAATAAAATAAATAAATAAATAAATAAAAAAATAAATAAATTAAAAAAAAATAAATAAAAAATAAAAAAAAATAAATAAATAAAAAAAAATAATAAATAAAAATAAATAAAAATAATGATAATGTCGTTATTCAAATTCCGTCTGTGTTTGTTTACAATATCATGTCAGCATATATTTGGGCTTAACCTTTTTTGTACCATGTTCCTTAAATGGAACATAGTTTTCAACATACTATAGAAATTGTAATTTTGCTTTAAATATAACTATAAGAATAATTTATAAAAGTTTTCATAAATCTGGAGTAAAATGAAGCTACTTTAATAGAAATAACTTATGAAAATTGAATTTAAAGCAAAATTACAATTTCTATAATATGTTGAAAACTATGTTCCATTTAAGGAACATTGGTACAAAAAAGGTTAATGATGAATATACTTGAAAAGTCACTTCTCATTAATGTTTAGTTCAAACGAAGATATGATTTACGGTGATTTTTAAATGATACCTCTTTTATCGTAAATTGAACTCATTAATCAGAAAACATTAAAATAAAATGGTGATATACACTCGACTTGAACACGGAATCATTCGATCTGTAGTCGAATGCTGTACTGCTGAACTATATATCCTGGCGTCAATAGTTCTGTTTTTTTTTTTTGTTTTTTTTTTTTTCAAGAAATCATTTGCTAAGATTATTATCTCTGTTTGGCGGTGTAATGTCAAATATTCCTCTGTAAAAATTCTTTTTACCTATAAGAAAGAAAGACTATCTTTAAGATCGGATTTTTTTCGATTTTAGACACTTACGGGGGGTGAATTTTTACAGAAAACATCTAAGAACACTGCCAGGCATATAAATTACCTTCGTGTGAAATTTGCAAAAAAGGCTCAGCTGTTTCAGAACCTACGAGGAAGAAGCTCACACCAACTCACACACAAAGTGACTTTTATATAAGAGTAGAGATAGTTACATATTAATTGAAAGAAAAAGATAGTCACATATTAATTGAAAGAAAAAGATAGTCACATATTAATTGAAAGAAAAAGATAGTCACATATCAATTGAAAGAAAAAGATAGTCACATATCAATTGAAAGAAAAAGAGAGTCACATATCAATTGAAAGAAAAAGAGAGTCACATATCAATTGAAAGAAAAAGAGAGTCACATATCAATTGAAAGAAAAAGAGAGTCACATATCAATTGAAAGAAAAGAGAGTCACATATCAATTGAAAGAAAAGAGAGTCACATATCAATTGAAAGAAAAGAGAGTCACATATCAATTGAAAGAAAAGAGAGTCACATATCAATTGAAAGAAAAGAGAGTCACATATCAATTGAAAGAAAAGAGAGTCACATATCAATTGAAAGAAAAGAGAGTCACATATCAATTGAAAGAAAAGAGTCACATATCAATTGAAAGAAAAGAGAGTCACATATCAATTGAAAGAAAAGAGAGTCACATATTAATTGAAAGAAAAAGAGAGTCACATATTAATTGAAAGAAAAAGAGAGTCACATATCAATTGAAAGAAAAGAGAGTCACATATCAATTGAAAGAAAAGAGAGTCACATATCAATTGAAAGAAAAGAGAGTCACATATCAATTGAAAGAAAAGAGAGTCACATATCAATTGAAAGAAAAGAGAGTCACATATCAATTGAAAGAAAAGAGAGTCACATATCAATTGAAAGAAAAGAGAGTCACATATCAATTGAAAGAAAAGAGAGTCACATATCAATTGAAAGAAAAGAGAGTCACATATCAATTGAAAGAAAAGAGAGTCACATATCAATTGAAAGAAAAGAGAGTCACATATCAATTGAAAGAAAAGAGAGTCACATATCAATTGAAAGAAAAGAGAGTCACATATCAATTGAAAGAAAAGAGAGTCACATATCAATTGAAAGAAAAGAGAGTCACATATCAATTGAAAGAAAAGAGAGTCACATATCAATTGAAAGAAAAGAGAGTCACATATCAATTGAAAGAAAAGAGAGTCACATATCAATTGAAAGAAAAGAGAGTCACATATCAATTGAAAGAAAAGAGAGTCACATATCAATTGAAAGAAAAGAGAGTCACATATCAATTGAAAGAAAAGAGAGTCACATATCAATTGAAAGAAAAGAGAGTCACATATCAATTGAAAGAAAAGAGAGTCACATATCAATTGAAAGAAAAGAGAGTCACATATCAATTGAAAGAAAAGAGAGTCACATATCAATTGAAAGAAAAGAGAGTCACATATCAATTGAAAGAAAAAGAGAGTCACATATCAATTGAAAGAAAAAGAGAGTCACATATTAATTGAAAGAAAAAGAGAGTCACATATTAATTGAAAGAAAAAGAGAGTCACATATTAATTGAAAGAAAAGAGAGTCACATATTAATTGAAAGAAAAAGAGAGTCACATATTAATTGAAAGAAAAGAGAGTCACATATTAATTGAAAGAAAAGAGAGTCACATATTAATTGAAAGAAAAGAGAGTCACATATTAATTGAAAGAAAAGATAGTCACATATTAATTGAAAGAAAAGATAGTCACATATTAATTGAAAGAAAAGATAGTCACATATTAATTGAAAGAAAAGATAGTCACATATTAATTGAAAGAAAAGATAGTCACATATTAATTGAAAGAAAAGATAGTCACATATTAATTGAAAGAAAAAGATAGTCACATATTAATTGAAAGAAAAGATAGTCACATATTAATTGAAAGAAAAGATAGTCACATATTAATTGAAAGAAAAAGATAGTCACATATTAATTGAAAGAAAAAGAGAGTCACATATTAATTGAAAGAAAAGAGAGTCACATATTAATTGAAAGAAAAGAGAGTCACATATTAATTGAAAGAAAAGAGAGTCACATATTAATTGAAAGAAAAGAGAGTCACATATTAATTGAAAGAAAAGAGAGTCACATATTAATTGAAAGAAAAGAGAGTCACATATTAATTGAAAGAAAAGAGAGTCACATATTAATTGAAAGAAAAGAGAGTCACATATTAATTGAAAGAAAAGAGAGTCACATATTAATTGAAAGAAAAGAGAGTCACATATTAATTGAAAGAAAAGAGAGTCACATATTAATTGAAAGAAAAGAGAGTCACATATTAATTGAAAGAAAAGAGAGTCACATATTAATTGAAAGAAAAGAGAGTCACATATTAATTGAAAGAAAAGAGAGTCACATATTAATTGAAAGAAAAGAGAGTCACATATTAATTGAAAGAAAAGAGAGTCACATATTAATTGAAAGAAAAGATAGTCACATATTAATTGAAAGAAAAGATAGTCACATATTAATTGAAAGAAAAGATAGTCACATATTAATTGAAAGAAAAGATAGTCACATATTAATTGAAAGAAAAGATAGTCACATATTAATTGAAAGAAAAGATAGTCACATATTAATTGAAAGAAAAGATAGTCACATATTAATTGAAAGAAAAGATAGTCACATATTAATTGAAAGAAAAGATAGTCACATATTAATTGAAAGAAAAGATAGTCACATATTAATTGAAAGAAAAGATAGTCACAAAACATCACAATATTAAAAATATAAACAGTATAAAAACTTGGCTTTTATACTTTATTTTTGTCCTACATATATTATAATAAAGATACACCGAACTTAATTTATATTCCTATTAAAAACTTATAAATATTGGCTGCTATTACTCACTAGTCTTATTCAAGATATTATAAACGAATTTAGATTAATATCTATTACTTAAGTAACTTAAGTTGCCTAACATACTTATAGTCTCTAATGAGGTTTCTATTCACAGGAACATATATTATCTCTTGGTTATAACTATATTCATTCAAGGTTGATATTTGAAATGCCTACAAGTAATTCCGATTTCAGCCTTCTAGTTTAATAATTTATCTCTATCTCTAATTACATATAAAAAGGCACTCTGTGCCAGAGTTCCTTCTCTATGAACTTCCAAACGGCTGGGTCGATTTTTATGATTTATGAAATGTCACACAATGTACTTTGCATCTAGAAGTGTTCTTAGGTTTTGTATCGGAATGTCTCCGATACGTATCAAAACCAGATAACTGAAAAAAAAAATCCGATTAAAGAAGAAACAGTTCAATTTTAATCAAAGTTAACACCCTTAAACTGCCTAGCATCACAAGTGTATTTGAGAAGTTTTATTAACATACAAGCAGACAGCCCAGCGTATAACATTATTAGTAAGATTTTGATAAGAGACGAGTGTGTTAGAAATGAATATTTCTGCTTAGAGAACAATTCAAGCTATTATGCAGAAATAAATTTAGAAAATCAATAGTAGGTTCTCTTCAGTGCAATGTAGAGTACAATATATAATATTTCTTGATTTAAGGAATTATCAACTTTGAAATTTGGTTTCTCTATATAATCCTTAAACATTAATCTACAGTCTGTTAGGAAACTAATTGCAACATTAAATGAATCAGTAGTCTTTTTCATCTATCTTTTCTTAAAATATATAGTTACGTACAAACAGTGTTGATGCATCAGAACTCTTCAGTGTGGTTAGACAAGACCTCACCTGAAAACAGATGGTACTTTCAACTACCTAAACTAATACATATACACACATCTATTCAATTACGGGAGGAAAAAGCAAATAGAAAACCAGACACTCTCCATCTACAATAAATCCTCCATTAATTTCCATACAAAAGGATAAGTTTTATTCCACAACTTCCGGTTTGAGATTTGTCTTTTCTGTTAACCTCATCGATTAAAACGCTACTTTCATTTATTTCAGTACCCAATACGCAGTAGAGCTTAGTTGTTTGAAAATATATGTATTGCAAGTAAGCTACACAAAAACGTTAAATTTTCATTTTGAAGAATATCATTAAGATCCTCGCATATAGTTTGCTATTGCTTCTACATCTAAGTCTAACAGAGCGCGGATACGCGTATGGTTTTTGTATAAAAATGTGGGGCCGTGTGCAAAGTGACGTCAAGGTGAAGAAGAAAAAGATGTAAAAAAAGAATGTGCACGTAGATTAGAAATCTCGTTCGAGAGGATCTTGATCATGGTAGAAATGTAGGTGACGTCACAGCCATAACGAGAAGACACGCGTTGCGGGAGAATTAGGAATCAAGATATTTTCTTAAAACCTGAAACAGCGAGTTGAATTTTTTCTGTTCTTTGTTTTTGTCTCCTCTGCGACTAAGTCTACAACGTGTTGGGTCCCTACATGTTAACACTGTAAACGTGTATACTACGAAGTAACGTTTATTCTTACTGATAAATCGGTTTTATTACCTCCTCCAGTGTTATTTCCATCAGCCAATGAGTGTCAGGCACTTTAAGAGGGGATTTGGGTGCACCCCAGTTTTAAGTAGGGACAGTCAGATTAACATAAGGGGATCATAACGACGTGTGGGAAATAAAACAAATTTACCTAATCTATTTTTGTTACCTATCGTTATGCGATTTTTTTTTTTTTGGTCACAGCGTTTCTATTTATTCGGTTAAAAAAAAAAAAAAGGATTTACCATTGCCAACTGGGTGGATCCTACCGCAAGCTGCACCGACGCTGGGATCTTTCTTCATTCGATCCAGAAGTTTCAGTAGGGCGTCTGGTTTGAATTCAACATCTCCGTCCAGAGTGAGGAGGTAAGTATTTTCGGCAACCGCCTGTTTCAGCTGGTTTGGTCCGTCAATCGACATTATACGGTAACCCAGGATCCAGTACATGTACATGACCTGCAAAGTAGAAAAAGATTCTTCAAAACAGTATTTTAAAAAACTCTTTCACTCTTAAACAAGGTATAAGCTACTATTTGGGTTGGGATTGTGTCTAACAAGGGGCTGTGGAGAGTTGAGCAGTAAGATGTCTGTTCAAATTACATTCAAACTGCTGCAAGTTAATAGTTATGGAAGCAGGAACCACAGAGAGAAATCCAAAGTCTAGCAGTCTGAGGGAAGAAATAATTCGAATAGAAGGCTTTCCAGCATCTTGGGACTTCAAGAGTGAAGAGGTGTGATTTTGCTGCTTGTCAGGTTAGTCAGGAGTATGCATGCCGAGGAAGTACAAGATATTTACATATTCGTTGTAGCAAAAATTAAGAGGTTGGTTTTGTTTCAGTTGGTCAGAGAGGCAGTATGATCTTTTAGGCCTCAAAGGGGATGTGGGGGGAGTGTTCAGTTAGAAGATATTTGTTCTGACTGATTACAACTTAAAACAAATGAAGCATGTATTGTCTCCCATGAGTGCACAGTGAACGAAGCATTAAAAAAAAATGACTAAGTTCACCGTTTGCCTTCCCCCCATTTAGCCTCAAAAGTCCCAATGTGACGTGAAATTCTGGTGAAAATGAATAAACGGTGCAGTTTTAGGCATTAACATATGTAAATTTTAGTTCTGCACGATGCAACAAAAAAAAAAAAATGACTAAGTGCATCATCCCCCCCTATTAAGCCCCAAAAGTTCTCAAAACTTTGAATTCAGCACCATGCAAAACTGCTAAATAAACATACACAGAAAATGTTGAACAAATATGGTAAAATAGTCCCAAAAATGGAGTGTTTTTATTAGCCCTAAAAGAACCCCTGGGGCACACCCAAGAGTTATTTTGAAGTATAGACAAACAAAATTATATAGAAATTAGTTAGTTACAACTTTTGGGAAAGTTTTATAAAACTCCAAGGCATCAATTTTTTATTTTTTTTTATTTTATATAAGCACAAAAATATTTTAGCTATTTTTACCCGAAAGGCATCACTAGAGGGGAGGGGGCGGAGTTTTCCTGGAAAATCCGTTCTGTTACTTTTTTTTATACTTATGTTTTCCAAATATTCCAAGGCGTAGTTATTGAGAAAAGTTCGGACGGACGAACGAATGAACGGACAAGGGTGAATTTACAGGTTCACTCTCCTTTTGTCAGGGGATCAAAAAATTATTACTTTACGTACTACTCGAATATCGAATGCGATAAGAAAAATATATAGCAATAACCGAGACGACATGATTGACATTAGAGTCTGGGTTGAAATCAAGCACAGAATACTGACGAAGACCAAGAGCCGAAGTCCACGGCCTGTGCAGTGAGCACACACGAACACAGATTTACATAACAAATGAAATTCCGTAAATCCAAAGAAAATGGTAAAACACTTGAAGTATTTTGGAATTACTGACTGAAGTGTTTAACAACATTGCATTGATACCAAACATGTTCTGTGCAACGTTTACCCATTAAGTCCAAGCGTATCTAAATGTTTTACTACAGAGTTAAGTCATTAAAAGCTAGCAGGACCCATGAAAATTCCACAGTGGATTCTTTCATGTGTAATATACTGATATTGCCATTCTGTGGGTGCTCAGCGTAAATGGTGACGCCCTGATATTGTACCTATTTACAATGCGTCCCCACGGGAGTTAGACACCAGGGTCGTTTTCCTGATATTGTAGCTCTTGTTTAAACTACAAAAGCATTTGCATAAGCTAGCACAGACGCCCGGCATAGCCCGGTTGTATAATACGCTTAAATATATTTTAATTTATGCAGATTTCGTATATATTATTATAGAGTCCTTTTTTTTTTATTTCTATTCTTATATATTATTAAGTTGGAAGTTAAAAAAAAAAAAAAAAAAAATCCACATTATTGGGTGCGTCAGCTTGAATCGAAACCCAAACCCAAACTTATGAATTCTTGGTAAAATAATTACAAGAAATAGGTCATAACAATTAAACGACAGTCATTCAGAAGACAAAATAGCACACACGCTATAGATAAGAATAAACAAATTGAAAAGAAGTTTTAGTTTATTTAAAAAGCGAAAATATCGACTCTCCTATAAATAGGACAACGGGTACATACGCCATTTTATAATCAATAGGCTATACATTCAAGATGAAATTTACCCATTTTGGTAAGGAGCAAAGCAGTTCAATTGTATTTTAGCAATAAGTGGTTTATTATTGCATCTATATAAGTTCGTGCACTGCATCACCGAACAAAAAGAAATTAAAATTTCACTAAAATTTATAAGAGCGTTTTAACAACTCTTGGAAAGCAGTTGATGAATATAAATGAAGTTTACCCTTTCTCCAGAAAAATTATACAGTAATAAATACGATTGTGCAAAATAAAATAATGTTTAAAAATAGTTAAATGTAAATATAAAATTCTCATGTGCTTTGCTCACACACCAGACCGAATAAAAAAGGACAAGTTTCCCCCTCTTTGAATTTGCCACTTAATTAGCACAATTCTTCTTACTACCTGCTTTTGCAAACATACTAGTTGTGTTTCGTTTGTGTTTTTATTTGCAGTATTCATCTTTTACAACTCAAATCGTTTCTTTGTGGATGAGGGAAACTGATTTGGACAACGAAGAATCTACCAAAACGTTTAAAATCAATCGATTTATCAAAACCGTGAGTGTTTTTTTTTTTTCACTTAAATTTTGTTTTACTTGATCGAACTTTTTGAACAAAACTTATTTCTTCTTGAATTTATAGCCTTATAGCACTCTGGTGAAATTAAATATTTGGTGATAATAAGCACGTTTAAGAATTGAACACATGTCTGACGAAGGAAAGCTTTCCCGAAATATTACAATACAGATCTGCTATCTAAAGCAATTTACATATACATACATACACACATATATATATATATATATATATATATATATATATATGTGCCCAGTATCAGATGGGTGATCATTTGGGAATGCTACACTGTATGTACTGTGCCGGGACATAGAAATTTCCGGATTAATATCTTGGAGTGTGTTTAATCTTCTGGAAGAGATGCACTCTCAGTCTTCGTTAAGACATGCATCTAGGTTGGTTGGGTGGTTGTTTTTGTTTTACGGCATATCAACCCTTTTCGGGTTATTTAATACTGAATCCAAAGATGTTGAAGAAAATTTTTTTTAATAGAATATATTTGTTGTTTTCACGTCGGTTTCTATTTAACCCATAGTTGGGACCCTAACAGGTACTACCACTCCGGGTCAGAGTGGACCTGGGAGCAATGGTAATTAAAGGGTGGCTCCACACTCCCTAAAGCCCACAAGCTGGGGCCTCACTACTGCATATAGTTTAAGGTCATATCCAGGACCCCCATTGAGGGACTTTTACCCTCTGCAGGGGGGGGGCAGTCGGTGTATTCTAATGCCCCACCGACAGGGCCAATGCATCTAGGAGAAAGAAAACTGATATAGAATCTGAGGTCTACTGTCCACTATTTTATGGTAGCAGTTGCACCAACCGGGATTTGCAGTTGTACAAAGAGAGTGGATGGTTCTTCAAATAGGCTTCACCATTATATTAAAAAAATGGTCTGTTTGAATTTCTGGACAACTTAGTTGTTGTGGTGCATCTCATACATCGAAACCGACGGTAGTATCCATATATATATATATATATATATATATATATATATATATATATATATATATAAAGTGAATCTGCATAGTTTATTCCTCCATTATTGCTTCAGTTTGTGTTTATCCATTACATCTTTGCCTTCTATAAATGTAAATATTTGTATACACACTAAGCAATGCTTCAAGCAAACTACAATAACTTTTTAAGTATTTAATGACTAAATGATACAATAATTAAATTTAACTTTAAAAGCGTGATTTAAAAAAATCGTACTTTTTAAATAGCATAGTTAATTGTCATATTATTAAACATCGAATAAAAAGTTATTTACAAGTGAAGATGTCCATGTTTCGACTGAAATACTTTGTGGCCTTTTAGAACAAAAAGATGCATCACAAGATACGAGAGTATCGTCACTTAAAGATTATAAATCTAACAACGACGCCAATAATAGGCATTTTACTTAAGCATTCCCGTTGTAAAAGATTTAATAAACGTTAAGGTTCAAACCTGACTCCATCTTTTCTTTGTTCGAATTTTCTTCTTATCCTTCAAATGCAACATCAACAAGTTGCCTCCAGGAAGCGTCCATTCCAACCGACCTCCGTAGGGGGTCGAATATTTCGTAGGCGCTTTCGTATGAAATATCACATTATGAACACAACTGTAATAAAATAAAAACGGCATCTATAATATAAATCTCACCCGTTTGTTTAAATGTATGTGTGTGTGCGTGTGTGTATGCGTGTGTGTGTGCGTGTATGTATGTATGCATGCGTGTGCGTGTATGTATGTATGCATGCGTGTGTGTGTATGTATGTATGCATGCGTGTGTGTGTATGTATGCATGCGTGTGTGTGTATGTACGTGTGTATGTATGTATGTATGCATGCATGCCTAAAACTTTCGACAGAGGCGACAGATTTTCAGCAATTGCTCTTGACATATTTAAGGCCTTCGATAAGGTATGGCATAAAGGCCTACTTCACAAGATTTCCAGCTACGGTATCACTGGAAATGTTTACTCAATCATTAAATCATTTCTCTCCGATAGGTTCATAAGAGTAGTGGTTGATGGGCAGAAATCAGAGGCCCACAGTATTAATGCTGGAGTCCCTCAAGGGTCCATCGTGGGCCCAACTCTCTTCCTGATCTACATCAATGATCTCCCAAAACAAATACTTAAATCATTCGTTGACATCTATGCTGATGACACGACCATCTATGGCAACACATCAAAGGCCAGAAATGACAAGTTCTCTCTCATTCTCTCTCCTCTGATCTTGAGTGCATGATACAGTGAGGGAAGAGGTGGCTGGTCACTTTTAATGCATCTAAAACCAAGCTTCTATCTTTACATCATCAACGCTCTGATCCCCATCTGGCATCAATTGAAATGAATGGCTCTCGTCTTGGGGAGGCTCCATGTTTTGACAAGCTTTTGGGTTTGACCTTTACTCCTGATCTGAAATGGAACATGTACATCAGGTCTGTTGCAAAGGACGCTGGAAAAATGATGGGATCCTTCTACCGCTCCAGAAGATATCTCACTGCTGATGTATAAAAGCCAAGTATGTCCAAGAATGGAGTACTGCTGGCACATCTGGGCAGGAGCTGCTAAAAACAGCCTATCCTGCTTTGACAGAGTACAAAATAGACTTCGTGGTCTAGTGGGGGATGCCCTCTTCTCTTCCCTGCAGCCTCTCTCCCACAGAAGAGACGTTGTGAGCCTATCTTTGTTTTATCGTTATTTCCATGGCAAGTGCTCGTCTGAGCTCCAATCTTTGGTCCCCCCTCGCCAATCTTTCACGAGAAACACCCGTCTGGCTGAAACTACTGTCAATAATTTTCCCCACTCTTTATCTGTGCCTAAATCCAAACGTAGATTCCATGAGCAGAGCTTCTTTCTCAGAAGTGCACGACTGTGGAGCTCTCTGTAGAAAATGTGTAAGGAAAGTCCTTTAAAAGTACTGCGCCCTCTGTAGATGTGTAATGTTGCAGCAACGTAAAGCAATTCAATAACCAGTAAACACCGGTTCTGCACAGAATCCAACTAGCAAGGTACCTGGACGGACGCGAACAGTTACTCAGAACGGACCCAACAATCGGTTACTCAGAATGGTCCCAACAACGGTAAGATATGCTCACACCCACACGGCACGAGAAGCAACAGCAACATGATTGCCGACCAAGTCAATCATCGCTCTCCCAACGTCTTTCAATCACCCGCTTTTATGGCCGTCGTAGGCCGGCTAAATTTGCATATTGCAACAATTCATGTGACTTTGCGAGATATCATCCTTTACAAAAGACGGCGGCCGCCATCTTGATCTTACTTCCTCTATTTTCAGTCGGCGACGCCGAGCCAGCCCCCGAGGTAAGTCTTTCCTTTTCGTCCATCTCTCTTACGCACCCACACAACACACAAACACGCGGGCGCTTGTCTCCTGGATGCACATTACACTCCCCCCTGAGCTGATGATCACATAGGGAGCATTTGGGGGGGGGATTTTAGTGCGTGTGCTTCTGCGAGGAGGTACATTCACTGGTTCAGATTCGGGCTCTGGATCTGGTTCCGCCTCATCAGACGAAGTATCACTATCAGTCTCTGGAGGGGGCTCACTGAATCCGTGTATCGGCAGCTCATCACTGGACGCTTCACTGCTTTCTTCTGTAGTTGTGTGACACGCCTCACAAAATAAAGGGTCCTCTTGATACCCGGATGTCCGCTCTGTGCATGAATTTTTTGTATTTGACATGGGTCGATTGCAACTGCACAAGATCGAGCAGTAATCTCCATTCCCATCTTCGCGGCTTCATACCATTTGTGAGGTACTTGGGTCAGTTGGTCAGCACGATTACAATGTGATGGCACCAGAGTGACGCTCAGTGATAGCCCATACTCAGATACCAGGTTTTTTAGTGTGTCTAGCCTTCTCCGTATTAACATTTCGCTTGCTGCCTTGGTACGGATTCGTGTCCGTCCTGAAAGTGTGTCAGACACCCAGTGGTAGACACAGAGAGAATCTGTGTACAAGGTCAACTTCTTAGACTGCCACTGTAGGGCCAGATTTATCCCCTTTACAACGGCGTCCAGCTCTGCCAGGTTGATATGCTGAGAATCTGTTACGGGCCACAGCCAACATGCATCTTCAAACACGTTTCCTCCTTACTCCAACGATACTCCCAACGCCAAAGAACTGGCATCAACCCACACACCTACGTTGTCTCCGTTAAGACAGCACCGCCCACCGGCAGGGTCCTTCTTGTTCACTCTCTCCAGTGTCTCTTTAATCATCAGAGTTAGGACATCATCGGATATGTCATCCCAACCCGTGGTTGTTAAATTTGCTCTGTGTTTAATTACACCAACAGCTGTGCGGAGCCAGCCACAGGCCAGTAGGTGACCAACAAGTTTTCCACACCTAGAAAAAACGGTCCACCTTGTAACGATGTTGGGGATGCTTGGAATTTCGCTGCCACGCCTCCATTGTAGGGTGCCATCTTCCGCATAAACATCCAATCCCAATACATGTGCTCCTTCCCTCAAACGTTCGGGATTCTTGCATTCCAGACCAAACTGAGCCAACTTTTCTTTGACACACGATGCAGACTGTACATCTTCGTTGACGTATACGTCATCAATGTAAGTTGACGTTGAGTCCCTCATGGGCTTTTCTTGGGACAATACTGTGTTGACAATAGTCTTCATAATCTGTGGTGCCACATTTAGGCCAAAGCCGAGGTGTGTAAGGCAGTACCTCTGCCCCTGGAACCAAACTGTCTGGAATGGCCACAACGTCTCATCAACTCGCACCTGTAAATAGGCTTTTCACAAATCCAATATCGAGACCTTAGTGCCTTTCTGACGCCATTCCCTCAACTTGCTGGCGCATACGTCAGCATCGGCAGTGTAGGCTTCAATATGCTTGTTAAGCTCCCTATAATCCAGCACCGGCCGTACTTTCGACTTGTTATGCTGGACTACTGCCATCAAGGATATTAAACCCTTAGGAGGCCCAAGCTTGTCCTCAGGGTAGGGGATTAACCAGCCATCTTGGCTCCACGCCTTTAGTTCCCTTTTGTATTCTGCTCGGGCCTCACTGGGTATAGGGTACTCTGCAACCCCATTCTTGAGTTTAGTCGGTGCCCTTCCCTCGGTCCACTTTCAAGATGCAATCCAGGCCCTCTTGCGAGAGTCGTAGTCCACTGTAAAATCCGGCCGATCGATGTGGAGCACTGCACACACTGGGGCCTCCAAGAATCGCACTTTTCCATCCCGATGAATTGCGACTCCCCCCAGCGCCTTGATGGCATCGTATCCGAGCAACAGGTCAAACCCCAGGAGATTTCCTTGGGTCACGAGCATATTGATCTTAGCGGCTGCACCGGTGTCCGTGTAGACCTCGACAGTTCCAGCTCCACAGCATGTCTGGGTCTCGCCTCCTATCGTGGTGACTTTGATCTTTCTCTTAGTCCAACTTGGACACAGCCTGGCGCTCACTATAGTATGCGAACAGCCTGAGTTGAGAAGTGCTTAGCAGGGTATCCTGTTTACGTAGACGGTCATCACTGGTTGCGCCTTGTTCAAATTTTGCTTGGGGAGCAGGGTGGCGCTGACGTCCTCTCTCCTGTTATGTTTCCCGCACAGTTTTGGGCTAGATGCCCTAAACCGCCACAATTAAAACAGCGCACACACCCTCTGTTGGTGCAATTCCTTGCAAAATGTCGGCATCGGCCACAGCGAAAACATTTCCCATTGCTCGCAGGGTTCTGATTCGGAATCTCCCGAGCGCCAATCTGGCCTGTCTGTGTCGCCATCACAACTGGTTCCCCAGGTCCTCCTCATCTTTGATGATGGCTCAAGCACGTTCCATCAAGTGTTCCATGGGCGTTGTTGAAATGCTGGTTGAGGCTCTCAATAGCTGCTTCACCCGAGTGGGAAGGCCTGCCACAAACGCGTACGCGAGCATCCGCTCCGACACCCCTCCACCGAATAGGACTGCGAGTTTCTTTAACTCCGTGAAGAAAACGTCCATGCTTTCCTCCAGTAGAAGTTTTCGGGAAGCAAATTTTTCATAGGCCGTACAAGGATCCATGGCGAATGCGTTGTACAGCGCAGCTTTAATTGCGGTGACATCTCCCTTTTCGGCAGCACTGAGTTGCTGATACACACTCAAGGCATCCCCAGCCAATCTCAGGGGAATCACAGTGTGTACCCTTTTTACCTCACAAAGGTCGCACGTCAGCTCGACCCTTTCAACCCAATGGACATGGACCCGTCAAACTCGGATATGAGCTTTAAGTCGAATTTCGACTCGGTCATAGTCCTAGAGGGCAAATAGCCGAAATAGCTTGTAGAAAATGTGTAAGGAAAGTCCTTTAAAATTACTGCGCCCTCTGTAGATGTATAAGGAAAATCCTTTAAAAGTTCTGCACCCTCTGTAGATGTGTAATATTGCAGCAACGTAAAGCAATTCAATAACCAGTAAACACCGGTTCTGCACAGAATACAACTAGCAAGGTACCTAGACGGATGCGAACAGTTACTCAGAACGGACCCAACAATCGGTTACTCAGAACGGTCCCAACAACTGTAAGATATGCTCACACCCACACGGCACGAGAAGCAACAGCAACATGATTGCCGACCAAGTCAATCATCGCTCTCCCAACGTCTTTCAATCACCCGCTTTTATGCCCTTGTAGGTCGGCTAAATTTGCATATTGCAAGAATTCATATGACTGAGAGATATATTATATTTTCACATATGTCGCCATTCTTTAAAACACGACAAAAATGCAATAGAAGAATGAATCCGAAAAAATAAACTGTAGCTGCTTATTTTAAAGATTGCTCACTGTTCATTATAAAGAACTGGCCTGGGTGCCCGGCGTTGCCCGGGTGTTTGGAGATGTGTGTTGAGCAAAAAAATAATAATTTACAAGACTTGTTTTGACGCATTCTTAAAACTCAGCGGCCATTTTCTTTGTAGGCCGCTGTATCTGCACATTATCCAATATGTTTAGTATTATAGAAATATTTTTGATTAGAAAATTTCGTTATTTAGACATAACTGAAGTCAACTAAATATACGTTTGTGTCTACTTATAAGGAATAAAATATTGTGATTTCGTACCGACGAAACAGTTGCCTGATATGTACAATAAAGTTTAAAACTGATTATACATATAACTAAAAAGAAAAACAAAACTTTTAGACACTTCTATGAAAGAGGATTTATATTGAATGAATATGAACGCTAGTAATAACAGACAATGTCAAGAATCTCAGACACGCACCTGGCCGCAGAATCCATAACTCGAACAAGTTGTTTGACAAAAGAGTTCACGTTCCCCTTCGTAGTGAAAGCATCATCTGCTACCAAATGAGCTATAAAAAAAAAAAGATATTTATAATAATTGGTACAAATTATCCACTAAAGTTAAAGATATTTTTAAAAACAAGTAGCCCCGTTGCAGCCAGATGGCTGCATATTGTGAAAGAAAAGCGAGTAAGTACAGTGTATTTACACAACCAATGTTTACGAAACTAAAGTTAGCAATTACTTATTTTTCGTCGGTTCTCCTGTAGGAGATGTCACCTTGAACTACTTTAACAAAAAAATATTGTATTTTCAACCAATATTAACGAAAAAAAAAAAAAAAAAAAAAAAGAAAAGATACATGAGTAAAAGTATTATTTTATTTAAATCAGAGAAAGTCCCTTTTTTTTTTTTTTTTTTTTTTTTTTTTTTTTTTAAATCAGACGTAGAAAATGGAAGTAATTTTTTTTTAAAGTAAACAAAAAAAAAATCTGGTATTTTTCAACCAATTTTAATCGAAACCTTTTTACTTTTTTTTTTTTTTGGTTGAAAATTAGAGAAAGTCCTTTTTTGTTTTGTTAAGTCAGACGGAGAAAATGGAATTAATTTTTTTTTAAATAAAAAAAAATCTTGTATTTTTCAACCAACATTAATCGTTGACTGCTGCTGCTACTACCACCGATTTAATACCTCTCACCACCACTTTGCCTAACGGCTGCTGATGCTACTTCCACCAATTTAACTCCTATCACCACTACTATTTTTCATTTCTTTTCATTTATTTTGCATTTCCATACACCAAACATGGATATAAATACCACTTAAACATCCACTGGGTCATAAGCTTCATTTTGGTACCTTAATTGCCTGGGTGGGTTGCCTGTAGTAGGCTGACTTAAACCGCGTCTCACACACACACACACACACACACACACACACACACAGACATACAGGCAGTACAGAAAGATAGTTCTGAATGCATTCATATTTTTAAAATAAAATTCAGAGTTTCTGGATCTCACTGGTGAATTTAATATGCAATGATAATAGATTCGATATGTATCGCATACATCATTTCCTTCAGTCTTGACAAACTGTGCGTTTTTTTTTTTTTGTTTTATTTTTACACAGTGATCACCACTTATGAAGGCCCGGAAACCACTCGTGAAATATTTGTGACAAGAGTTGCGCAATCATCAATCACACCCCTCCCGAGTCGGTGTTAAATACCAGTAGCAAGTGAAGTGTATGTTCAAGACAACTGGAAATGAATGCTGAGATAAACGAAGAGCAAATACAGCGCCTAGAATTCCCATATGGTCACCCATCTGATACTAGCCAGGCTCAAAGTTGCTTAACTTCGGCGATCTGACGAGAACCTGTGTGTCAACGCGATTATGCCGTATCACACACACACACACTAGAAAATAATAGACCAGAGTCTAAAAGAGCAAAGCTCCAGTTAAATATATTTAAAAAGGTGTTGTGCTCGGAGTATTGCAGACATACGATTAACACAAGTGTAATTAATATCTACGGTCGTTTCGGAAATGATAATCCTTTATTCATTCAATATTTACAAATAAAACCATCGAGAAATAAAGTAAAATATTTCTGAATATCGTCTCCTGGTCAGCATAAATAGTGTTGGGGGAAGCCAAATTTTAAGTAGCTTATTGAAGCAAATATACTTGATGAACCTTTTTGAGGGAGTGGTTCCATTTTTGTTTTTATAAAAAGGGATATCGTTTCCGAAACGATCGTACATATTAATTTGATTTTGCTACGTTTTCCCCTATGAAAACTCGATTAATAATTTCACAATTATAAATATTTCACCTTTTCTAAATATCATTGATACACTACCATGTTTGAATGATATGGTTAAGTGGCAATTTTAGTCGTTTAGAACTGTTCAAAATCTTCACCGCTCACTCATTTTTAGACTGAATTTCAAACAATTATTACAGTTTATAGATCACCTCAGCTATACTGTAGATTTTCTTTTTCAATTTTTGTTCAGTAAAACAAAACAGTTAGGATGAATTTATTGGTGTTCAAAATAAAAAAAACGCAAAGAGATGAGCAACGTTTTATATGACTAGTTTCCATAGCAACCGTGTCGCTTCAGCGACTACTGTTGCTACCAATTCACCGCTCTCGCGAAAAGAGAAGTTACAAGTGAAACAGAATAAAAGAATGAAATGAAGATAATGGTGAGTATTAAAAGCAGACGTGTGTCATACATCGTTATTACATAATGTGCATGTTATGTTTATGGGGGCAAGAAAATATGACTGAAATTAAGCAAAGAACAAGTGAATTTACTAGAAGCCTGGAAAAATCATGGATTACAATAGAAAAATGCGAGCATGAAAAGTAATAAAAAATACCATATATATATATATTTCTGTTGCTGCGGTTAGAATCTCTCGACTGGCGTTAATCGTGACACCCTGCACTGATGATTCCCGAAAGGATGAAACACTAGTGTCTTTAATAATTACAGTAAATAATAATGTCAGCCCCTTTAAGAAACTTGTTTCTTATCGTTGAGCACTTTTAGTTGTAATAAAGTCGGTCAACTGAGCTAGTACGCGCAGATCGTCATATAATGATAAGATCACTGACTGACGGTAAAAGCATTTAATAGGAATAAATGTTTAATTTCAACGCGGTTTACGGTAGCCTAGTGGTTCGGGTCCTTGCTAATGAAGCCAGACATGACTTCTGTTGCTGGGGTTCGAATCTCTCGACTGGCATTAATCGTGACACCCTGCATTGATGATTCCTGAAAGGATGAAACACTAGTGTCTGTAGGTATTTAATAATTATATATATATATATATATATATATATATATATATATATATATATATATATATATACTAGCAAAAGTGCCCGTCGTTAACCGGGTGAAAAAAACAGCCTACAGAAAATGGACTCTGATGTATGAAAGTATGATAGGTTGTGAAAAGGAAGGGTTGTAAAGAGATAGCTTTGAATTTGGGGGTATCAAAACCAAAGCAAAATATGTTGAAAGTAAAAATAAAATAGATAAACCCCATAATTTATTATACCATACCTGTTCACACTGAAACATTTATCACAATATTCTGTGGATCT
This sequence comes from Euprymna scolopes, assembly GCF_053919585.1. NCBI lineage: Eukaryota > Metazoa > Mollusca > Cephalopoda > Sepiida > Sepiolidae > Euprymna > Euprymna scolopes. The sequence goes on from NC_136507.1 coordinate 80,559,300, forward strand.
ATATTAAAAAAAACCCTATTAAACTTTGTGACATATTTCCATTCTATGGGGGTCAGGTGCGAACGAACACCCCATAATTTTATCATACCATATTTCTTTAAACTGAAACATAATTATCAAAGTATACTTAGATAGATAGATATGAAAAGTCTTTATTAAAGTTTGTGCCTATTTCCATTCTATGGAGGCCAGGCGCGAACGCAGACCCCCCAATTTTATTATACCATCCCCTATGTAAGTTAAAACATACTTGTCCAAGTATTATGTACATCTATATCAAAAACACTTATAAACGTTTTTTTTTCTTAATTTTAAATTTTTTTTTATTTCCATACTTTGTGGACCAGGCGCGTACGCAGACCCCACAATTTTAATGAATCATCATTATGCCAGATCAAACATACCCATTCCTTTGTCTGGATACATCTTCTATCATTATATGTGACCAGTTTTCTATAATAGTCAACCATATAGGAGCCTATTCGTGACCAGCCACACACACAGACGTTAAGCTTATATATATATATATATATATATATATATATATATATATATATATATATATATATATAAGGGAGATAAGTAGTAAACAATAAATGATCTATATTGATAACTTATTCAGATTCTTCTGACAACTGTTCTCATCTTGAGCGACATTTTCACAACGTTTCGGTCGATGTAACCTCCGACCTTCTTTAGGTGTATCTTGTCGAACGTTACAATATTTCTGTCGAACTCGAGAATCTGGACGGAGATTTACTTCACGGGGGAGTATGCTCTCGTCTGTCAGCCATGATTGGATAGAGGTCCTAAGTAATTTGCAATTGTAAAACGAACCAGTGGCGCAGTGGTTAGAGTACCTGGAAAAATCAATTGTAAAAAGTGATATTCTCCTGAAGGTTGAAAGTTCAATTCTAACTGTGGGCAACCGAAAAATACAATTATGAATTACTTGGGATCTCTATCCAGTTGTGGCTGATAGAACGATAGCATGCTAAATAAAGGGTTCCGTTTGAAATTTCGTCCAGATTCCCGAGTTCGACAAGATACACCTGAAGAATTAAAAATGTTTAAATAACTTATAGTATAAACCACTTCATCAGTAGATCATCACAGATTCCTTATTTTATGACTAGGGCTATGACAACAGCTTATTCTTTTCCTGGTTTTGATTCTCAAGTATATATCCATTGATATCTTATATGCTTTTATATAGAGTGATGTGGTTCTCGGTTGATTAATTGTGTTGGATATATACTCGAGAGACAAAACAATGGAGAATATGCTGTTGTCATATCTCTAGTTATGAACTTCATAAAAAAGGTGAGGGTTTTTTTGTTTTTTTTTTAAGAATGTTTCAACCTCTAGGTATTATTTTATGCAAAAAAAGGGTTATTTTTATTGTCAATTTCTTGAAAGATTTGTTTTGCTTGTAAATTCTTGAAAAGTTTTGTTTTCAAAAGTAAAATGTTTTCAATTTCTGGACAAGTTTTTTTTTTCCAAAGTAAATGTTGTTCGTTTTGTTTAGAACTCTTACAAAGCCCCAGATTATTTGCAAGGAAAACATGTTAACTAACATCGGCCACTATATTCAATCACACCGATGGATATAATTGTAGCAGTTTCGGTTGTCAGTGGTATGTAGAATTATGTTATACATCGGTTGCTGGGGTTCGAATCTCTCGACTGGCGTTAATCGGTTGTCAGTGCTGTATATAATTATGTTATACATCCGTTAATGTCGGAAACCTGGTCGTAGAAAATGCACGCAGGGAACACTTCAGCTTTCATTGAATTTTTGTGTTAGACGTATTTTCAATTCTGATTAGTAGAATACCTCCTTTTCTATCTTTTCTGTCTAATTTGCATATGTGCATTTTTCGGCTACTGCTGCTGCTAATCTCTTCACAAGCCATCCATTCTTTGCTGCTGCTTCTATTTTCCCCATGCGCTTATACACACTATGTTATAGGCATGTGTTCGATGTATAGTTAAGGATTAAAAGTATTTAATGCAAAAATGGACACACTTCACCATAGTCAGCGACCAAGTTAGCATAAAACACTCATTCTAAGTCAACAGGCTATTCTTTTGGATCCATATATAGTTTTTTGCATTTTCTTTCTTTGAAGATTGTAATTCTGGGTATGGGGCAGCCAAACCAGTTGCCGAGAGCTCTGGATCTCTTTTGCACTTGGTTAACCAGGAATATTAGTTAGATAGTTCTTCAGGTTCTTCATAAGCCCTGTGGCACCTATAACAACTGGTATCATTGATATCTTAAGATTCCAGTTTCTTTTCATATCATACACAAGACCTTGATATTTGGTCAGTTTCTCTCTTTCAGCTCTGTTCAGACCTCCATCATTAGGGACACTCACTTCAACCAAGGTTGCAACTCTCTCTGACTTATTCCATATAACTAAGTCAGGTTTCACAGCAGCATTTTCAAGGTAGGTGGCTGTAGGGATTACATGGTCGTAATGTATGATATATAAGTCATTTCCAACTGTTCTTTCATGTTGATGTTTCCAGGGCTTGCTGCTACATTGGATGTTTAATTTTTTACAAATGGTCCAGTGGAGGTACTTACATACTCCATGTCTCGTTGTGTAGTAGCCATCCCCTAAAGAACCTTGCAACTTGATATTAGATGACTCACAGTTTCCAATTCCGTGTGGCAGAATCTGCATTTGTTGTCATTAGTAACACTTGCCATTTTCTTGAATGCATTGGTCATCAATCCCTGGCCATTACAACCCTTTCCTGATCGTGGTGGAGGGCCCCCCTTTTGAGAGAGTCCAAGGAACCTTCTTTGTCTATGTATTCCTGGGAGAGTTCCCCCAGAAAATACTTTGCACGCTGATGTTGGTCCCACTCTTTAAAGTTCCTCTTTTGGAAGATCTCGGTATATTTCTGCCAACTCGTTCTTGCTATTTCTGTGGCAGGCTTTTGTCTTAGTTAAAAAAATGTTTTCACTCGATCCGTTGTCAATATATTGTAATGTAACTAAATGCTAGGAATTCACATTGGATTCTACTATGAAAATACTAAATCACTATTTACTTACCCTCGAACTGGTGCTGCCAGATCAGGCCGTCTGAAGATATTGGCTTCCTGAGACGAAATGCACCTAACATTGATGTTTTTTTGTTTTTCTTCTTCCTTTTGCAAAACTTAAATATGTTCTGCAAAACTAAAAACAACCAACGTCCCCGCTTTTCCTTCTTCCCATTTGTACACCCCTCCCTACTTCGACTGTTTCCCTTACTTAAAATGTACCAAACATTAATACTGTAACCCTTTTCCCTCTCCCATTGCAAAACTCATTCATGTTTTGCAGGGCAGGGAACAAAAACAATAAAATCCACTATAAAACGACCAAACACTACAAACTAGCGATTAAAGATACAAGAATGAATGAAAACCTATAAATTAAAAAAAAAAAAAATAAATGAAATAAAAAATTAAAAAAAACAAAAAAAAAAAAAAGAACGGGATGTAACATGAAATATTAAAAAAAAAAAAAAAAAAAAAAAAAAAAAAAAAAAAAAAAAAACGGATTTAGCACTAAATAACCGGAAAAAAGTTAATATGCCATAAAACAAAACAATCAAACCAAACTTACCCTCAAAAGCATAATAATCCGGGTCTTCTACATTCAGATATTCTTTGGCATTGCGGCGAGCGCTTTGATCAACATCTAACCTAAGTTTAAAAAAAAGAAAAAAAAAAGACACAAATATAAATAGAAAATCAACGTCTTCCACGCTGTACTAAATACTAATATGTATCTATGCGTATATAAATAAATATATGCATAAGCTGAACGATAAAATTGTCGCCTTAACGAAAACAACACTACAGCTTTATTTAAAAACTTATTAAAAACAAAAAAGTCATGTAACTTGATTATGTAGCAGAGCTGACATCTAATCAATGTAGCTGCCTTCAGCCTCAATCACCGTCTTCATATGGTGCTGAAACCAGGAGCATGCCTTCTCCACAAGCACTGACGGGAGCTTGAATACACGGCGGATGGTGGTGATTAAGCTGGCTTTGGTGTTGTAAGAGGTCATGTTCGTGATGTTCTCGACATATGACCACACGAAATAGTCCAGCGGGTTTGGTTGGTTATTGGTTGTTTTTGTTTTACGGCATATCAACCCTTTTCGGGTTATTTAATGCCGAATCCAAAGATTTTGAAGAAAAATTTTTTAATAGAATATATTTGCTGTTTTCAAGTCGGTTTCTATTTAACCCATAGTTGGAACCCTAACAGGTACTACCACTCCGGGTCAGAGTGGACCTGGGAGCAATGGTAATTAAAGAGTGGCTCTACACTCCCCAAAGCCCGCAAGCTGGGGCCTCACCACTGGATATAGTTTAAGGTCATATCCAGGAACCCCATTGAGCGACTTTTACCCTCTGCAGGGGGCAGTCGGCGTATTCTAATGCCCCACCGACAGGGCCTCCAGCGGGTTTAGATCGGTGGAGGAGGGGGAAGTGAGAGAAGGGTACAAAGTTCTGAAGCCAAGCCTTGGTCTGTTTGGACTTGTGGGCCGGCACAGAGTCCTGCTGCCACACCCAGAGTCTGCCAGCGGCCACCTGACTGCACCAGGGCATCACTACACTCTTCAGCACAGCCAGGTACAATTTGGTGTTAATTTTGAAATAGACTTCGAAGATGTGAAAGAGCATAATGTGGTCCTCACGTGAAACCGCAGCAAAAGCCACAACCGTGGGTCATCTGATGCATTGAGCTGTGCTTCAAGCGTTCAACCGTCTGGATTTGCATTTTGAGCTTGCTTGTAATCGTCTTATTGTCATAACTTGGATCGGTAGAAAACACGAGTTGTATAGTGGCGCATTTCCGATCCCGCTTGTTGAAAATTGTGTCACTTTCAGACATGATAGAAGGCTCCAATCATTCTTGGAATTTTGTACACAACTGGTCAAGTAGTAGATGGTCAGCAAATAAAAAAACAAAACAAACAAAAACAAAAAAAAAAAAAACAAAAAAAAAAAAACAACAAACAAAAAAAAAAAACAACACCAGTTTTCATCAAACCGAAATGTAATTATGTTTCTTTTAGGGCGTCTAGAAGTGCAAGCCATGTTTAGTTTCAGAACAGTTTCCGATGGTTCATTGGTCTACACAAGTCCTGAGAGATGACTGGTTTGCAGTAGACAGTTCTCGAGTTGTAATCAACAGAGCAAAAGATTCTCCCCGTGTTGAGACAGATAAAACATATGCGAAACTGCTACAGAAAGGTTTAATATTTATGGAATAATTCTGGTTTCTGATTGGTTGGTAGCAGAACTTGAATTACTTAGATTCGTCAGTTCCTAGCAGCATCGTTTATAAATAGAATCTCCCGATCATGCGGGATCATACCCCCCCCATTAGTCCTCTGATGGGGAAGGTCTCCTAGCGGCTTCGGCTGCAGGTAGACAGGGTAGAAGTACTCGTCAAGAATTTGTTCCCGACACTCAGCCCGACAGGTGAGGGACCGGGAACTGGCCCAGCACCTGTTGGACTGAGGTATGCCGCCTGGGTAATACCTAGGAGGTCCACCCTCCCAGGCTTTGCCATTGGGCTTTCCGGTGGAGTAAGTTCATCGCTTACTGCCTGAGGCGCCCCGACCGGGGAATGCCGACGGGGTTACTCAGGCAATTTTTACAATTGCAGGAGTGCCCCTTCTTTAGGGGAGCCTGCTGGTTTCCCACTTTCCGGCCTTGTGCCACATTTTGCTGAGGTGGGTCTCTACCCCCATTATGGTTCAAAACTATTGTAACAGGGCGACAATTTTATCGTTCCACGTTATACTTTCATTTAGCCACGCAAAAGTTAATGAGTAAAACACGTGCTATTTTCTAGCCCTTGGAGAAATTATTGGCGAGTTGTGAAGGGAAAGAGAGAAGCAAATCAAACTGCTACCTCCAACTTACCTCGTCACCGGTAATGAATTCGGAAAGAAAGCTAACAAGTTTTAGGCCATAAAAAAAAGGTGATCGGTGTATGAAAACTCATATTGCTGATATAATTCGATGCCATTTTTCTTATTTCGGTATTTTGATATTTATATAATTTTATTTATACAGATATTTGCTATATATTTCTGCATAGATGTTGCAATTGATTTCAAATGAATAAAATTCAATCTAACTGCTGGCAGGTCGGTACCCAGTATAAAAAGGGACCCTCAACCGTTTATGTACCAGGTGGGAAGAGGTAAGTAATAGTGTAACCCTTCCCTTCTCATAAAGTGGAAGTAAAGTCATGACAGAAGCCAAACAGACACCCTATCACGACCAGCCTCATCAGGTCACTAGTCTCAATTGGTTACAAATATGAATATACGAGTTCTTGTCATTTTTTTTTCTGGAATTCGAGAAAAAAAAAACGACTGAAACATGTATGCAAATATGTAAGCAACAATGTTTGTATAAATCAAGAAAAATTAAACAATACAACTTGTTATTGATCACTATTTTTTTTTTAAACACCAGTGTTTATTTGGATTAATATTTAGGAAATCACAGCAATACAAATTAATAATACGATAGCGTGTGTGTTATTTTCTGTGTCACACTTACGTCCAGGTCGTTTGTTATATATTTCCATTCTTGTAATAAATAATTTTATCAAGAATTTTTAGTAAGTTTCAGTTATAGCTGAATGAACTAAAGTTATATATATATATATATATATATATAAGTTTGGAATTCGGTTTCGATTCAAGCTGCTGAACTAAAAAGTCAAACAGATGTATTTTTATTTTTGAAATCGTAACTTTATAAAAATCGATACGACATTAACTCTATACACGAACTCTGCAAGAATTAAAATATATTTAAGCGTATTTTACGACCTGGCTACGTCGGGCACCTATGCCAGCTTGACTAAATACTTTTACAGTTTTAACACCAAGATCAAAGTGTAGTATCTGTTCTTCAGATGCTGCACTTTCATGTCTTGTTCTCTTTTGGTGGAGGAGCAGTCCTTCACGACTGAGACAATTTTTATTTTTTTATTTTTGTACCTTTTCTCCACGTTAAAAAACGACCCTGGTGTCTAACTGTCCCGTGGGGAGGCATTGTAAATAGGTACAATAATATAAGAGCGTCTCCATTTACGCTGAACATCTACAGAATGCCAACATCGATATGAATCAGTCCCCTGTGGAATTTCCACAGGTCCCACTAGTACAAATGAATAGAAATTGCAAACACTGAGGAAACATACTATTTCTTAATATACTAGTTAGTCTACATAATAATAATACGCAAAGGCAAATAAATGATTGTACGTACGTTATCTTTCAAGCACATCAAAATGAGATCAAGAGAATGGTGTTTAATCTGATGTCGCTAAGTTGGAAAACTTCGACTTTTTCAATTTTATAATGAACTAGCATTTCAGCCCGGTGTTGATCGGGTGTTTGGAGATGTATGTTGAGCAAAAAAAAAAAAAAAAAAAAAAAAATGGTCAATTTCTTTTAACATTGGCCCCTATTATGACCCCTTAACATTTATTGTTTTGGGCTAAAATCAAGTTAAGTTAGATCCATGTCCAAGTAATCTATATCTAAAATTTCAAGTGCTTAGACCCAAAATTTTCGGAGGAGTTTGGTAGAGTTCTCAAAGGTCAAATCGTTGAACTTTGAACCCCTAACAGCCAAATTTCTGGCCGAAAACCGATCAAAGATTTTCCCAAATCTCAGTACCAAATTTCGAGTTTGTAGGCTTAAAATTGACAGAGTTATTGCGTAGGGAAATGTACTCACACACACGTTCACTTTTATAGATATATAGATTGTTACATAATCGAATTATATCGTCCCGTTTATTAAAAACATTACAATTGTAAAAATTCAAAAAGTGGCATTCGTTCTATGCATTTGAAGACTATTTAGCTAACCATTAAATTAACGGTGAAATGGAGAAGGTTAAATCGTTCCAATCTATACTCCTATAAATTTGGGTTGATTTATGGATCAAGTCATATTAAAAACTATTTATTTAAAAAGAAAATACAACTTTTATACATGATTCGTGGAATTGCATTCATCTACAATAGATTTAGCTAATTTGCATATTATTTTAATTAATTCCCCATTAGTTTTTCGCTTTTCTTATGGGATGATCATCTTTAGTTAACTATTACGTGTAATTATATCCATGCAGATATTCTACATGATTTATACTTTCGTAAAAATGTTATAGCAAACACAAACCTCTTTCTCTCTCTCATATATATATAGGTATATTTATATGTATATAAAAAAAAGGAGAACGTCTACCTAAAACCACTAACCTAGTTCTAAAACAGATCCTTTGTTTGATAAAATACATGCCCATTGGCTGATAGGAACGGGGCGCCGTGGATACTAGAAAGCTGATTGGCCAACTAGAAATCCTCAACATATATAAAAACAAGAAGCAACCACAGAATTCGCGCATAAGCCTGACGAATCCGATTGTTGGATGAAACACAGAATATTCAGTGTAGCTTAATCGCCATATATATTTTATAAATTACTAACTAGCTCTACCTACGTATTGAGCACTTTTGAAGTAAATACTTAAAGTTTACGCATAAATCTATACTTTCGTATATTAAATTTATGTGAATAAATGAAGTAGTTATATATATATATATATATATATGCGTATATAAATTTGTTTAAAAAAATGTTGCCTACCAAACTGTCAATTTTTTTGTCTGCAGACATAAAACTTAATATATAGGGTATATTCGAACTCATGCGAAACTTTATATTTGGGTTTTAGCCGGGGAAAATCGGTGTAAATATGTGAAAATTAAAAGACTGGAATTTTCCAGGTGATGGTCAAAATGCGTAACGTAATAGTTATTGGTTCATGTTTTAATTTTTAGCTTGGCAGCAAACATGCCTTTAGAGCTCAAAGGAAAAAATAAATTGTAAGCCAAACGTTTTGGTTTCGATTCTCTGTGATGGCGCACATGCCATTTTTTAACTGTTTTTAATCATTACTATATATTAGGTCCAATATAATACATACAAAATTTGTATTAAAATATATTTAAGCGCATTTTACGACTGGGAAATGCCGGGCGGTCTGCTAGTAAAAAAAAAAAAAAAAAAAAAAAAAAAAAAAAAGACGCGTTTTATCCATTGATAGAAAATCTCACCGACAGTTATTTCTTACGAAAGAAAGTAATTTATTTTCATAGGATTAGATTTACAGTGAGGTTGATAATTTATATAATTATAACGCTGTAGATCTTGATTGCTTGCATCTTGTCTTCCACGATCGGGCGATTCCATCTTTTAAAAAAGTGATGGCAGATGATATATATATATATATATATATATATTTGGGCGTGGTTCAGGGGCTAAGGAATAAGGGTGGAGATTGATAGGTTTTGGTTTCGATTCTAGCTGATGGTATCCAAGTCATACACAGTAAAAACGGGATACGGCATTAAAAAATCAATAACAAAACACAGTACAATATATAATACACATATATAATCGATTGACAAAAATTACACCATAAGGCGAGGCAAATACCGTAACCAGGGTCCAGAAAAAACAAACATCGTATTCCACATCATAACCAGAAATAAATGTATCATAGGGCCACCGTATCCCGGGGTTCTACTGTATATATTTTTAGTTTTGATATCACGACTATATTAAGTTTAATATAATAATCGATAGAGAATTGTATACCATAAATACACAAGTTGCATGAATTAAAATATCATATTTAAGCGTATCTTACAGCCGGGCAATGCCGGGCGGTCTGCTAGAACTTTTCAAAAAATAAAAGCGTTACAATTTTAAATGAACAGATCTACGTTTTATTTAAACTAAGTCCTTTTATTTTCCATTAAATTGACTGACGGACATTCAAAAAAACAAAAAACAAAAAAAAACAATACTATTAACAGAGGGTCTTTCCTCTTACTGCCAGAGATTGACATGGAGACGCTTATCGTTCTACACGTTTACACACGTGTTAACATGTAGACACCTGGGCCCAATACGTTGTAGCAGAGTACGTCGCAAGGAACAAAAATAACGACTTTTGTAACAACGACATTTCTAAGTACTTTTCAGAAAAAAAAAACGTGATTGTGTTCCTTCTGTCCGACTTTTGACCCCTCAAACGTATCTCTCCTTTATTGTTTCTCTTTCCTCATAGTGACGTCATTTCGCACACGGCTCAGTATTTGCATATAGCCGTCATACACGCGTCCGCACTGTTACAAAAACCACGTACCACGTTCCTAAGGTTACAAACGAGTACATGTCCTCTATTTAATAAAGGGTAGCTTCTAATATAAAGTAAAATCCCAAAGACACCAAAAGAACTAATAAAAATAAGTAAATTTTAATGTAAATATTGTCAGAAAAAGCCCCGCCTCCTACACCCATTTATGCATCAGGCGAGAAGGGGTATAATGGTGTAAATCTTATCCGGAAGTGGCACTATAGCATTGACAGAAGACAAACAGCGCCAGCCTTCAGGCCTTTATAAAAAAGGTCCCGGTCCCCTCTTACCACAACTCTAGCCAAAAAGAAAAAGAAAAAAAGAACAAGAAAAAAAATAAAAGAGAAAAAGAAAAAAGAAAAGAAAAAGAAAAAGAAAAGAAAAGAAAAGAAAAAAAAAGAAAAAAAGAAAAAAAAAAGCAGAATATTAGGTTTAAAAAGGCCAAACATGGTCAATTGCAAAAAAAAAAAAAAAAAAAAAAAAGCCCTATTATTTTGATACCACTATTCAAAGTTTGAAAAGAAAATTAAAAAAAAATATTAGAGGGTTAATATCCAACCATGGTCAGTTGCAGAAAAGATCCTCTTGTTTTGATAATCACTATTCAAAGTTTGACAAGTGGAGCAAACCATCAAATACGATCCTTACCGAGAAAAGATCAAGAAAAAATACAGATAAATTTAGAAAGCAGGAAGACCCAACATTGCTCGGAATTGAATGAGAATTTTTTTATTGTCCTCGAAATCGGCAAAATCACCCATTTTCAATCAAATCAATTCATTGTCTGCTCTAGTTGGGGACCCATCACGGTGTACCAAGAAGAAGCCATCGCGGTGCACTAGGAACAAGCTTCACATTCCTCCCCACAATAACTATTCATAATACATTGTAGTCTACATTGCACTGTAGAGAACTTACTGTTGAATTTATGATTTTATATGTAACGGCTCGAATTAAAGTTCAATATGCAAAATCAAGCATTGTGCTTCAATTGTGCTCCAAACAGAAACATTCATTTCAGAGAACCTGCTGTTGATTTTATATGCCCGGCCTTTCTGCTTGTGTAGTAATAAATCTATTGATACTTATTAAAGACATTCCAATATAAAACCCACATAAGAACATTGCCAGATAGGTAAAGTACATTTGTTTGAAATTTAATAAAAATTGGCGCAGCCGTTTCGGATTCAATAGGGAACGAACTTACAAAGTTCTATATAGATATATAAGCTAAAAAAAATTTTTTTTTAAATTGGCCAATATACGCGCATGTTAGTTTTGTTGTGGTATCGGGAACCGATGCTGAAGGTTTTCTTCGATGTAAATGCGTGGGCAAATAAGTTAAGCGGCGAGCGTAGTAGGTATATAAGGCGAATTATTATTGTTGCAAAATTGATGAGCTTACAGCTTCCACTCAAGTAAGCGTTAAAAGATCGCGGCCTATGGAAGAACAAATACTGTATAGTCATTAAAAACGTTAAATATTAATAAATTAAGAATTATTTAGAGTTAAAATCGATTCAGTGTTACGTATGTAACGTGAGAAAAACACCCTTGAAAAATGTCAATCTTTTGTCGAACAAGTGAAATCAAACGACATCAGGTCAAATTTGGTCATCATCTGGTCTTGATTTCGCTTATTCCCCATAATACTAATGCATTTCAAACGAGTTTTTTTTTCTTAAAGTTGCATGCGTAATACTTAATGGATTTTAACTCAATGATAGCTCATACATTAATATTAAAAAAAAAAAAAAAAAAAAAAAAGCATAAAACCATATTTACATTCTGCTTTAGCCGCAGTTTTTTCACGCTTACCACCATTTGATATATGTGACTCACTCATGCTAGGTCAGGCAGTCTTATTTTTTTATTTGTTCAAGAAAAGACCGCCCTAGTCTGTGTAGACTCAACGTTCAACGTTATATACAAGCATCCTCTTCGGAGAGTTCATAATACCAAAGAATCGCACTGCACAGAAAGTCGTTAGCGAGAAACACCTTACGCAAACAGAGTGGTGAAGTGACAGAAAAAAAAAGTTAACGGTCTAATAAAACAAGTGGCCTTTTCCAACTCTGACAAAACTATTTTCAAGTCGAGGAAGTAAATAGGACAACTCTACCCAGATGTACTGCCACCTAAAGTAAAAAATAACAGTTCTTAAAGTTTTTACCTGAAAATGGATTTCAGCATTTCACACATTTCTTTCTCGGTTTCATGCCAGACTGTGGCGCAGATGAAGACCATTGGATGTCTTTGATCTCCGGATGTAATGCTGGACATGGAGTGACCATCTAACATTGGACCGGAACGTTTAGAACGTAACTGAAATCCGTAATAATCAGCATCAGAGACGTCGATTTTGATTTATAAAACTTAATTATTTAAAAAGAACGAATAAATAAATAAAAAAAGAACGAATAAATAAATAAAAAAAGAACGAATAAATAAATAAAAAAAGAACGAATAAAAAAAGAACGAATAAAAAAAGAACGAATAAAAAAAGAACGAATAAAAAAAGAACGAATAAAAAAAGAACGAATAAAAAAAGAACGAATAAAAAAAGAACGAATAAAAAAAGAACGAATAAAAAAAGAACGAATAAAAAAAGAACGAATAAAAAAAGAACGAATAAAAAAAGAACGAATAAAAAAAGAACGAATAAAAAAAGAACGAATAAAAAAAGAACGAATAAAAAAAGAACGAATAAAAAAAGAACGAATAAAAAAAGAACGAATAAAAAAAGAACGAATAAAAAAAGAACGAATAAAAAAAGAACGAATAAAAAAAGAACGAATAAAAAAAGAACGAATAAAAAAAGAACGAATAAAAAAAGAACGAATAAAAAAAGAACGAATAAAAAAAGAACGAATAAAAAAAGAACGAATAAAAAAAGAACGAATAAAAAAAGAACGAATAAAAAAAGAACGAATAAAAAAAGAACGAATAAAAAAAGAACGAATAAAAAAAGAACGAATAAAAAAAGAACGAATAAAAAAAGAACGAATAAAAAAAGAACGAATAAAAAAAGAACGAATAAAAAAAGAACGAATAAAAAAAGAACGAATAAAAAAAGAACGAATAAAAAAAGAACGAATAAAAAAAGAACGAATAAAAAAAGAACGAATAAAAAAAGAACGAATAAAAAAAGAACGAATAAAAAAAGAACGAATAAAAAAAGAACGAATAAAAAAAGAACGAATAAAAAAAGAACGAATAAAAAAAGAACGAATAAAAAAAGAACGAAAAAAAGAACGAAAAAAAAAGAACGAAAAAAAAAGAACGAAAAAAAGAACGAAAAAAAGAACGAAAAAAAGAACGAAAAAAAGAACGAAAAAAAGAACGAAAAAAAGAACGAAAAAAGAACGAAAAAAAGAACGAAAAAAAAGAACGAAAAAAAGAACGAAAAAAAGAACGAAAAAAGAACGAAAAAAAGAACGAAAAAAAAGAACGAAAAAAAAGAACGAAAAAGAAGAACGAAAAAAGAAGAACGAAAAAAGAAGAACGAAAAAAGAAGAACGAAAAAAGAAGAACGAAAAAAGAAGAACGAAAAAAGAAGAACGAAAAAAGAAGAACGAAAAAAAGAAGAACGAAAAAAAGAAGAACGAAAAAAAGAAGAACGAAAAAAAAATGTGTAAGTCTTAGCAGCCAAGAGATAGCAAATATCTGCCGAGAATCCTGTTTCGATTTCTATCTGGGGTGATGTCTAACCATTTAAAGTGTCACCCAGACACAACCCTCGTGATGTATATTAAACAGAACCAATGTGCCAGGAAGATTAATAGACCATCCTATTTCATAAATATAAAACAATAGCAGTTAAGCCCGGCTTTGCTTGGACCCAATGTACTATTCATAACTTTATGCGCATGCACACACACATATATATATATATATATATATATATATATAAAATTTATTTATACAAACATTGATGGCTACATATGTGCATACATGTTTCTGTAATCACCCGTATTGGGGAGATTACGTCTTCGGGCCAAGAATTATCCCCGATAACTGATCTGGGGTGATCAGTAACCATTTATCAGTTATAGAGTATAATTCTTGGCCTGGAGACGTAATCTCCCCAATACGGGTGATTACTGAAACATGTACGCACATATGTAGCCATCAATGTTTGTATAAATAAATTTAATATACCTGCTCTGTTTACTCATTGAGCACTCTTTGCTAGACACATGTTGTTTCATTGGATGTACTAAACTCTACTGCTATATAAAATGTTTTACTCATGTCCAGATGACCTACATCTAAAATTTCAACTGTTTAGACCCAAAATTGGCGGAGTAGTTTGGTAGAGTCTGCAAAGGTCAACTCTTTCAAATTTGACCGCTTAACAGCCAAATAGTTTCAAATGTTTAAACCCAAAATTGGCTGAATAGTTTGCTAGAGATCGCAAAGGTACAACTCTTTTGAACTTTGACCTTTTGGAGGTCAAAGTTCAGCCAAAATCCGATTAAAAGCTTGCCCTATGTCTGAATACACTTTATGTAAAATTTCAAATGTTTAAACCAACAATTTTCTGAGTAATTTGGTAGAGACCGCAAAGGTAATTTTTTTTAAAAATTTGACCCCAATTTTGACCCCTTAACATTTGTTTTGGGATCAAATCGAATTACATTTTTTTTTATCCATAATCCAAGTAACCTACATCTAAAATTTCAAGTGTTTAGACTCCAAATTGGCGTTGAACTTTGATCCCTTGACAGCCAAATTTCTTTCCGAAAACCAATTAAAAAGATTTTCCCACATCTCAACACCCTTTATGTCAAATCTCTAGTCTTTAGACTAACAATTGCCAGAGTAGTTTGGTAGGGAAATGTACACACGCAGACAATTTCACTTTTATAGATACATAGATATAGTTTCCGTTTCTGAATTTTTGAAATGAGGATTGATTAATTGTATTTAGATTCTTCGGACTCCTGTTCTAATCTCAAATATTATTTTCACAGCGTTTTGGTCAATGTAACCTCCAGCCTTCTTCAGGCATGTCCTGCCAAACTCTAGTATCTCTGTCAAAGTGAACCTATTATTTAATCCACGGGGGTATCACGTTCTCGTTTCGTCAGCCATAACTGGATAGAAGTCCCAAGTAATTCGCACTTGTATTTTAAGTGTCACCCGCACTGAGGATTGAATCTTCAACCTCCAGAAGAGTAACTTTACAACTGAATTTTAACAAGTATTATATCCACTACGTCACGGATCCTTGACAGTAATTTGGTAGAAATTGTTCGTCACACACACACATTATATATATATAGCGAAAAGTGAATAGTCTTATGTGCAATGCTCTTGGCGATTTATTCAAGGGAGGTAACCGGGATTCGTTTTAGTAAAAAAAATCAACTCACCGTTTTTTCAAGCGATTTGAACCGTGAATCATTCCTTCGTCGATTAAGAAATAAAAAATTCTCCATTAGAATACTGCAGTAGAACGGCTTCACGAACAACCTGTAAGATAAATTAAACACTGAGGACATTAAAAAACACACAAGTTTACTTTGTTACGTTTCTTTTACGGCATATTACTTAAATATTTTTCTTATTTTGTTCTAACTGGGAATGGCGCATCCTAGCGAATGCCAGACATTCACTAGGTGTATTAGAAATTTTGGGGGAATTTTTGACAACCCTAACAGAAAACTGCGAATAAAATATAAAAAAAAAACTCGTAATTTCTCTTTTTAAAGTGGGTTGTTAATTTTCTATATGGAATATACTTCCAAAATAAACTATTAAAGTTGTTTAAAAAATAGAAATATTTTTTATTCTTTAAAAAACAGTTTTTACAAAATGTCGGCGCGCCTTCATGCAGCCATTTTTTTAACGTAATGAAATCAATTTAATTTTACGAGTTAAATATTTTTCAATTTTTAGACTTTAAAAATCTATCAAAATTTTTCTATTGGTTCAATTTTTACAATATTTTTAGAGTCAATGAAATTTTATGCTCTTTCCAATAAACCAGATATAATATTTTAGACAAACGTTGTTTTTAAATTCACCCCCCCTATTTTGAAATGTCTTTTAAAATTTTAATAATTAATTAATTTATGTACCAAAGTTTTATATATCACAAATTGAAGAAAGATCGATAAAGAAAATATTCTAATTAAAAAAATATATAGTTTTTTGGAAATTTACCTGTAAAGTCCAAAGTGTAAAACCTTTTTTTTTTTTTTTAAACCACGTTGATTTTTTATATTTTTAAATGAAAGCTCAGGTTATGCTTATATCGTCAAGTAAATACCGACCGCTGACGGCAAATTTTTCTATTTCATTCAAAGTTTTTTTTTTTTTTTTTTAGATATAAAAAAAAAAATTTCAGTCGATAAGGAAGTATTAAAATATATCAATCAAAATTTCATTAAGAGAATTAAAAAAACCGGTGAACTGGATTTTTTGTTTTAGGGAAAAAACTTAAGTGAATGTGTGTGTCTTTTTTTAAAACTATGCAGGACGAAAAATACTACTTTTGGTTAACACACGCAATAAAAAAAAAGAGACATTATTTATGTCCCTTTGACGAATCCATATTTGATAAATTCCATATTAGCAGGAGGAGCTCTTTTAAGCTTGGCGCAAAACACGTTACGAAAATGCGATTTTCTACGACCCTCGCTTTAAAAAATCCTTTTATTAAAAAAAAAAATAAATAAATAAATAAAAAAAATACATGGAATTTAAAATATAAATATGGATAAAATCTGAACAATGAAGAATGGAACTAAACATTCAATAATATTTTTGTTATAGGTAAGTGATGTTTGGAATTTATATCGATTTTTTATAATCGACGTAAGTTAAATTTCGTTTATTTTCTTCAAATCTTTTTAAAGACAACCGATTAAAAAAAAATATTGCATAATTTGCTATTAAACCTGTTATTTTAAAAAATTGGTCTTTGCTCCTTTAATTGAAAAAAAAAGGGTTTCATTTACATTTTTCAAGTAGTTATAAGCTTCGAAAAGATAGTAAGTTGAATTATTAGTTCTTATCACGCATTTTTAATGGCCGCTTCTGATACACCTAGACATTCACCCACGATCACGTATATTCCAACAGAGATCTTTTAAAAATTCTAAACGTCCCTTGTCTCAGAATACCCCCGATAATTACCGATAATCGAAACCGTTATTTTGATTTATCTATCATCGGTAGAACCATTTTTCCATGTCGTCGCTTAGCAACAATGATAGAACAACGGTCCGTGAAAATTCTGTGGGTAAATTGATAGCGTTTTTTTTTTTTTTGTTTTTTGCATGACGTAGTTTGTAGGTTCAAACCCCACACGTAAATTTCCTTATGTTTTTTTTTCGTTTACTGGAAAGAAGTTTATATAAAATATGGCACTTGTACAGTTTTATCAAGACATTAAAAAAAATATCGAAAAATTATATTGTACGTATCCGTTATGGAAGGAAGTTTTCCGAAAAAAAAAAAAAAAATTAACTTAATTTGATCAAGTATTTTTTTTTTTTTTTTTTTTACAGCGAAAAAACAAGGTTGTGACACCGATCAAAATGTAGCCATGTTTCGATTTTTAGGGAGAAAAGCTATGACTTAACATGGGGAGGGGTGTCGGCGCTTTAGAGTTATCTCCTCGTGGCGTGTTCTAAAAATCCAAACATGAATGCGCTGTCATAAAAACGTGTTTTTCTGCTATTTACAAAAACAAAACAAACTACTCAATTGAATTAAGGGAAATTTCTTTTCGGAGAACTTCAGTTCAAAACGGATACGTACAATATCACTTTTTTTTTCGATATTTTTATTTCTTAATGTCTCGATTAAACTGTACAAGTACTAAAATGATTTATAAAAGAAACAATAGGTTCTCTAGAGTGCAATGTAGAATAACATTTTGAACTAAGTTACTGCATGGATGCATGTGAAGCTTCCTACCGGGCGATTTCACGGATTTCGATGACAATAAAAATATAGGAGTGTGAAATATTCGTTGATCATCATTCAATCCCGGGAAACGTCGGGTATCCATGCTAGTAAATAATTTAAATTTTATTTTAAGGAATATTTGCATGATATTTTACCGCTTGTTGAAAAACGGACCGACTTTCGAAAGTAAACCTTTGAAGTTTTGATTTGATTAGAGACTTTCTCTTATTCTTATAGATATACTAACAGAGCTCCCCGACGTCGTCTGTGGCTATAAAAACAGAAGTCGTGAAATAGTGGAAAATGGTGGACTTCGGATAAATAGTTAACCATTAATGGTACAAAAATAAAAAGTACATTAAAAAGATTATATTAATTATAGACGTTTGCAAAAATATTCGTACGACATTGCAAAACTGCCAATCGGCTGTTCAACTCAAGACGAATGAAACTCGCGTATGAAAACAAGGAGACGTGTTGGCGGTTGTAAAGGTTTTAATTGGGAGAGAAATACATTCACAAGGAGAGAGAGAGAGAGAGAGAGAGAGAGAGCAATATTATCTCCATAAAAATGCTACAAGTAATTCTTTATGTTCTTACTAAGCTTAAAAAAAAAAAAAAAAAAAAAAAAAAAAAAAAAAAATGGAAATTCACTTAAATCCAGACATTGCGGGAGCACGTATTCTTTCTCTGCTTCTGACGTGAACTGCCCGAAAACCTTGTACGAACATGTAACACAATTTTAATCAAACAATTCGACACCTGCTTCTCGAGAAACAACCCTTGATCATTATCATCTAACTCGCTAGGTGCACTAAGCCCATTTCCGTTCGCCGCCAGGCCATCCCTACATATACTTAATGTGACACTTCCAAAATTCATACTAGCTAGCAATTTCTGCCTACTAGAGTAGGATCCCAATATACAAGTTGCAGAGTCAGACGAATTCAATTTAGGACCATGTAAAATTGCCTGTGAAATTACGTAAGTACCCTCGAATTAAGTATGATTGGGCCAAACATTACGCAGTGTCAAACAATATAAAGCGCGTGAAGACTACGAAGTCATTGTGGGTTTCGGTAAAGGAAACAGTTATATTTAGTGCAAAAAAAAAAAAAGAAAAAAAAAGAGTGTTGATATTCAAACAGCCAACTTCAATCTTCTAAATACATATTCATACATTTGAAATTAGAATATCGATATAGGTTAACCTTTGCAAGTCAGAAAGTCTCTATTACGTTTCATGTAAGAATAGATTCGTCTTGAGTTAAAGAGAAAATTGACAACTATGAAAGTATCACTGCTGACGCATTGTAAAACGACTATTACTGTTGCTTTTTGCTATGCACACAGAACATAGGGATGCATATATATAATATAACAGGTTTTACTACCTTCCTAGGAGACCATTTCAGGCAGTATATCTGCCCGTATTGTGGGGGAAATAAATATACTTCCTCCCAGAAAGGTAATGCCTGGGAAGACTCTGCATCGAGTAGAAAATAGGCTTAACAATAAGCTGTTAACGCCAGAATTCTGATTATCAATTCTAGAATGTTTGATCCATGATCAAATGCTTTCTATAGAGGAATTACCATCGGCGAATGTTATTTACAAATACGATTGGACGACTCTTTCAGCCAATCAGATGTGCTGCAATATTCACTTCTAAATTTTGCTCGTTATATAAGAACAGGATATAAATCAAAGTCTAACCTAACAGATACCACACTGTCATCGAAGCTCCAGCCCCTGTTTCATATTTGTACTTCCTCAACGTAAATAGTTTTGACCATCACCACCAAGCAAAAAAAAAATCACGTTCCTTCATCGTAGAGATCCCCAAAGAATGGCAAAATTTATCCTCTAATAGCCATTTTTATCGAACCGCTTGTACAGACTGCAGAAATTTAAATATTATATTAGCAAACATCTTCTCAATATAAATCAGACCCAAAATTCGCAGTAGCTTATTACGCTCCAATGTCAGCTTATTACGCTCCAATGGTTAGATCATCAAAGTAATGTTTGGTCTGGTTAGTAGCAAACAGGTGACCATTTAGAAATACCAGGCGCTGTATCTAGGAGGACCTTTACACCTTCCTGCAAGAACTGAAAAAAAATTTAACGTAATTTCCCCTAACCTGGATATACATACGACTGGGGATCACTTGTGAAGTTGACATTCTCTAAAACTTTCTTCGGAAAAAATCAGTTCAATCTACGGAGAGTGAATGTTGCTTCGTTTGTTATCTTGTTTAGGGATTAGTGAATATAAGGAAAATCAAAATAGAAAAAAAAAAAAAGAGAAAATTGAGTATACTAACTTTTCAATGGACGCCAATCTTTCTGTACTCGCTTTAAAAATCTGATCCGCCAACATTAAAAGGGAGACAACCCACAAGACACCAACTGGCAAGTGATCCCGCTTTACAGCACGCAACATATACTCATTCCAATCGATGGTACTACTCCATTGAAAGCTCCCAGGTATATTGGTCCATCGAAACTCTTGCATGTTAATTGCAGGAAAGCTGAGGATCGCGATGAGAGGTAGGAGGGACAATGGTAGAACGAAAGAGGGAATCTGACAGAGGACTTTGCACGCAACCTTTACACATTGCCAACATAAGAAAGTGGCTGCAATGTTCACCAGGGCGTTTATCAGAGGCTCTATTATCTCGCCCGTGGCTGTCAAGCCAACTAGATCCGCTAAGCAACAGTCGGCATGTGCCTGCACATAGAAGAGGACCCGAAAACAGTCCAGCTTCCAGTTACCGACTAACAACGCAAACAAAACAACATACACAAATATCTTCCAGAGGTTGATCACGAGGTAACTTCTGGAGCATGTTCTTTGTAACCTCCTTTTAAGTTTCAACAACTTCCGACAGAGAGGACCGCCGGGCTGGAGTCCTGCGTAGTTGTCCCACCACTGCAAGGAAACGAGCAGCAAAGACAGGGGCAGGGCGATGGACAAGATGGGATCCCAATTTTTATCGGTGAACGGACGAATTAACAACCAGTAAAGCGGGACGCTCAGCTGACAGAGGAGCACGAACCAATCGGCGACTCTGCCAAAATGAGTCAGGTCATTCTGGTGCTTATGTTCATTTATCTTCAGAAGGATCGGAAAGATGCCAATACCTTCAAATACTAATACAAAATGGATTAGTCCAAGCTTGGGCAGTACTAGAAAGGTCAGCATGAAGAGGCCAATAGAGTGGAGGGTTTCGATGAACAGAATCTGAAAAAAAAAAAAAATGAATATACAATTGAAAGAAACTGGAAAATTTTAAATAAGCAAAGGATACAAAAACAACGACTAGAGACAGACAGAGAGACAAGAGACAGACAGAGAGACAAGAGACAGACAGAGAGACAAGAGACAGACAGAGAGACAAGAGACAGACAGAGAGACAAGAGACAGACAGAGAGACAAGAGACAGGCAGAGAGACAAGACACAGGCAGAGAGACAAGACACAGGCAGAGAGACAAGACACAGGCAGAGAGACAAGACACAGGCAGAGAGACTAAAACAGACAAAGATGTGTGGCGTAACGAATAGAGTGGTTAGTAATAAACTATGCTAAGTCTTCAATAACGGTTGAATGCTCAAATCCTAAGAAAATAATTACGGATTCCTCAATATTTTTACCCGAAGGAGAGACAGCTATCTTATGTGAATTAAGTGTTCGACAAGATACATATGATTTGGTTTGTTTTTACGGCATATCAATCAGCTATGGGTTAATTTATGCCGAATAAAGTTGTCAAACAATTCTATAAATGTAGGGTAACTATGTCCGTAAAAGGAATTTTTTCAGAGAGAGCGAGAACATTACTCTTAAGAAATAACTGGTTCGCCATTGCCAATCTTTGTTCTCAACACGATTTATCCTAAGCCACCGCCTTCTAGTATCTGTTTGATGGAGAAATAATATATTTATAAAGATATTTATAAAGAATCGGATGGTATAATACGGTTGGGGATGAACTTATAGATCCTAGGACATGACATGACCACAGGCGGACCGAGTCTCTTCGACCTTCTCTCTAGCCAAATAAGGACTGAAGTAGAAGAATAGCTTAGCCAAACAATCTCGTCCTAAGGCCTACAAGTGGCCTCGTTTTCGGTGATGAGGGTATTTTTTTTTTTTGCATAGGGTTGCAATCGCCGATAAGACGAAAAAGTAAAGTTACATCGGCGGAAACGTAAGAATCCAATATGAGAGCAGTAGTAAAAATTATAAAAATATTTAACCACAGGTAGAAAACAGCCGTAGTAATTAACCCTTTATGAGCTGGTTGAACGAATTTGTTCAGTCGTAAATAAATGAATATAAGAGCATAAATGAAGTGGAAATTGATTCAAACACGCCTTGTATGTATCAGTTCAGTATCTGGATGGATGCCAGATACTTCTAGATTGCAACAGTACATTGCTTACATTCAATATGCCGCCATCTGTCTCAGAGTGGAAGATTTCGTTTGCTGTCATTAAAACACTTTTCAAACAATATGGATAATAAGTATGGTAAGTTTATGAAATATAGAAATTCTCATTGGTAGTTTAATTATTGAAGTTCATAATGAGAGATCGTTATAGTGAACGACTCTTAAAATCATAATCCTTTAAACTAACTTAAATAGACAATAAATATTTTTAACCATCTACATCATAAGGATTAAAAAGAGTCTTCATATAATTGAAATCTATCAGTGAAATATATTTCTTACAAGAAATGAACCAGAGTTGTTTATTTTCTTTAGTCTTTGCATTCCATGAACCATAATTTTCGCGCCGAGAAAAAAATGGCGTTTTCTGGGTCAGCTGTTGTTTTAATTTGGTGGGTGATATACAGAAAATTTGAACTTTTCTATATGATCGAATAGCGTTTGTAGTTTATGTTAGTCTCAGTATTCAAAGGGGTTTCTTGAAGATTTTATCGGTTTTCGAGTTTGCTATTCTTTGTATCTTTTCAGTCTTCCCCCCGATTCCAATTTCTACTACACTTTTTTCGAAATTTTTCCGGACTATTCCTAGTGCTCCTACTATTATTTGTGTTATCTTTCTTCATGCCCCATATCCCTTTAATGCCTCTGGCCAGTTTAGTGTATAGATTTCGCTACTTCGTCACCTTAATGATAACTGTGTATTGTTGGTCTCGATTTTGCTACCGGTTGTATCTTTTCAACCTCCCCCCTGATTCTAATTTCTCCAAAAATTTTCATTGGTAGTTTAACTATTGAACTTCATAATGAAAGATCATTATAGTAAAAAAAAGTCTTAAAATCATAGTATCATAACCCTTTAACCTAACTAAAATTAGTATTTTTAATCATCTATGTCATAATTCAGTTCATAAAGGGTTAAGGAGCAAAGGCAATATAACGATGTTAAAAAGAAAAAGAAAAAAAAAGAAACCGGAAGTTAAAAAAATGTCTTACTTTAAGAAGCGTCGCAGTTTCAATTGAACGAGTGTTTTTGAAGATGACACGGCGAAGGATCGGCACGGAAGATTGCAGGTAAGGAAAACAGAGGCAGAGGAGTAGCGCCCAAAGGTTGGTCACTTCGGTAAGGTTTGTAGAGGTAGATTCGGTAACAGATTCGGACACCCTCTGATGGCACGTGCCATTGGTCGTGTTCGTGTGAATGTGGGCGTAGATCTTGTATAGAGAGAACTTGTTTAGCAAACCGAAAAGAAGCACGAAGAGGCAGAGTAGAAAAGCAAAGATCAGCTTCAGGAACAACTTTAGACAATGAAGACTCGAAGTGTTGGGTTTTAATCCGAGCTCATGAGATTCGAACACATCCCATTTTACCGGACAGGGACTAGAGAAAGAAATAGAAACATGAAAAAGTGGAATTTATTTCCTTTTTAAACTTTTGGCACGTGTGCATTTTGGTTTTTGAAGCCTTGTTTTTGCTTTCACTTTTGGAGATGTCCACCCAGAACAGGGGAGACAATTAAAATAGTTCTTAAGAAATTTTTTCTCTTACACAAAATTAAGTTTCGTTGTCAAAAACCACTTTCCAATAATGATTGTTAAACTTTTTGAAAATGATTATTACGAAAAGTAAAATATTGTAAAAAAAAAAAAAAAAAAAAAAAAAAAAATTTGTTTTTAGAAGTTACTAGCAGGGGCGTCCGGCGTTGCCCGGTCGTAAATTACGCTTAAATATATTTTATTTTACGCAGATTTCGTATTTATTATTATATGGAAAATTCTCTTTCGATTATTGCATATTATATTGTACCCAATATATAATCGTTAAAAAAAAAAATAATTTAAGTGTCATCAGCTAGAATCGAAACCGAAACTAAAATTTATAATGAGAATCGTTAAAAAAGTTATGGTGATCATTAAAAGAGAAAAAGGGAAGGACAGAAAAAGGGCAAAATAAATAGGAAAAGGATAAAGGAAAGAGCAGATGAAAATACGGAGATACATATAAAAATATTTATAAAAAGATAATTTATATATTACCAGGTTTTTAGTGGACAAGAGTCAAACAAGGGTGGACGGTCCACAGAGGTCTATCAGAATAAAATAGAAAAGTCTTGTAATTTATTTTGAAATTATTATTAGTTTTAATTAAATAAATATTCAGATAATTAGCGTGCCATTTTGTGTTATCGTGTTAATTTCTTACTAGGATGACATGTGGAAATTCTACAACGGACTCATTCATATGTAATATATTGCTGGTAGCGTTCTGTGGATGTTCAGCGTAAATGGAGACGCCTTGATATTATTGTAGCTCTTTTGTTAAAATTGCAACAATATTTATCCAAGGTAACAGGTGCGCCTGAAGTAGCCCGATCGTAAAATACGCTTAAATATATTTTAATTCATGTAGATTTCGTATATATTATTAGAGAGACAGGTTTTTAGCGATTCTTATTATAAAGTTGTGGTTTCAAAAAAATAAATAAATAAATTATATATATATATGTATATATATATATATCTCCATCCATATGATTTGGTTGCTTAAATCGAAACCGAAACTTATAAAGAAAGAAATGGAAGGTTATAACAATTTAGCGACAGTTACTCGGAAGAAAAAGATGTAAGCGTAAAACAATAACACATAACGCTATTGTATTATATATATACACACACACACACATATATATATATATATATATATATATATACATAAGTGAAAGTGTGTGTCTGTACATTTCCCTTCCAAATTATGTCAATTTTCAGTCTACAGACTCGAGATTTAACATAAGGAGTATTGAGATTTGGGAAAATCTTTTTAATCTGTTTTCAGCCAGAAATTTGACTGTCAAGGGGTCAAAGTTCAACGATTTGACCTTTGAAAACTCTCCCAAACTCCGACAATTTTGGGTCTAAACATTTGAAATTTTAGATGTAGGTTACTTGGACATGGATGAAACTTTAATTTGAGCCCAAAACAAATGCTAAGGTGTCAAAATTGGGGTCAAAGTTAAAAAAAATTGACCTTTGCGGTCTCTAGCAAACTATTCAGCGAATGTTTAGTCTAAACATTAAAATTTTTACATAAGGTATTCAAACATTCAGCAACCCTTTTAATCAGTTTTGAGGCGAAAATTTGGCTGCCAAGAAGTCAAAGTTGAAAGAGTTGTCTATTGCAGACACTACCGAACTCCTCCGCCAATTTTGGGTGTAAACACTTGAAATTTTAGTTATATGTTACCTGGACATGATTCAAACTTTTCAATATATATATATATATATATATATATATATATATATATATATATATATGCACATAAACTTATGAACAGTACGCAGGGCCCTACAAAAGCCGTTCTGAACTGCTAGTGTGTGCGTCTATGTATAAATTTTGCTTTTATGGAAAAAAAAAAAGGGTTACCCGAAACTATTTTCTGATAAATTCTAAAATTATCTACCCTGTTTCGAGTTTAAAAATAAAAACAAAAATAATGTCTCCAAAAGCAAAAATGCAAAAAAATTTTATTTTCAATTGTTTTTGAATTTTTTTTTTTTTTCCAGATTAGTGTTGATAATTTTTATTCGGATTATGTTCTCATCTGGAAGATTATCGTCACAATGTTTCGGTCGATATTACCATTTTACACGTATGTATTATCGAAATTTTGTACAGAATTTTGAACGGAATCTTTAATTCACGAGGGTAGCTTGCTCTCGTTCGGTCAGCCATAATCGAGTAAAAGTCTTAATCCGTAATTTTATTTTTAGTATCGTACGTACTAGGAACTTAATCTTCAACCGTCAGAAGACTCATCGATTGAATTGAGCACTTTTTATCCGATTCGTCACGAGCAATACCAATACAAAGAATAGAATTACAAATTATTTAAAACTTCATGGACGACAGAACGAGAAGAATCTACCTACATGGATTAAATAAAGCGTTCAGTTACGTTACATTAACAAGTTCGATGCACTTGTACATTATTGAAAGTTACATCGGCCGAAACGTTAGAATAATCCAAATAGAGTTTATTTGTATAGTGAACTATGATGAATATACGCCGAATCAATTTGGTTTATTTTAAGGTTAAAACAATTGAAAATTCTTCCAATTATCAAACCGTATATATAATCATGATTAATAACTGTAATATTTTCCTTCAAACTCCTTAGCTTAACAGTTACAAGCAACATGAACTGGAACAAATGCCTTGAGGACACTTAAAACGGTTTCTGCACAAAGGTGGATTCCTCTACCGTGATAGGAAATTAATCACATTTGAGAGTATTCTGTATCTCTACATGTCTAAGCATGGATTACTGTTGCCACATCTGGGCAGGAACTGCTATAAGCAGCTTATCCTGCCTTGACAGAGTTCAAACTAGACTTCGTAGACTAGTGGGGGGGATGCCCTTTTCTCTACCCTGCAACCTCTTTCCCACAGAAGAGACGTTGTAAACCTGTCTCTGCGTTATTGTTATTTTCATGGCAAGTGCTCGTCTGGGCTCCAATCTATGGTTGCTCCAGGCTTGACTTTCAAGAAAAAACACTCGTCTAGCTGAAACCACTATCAATAATTTCCCTCACTCTTTATCTGTGCATAAACCTAAATAGATTCCATGAACAAAGCTTTTTTTCTTAGAACTCTTCAGTTTTCCTGCTTCCCAACTTACTACAATATGATTGTCTTCAAGTCCAACCTGAACAAATTCTTGAGGAGCCATTTCCTTAAGTGATTCAATTTACCAAATTTCCACTAAGGATTACTGCGACATTTTCTCATTGACTACTGTACACTCATTAACTCTTATCCTCGAGTGGCCTCCCTGACTTGATATGTGGTAACTCCTTTGTTTAAAAGCCACCATTTGCGCACGTATGGAGTATTGTTGCCACATCTGGGCTGGAGCATTCACCACTATACTCTCTCGCGTATACAGAGTATAAAAATAAATAAAAAAGGAGTCTTCAATCTAGTAGGCCCCGCAATATGAAGCAAGTTTCAACCAGCATCATCCCCGCAAGTGCTCGTTTTACAAGTATTTTTATAGAATGTAGTTTGATGAACTCCTTTGGCTTGTACCTCACATGACAAACCTGTTTAGCAATGAAATCACCCCCCCCTTCACTGTAGAAGTCCATACATGCTCGAAAATCATTAATAACTTTCTTTGAACTGCTAGACTTTGGAATTCCCTCCCTGCTTCCTGGCTGTATTGACAAACAAAAATTTACATGTAATGTAAACCCTGACACCTCGTTCATCTTCTGACAGTCCTCTGCAAACATGATCTTAAATAGTAATACGCTTTTGGTAAACAAGAATAAAAAATATATAAAATAAACAATAACGTTATAATAATAAAAAAAACAAACAACTTACGGTGTTCCTTCTGGTTCCGAAAAGACATCATCGACCACAGGAGTGAATGTAATATTTTCACGACTAATAGGTGCGTTCGGCGTTCCTACCACAGGTGTAAGATCATCCGATAGCAAGTCGCGCATCATCATCATCATCTCTCAAAAATTAAAGGCGAAAATTAAAACAAGTCATAGATGTGGAAGATAAAGTAGAGATACCGAAATATAATTAAACGGGGGTAAAAAACAACAAAAAAACAAAAACAAAAAACCGTGCATGAAAAATAGGAAATTTGACATTGTAAGCAGTGTACACAGCAGGTTTAACATGAAGGCATTCATAGTCAATTTGAGAAAAAGAAAACTCACAGGAATCGCTGATGCCACTAACTACGCCGGTGATAATTGTTTGCAAGATTAAGTGAATTTAGATCATTTAAAATTTTCATTGTGTTGATCTAAAGAAGATACTGTGGCGATTCAGGTTAAAAAAGAAAGTTTCCAGTAGACAATGGTACTCAAGTGCAGTATCAATTTGATACATATTTAGAACACATTTAGGACACCTATTTAGAACAAATCCTACTTGCTCTCTTGATATTAATTAATCGGAGGCAGTAGGTGCGCATAGTTAAAATATTTAAACTCAGAATTCCATAACGTTGGTAAATTTGTTGATCAACATCCCCAGTTAAATTCCAGAGACAGAAGTTACCGAGAGACATTTTCGTTGTGAACCCAGACCCTTTTCGTTTGTTGACACAAAACCACGTGGACGTATACAGTGGTAAGTTTTTAATACTTATTTCAAGGACAGTCACAAAAACCGGTTGACGTGCCTAGAAATCACGTGGTATGCAACTGATTGAAGTAAACAAAATTTATAACTGGCATCGCTTAGATCGAGCGTAGCAAGCACGTGTCTCTTTGCATCTGGCATATACCAATCGTAGTCGTTCATTCAGTAAGTTCATATTTACTCTTCATCTCTTGTATTTTATTGAAAGGGATTGCAGGAGAGACGTTTAAATCGAATTAAATAGGACAGAACTATGAGTAAGAGTAGAAGTTATTTTACATTTGGAATAAATTGTGATGTTCGTGCATTATAATTTAATGTAAGTGCGTTTTAACTAAAAAAAAAAACGTAATCACGTGTCATATCGAAATTCATAAAGATTCCAAAAATTACGAAAAATGAAAGTAGAAAAAAAAATGTAATCAAATAGTGTAGTTTTATTGGTTTCTTCTATTGCAGCCAATTTCGTATTACAAACTGCTTTTAACTTCCATGATTTAGATCGATAAAATAGTGGATTGAGAATATAGGGTGACCCCCCCTCCCCCCCAAAAAAACAGGACATTCAATTGTTTTTCTGAGTCAACGGATAAAAAAGGCCAAAAACCCTAGCGTTTTGATGTGATGTTTTGAATATAATAAACTAGTTATGACGAAAGTTTCATTCCATTCGGAGAATACACTAAGAAACGGGGCCTAATTAGTGTTGGGGCCCGTTTTTTTTTTTTGAGGGGGGGATCACCCTGTATACAATAACGATGCTTTTATTCGTAAAAGAAAATTCTAGCAGATCTTCATTTTTCATAATTTAAAAAATTTCTACACGTAAGTAATTTTTTAAAACTTAAAATGCATTTTAATATAATATTACTTATTATAATGCACACGCACTCAAATTATTGAAATCCATTAAAAAAAAAAAATTAAATTAAAATTGTCAAGAAAACCGCTATGTTTGGTGGCGGTAGTGTGATGGTGCAGGGAATGATTTCATCTGTATGAGTTGACCCCTATTATTGACATACATGGCAGTGCAAACACTTACAAAAGGCTCATTCA
Source organism: Euprymna scolopes (assembly GCF_053919585.1). Lineage (NCBI taxonomy): Eukaryota > Metazoa > Mollusca > Cephalopoda > Sepiida > Sepiolidae > Euprymna > Euprymna scolopes. The sequence continues at coordinate 80,589,171 of NC_136507.1, forward strand.
GCAGCATGTGGTGCTAAGATGACACCATAACCTTCAAAGATCTATATTCATGCAAGGATATGAACCTTGCCGCAAGGTTATACCTTATTTGAAGGAATCGTTCCAATGAAGTGATCAGTCTCGATTTCGACCCGAATCTAATAAATATCTAGAAGATAATTGGAGAAATGATTCAAGAAGAAGAAGAAGAAAAAAAAAAGACAGGATCATATATTGGCGTTCTTAAGTCAAATGAAAGGGAACTACTGGGGTTTCTTTTTTTTTTTTTTTTTTTTTTTTTTTCACCAAGAAATTAGATTTGGTCGAAAGTTAAGACAGATTATTGAAAATGAAATGTTTACCCAATATTAAATTTAGAGGGGGGGGTAGTAGAAAAGACAAACAAACAACTAAGGTAAAATATCAAATATACAATACGTGTTGCCATAGCTAATAAAAGTTACTTTAGTACATATCTGACTTTTTTTCCTTTGGCGTTTTAAAGTAGTTTTAAATGTTATTTTTAAATCTCAAATATCCGGGTTTTTTTTTTGTTTTTTTTTACGACGGTTTCTGCAAACAAGATGGCGGCATACAGTATTCTTCATGGAAAACAAACCGCCATATTGTTTGCAGAAACCGTCATAAAAATCTAATATTCGAGATTTAAAAAAGATCATTTAAAACTAGTATAGAACGTAAAAGATGAGCCAATTAGGTACAAAACGAACTCTTGGCTATAACAACATTTATCGTATATTTAAATATTTAACCCTTTCTTTCGTTTATTGGTTTCTCTGCTAAATCCCCAAGTTTCGTTTATATTTTGTTCACAATCAAGAATTAACAAGATCGTTCCTTAATGTTTGTCCAGTTATTTGTTTTGTTTAATTTTTACTTTGTGAAATTTTGTAAATTTGTATAATATTTATGCATTACACCCTAATCTTTATTTGGTAAGGGACCACCCGAAGACTTACCTTTAAAAAGTTTAGGTGCTAATGCACTTATTGATCCGCGCTATTTTTTAAATAGTATTTTCAAGTTTAAAGTTTTGATGTCTGTTTTTATTAAAGTGTGAAGTTAAAGTACAGAATCGCTACAAAACAACTTCTCCCCCCCCCCATGTTAAGAATGGCTTTTTAAATAATAACGTTATTATTTACGTCCGGATCACTCTGCACTAGTACCAACATCACATCAAAATACTAGAGTTTTTGTGCCTTTTTTTTCTCCATTGACTGTAAAATGCTCAGGAAAACAATTTAATGTCCTCTTTTTTATTGGGGGTGGGGGTCACCCTATATTCTCAATCCACTATTTTATCGTTCTAAATCATGGAAGTTAAATCAATTTGTAATACGAAATTGGCTGCAATAGAAGAAACCAATAAAACTACACTATTTGATTAAAAAAATTTTTCTACTTTCCTTTTTCGTAATTTTTGGAATCTTTATGAATGACACGTGATTACGTAAGTTTTTAGTTAAAACGCACTTACATTACAATTTATTCCAAATGTAAAATAACTTCTACTCTTACTCATAGTTCTGTCCTAGTTAATTCGATTTAAACGTCTCTCCTGCAATCCCTTTCAATAAAATACCAGGGATGAAGAGTAAATATGAACTTACTGAATGAACGACTACGATTGGTATATGCCAGATGCAAAGAGACACGTGCTACGCTCGATCTAAGCGATGCCAGTTATAAATTTTGTTTACTTCAATCAGTTGCATACCACGTGATTTCTAGGCAAAAAGTCAACCGGTTTTTGTGACTGTCCTTGAAATAAGCATTAATAACTTACCACTGTATACGTCCACGTGGTTTTGTGTCAACAAACGAAAAGGGTCTGGGTTCACAACGAAAATGTCTCTCGGTAACTTCTGTCTCTGGAATTTAACTGGGGATGTTGATCAACAAATTTACCAAAGTTATGGAATTCTGAGTTTAAATATTTAAACTATGCAGAGAATAGCTACAAAACACCTTCCCCATGTTAAGAATGGTTTTCTAAATAACGTTATTTCAGCACGGATCAGAAAGTGCACTAGTACCGAAGTTGATTACGGGTAGGTTTAAAATCAGAATGCCTTTCGGAATAAACACCCCCAACCTCCCAAAGTTAAGAACGGCTTTCGGAATAAACACCGTGTGGTTCCCAGTACACTTTCACCTTATATTTTGTATATTAAGTAAATTTACCATTTTTCTTACAAGTGTTCAAGAAAAGTAATCAGTTTTGTAAAACGTTCATAAAGAAAACGGAAGGGTGTTTCATCTTGATATCTTTCATATCGCCCGTGACTAAAGTACGAAGCCTTTGTACAGGTCCCCCACCCGACCCTAAAAACAAAGCTGGATGCTTATGCATCTATGTTATTGCGCTATTTGTAAATAGCATTTTCAAGTAAAATTCAATTTTTGCAATGTTTTTGTTTATTAAATGGTTAGATGAAAGTACAGAATAGCTACAAAACACCCTTCCCATGTAAAGAATTGCTTTCTAAATAATAACATTATTATTTCAATGCAGTAACATAGATGCACAAATACTAAAAGCTGTTTTATGCAGAATACGGTCGTACTAATTCTTAAATAGAATTTTCACGTTAAATTCGATATCTTTTGTTTATCACGTTTTAGGTGAAAGTACAGATTAGTTACAAAACACCACCCCCCCTATGTTAAGAATGGCTTTTATCAAGTTTTAGATGAAAGTACAACATCATGTTAAAAATCCCCTCCTGTTAAGGATAGGTTTCAGAACTTATGCTACCGGGCTGAAAGAACATTATTATTTTTTAGAAAGCCACTAACCTGGGGACGAAATATAGCGCAGTAACACAAGTGTCTTATTAATGACGTTATTATTTAAGTACGTTTTGTATTTATATAAATACTTTAATTTTTGCAATATTTAAATATATTTAATTAGTGTTGACAAAAAAAAAAAAGGCAAAACTCACCAATTTTTTTTTCGATTGTTCTTACCTCCGTTGACCAGAATTTAAAAAGAAACGAATTCGTACCGAATATCGCTTACAAACTTTCAACTGCCGGAAGTTACTTTGAAAACAATAAGTAGTTTTTTTTTTAGAAAGTTTCACCAGATCGATTTATGACCAGTACGTTCTATTTATATGGCGTTTGTTGGGGGTTCGAATCTGAAGAATTCCTTCAAGCGGATGATTTTCTTCAAAATGTGTCGGAGTTTATGTTTTATGTGTTTTATTTTTTTAATACTTGTGAACCCGTGCCCCCCCCTTTGACAACCGCCAATGTAAGACACAACGGCACGGCCAGAAGGGAAGATGAAAGAAAAGAAATTCACGGCACTAAAGGCTGGGATGGGGTCAGTGGCGATGTTGCTATAACATTCCTTCATCCTGTGAATCATCTATAATATAAATCTCACCTGTCTGTTTAAATGTATGCATGTATGTATGTACGTATGTATGTCTCGCAAAAACTTTCGAACAGAAGCGACGGATCCTGACAAGATCAGTATGATTTTGAAGCTCAACGTCTCGGACGACAAATATCGAAGAATTGGCTAAAAGCATTAATTCCTACACCCTAAACTTGGCCGTTGGTGCAAGAAGGGGTCGATTTTTCCGCCGACATTTTAGCAAATCATCGTCACCGTTGGATTGACTTCGGTTAATTTCAACGCTTTTGACTTCCGGTCGCGTCATTGAGACCTCGGCATCAGATTTTCTTTCACTACTTTTCCGCCTTCGCGGCATGGGTTCGAGCCTGCCTGCCTACTATCACTGTTTCTTTTTTTTTTATCAAAACTCACCTCCAAACACCCGGACAACACCGGGCACCCAAGCTAGTCAATTATAATGCATGTTCACCAAATTTCAGTTTCGTTGGAGTATGCTTAAAGAGTTTTAGAAAGTGTAATAAACACAAATTCCTATTTAAAATATTTCAGATTTGCATTGAATTTGAGCCATAATTATTAGAAAGCAATTAAGCAAGATTCTGTTAATGTTAATTTAGTCGTAAGAATCCTGAAGCTTAAGCCTTAAATGTTTGCCATTTTCTACAATTAAAATCATATGGATTTTGATAAACATTATAAAAAGGTTTCTAGACACAAGTATTACTATGTCTTGATTAAAATTCCACGAGTCATTGTGTAACAGTGTGGACGACGTCATTGGTAAGGAAAAATACTATAAAAAGGACGATCACGTTAGAAACGTGGATAACGTTCGAGATCACGTTCGAGATCACGTTTTATTCAGGAAAGTACCTGGAAATAAATGTCATTGTTACAAAAGAAAATGAGTCGAGTGATTACTTGTTATATGTTTCTTTTGCTACAATGTGTTGGGTCTTCGTGTGTAAACGTGTGTGTGTAACGTTAGAATTGGACGTGTGTCAGAAGCAGAAATGCGTCACTCTATTCTTCCATGCAGAAAAATTTGAGCGGATCAACATTTACCGGCGCCTGTTGAACGTTAACGAAATCGATTCAGTAGATGTCAGCATAGTTAGGTGATAAGTTCGTCGATTTCAGCGTGGCGAGAGAGATGTAAGTGACAAAGCGCGCCCTGGACTTTTACGATAGAGACGTTGAGAATGGTGGTGACTGCATAGAAAAATAAATTCTGGAAAAAAAAAACGTCGCTCGTTTTTATGGCACCACTTCTGTCTTCATCGTTCTTCAATGTTTTAGCTTTTGAGATAAAAAAAATAGAAGGCCTTACTTTTGGAACGACCCTCGTGTGCAGTCGAGTTTCCATCCTAGCTTGAGGAAGATATGTGTCTAGTCGCACTGGTGAGCTATGGTACAGCGAAACAATACTGTATGTGGATGACTATATATATAATATATATATATATATTATATATATATATATATTATATATATTATATATATATATTATATATATATATATTATATATATATTATATATATATATTATATATATATTATATATATATTATATATATATATTATATATATATCATATATATATTATATATATATATTATATATATATTATATATATATATATTATATATATATTATATATATATATATATATATATATATATATATATATATATATATATATATATATATTCTACATTCAAACTCCTCAGCCTAACATTTGTGGGCAATATGAACTGGAACAAATACATAAAGGACTCTGCAAAGGCTGCTGCAAAGAAGGTTGGTTCCCTCTATAGAGCTAGAAGACTACTCACGCCTGAGAGTATCCTGTACCTTTACAAGGCCATCATTCGTCCATTCATGGAGTATTGTTGCCACATCTCGGCTGGTGCACCACTAGTATCTTCCTCTTAGATAAAAGTCCAAAAAAAGAAGTTGTCAATCTAATCGGTCCCACTTTATCAACTAAGCTCCAGCCCCTGTCCCATCGCTGAAATGTTGCATCACTGTGCCAGTTTTACAAATATTTTAATGGAATGTGTTCTGATGAACTTGTTTCACTTGTAGCCCCATCGACGTACACATCTTCGACAAACCCGCTTGGCAATAAGATCTCACCCCTTCACTGTTGATGTCCCTAAATGCAAGAAAGTTTTCTATTCTAATAGTTTCTTCCCCCGAACAGCTAGACTTCGGAATTCCCTTCCTGCTGCCTGCTTCCCTGGCTGTACTGATATGCAGAAGTTTAAATGTAATGTATGCAAATATCTTTTAATCTTTCCTATACATGACCCCAAATACTTGCCTCTTACGTCCAAGTGGCGATATGCTTTGTAAGGGATTAACATGGGTAATATATATAATGTTTTCTCAGTTGGTCATGTCTTACTCTTTCAAAGGTATCCATTACAACACTGTTTCGTATTGCGACTGACAAGTCTGAAAAATTATGTTATTGCTGCATAAACACGATTTTGGACATATTGAATTTATTTTAACTTATATTAAATTTTTCGTATTTTTCTATTATTATTGTTATACTTTTATTTTCATTTTATTTAAAGTGTTTTATCTCCTTGTTTTTTTTTTTTTAATTTTTTAAATTTATTTTACCATTCTTCGAGTCCTATTTTTAAGTTATATTAATTATTATACTTATAGTTTATTTTCCAGTTAGAAGATACTTAATACGTTATTTGCCTTTAATACGAAACGTTATGTTGATTTATCCTTTTTTGTTTACATTCTTCGTAGGTTTAGTTGATAGTTGCATTTAAATTAATTCAATTGTTAGCAACGTCACTAGTTATAATATGATTGGTTATATGCATATACATTTAAATTATAATTTCTTGTATGATCTTTACTTACGTTGTGTATGCTAAGTTTTTAAATTTTGATTATTAGAAGTGAAATTATTCTTTCCTTCTATTGTATTTGAAGTATATCAACATTAACAATGCATAATGAATAAAAATGCACAAGACAAAATAACATTATCGATAGATCGGCAGACGGTACGTCTCGTAGGGAAAGATCGTCCCCCGGTCCTTTTATTTACTAAAGAAAAAAAGATTTAAAGACTGTCGCGCCCTCTAGTGGTAGTTCATTGAAGTGCAAGGGAGATAATCCGTAGTTCATTGAAGTGCAAGGGAGATAATCCTGTCCAATATATTACATCCCTTCAATCTTACTCTGGATCACGAACATAGTCTTCAAATTTTTTTGGTGGTCTCCGAATACGCCCTGACTTGCGAGAGGGTGGTGATGCCGATTTTTCTACCACTGCTGGAGTCTCTGCAACCTCTTCCATATGCCTGCTCTCAGGTATTAAACTTTCCTCAGGACTGTCGGGTGTGCTGGAAACTTCAGGTGTGCCGAAACTCTCAAGATTCTTTGCAGCATTATCTGCTTGTATCTCAGGCGTAAGTTCCACTGCTACTGGTGATGAAAGTTTCACAAGCTGGTCCACATGCCTCCTTACTAGCCCTCTACCGGTTTCCACTTCAAAATTCACTGCTCCCAACTGTCTGGTAATGGTACCTTCAATCCATCGCTGAGTCGATCCATAGTTACGCACAAGCACAGGATCGGCTACTTTAAATTCACGGAGCGGCACCATTACCTTGCTCCCCCTTTCCATTTTATTTTTTACATCCATAGCCTTGTACGTGTCTGGCTTTGCCAAATGAAACGCTGTTCGTAACTGCCGTTTGAACATCAGCTCGGCAGGAGAAACCCCAGTTGATGAGTTTGGAGTTATCCTATAAGTGAATAAAAATCGGTTCACCTTGGTTTCAAGTGTTGCCTTGCCGTCTGTATTCATCCTTTTAAGCGCTTCCTTGAAGGTGCGTACACTGCGTTCTGCTAGTCCATTCGAGGAAGGATGGCAAGGAGCTGTGAAAATGTGCCGAATTCCATTAGCATTCATGAATGCTTTGAATTCTTCACTTGTAAAACAGGGACCGTTGTCACTCACAATTAATACCGGTAGTCCATGAGTTGCGAAGATCCCTCGCAATTTTTCAATTATGGTCATAGCAGAAGATGATTTTGTAATGCAAACTTCAGTCCACTTTGAATGAGCATCCACTACTATCAAATACATGTGCCCCAAAAATGGACCCGCATAATCTAAGTGGACTCTCTCCCATGGTGAACTTGGATATTCCCAGCAATGAATGGGAGCCTTGCCGGGATTGCTTTGATAATGTATGCAGGTTCCACAAGCTTTACCGGCTCTCTCAATATCTGCATCAAGATTTGGCCACCACACATAGCTGCGAGCAAGGGCCTTCATTCGCACGATCCCTATGTGTGTCTGATGTAATTGCTGCAACACTTTTGTTCTGAGTATAGCCGGAATTACTACTCTACTCCCCCATAATACGGTACCATCTTCACATGTCAACTCTGTCCGTTTGTTGAAGTAGGGCTTCATTGCCGTGTCTGGAATACACCTACTCCAGCCATTCAGGATGTATTCGTACACCCGACTCAAAGTAGGGTCTCTTCTTGTCTCCAATCTTACTGCCACCACAGTCACTGGAGCATCAGCCAAGTTCATCATGTGTATCCTGTTAGAATTAGGTGTGACATCTTGCTCCTGCACACTGATTGGAAGACGACTGAGGCAATCTGCATTTCCATTAAGGGACCCGGCACGATACTCCAACCTGTAATTATAGGCAGCCAGAAATATGGCCCAGCGTTAAACTCTGGCAGCAGCAAGAGAAGGGATCGGCTTGTTTTCAGCAAACAACCCCAATAACGGTTTGTGGTCAGTGAACAACGTAAAATTATTCCCATACAGATATTGGTGCAACTTTTTTACCGCAAAGACTAGGGCCAGCCCCTCCTTCTCAATGTGCGCATAATTCCGTTCTGCCTCAGACAGCGTTCGTGATACGTAGCATACTGGTTTCTCCCTTCCATCTTCCATTTTGTGAGCCATTACAGCTCCCAGTCCATAGGGAGAAGCATCTACTTGCACCAGAATCGGTCTAGATGGATCAAAATGAGTTAAAAGAGGTGCAGAACACAGCATTTTCTTTGTTTCTTCAAAAGCCCTGGTTTGTTCAGCACCCCATACCCAGGGAGCACCCTTCCTCATTAAGTTGTGAAGCGGTTCAAGTATAGTTGATAAGTTTGGCAAATGACTATGATAATAGTTAAGTGCCCCTAGGTAGGCTCTTAATTCTGTGATGTTTTGCGGTCGAGGTGCCTCTGTCATGGCGGCTACTTTTTCTGGAAGAGGCGCTATGCCTTCCTTACTAATTCTGAAACCCAGATATGTCACTTCAGGAAGGAGAAACTTGCACTTACTTCTCTTTAATTTTAATCCGGCCTTATCTAGAGCAGCAAATACACTGTATAAATTCTTCAGATGACTACTGTCATCACTACCTGAAACCAGGATGTCATCCACACGCACCTTGCAAAAAGGAATGTTCTTCAATCTTTTGTCCATCTCCCTTTGAAAAATCCCTGTAGCACTGTGTACCCCAAATTGTAGTCTGGTGGGCTGGTATAATCCTTGGTGAGTGTTTACTGTTAGCAGTTCCTGGGTTTCTGCATCCAATTCCAGCTGCTGATAGGCACGGCTCAAGTCGAGCTTGCTAAATTTTTGACCCCCTTTCAAAGTAGCAAATATATCTTCTGTCCGAGGAAGAGGGTAATAGTCACATGGTGATGCCCGGTTTACTGTTTGTTTGTAATCTGCACAGATCCGGATGCCTTCATTATTATTTTTGGCAACCGGTACAATGGGGGCAGCCCACCTAGAGTATTCCACTCTTTTGTAAATTCCCTGGTTTTCCAGGCGATCTAGCTCCTTTTCCACATCCGCTTTTATGGCATAAGGTACTGGTCTTGCCCGACAAAATTTGGGACTCACCGTTTTATCAATGGGTATTTTGACCTTAAAACTCTTTAAACGCCCCATTTCTTCACTGAACAGCGAATCAAATTCTTTTAAAAGCCTTTCCAACCTCGAAGGGGAATCTTCCTGGTATAAAGGAAACATGCTTCTCCAATCCAGCTTTACCTTATTCAACCAGTTGCGGCCAAGAAGTGTCGGTACATTACCTTTCACCACCAGCAAAGGTAGTCGATGCTTTAACCCTTCCTGGATTACTTCCACGTCTGTGGTCCCATGTGGTTTCACTAATTCACCAGTGTACGTTCTCAACTTGACATGGCTTTCCTTTAGATCACGAACTTGGCCAATTTTATTGAATTTTTCTAGGCTCATTACTGTGCATGCAGCTCCAGTGTCCACTTCCATGACCACTTTCTCTTGATTAATTAGCAGTTCCACTAATACTGGTGGTGTCCGCAGGTTAGCAACTGTGTGCAAGTCTAGCCTTTCCATATTTATTTCCATTTCTTCACAACAATTTTCCTCCACATTGTTCACCATCCTGCTTTCCTTACCTCGTTTTTCGGAGTTAGGAGGCCTGCTCTCTTCTTGCCTACACTTCCGACGAGTATGCCCTATTCGCCTGCATTTAAAACATTCCTTGTTTTTAAACTGGCACTTGTCCGCTTGGTGGCCAGTGCTTCCACAACGATAACACTCTCGTTTTAATGGTAACCTGTGTACGGACGTTTCACTTCCACTCGTCTGTGCTCCCAACATCAACTTGGAATATTTCCTTTCCGATTCCATAGACACTGCTATTTCAATGGCCTTGTGCAAATTTAGCATTCTTTCGCCCAGCAAGCGCTCCTGTATCTTCTCATCTTTCACTCCCACAACCAAACGATCACGTATGTGTTCATTTACTTTTTCTTCAAAGTTGCAATGTTCCGACATTTTTCTCAGTGTGGCCACATATTCACTAATGGACTCACCTTCTTGTTTGTCTCTCGTGTTGAATAAGAAACGTTCATGTATCTCGTTGGGGGCCGGCCTGATGTGCCTCTCCATCAGAATACATAGTTCTTCAAATGTTTTCTGCTCTGGCCTGTTTTCGGCTAAACCCCTGAGAATAGCATAATTTTTTGCCCAAATACCCGACAAAAATATAGCACGTTTCTTACCTTCATTCAACACATCATTGGCAGTAAAAAAAAAACTTTACTCTCTCAATATAGTGCGACCATTCTTCTTCCGCACTATTCCATTCTCCAATGGTGCCTAATAAAGCCATTTTTATCCGCTACTCGGCAACTTTTCCTCGTTCGATTTGTTGTGGGTGTTCGCTTTTAATTTTAAATTGTCTTGTTACTCCTCCGCATTATTCGTTCTTCGTCGCCAATTGAAGTATATCAACATTAACAATGCATAATGAATAAAAATGCACAAGACAAAATAACATTATAGATGGATCGGCAGACGGTACGTCTCGTAGGGAAAGATCGTCTCCCGGTCCTTTTATTTACTAAAGAAAAAAGATTTAAAGACTGTCGCGCCCTCTAGTGGTAGTTCATTGAAGTGTAAGGGAGATAATCCGTAGTTCATTGAAGTGCAAGGGAGATAATCCTGTCCAATATATTACAGTATTTTTGGCAATCAAAGAGGGGTAAATCTTGTAAACTCAATATCCCAGACTTTTGTTCACCTTGTTTTCTAAAAAAAAAATGGAATTTCAGTTGTCTGAATCCATTATTTCTTTTTCCCTTAGTTTGTCCTATTTTGCTAACCCATTCTAACTAATTTTACATTTTGTATATTCTTTGCTGTTTTAAGTCCAATGTTATATGTATATTTATAATTAGCCATCCACTTTTTATCCATTTTTCTCCATGTTATATTCAGTTAGTATTTAGCTATGCATATCTCATTGTTCAAATATTAGTCAGATTATTGAACTTAAGTATTTAAATTTTCCAGCATGTCATGAAAGTGTTTTTTAGATTTACTTCCCAACAGATCCTTTATATTTACTTTGCGCTTTTTATAAGTGCCTAAAATTAAACGTAGACTTCATGAACAAAGCTTATTTCTTAGAACTGCACGCCTGTGGAACTCTGTTCCGTTTTCCTGCTTTACAATTGACTACACTATGGTCGTCTTAAAGTCCAACGTGAACAAGTTCTTGATGAGCCGTCCCCTTAAGTAATCCAACTTACCAAATTTTCTACTAACGATTACTAAATTTTCCCATTGACTACTATACATTCATTAACCCTCATCCTCGAGTGACCTCTGAGTCTTGATAAGTGGAGATTATTGAACTTGAGTGTTTACAAGTGTAAATCCTTCCAGCATGCGATGAAAGATTTTTTCCCAACAAATATTTTCTATTTATTTTGTGTTATATTATTAATACTTATTCACTGAAATCTTTTAATAAATCTATTTACCGTTAAATATTCTTTCATCTACTAAACTTTCATCTACTAAACTTTCATCTACTAAATTGAATGGGCTTAATATTTATTTAGCGTTAAATATTCTTTCATCTACTAAACTTTCATCTACTAAAATTTCATCTGCTAAATTTAATGGTCTTAATATTTACCGTTAAATATTCTTTCATTTACTAAACTTTCATCTACTAAACTTTCGGCTACTAAATTTAATGGGCTTAATATTTATTTAGCATTAAATATTCTTTCATCTACTAAACTTTCATCTACTAAATTTAATGGGCTTAATATTTATTTACCGTTAAATATTCTTTCATTTACTAAACTTTCATCTGCTAAACTTTCGTATACTAAATTGAATGGGCTTAATATTTATTTACCGTTAAATATTCTTTCATTTACTAAACTTTCATCTACTAAACTTTCGTCTACTAAATTTAATGGGCTTAATATTTATTTAGCATTAAATATTCTTTCATCTACTTAACTTTCATCTGCTAAATTTAATGGGCTTAATATTTATTTGCCGTTAAATATTCTTTCATCTAGTAAACTTTCATCTGCTAAATTTAATGGGCTTAATGTTTATTTACCATTAAATATTCTTTCATCTACCAGACTTTCATCTAGTAAACTTTCATCTACTAAATTTAATGGGCTTAATATTAGAACTCAACCTAATAAATTTATGCACATTTGTTAATACTACTTAATATTAATTCCATTCTTCATGCCTTCTTGTCAATTTTTCTGTTCACTTCACTTATGCCGACACCTCTTGATTTTCTATGAGTTTTATTTTCCTATCAATAAGATTTCGTATGTGTCTGTGTTTTTTAAACCTTAATTTATACTGATTCATAATTACCTAACTATTAATATTGTTAATTGTAATGTTTTGCCATTGGTTGATGAGTATTTATTTTAGTTTTAATTAATTCTACAGTTGTAAATTCTGGTAGAAATTATATTCAAACTGGTATCGATCAAACATTCGTCAAATATATTTATTCTAATACTTAATATTTGTTTTACAAATTGACATTTTTTTTTAAGTTAATTGTTTTCTTCTAACATAATCAGTTATTTTTTTACTTTCTCATAGTATCTCGGTTTACGATTAAATACTACGAGTGTTTGGCTTTCTTTCAGTTAGTTTTAATTTATATTAACTGACCATACCAATTATTAATTATTATTTCATAACTTATAATGTACATCTTAAATCACATTTTCCTTATATTAACTTTACCTAAAATTCTATATGTACTTTATATTTATGGTTTTCCGATTAAGATGTTCAGTTTGTCGTACGGTTAGATTAAATGAATTTAACCTTTTTTTGATCCTACCTATAGTATATAATCATTTATCAATTTATGGAGTCATCTATCATTAATAAATTATTGTTATCAGGGTCCTATATACTTATGATACTTTCTAATGTTATTAATTCTATGACGTTGCTTGGATCTTATGTCTTTATTCTATATACGGGTTTACTATCTTATATCTTTAGATTATTTTTTACTTAACATAATGTATTTACCTTTAGGCTTATAATATTTGGTTTCCGTTTATAATTCAATAACTTGAGTGTTATTTCTTCCGCCCGTCACACCAATAATTTCCTGGGTAAGGTTAACACTTTTGTCCAAACTTCCAACTTCCAAACTTCTGTATACGTAACGCACCTTCTCTCAACTCCCAACGAACGTCTTCTAATTCAACTTATTTCTTCGAAATTTAACTTCAAAATGAACATCCCTCTAAAAAATCAACCCTCTTTTATCTCCAACCAGGAGCATCTCATTTGCATATCGGGTGGTCACATTGCAGGCATATAAAGAGATAAGGCAGCCATTATTGTTTCTTTCTTCTTCATTCATTTCATTTCACGACCGACCTGTTGAATTATGCACACGTGCTAATTAGGTAAGTCGCACGTTTCCCTACACTGTTATTTATTTATATTTTATTTAGTTGTTATGAATTGAGTTTATGTTATAATTTGATCCTGATTAGCCTATCTCTTATCACTATTTAATTTAAATTATCATAATTAATCCGGTTTAAGCCGGGACAATAAGTATCTGTTCCTATGCAACCATCCTTGAATTACGTCTTGATGCTTATTCAGTTGGTTGGTTCTTTTGTTTTTGTTTTACGTCATATCAACCGTTTTCAGGTTATTTAATGCCGAATCCAGTGATTTTGAAGAATAATTTTTTAATAGAATATATTTGTCTTTTTTCAAGTCGGTTTCTATTTAACCCATAGTTGGGACCCTAACAGGTACTGTTACTCCGGGTCAGAGTGGACCTGGGAGCAATGGTAATTAAAGGGTGGCACCACACTCCCCAAAGTCAACAAGCTGTGGCCTCACCATCGGATATAGTTTAAGGTCATCAATGACTGCTTCTACCCATACCCTTTGCTTGGACATGCACTCTTAAAATATGCTGCTTTAGAGCTCCAGGTGTTGGGGGAGCCTGTCACTTTCTGCCCTATGCTTGCAGAACAGATGCCATCGCATTTCAGGGATTGTTTTTATGTTGATTCCTTTTGGCAAGTAAGCTGCACATACAAAGGACTCCATCGGATATAGTTTAAGGTCATATCCAGAACCAGCATATTCAGTAAGTCGCCATCCGATATTAATATGTGGCAAGCTTCAAAATACAATGGTCACATCTTTTTGTTTTACCTGCCCTCCAAATTTTAGACCATTTTAATTTATATTTAGTTTTATTTTTTTCAAAGTTCTCTTACCCAATCACCAGTTGAGTTTTTCTTATTTTTATTTTTATTATTCCTATTGATTCCATTGTTGCTAATGCTTTCTTCATTAATGCGGTTTTTCATCTTTGGAAATCCTATTTTCATTTTCCATAGTTAACTTAAAAGATGTTAAGTGGTTACGCCATGTAGCTTTAAACTGGAATTTTATGGATCCTATGTATGTTTTAGTATTATTGTCTGTAATAATCTCACGTTTATGGACAATATTAGATAGTTTACATTAAGTGGGCATTCATCAGGATTTCTACAGTTACATTTTTCTTCTATTAGATTCTTGTATTTCATTATCTCTGTTGTCATTGATTTGGTTTAATTTTGTATTGCTGGAGCTTATTATTGTTTTAGTTACGTTTTTGATGTAGAAAATGATAATTTTACTGTGTCCTTGTTAATAATTTTCCCATATTTGCTTCTCAGGGAGGAAATCTTTGTCAATAATTTGGCAAAATTCTTTCGGGGTGTTATTTTTTATATGTTCACTAAAAGGTGGATTAAACCAGATTTGGTTCTTCCATCTTATTTTCTTTCTTCTGAATTAGATGCTGAATCTCTATTGCTACTCTTCTAATTTATTTTAATTCTAATTTTACTATTTCCTTTTCTAAATCTGTTCATTGCCATGTTATATGATATACCATTTATTTTTTTCTTTGTTTTAACTTCGTTACTTCTTTCTTTATTCATATCCGCAATGTAATTAATTTGAGCGTTGTATTCTGATCTAGATGATGCTTGATTATAGCATTATTTTATTAAATAGTTCATTTTTTTCTCGAAATGATAGGTATGATTGACTTTTCCATAGATTTAGGGTTATTGGAATCTATATAGATTAAAGTCTGGTTTGGTTAATAACAAGGTTCAAATCTGCAACTGTCGATGTTAAACGCTAAAAAAATAACTTTCTTTCTTTTTTCAAACATTTTCTATTGGTTGAGTTTACAAAAAGTAGTACGCCATCTCGATATAAGCATCCGTTCAACATCGGAATTTTTTTGTTTAGATCATTTAAAATGTAGACTTGCCAGATCTGTTACTTGTTCAAGATAATTATTATATTACATTACATATGTTCTGGAACCCAATAAAAAAAGCATTTATTAAGGTTGGAATATTTTCAAAATTTACAAAATTTATATATATATTTTTTTCTTTGATTATAAAAACTTTATGACAAAGAATTTTTTACTTCATTACAATTGGTATATACAAACCGAGTACGTTTCAAGTAAATAATTAACCTGTATATATATATATATATATATATATATATATATATATATATATATATATATATATATATATATATGTATATATATATATATATATATATATAATATAAAAAGTTATATGTCTGTCTGTCTCCATATTTTCAAACTCTATCTCTTCCGAAACTAAAGGTTGCAGAGCGGCGCAAGGAAACTCAAATCATTGCATTTCTTATGGGTCTTCAGCCAGTTAAAATAGTTTTTATGGAGTCAAAATGGATCAAAAAATGAAAAAGTCGTTATACATTTAGTTTATTTTTAATTAAAAATTTTCAATTTTAATTAGTTTATATGTGTGTCACATTCGTACATATGCGTGCCA
The DNA here is from genome assembly GCF_053919585.1 of Euprymna scolopes. Lineage (NCBI taxonomy): Eukaryota > Metazoa > Mollusca > Cephalopoda > Sepiida > Sepiolidae > Euprymna > Euprymna scolopes. The sequence goes on from NC_136507.1 coordinate 80,605,276, forward strand.
TATTGGTACAGTTGGTAACGTCACCAGCTTTGAATACTACAGATTTGCTTTTGGTTTCGATTCTAGCTGATGGCACCCAAATAATTTTTTTACCTTTGAAATCACGACTCTATAATAATATATACTAAACCTGGACACATTAAAATATCATATTAAGCGTATTTTACGGCCGAGCAAATCCCCCACTCCCGCTAGTATATATATATATATATATATATATATATATATATATATATATATATATATATAGTAATTTATAAAATATATATGGCGATTAAGCTCCACTGAATATTCTGCGTTTCATCCAACTATAGGATTCGTCAGGCTTATGCGCACCCCTTTCTATCAGCCAATGGGCATGCATTTTATCAAACAAAGGATCTGTTTTAAAACTAGGTTAGTGGTTTTAGGTAGACGTTCTCCTTTTTTTTTTTCTTTTTTTTATACATGTAAATATACCTATGTATGTGTACACATAGGTATATTTGCATGTATAAAAAAAAAGAAAAAAAAAGGAGAACGTCTACCTAAAACCACTAACCTAGTTTTAAAACAGAACCTTTGTTTGATAAAATGCATGCCCATTGGCTGATAGAAAGGGGTGCGGTGGATACTAGAAAGCTGATTGGCCAACTAGAAATCCTCAACATATATAAAAACAAGAAGCAACCACAAAATTCGCGCATAAGCCTGACGAATCCTATAGTTGGATGAAACACAGAATATTCAGTGTAGCTTAATCGCCATATATATTTTATAAATTACTAACTAGCTCTCTCTCTCTCTCTCTTTCTCTCTCTCTCTCTCTCTCTCTCTATATATATATATATATATATATATATATATATATATATAGCTATATATATAGCTATATATATAGCTATATATATATATATATAGCTATATATATAGCTATATATATATATAGCTATATATATATATATATAGCTATATATATATATATATATATATATATATATATATATATAGCTATATATATATATATATATATATATATATATATATATATATACACTCCTTCACTCTTGTTTCCATTTTCTCTACTCTTACAAAAGAAAGCTAGGACTGTAATTGATCTGATCTCAGAACCATTGATTGCGAAAATCAGACAGAAATATTTAATGCATTATTTGCGTGTGGCCCATTCTATCAATATCTTTGGATAAATAACTGAGCCAGGTCAAACATTGTTAATATGCCACAGCAACAAAGAAAAACAACACAAAAATGGACGTTAGAAGAATCTCACTTTTTATTGAGATATCAGATAACCAAAGTAAAAAAAATGATTCATACAAACCTCGCTCCATATCAATAAGAAACAGACGTATAAAAATGAACGTCCTGTTTCTGCGTACCAAACAATAGATCAGAAAAGTCACTGCATATAATTAAACGACGCCAAATGAAAGATTTTAAACAGGAATATTGTTATAATCAAATATAGCTTACCACAACTCTCTTTACTCCTGAATTGAAATCTAAGACCTACATCAGATCTGTTGCTAAAATCACCGGAAAAAAATAGAAAAAAAATGGTGGGATCATTGTATTTTATAGCGAGGGGGTGATATATGGAAATATAGAAGATGCTTCATACCTTTCCGTTTGGAGATCCTTTGTCTTCCTGCTGCTGGGAGCTGTGAATGTCCACCATATTGACACAATAAGACGATTGAAACATACCTGACTCTTCTTCTTTGTGAACCATAAGACAACGACTTTATTATCTTATAAATATAAATTTATTTCGGATGTGTCAGTGTTCACAGAAGTCTGCTACGTGTCTACATTTTGTGTTGGTCTAGCCTCACTTTATGGCCTTTGGAGTACGCCCGCACATTTTGGTGACCAAATCCCAAACTCTTTGCTCTAATCTTTCTTACCTGTCAGTTCCAGTGACGTAACCGATTAAAGAACGTCTCCTTAACGTGTCCTCTGGTCACCTATCTAAATGTTGTGTGAACAGTGTTACTTATCAATTATTATTTTGGATTTCTAAATTCTTATGGTTATAGCTAACTGCAGCTAAATCTATAAACATATCACTTAACTATTTACATAATTAACTTTCAGTTAAACTTATTTTACCAAAACAATATTTCTATTCTTAGCCTAGCAAGGTTACTGCTGTTGTTCACATCACAAGATAGGTAGATAGATGAATAATAGCTCATTAGCACTTTTAATCGTGCTATTATCTCACAAATGAACCCCTTCAGAAAGTATGGATCACTCCTTACGCAGTCCTCTACCTATACAATACCCAAATGCGTCTGTACATTTTGTAATATCTCGGCCTCTAAATAAGCTGGAAGACTGATTTTAACTGCTAAACTTACATTTTCAGGGTCAAGGAAGTCAATAGTCCAAGCTATCATTTCATCTTTTGTAACCCCCTCCCATTGAAACACATAATCCACCATATGGGTAAAAAAATTAACCCTGGCAGTTAATCAGATACTAAATCAGTTATTTTTATTGAAATGCCTTTTTAAATGTAAACTTTGAATGTTTGTGCAACCATCATAAACATAATGAGATGTTTGATCATAGTCTATGCATAATCATCATCACTAACATCACTTTCATACATCACAGTTTGGGAATCTTCATCGTTTTCGCACTTGCTGCTGCATTGACACATGTCAGTACAGGCTAAGTCTTTAGACCTGCAGGAACATCTGCCAGAACAGTTAAATATACATTTGCATGTGACTATCTCAAGGATGGCCTTAGGGGCTGGGAGGACCTCTGTGATTATTGATTTCAGAATGCCATCCAATAGTTTAAATATAAATTCATCCATAAGCATTTGTACAGCATTGACAACATCTGCATCTGCTTTGAGGTAGATCTGCAGCCAGGTTGTCTTGCATATATGGGAGAACCTCCCTGTGTTGTCGGCCCCAGTGAACGCATGGAAGGCTAGCAAAGCCTTTGCTCTTTTTTTTACCTAGAGCTCGCCACAGTGGTTCAATTTTTATAACACCAGAGGCTATAGAAATGGACGCGTTTTTCAGCAATAGGTCATAGTTTGCTGTGATTAGCACTAAAACGTCCGTATCTGGGGAGAAAATACTAACTGTGCATCAGGTGGGTTTCGTTGTGAAGCCAGCACAGCCTGGTGGATCAGCAGCGTGTCTGGTTCCTCATGGTTATTTACTTCAAAGACCAGGTCTTTGTTGCTCTTAGTGTATCCAGAAGCAGATCTGTTGTATTCTAGAGTATGGGCAGCAAGATAGTCAGTCAGATCAGCCTTCGTCTTGTCATGGGAGAGGAAGTTCCTCATTGGGATGTGTTTGATGTTAGTGTCATCTCTGACTTGATACTGAACAGAAGCTTTTCCTTGTCTTCGTTTATCTCTGGTTGCACTTTTCAGAGAATTAGCCCTGTATGTGTCAAAAACGAGGATGATTTCATCATAATCTCGTGTTAGTTGCATCAGTCTGTCATTGAAGCAGCCACTCAGATCCTTGACTGTCACTAGAGTCGCTGGTTTCTGTCTCAGCTTCTGCACAAACACCATGCCATCCACCAGTGCTATCTTCCGACTTGGCTGATCAGTAGATGTGATCTGTTCTGATACGTAATCCTTATACAACTTCTCTCCAGTGACATCAGCATTCAAGATCTGGGATTTAGGCATTAGTGATCACACTGTACAGCTTTCCCCCTTTAGTGGTAAAGGGGTTTCCATGGCTGAGTATAGCTTCCTTGAACTTGTTGACTGCACCATGTGCCCTCTTGACTGCACTTGGTCCAAGCTCATGATGCTCTGTGATTCTGTCAAACTGACTCTTGAACTATTTTTAACAGACATGAAAGTTCTGGTGTTGGCAGAAAAAAATCTCTGTCTGGCATTGCCATTGTTGGAGATGCCTATGATGCCAGAGCTAGTTTTCATCAGCTTGTTCAGGTGTTCACATGCATGGTCTGCCCCAACACACACAAAGGGAATGACAGTTTGCATGACTGATATATTGCCTGCTCGTAATTCCTCCTATGTCTAAGGGTGATTGGTCCTCAAGTCATGCATATTTGCGATGTATCTTAGTTAGAGTCGCTTATACTTATAAAGGTGCAAAGAACTGCTTGCTCAGTGCTTCTCCAGCTTGAAGATGGAGTTCCAGATCAGCATTCCCAGTTGCTGCTACAAAGAACAAAATTGTTTCCACCCAATCTAGATACCTCATCATGGCTTTGGACATTGCATTCTGATCCTTCCATTTCTGGAATGCTGTGATGACCTCAACAGTGGTCAAGGCTTCCTGGATGTTGCTGTTTGCTTGCTTCATGGATTCAGCTTTTGTGTCTTTATCCTCAGAGCAGCTTCTACTCCTTCTGTTGCTGTCAGTCACACATCTTTCAGTTGTGGGTTGTCCTTGAAGAACACCTGCAGAGCCATTTATTAGAGTGCTATGTATGAGTGGATATGGGCATGGAGAGCTCGTTTGTAGTGTGTGCATTTCAGGATTTGATTTGTCGTGGTAGGACCATACACACCTGCATCCACCCAGGCATCAACTATGCCTAAGCTCTCCATGGAGGTGCCAAGCGCTCTGAGAGCAGCCATTATGACATGCAGTTCACCCAATCTGAGAACAAACATTTGTTTCAAGTCAGTTCGGGCATCTAGGAGCTGCACCACCTTCTCAGATAAAGCCATGTCAAAGGTTATGACTGTAGAGTGATCTTCTCAACTGCTAACTTCCTCAGCTGATTTGTTTGTATGATCACAGTTAGCAGAGTTGACCATTCGTGTGCCACCTCAGGGAGTAGTGGCAAGGCTCCAACCTGTGTGAAGGGAAGGCTTTCAGACAGCAATGAGTTGTATCCTGCTCAGCCTGGAATCTTGCTGGAGGTTTCTCAAGGTTTCATTCTGGATAAAGCAGATGCAACAACCCATCCAGGCTGTGTCAGCTGATAGGATCCTGAGATCCCCTGGCCGATGACAAACTGTTCTGACCTCTTGGTAGCCTGTGGTTTTGGTTTGTTACAGTGGAGCATGTCTGCATGGCAGGGTGTGACTGATATACTCTTTGCATCACCTATGATAAAAGGTTCTGCAAAGGTTCTTTAGAAGGATCAAATTTCTGGTACATTGTCGTGATGGTTTCGTGGGTGGTTCCCTTCCCATCAGGAGTGTCCTCTGCAAAATCTGTGTTATCTAGTGTGAAAAACACAAAGGTCCCCTTCTTCAGGAATGTTGGTACATAGAGGCCTTGGTATGCTCTGGCGTTTTCTACAAAAGCATTTGCCAGAGCAGTTTCCATGAGAAGGACACGGTGATGTGAAATAGCGTAGCCATGAGTATTGAGAAGATTCAACAGTTTCTTGTTGAATGTGTCATGGTGGGCAGTTAGTGCCAGTCCCAGAATCTGAGTGTTCCCTCGTGCATGGGTGACTTGAATGCTTATTCATTGCTTACCTGTTTACTGGATTTGAACCCATACCTGATATTCTGGCTCACTGTCAGTGTTGCTCGGTCAACATGTTTGGTTCTCTTTACAGTTTCCAGCAGGCCTAACCATTATCCAACGGATTACGGTGTATAATTCAGCTGGAACATCGTCATTGTCACTAGATACCTGCATAACATTTCTTTCCTTGGGCTCTTTGAAGGTTGCAATGCTTTTCCTTATCACCTGTGCTGCTTTGTAGATTGTCTCCATGCTGTTCTCCTCCTCCTTACCAGTTGTCATTGAGGTATTAACCATGTCCTCTTCACACGCATCTCGGGAGTAGAGGACAGTTGGCTTCTTTTTTTCAGCCATTTTCTACTGAATACAGGTACATGACTTTCAAAAACTTCCGACCCAAGCATATTAACATAAGTCGTTTCAATATCATCCATCCCAAGTTATGCTTTGTTTTTTGTTTCTACATCAATAAGATTTATCAGCTCACGTAGAATCGCCTTTTGTAGAAAGGGTTCTTCAGCAGTTTTGTTAGTCTTAGTATCTCGAAGAGCATAGAACACATTTTTGGTCCAGCAAGCTTTGTGGTATAGGACATCAATTGCATGTGCATCACCTGGTGATATGCAGGTGTTCAGCCTAGTCTTCAGTGCAGGATTATGGAACTTTTCCACAGCATCTTTGAGAGTTTTACTTGCATTCTCAGTCCTGATCTGGTACAGTTGTTGGCCATTGTCCTATTGGCAGAAGAAATACTCTTTCTTATCCAGTAGACATGTATGTGATCGTGTGAATTGCAATGCAGAACCGGATGTAGAGGGGCCTGGAACAGTGTCTTCTGTGCTTCCTCTTTTCTGGCCAGGTTTTTTGACAGTGTAGTGTCCTGTAGCTAAAGCGTGTGTGTTGCAATCTCTTGCACGTTGTAGTTTAACTTTGTTAGTTGCACTCGAATGACATGAGCGATGCCAGACCGCACTCTCTTCACACATTGTTTCTGGTGTGCAGTTCTGCTGTCGCCTTTGGACCCATCATTCAAACTATCCCTCTCTAGAATTAACTGCACTACGAGCCCATAGGATTCTAATCGAGGATGTTGCACCAATACTCCTTTCTTTTTATCATCAGACTGGCAGAGAATGCACTGCTTCCAGTTAATGGACTCCTTGCTTTGAGATGCCTCCTCTCTACTTTGCGACTCATTACTCATGCTTAACCTACAAACACAGAGAGAATTAGTAATGTTAGAATAGCAATACAAAAACTACGTTCTCAAAATATCACAAGTAAATTAACAATTTGAATTAGTGATGTAAAAGCAAGATTTTCTTAGGAACAGCTGAAGTATGAATTTATAAATGATACATATTTTTTATTACAAAGATATTGCAATAAAACAACACCACCTCAGTTTGAACCCAGTTATGCATCTAAAAGTTATTGTTAAAAATGTTGTTGCTTTATAACTGCCACCATTGGCTTCTATGACCCTGAAAATGCAGGTTTAGCAGTTAAAATCAGTGTCTCAGCTTATTTAGAAGCCGAGATATTACAAAACATACATCTTACGGCAGCCATTTTGTAAATCCAATATGGCCGCCATATACGCATCTGGGTAAATACAAACATTGATTTTCTGATTTCTGAGACAAAAACCTTTCCAAAAATGTATAGGTTTGAAAATCTCCAAAAAGTTCCCACGAAATTACATTAGGAACCTGACTATTGCAAGTTGGACTTGTTTTCAAACAAAATAAAAAACAAAGCAAATATGTTTTCTGATGTAAAAAAAAAAAAAAAACTACTTGATAAATTTACATATTAAAAAAAAAAACTGATTTTTTTTACGACTCAATCCAGCGTAGATCTACTTTGTTTTTTTTGGCTAATGCGTTTCAACCGCGTTTAAAGATAATATTAAAGAAGCAATTTAAAAAAAAAAAAAAAGATAGTCAAAATTTAAGATTTTAACGTGGGTGATCACTTATCATAAATTTAACGTAAAATGAGACTCCATTTCTTGGTGACGTAGCGAGACATGTAATCGTTTCAATTTTTTTCAAGTTTGGTGGCGAGGGTGGAGGTAAAAAAGGGAAAATGGGTGCGGTTGGCGACATAAATTCCAAACATTTTAAAAATACGAAGAAACACTTCAAAACGTGTGGGGGGGGACTTTTCAATTTTTTTCGTAGATTTACTTTGAAAATGTCTCACTGTTATATATTGCTTAATCAGTTATTATTTCCTGATATTTTTAAGGCTGTTAACACACACACACGCGCACACACACACACACACACACTCACACACATAAAAAATTAGGGGAACCTATATGATGCATACTCTATCCTTGTATTTCTTTTCGTTTTTTTTTTTTCAATTTTTTTTTTCAACGGATTACACCCTTCTTATATAAAAGATTTTTCATTTAATCGAAGGGCAATGATGTTACGATTATCCAATGTATTCCGTATTGTTTTTGTTAGTTGTCATGTTTGTTTTCATGCGGGCTTACATTCAATTTTTGCGCGTACGCATAAAATTGATTATTATTTTCACTGGTCGCCACGTTTGTTTTCGCGTGCGCGGGCAGTTAATTTTTATGCGTTTAATCATTAATTCTATATACTCGCTTGGACTTTTATACATTAATTCTGTATACTCACCATTCCATACCTAGCTATAACATATAATGACCCAAGGGGTCACGGGTAGTCTATAATATATATATATATATATATATATATATATATATATATTTCTACAGTCAAGCAATTTTGCATCTCACAAAAGCCCTGAAAGCCAACAAACGGGAACCGGAAGTCCAAGACTCAAGTTTCGCCCTCCTTTGTGATCATCAGTTGGACACACTCGAATTTGGGATTCGAAACTCGAGTCTCTTGCCTGCAACATGAGTACTCTGCTATTTGAGCAACCGCACCACACAAAAGAAAGTCTATTAACTAATACAGATCAAGCAAACCATGTCGAAATCCATCTTCTATATTAACCAGCCATCAGCCAGCGTCGAGATGTCTCAGTTGTTTGGTTTATCCTCTGAACGATCCAAAGTATCTCACTAGCGATACTGCCTATGTATTTATACATTTTATTAGGTTCTTATGATATAATTTAGTTTCTAAGAGTTTTAGTTTTCTTAGATATTCTTTTCTAATTGTTTTTAGTTATGCTGGTTTTATAGTGTCTGTTTCCAGAAATCCAAAATATTTTAGGTTTCATGTTCGCCTAGAGTCCCCATCTCTGCTTGGTTGCGTAGTTACATGCATTCTGTTGCCACTAGTTTTCCTCTTCATATGTGTGCACTTTTTCATTCTGAATTCTACTCGAATATTCTGGCTGAAGATTCTGGTTGTGTCCATTAGCGTCTCTAATTCCTTTTTATTTCTTGCAAAAAGTTTTAGGTTGTTCTTAATCGGTCTTAATCCGTGGATTTTCATAGAATGGCTCATCTCATCGGAGGAAATGTTATTAGTAAAATAGATATGGGTAATTATACATTTTTCTTATGGATTTTATAATTATTCTTATTATTTTTCCCCACAACACTGACGAACTACAAGCAATTTTACCCCCTCGACGACAATACCCCCGACAAACCCGACAAGCAGAAAAGTTCCACCCCTATAGAGTTGAGATCTTTAGGTGTAAGAAAGCCTTTTACTCTAATAGCTTCTTCCCCAGAACTGCAGGACTTTGGAATTCTCTTCCGGCTTCCTGCTTCCCCAACTGTACTGACATGCAGAAGTTCAAGTGCAATGTGAACAGACATCTTGCTGCTAAACTCCCTACATAGTACCCCTGATAGTAGCCCCTACATCAAAGTGACAATATGCTTTGTTTGGGGTGAAAATGTAAAAAAAAAAAAAAAATGATCCGATGAATATTGAAAATCGAAAAATTTCCATCTTTAAACACTCTTTCTCGAAAATTGAAAAAAAAAATCCGATCTTAAAAATAGTTTTTCTCTTTTATAAATAAAAAAGGAATAATTTTTACAGGGAAATAATTTACCTTATACCAGGCAAGGGAGATAATAAAATTTCAACAAATCAATTCTTCCTAAAAATCAGATGTATTATAATCTGGAGATGTAGTTTAGTAGTAGAGCATTCGCCTACAGATCGAATGATTCTCCGTTCAAGCGTAGGCGTACCTCACAATTTTATTTTAATTTTTTTTATTAATGAGTTCAATTTACGATAAAAGAGGTACCATTAAAAATCGCAGCAAATAATTTCTTCGTTTGCATATTTTAAAACTAAACATTAATCAGAATCCTTCCAGGGAATTTATCATCAAGCCCAAATATCAGCTGACGTGATATTGTAAACAAACACAGACGGAATTTTATGAACGACATTATCATTATTATAAATTCAGGTAACTTATTTATGTAGTAGAGCTGACATCTAATCAATGTAGTCGCTTTCAGCCTCAAATCAGCACCTCAATACGGGTCTGCTTTTTTACACAAATGCCATGTCGATGATCAGGCTGGTTTTGGTGTTGTGGGAGGTCATGTTGGTGATGTCCTCGATGTATGACCAAACAAAGTAGTCCAGCGGATTCAGGTCGGAGAATAAGCTGGTGGTGGTGGGGGGGGGCTAGTGAGATAAGGCAACAAAATCACTACATTTTAGCACATCCAGGTACACTTTATTGTTGACCTTCAAGCCGACTTCGAAGATGTAAGATGGCATTGATGTGGTCAGAAACTTTGTTTTTATCACCCTGGGAACGTCCCTGGTATTCGTGGCAATTCGGCGATGCATTTGGAGGATGCTGGCAATAGTCCTGTTGCCATTACTTGGATCAGTAGTGAGCATTAGTTGTACAGAGGCGCATCTCCGATCTCTCTCGTTGAACATTGTGTCACTCTTAAACATGATAGAAGGCTGCTATCGCTCTTGGGATTTGTATACAACTGGCCAACTAGTAGATGGCTTGCAATAGAGAGAGAGAGAGAGAGAGAGAGAGAGAGAGGGAGAGAGAGAAAAGGAAAAAAAAACGGGTTTCATCAAACGAAAATGGAATCGTGTCGTCTTTTCTGAGGCGACAATTGAATACTATTACAATCGAGTACTCTCTACGAGCGTTATCTCCAGTGTTTTACATTGAATTAAAACACTATAGAGATAAAAAATATAGAATATTAAAACAACTTTCGTCCAGTCCAAACATGATTAATTTATAAGAGATATTCTTTTACAGTTGAACGATTTCTTTCAATAAATCTATTTTCATAATCAATGCGGCCAATCCTTATAATAATTCAGGTTTCGATTGTAACAATCACCCTACACGTACGCGCGCGCACACACACCCACCCACAAACATATATGTGTGTGTGGGTTTGTATATATATGTATGTATATATATAATAGTCAATCTAATATAAACTGTATGCCATATATATATATATATATATATAGATGTGTGTGCATATGTGTGTATATATGTGTATATATGTGCGTGTATGTGTATATATATATATATATGTGTGTGTGTATATATATGTGTATATATGTATGTGTATATATATGTGTGTGTGTATATATGTATATATGTATGCATATATATATATATGTATATATATATATATATATAATAAATTCCACAGCCAAACAACGTCGCAGCCCACAAGAGACATGACAGTCAAAGAACCGGAAGTCCAAGACTCGAGTTTCGCCCTCATTTGGGCTCATCAGTTAGACACATCCGAACGCAGGATTCGAAACCTGAGCCTCTTGCATGCAAGGCAAGCACTCTAACAACTGAGCAAACGCCCTGTACACAAGAATTTCTATAGAAATTCTTGTGTACAGGGCGTTTCTATAGAAATTCTTGTGTGCAGGGCGTTTGCTCAGTTAGTAGAGTGCTTGCCTTGCATGCAAGAGGCTCGGGTTTCGAATCCTGAGCTCGGATGTGTCTACCTGATGAGCCCAAATGAGGGCGAAACTCGAGTCTTGGACTTCCGGTTCTTTGACTGTCATGTCTCTTGTGGGCTGCGACGTTGTTTGGCTGTGGAATTTATTATATACAATCTCTCACATTCTGAAAATTATATATATATATATATTTATATGTGTGTAATTCTTGGTTCGTTCAAAGTTCATAAAACCATATTTCTTCATTACCAATTTAATTGAAATTTTCAGAAAATTTATCTGTGAAGTCTAGGAATGTTTGCATGTTATTAAAATAAATTAAGATCGTTAAGATCGAAAAATATATTAAATAAAATAAAAATATTTTTCGTAACTACGAGACTGTCCACCATTTCATTTCCGGTAGAAATTAGCCTTTCACGTGCATCACACGTTGCCGACTTTCGAATTACAACATTTAACTATCTATTTAATAGATGGATAAAAAAAATTCCCTATTTTTTAAATTATATATATATATATATATATATATATATATATATATATATATATTTACTTTAACCTTATAATTGAATAAAAAAACATATCATAAAACTTTAATTAAACTTGGAAATACGATTTAAAAAATAACGCGGATCGGTAAGTGCACAAGCACCATTTGTTTATCTTAATTTTTTATTTTTAAAAGCTTTCCTGGTGAAGCCTACCTAAAACAAATTTGTCTAATTCTTAATTTCTTATGTTATTGGAAGAGAAAAAGAAGGTAAATATGAAGAATTATTCCACCCTCGAAAATTCCTTTAAAATTACTACTCTTTTAGGTTTTCGGGGTCACTGAAAACGAAAATAACGTTTATAATTAAGGCAAACGAGTAGTTTCCAAGATATGAAGAAATGTTAGTTTAAAAAAGTGGAGTATCACTTTTCCATAATAATTTAACGTAAAATGATCACCCACTTTGTGGCTATTATTTTTTTGGGGGGGAGACTTTCTTTCTACCCTTGGAAAATCCTTTAAAATTACCTGTTTAAATTGCAAAATGCAAAAAAAAAAATCAAACAAAAACTTTTTAGCCAAGAAACACACAGAAATTAAAAAAAAAATAGCATCCATTTTTTTCTATTGAATTCATTTGCTGTTTTTATTGAAAACTATTTTCTGCCGGATTTTTGATAAAATTTTCCATAAAGGGCCGTGCGTCTCACGTTCGTATATAACAAAAAAAAAATTGTAGATTTCAGTGTGCTAAAAACGAATCTGCAAACCGTTTCCGTCGCAAAAAATAGTTTTTATGATATGAAGAAATTACTTTTTCGAAAAGTAGGCGATCACTTTTCCATGTAAATTTAACTTAAAATAAGCACCCACTTTCTAGCCACCTGAGAGAGGGGGGATTTTTCCATGTTTATTGGCTAAACAGCTTTCGTTTATGCTCGCGTGTAGCATAAACGAAGGCTACGGCTGTGAAATGCAAAATAGTCCCAGAGTTCGAGGGTTATTACCATGCAAAAGAAATCAAACAAAAAACTTTTTAGCCAAGAAACACACAGAAAAATGCCCCTCTCTCAGGTGGTCAGGAAGCGGGTGCTCATTCTAAGTTAAATTTACATTGAAAAGTGATCACCCACTTTTCGAAAAAGTAATTTCTTCATATCATGAAAACTTTCTTTTTGCGACGGAAACGGTTTGCAGATTCGTTTTTAGTACACCGAAATCTACAATAAAATATTTCGTTATATACGAACATGAGACGGGCCTTAAAGTAAAATAATACCGAATTTTGGGGGCAGATTTGCCGTTTAGTTGTACAAATATCCTCAAACCAGGTAATCACTAAAAGGGACTCTTAAAAGTCGTCACCTGTATCAAGCAAAAGTTTAAAACCACTGATTATATGTCAGCCTACGTCACAGTAACATATATTGAGTGAGTTCCTAACAGTATTTTGTCTAGTTTTTTAGTTTAAACTCATTTTCCCAAAATTTCCCCAAACTTAACGTGTTCGATACAGTCTGCCGCCATTTGTATTTTTCAAATATACCGATAAACACTGCATGTTTTTGAACCGATTAAACATTATACATTACATAAAAGCACTACGATCCTATCCAGTTAGGTAGAACATTTAATTTTCTTGCCTTTGATAACATCTATTTGTTATATATTTATTTTTTGACAACTTTTTTGTATCTGTGTTTAGTAATACAAACCCTTTTCATTTAATATAACGTTTAGTCGGCTCGAAAAACAGTGTTTATCGGTGTATTTGAAAGCTACAAATGGTGGCGGACACTGTTGATTATGTTAAGTTTGATAAAGTGAGATAAAACTAAAAAAAACTATACAAAATACTGTCACAAACCCACCGATTATGTCAGCCTATGTCATGGTAACATATATTCGGTGGGGTTTTGACACTGTATTGTATAGTTTTTAGTTTTCAACTTACTTTCCCAAACTTAACGTATTCAACAGAGTCTGCAACCATTTCTGTTTTTCGAGCTGATTAAACATTTTACTTCACATAAAAAACACTAAACAATTATCCAGTTAGGTAGAAACATAACTTACCTTTGCTTTCATTTATTTGTTTTTGGACAACTTTTCGAATCTGTGTATAGTAACCCCCATCACTCAAATATCAATTACTAACTCACATTTTTGTACACAGAAAACAAAACAACAACAAAAAATTTAGCGTTTCAACATTTTTGCTTCGTTCAGCTTTATCCACTGATTGTTGGTCGAGCCCAAGCCATGATTGACGGTAATCTCGAGGATCAGAATCCAATTCTGCAAGATTACCATTTTTTTTCATTTTCGCCTTTTTTTTTAAAAACCTTTTGGAGTGGATTGCTGTACTAAGAATATAAGAAACATGCATTTTCTCTTTTTATTAGAATTTTCCATTACACCAAATTAAGCCACAGCAACGCGTGGCAGGGTACAGCTAGTATATATATATATATATATATATATATATATATATATGTATATATATATATATATGTATATAATAGGCAGTCCAATATAAACTGTAAGCCATATAACATAAAATTCTGTTTCATCGCTGAACCGTATAAATTGAACGCACGCAGCTTAACTTAAAAGTGTACACATCAGTTTATATGAGAACTTGGACTGTATTGTTGAGCACTCTAAGCTGAAATTAAAGTCGGTCAATTAAGCCGACATGCGCAGATCATGATGTTATAATCATAAGGCCACTCAAGCCGTCTAGACACATTTATATAAATGTCAGTGTTAGCTGTATTTCTCGCGGTTAACGTTAGTCGTGTGGTTTGTTCCTTGCTGATTGAATCAAGGATAGTTTTGTGGCCGGGTTGGAATCTCCCCACCGATTGTAATCGTCACTCCCTCTTCTGATGATTCCTGAAAATATAAAACACTAATGTCCGTAGGTATTAAAAATAATTATAGTAATAATTATATATATATATATATATATATATATATATATATATATATGTAAATGACAAAAGGTCTATATTTCAAATTTCAGGACTTTGTCTTACTGCCCATTTCATTAAGCATGTTAAAATGTTCAATGCTTGTCAGCACCTGTTTCGTATCATAGAATCATTCATGCAATTATTATGTAAGATTTTGGATTTATTCCGCCATTACTCATCAGGAGAAAAAGAACTCAACTTTAAAAGAAAATATACGAATATGGCATGATTACAGAATCTTAAAATCGGAAGAAAAGATAAAATTGAGTTTTCTTTTAGTTATGCTATCTTTGAGTTTTATTTGTGTATACTCTCTAGTTACATCGAACTGCATAGATTAAATTCCCCCCCCCACACACACACATATATATATATAGGTTTATAATGTACAAAATCAACTTTTTGTGGGTAACATCGAATGGAAACAACATCTGATGAGTTGGTGGTAACCAGGAAATTTTTATGAACACATAAAATCATAAAGTTGCCATCCCATTAACGGAACAGCTGTAATGAAGAAACTCAAGATGAAATAAACAAAAGTTACAAAAAAGAAAAAAATGTAAGTCTTTGAATTTCAACACGTTTTGTACTATATATGTGTGACCTTGCAACGTGGTCTTACACGACCTTGAACCTCTTATCGCGGCCCAGTTATGATCTGCACCCTGGTCGGTACAGTTATGATATGTCGACTGGGCAACCAGATCTGCCAACCGTTAGTACGTCGCGTCACCCAGTGAGTTCTTCGTTAAGGCGTTGGGGATTCTTCTCGGATGCTCGGTCCTCAAGGCCTGTTCTCCGTGGATCGTCTGGTTATTCTGGGTATTCGTTGACGGATACGGTGTCACAAATGGCAAATAAAGAAATATACACATATAGGGATCAACGCACATCAGCAACAAAACTCCGGAGGTTGGTTAATATAATATATATTTCGGAAATTCATAAAAGAAGTATTTACAGCATATACATATAGTTGACAATTAATTCAAGCAAGCAGTTAGTTCTACAACTGAGCTTCTGTTGTTGAAATACCTGGTCGGTATCGCGGACTTTGCGTAATTCTCGTTAAGTGATCGACACGTTACAAGCGTTGAGTTATCAGGCAACAAGCGAGGGGGAGAGAGAGGAGAGGTGATTCTGCCGAGACGGAACAACTCGACTTAGCTCTCTTTGACTCTGATTCCCAATCTCAGACCCGGACTCTCACTTAATCTCTGATTTTTCATTTCTTTTATAATACAATTATGGAATGATGACGACACCCATGTTCGTCATCGACCAATCAAATTGCTTGATTATAATTCGACGGGGCCTTTTCTCATTGGTTGATTATACTTCGACAGGGCCCTTTTTCATTGGTCCATTTCCAAAATTGGATTGACTCTTCCTTTAATTAACGCCCAACTTACACGTTGTATTATTTAACTCCTCCCTGGCTTACTAATGGAATTTTTCCATATCCGGGAAAATTATTTTTCCTTTGACTTAAAGTAAATCACGCGATTTTATTTGTTTTAAAATTATCTATTGATCTCATTTTTCGCTTTGATAATTCAAAGGAATTTTAGTTTATCTTTGAATTAAGTTCTGGTTGTCGACCATTCTATTATATCAGACATTTTGATTACGTCAAAAGACCAAGAATGCATTTGTCGCTTTGAACTTATCGGACAACACATTTTCCCATCCGAGCAAAAATATTTCATAACTTCAATTTTCGTTCGACCTGATTCACCAAATGACAATTCTCGATACGTCATAAAAATATTTTTGAAATTTCGGACAATTCATTTTTTCCTATTCTTTGTTCTAAAACACAATGCCGAGTCACTGCGCGTTCTCTCAGATCAAAAACAACCCGACTTTTTCAACTGTCAAACTCACAGATCAAACTTGGCTCATAGTTTTGCCAATTGCGGGTGTGCAATCCCCAATTATCTGGTTCTTGTACAATTATGATTTCGGCTATTTCAGATCAAACGCCTGTGTATTTTTGGCTAAAATATTTTATGCATTCTTTTTCGCTTTTGAAGTTTAGAATGTGATTTAACTTTTCGCTACAAAGGCACTTTTGCCGCCGCCATCTCAACAACAGACTTAGCTCAGAATTTATTGACAAAAAAAAATTAATAATAATTTTTATTCCTTCAAAACCCGATCATCGTCCGGGAACAAAAAATTATTTTTAACCAAAAGAAACGCCACATCAACCCTACAGGTCTGATGTGGCCTCTCTTCAGTGTTACATATGCTCTGCACCTATAAAATAGATACATTGAGCTTCAATCGAAATAAACGGCGATTCAGTTTTTATCATAACAGTCTCAACCCGTTAAACGAAAACGGTATTCATTGAAATTAACAATATTTACAAAATTAAACATTTATATATATCTATAAATTCGTATTTCTGTTTGTTTGTTCACAATTTGATTAATATATACAAAACGTGTCTTACTTTAATCTTTCATTTATTTCTATATATAGTACGATATTTGGAAAAATATACAATTAAGAGATCACCTTATTTGCATATGACATTAAGAAAAATTGATTTTACTAAATAGTATCTTAGTTGATGTTTTTAGCGAGAGAATTATTTTTAGTATTCTATTTAAAATTGTTTTTTTTAAAATAAATTTGAAACAACAATTATATTGATAATATATTTAATTTAATTTTTTTAGAATTAATATTTCCAACAGCGACCTTTTTTTTTTAAACTTTTTTTTTGGAGTTATTTGTCCCTAGATGCTGTCCATAAAAAAACGTTTAACGTTTACCAAATATCATTTGGTAATTTCATTAATTTCTAGCTGGAAAAATAATTCCGTGTAGATAGAAAAAAATGTTTGCCTTTTATTGTTTTTTTTTTAATATAAAAAACAATAAAAAACTGAAAAGATTTCATTTATTTGTTTTATGTTATTGCTTACGACAATACAGAAATCGGTAAATTTTTTCCACGTAATTCAGCGTCGTTTAATACCTAAAAAATGAAACTACCCCCTTATTTACACTTTTTCCTTTTTTCGCGTTAATTTCATCGATTACAAACTTAATTTTCTAATTAAAAAGGTAACTTTATAGGACGTGACCCAGCGGCGTTCATCCCCTAAAAAAAAATGGAGATCTACTTTTTTTCAGCCTAATACATTTAAACAGCCTTTATAAATATTATTAGTTTGCAGAAGTGCAAATAAGTGCAAAAAAATTAGAAATTTTGAAAAGAAAAAAAAATAACATGTTAGTGTGGGGGATCACTTTTCTATATAAATTTAACGGAAAATGAGCACCCACCTTTTGGCCACCAAGCGTTCAACGAGACATGTCACCTCTAGCATTTTTTTTAAAGTTTGGCGATTGAGGGGAGGGAAAAACTGGGGGGGGGATAACATTAGAAACATAAAATAACGATAAATTTAATTATTTTTTATGAGACCATTCTCTACTTTCACCTAACAATTTAATAAACAAAACAAACCCAAAAATATGACGAATTCAATTTTTTTTTTGGGGGGGGGATTACATTAGAAACATAAAACGACAAATAAAAAGCAAATCGAAAAGCCCCCCCCCCCTAAAAAAGCATATTTAAAATTTCCTTTATTTACAAAAAAAAAAGCCAGTAAAAAAAGTGCCCTTACAAAAAAATAAAGTTAAATGTGTAGTTTAGCGGTATAAGTTATTTGACGGACAAAAAAATTATAAAAACTATTTTTGTATAAAACATTATTAGACCCAAAGGCTGAAATAAAAAAAAATAATTTTTATGTTTTTGTTTAGCATTTTTTATTAGACTAAATATGCACGCCTTACACATTTAAAATTTGGCTTTCTTTAGGTTTGGCAGATTGGCATTTTTAAGGCCAAATTTGGCTTTTTTACTCTCTTTCATTACAAAAAAATATGGCGGCCAAAAATGAAAGAGCTTAAAAAGGCCAATCTGCCAAACTGTAGAAAGGCCAAATTTTAAAAGCAATATAGCGGCCTTGAATAATGAATATAAGTGATAAAAAAATAATAAAAATGAAATTTTTTTCTGGTTTTATTTCAACCTTTGTGTCTAACAATGTGTTTTATATAAAATAAATAGTTTTTTTTTGTCTGGTAAACACATACGCGCAGAAATATAAAATATAAATTAATATAAAATATAAGAAAACTACCAACTTCTACATGTATGAATATACATAAATGCATGCATAAAATCTATACACTCATACACCCGCATACATATATACATAGACATACATACACATAAAATGTATATATACAGTTCCATATTTTGACACTAAACTAAACGCACATCCATATAATATACATAAATACCTATACACGTAGTTACATCTACACACATATATCTACATATATAACCATCTACACACCCGCATATCATATACGTATGCATAAAAACATAAACATACACACACACACACACACACATATATATATAGTACATTTACTTACGTGCATACACATACACAGAGGAAACTATTTCTACACAAAACATGAATAAAGCTATGATTTATTATAGATACTTGTATCTTGGAATTTCAGTTTCCATGGGTAATTCCTGGTCTGAAGACGTAATCTCCCCAATAACGGGTGATTACAGAGATATGTATGCACATATGTAGCCATCAATGTTTGTATGAATTTAATATATATACACACACACACACACACACACATATATATATATATATATATATATATATATATATATATATGTGAAAATTATAATATTGCTTTCTTCTTCTGGAAAAAATGTAAGAAAAATAAAGCCTTCGACTTTGGAATATAGCAAAATAGTTATTTTTGTATATGTTCCTTTGTTATAGCTTAACTATGAAGCTTTTAATTAAAAAAAAATGGATAGGTATACACAAATAGAAAAATATTGGCAACAGCGCACATTTTTGACATCTCTCTCCTCCGCTTTTTTCTCTTTCTCTCTCTCTCTCTCTCTCTCTCTCTCTCTCTCTCTCTCTATATATATATATATATATATATATATATATATATATATACAAATATATATATATATATATATATACAAATATATATATATATATACAAATATATATATATACAAATATATATATATATACATACATACAAATATATATATATATACATACATACAAATACATATATATATACATACATATATATACGTACATATATATACATATATATACATACATATATATATACATACATATATATACACATACATATATATACATACATACATATATATACATATATACATACATACATACATATATATATATATATATGCATATGTATACATATATATACATATATATACATACATATATATATACATACATATACATACATATATATATACATACATATATATACATACATATATATACATATATATACATACATATATATATATACATATATACATACGTATATATATATACATACATACATATACATACATATATATACATACATATATATATACATACATATATATACATACATATATATATATACATATATATGATGATTGCAACGTCTTGTCAGACGAGTGCCACTCCCTCAGACATTTAAAATCCATGAGCCCAAATGTCTGAGGGAGTATTTATACAAATACGATGTTAAAGAGTCTTAGCTTTGTACGACAGCTAAGTCTCTCTCTCGGTTCAAAATGTTGAGATCCAGCAACAAGCAAGAGCAAGATAGCCAGCAACAAATTAAACTGCAGACCAGCTTAATACGGGTACTGGTCTTCCGCTTTATGGTTTTTTAAATCAGAGATTTGCTTCTCCTAGAAAGGTTGCCTTCACCACGGCTTACGGGAGCCCTCTCTACCCCAATACACATATACACACACACACAAATATACACGGTGCTAGTTGGCCGTTGACCCAGAAAAAGAGTTCATTCGCCCTTTGGAAGGTCTTGTTTTTAATCCTTCAGGGAGACTAGCCGCCCTCCTCACCAAACGAGTCTGGTGGGGGAACCAGTTTAGTCGCCGGTGACCCGACCATGAGGCAGGTAGTTCTGGGTTACATGGTACCAGTAGCATATGACATGACCTGACACAAACATACATACATATGACATGACCTGATACATACATACATACATATATATATACATACATATATATATACAGACATATATATATATACATATATATATATGTATATATATATATATATACATACATACATATATATATGTATATATATATACATACATATATATATATATATATATATATATATATATATATATATATATATGCTGCCCCAAAAGAAACTGAAATAATCAAATATAAGATAGAACAATAGAATCACCAAACTATCGAAAAAAGATTTCAGAAAATCTAGATTAACTCTACTAAAGTCATCATGCGTCGTTACACCATCAAGGAGTTGATATTTATCATAGTGTGGTACTTACAGTTGAATTTTAATTTCAAATCCGTCAGCTTCTTTTGGGACACAATTGAAATGAAATTCAGTAAATTAAAAATTAAAAATTACGACAAATTTATTATTCGGCAAGGAATACAAAAGATTTAAAGTTTTTTCACTTAATTCATGGATTTTAAATAAATGGCTAGAGTAAATATTTTAGCAAAGTACTGTTTATAGCCAGTCATAAATTTTGCTATTTAAAATAGACTGAAAAAAACTAACAAGCTTGCATCAAAAGCCTAAAAGAAGCCAGAATTAAAAAAAAAAGGATTTTCCATGGTGTAGTCAGGTTCGATGAAAAACCATAGACACAATCGTTAGATCCAAAGCAATGAAGAAAGGTATAATCCAAATAGAGGGACGTATTAAGCAATCCATTAAACGTTATTAGATCAAATTCATTGCAGACTGTAATATTTTCACAAACGTATTGTACGAAATATTTTTTTAAACGTTTGTTAGATGATGTTTATTGAAAATTTTCTTATACAATTAATACATTTTAATTAATATTTAAATTAATATATTAAAAATATGAAGATTATAATAGGACACTACAAGAGAGAAAAAACATCGTAAGGTCCCATCAAATATGAAAATATTAATGAAATATAACATATTTGATCTAGACTAATTACTAATGGTAATTGGGTTTTTGGGACATTTCCAACTATTATACGAAAGACTTTTTATAACATTTGTTAGATGATGCTTACTGGAAATATTTTTTATACAATTAGTATTTTGCTAACGTAGCTTGTGGAAATTCCACAGGGGTCTACTTCATATGTAATATATTGATGTTGCCATTCTGTAAATATTCAGCGTAAATGGAGATGCCCAGATATTTTTGTAGCCTTTTTGTTAAAACTGCAAAAAGTATTTATCTAAGCTGGCAAGGACACACAGCGTAGCCCAGCCATAAAGTACGCTTTAATACGCTTTTTTTATTTTATTTTTGTAGATGTCGTATACATTATTATAGAATTAATGTTCTATCGATTTTTATATATTATAAAGTGGCGACTTCTAAAATAAAATAAAAAAAAACTATATCCATATGACATGGGTGTATCAGCTATAATCGAAACCGAAACCAAAACTTATGAAGATTTCTTGATAAAATTCTTTATAAAAACTAATTACTGGAGTGCTACCAGCTATAATCGAAACCGAAATCAGAACTTATTCAGAATTCTTGGTAAAATTATTTTTACAAGAAATGGAATTCCATAACAATTATATGACAGTTACTCGGATGTAAGGTGTGACACATAAAATAAATGACACACATCTAACACAAAATAAATAGCACACGCTATCCTATAAATATTTAGTTAAATTAATATATTAAAAATATTAAAATTATAATAGAATATAGGACACAACAAGAGAGAAAAAACACTATAAGGTCTCATCAAATATGACAATATAAATGAAATATAAAATATTTGATCTAGACTAATTAGTAATGGTAATTGGGTTATTAGGATCACCGTAACCTAGACATTTACATCGGGTTAATATCAGGTCCCAAAGAAAATGTAATAGAAATAGAAGAAATAGGAGACAGCGAAAGAAGGAAAACAGAAAAGGAGTCATTAATACAAATTTTAAAATTCAGAAATATACTTATGTTTGTGTGCGCACGCGCGTGTTTATACTAATGGCATGACGTTATTGTAAAAAAAAACAAATAGGAATATATATATATATATATATATATATTATATAATCTTCATATTCCTTTTTGTTTTTTACAATAACATGGATATATATATATATATATATATATATATATATATATATATATATATATATATTCCTGATATATTCCTGATTGTTTTTTTTTTACAATAACGTCATGGATGACGTCATATCATTGAGTATATATAAATAAAAAAAATGACTCTTGCTAGCCAAAAATGGAGATACTCACAGCCATTAGTACACACACACACACACACACACACACACACACACACACACACACACACACACACATATATATATACTTACATAGTCAAAATAAATAATTTATATATATGTATATTATACATCCGTGTGTATATATATATATGCATGTGCTTGTATATATATATATATATATATATATATATATATATATATATATATATATATTTTTTTTTTTTTTTTTTTTTTCTAAACGAAAAGGAACGGCAGAGCGTGTCGGTTGCATGAACCATGTAAGTTGCCTAAAATGGTGTGTTTTCTTAGTTTTTTTCTCAATGTAAACATCTGATAAGTACGTGACTAAATATGCAGCAATAACAATTTTGCAGACTTTTTTTTTTACACAGAAGGCACAACTTATCAAGGCCAAGAGGCCACTCGAGGATAAGGGTTAATGAGTATACATTAGCCAATGTGATTATAGCGTAGTAAACATAAGTAGTGGAAATTTCGTCAAATTAAGTATAAAACTAGTTTTAGAGATGATTGGTCGGATTATGTGACTTTTTTCTTTACACAGGCATCAACACATTATCAAGGCCAAGAGGCCACTCGAGGATAAGGGTTAAAGAGTGTACAGTAGAAATTGAACAATATAGTAATCAATTCGGTAAATTTGATAACTTATATGGAACGGCTCATCAAGAACTTGTTTACGTTAGACTTGAAGACAACCATATTGTAGTCAGCCAGAAAGCAGGAAAACGGAAGACAATTCCACAGGCGTGCAGTTCTTAGAAAGAAGCTTTGTTCATGGAATCTACGTTTAGGTTTAGGCACAGATAAAGAGTGGGGGAATTATTGATAGTGTTTTCAGCTAGACGAGTGTTTCTTGTGAAAGTTTAGCGAGGGGGGACCATAGACTGAAGCTCAGTCGAACACTTTCTATGAAAATAACGATACATCAGAGACAAACTCGCAACATCTCTCCTCTGAGGTTCTTCTTTAGGTTGCAGGGAAGAGAAAAGGACATCTCCTACGAGGCTACGAAGTCTATTTTGAACTCTATCAAGACAGGACTTTTCTAGCAGCTCCTGCCCAGATGTGGCAACAGTATTCCATCCATGGCAGAACAGTGGTTCAATAAAATTGTGGGGTCTGCGTTCGCGCCTGGTCCACAAAGTATGGAAATAAAAAATTAAAAAATTAAAAAAAAAAGGTTTACAAGGGTTTTTGATATAGATGTACTTAATAATACTTTAATAAGTATGTTTTAACTTAAATAGGAATGGTATAATAAAATTGTGGGGTCTGCATTCGCGCCTGGTCTCCATAGAATGGAAATAGGCACAAACTTTCATAAAGACTTTTCATATCTATCTGTGCAAGTATACTTTGATTATTATGTTTCAGTTTGAAGAAATATGGTATAATAAAATTATGGGGTGTTCGTCTGCACCTGACCTCCATAGAATGCAAATATGTCACAAAGTTTAACAAGGTTTTTTAATATAGATCCACGGAATATTGTGATAAGTGTTTCAGTGTGAACAGGTATGGTATAATAAATTATGGGATTTATCTATTTTATTTTTACTTTCATCATATTTTGCTTTGGTTTTGATACCCCCAAATTCAACCCAAATTTACAACCCTTCCTTTTCATAAGCTATCATACTATCATCAACCAGAGTCCATTTTCTGTAGGCTGTTTTTGAACCTAGTCAACGACGGGTACTTTTGCTAGTATATATATATATATATATATATATATATATATATATATATATATATATATATATATGTATACACAGGGTGCCCCCCCCAAAAAAAAACAAAAGCTAAATGGAGGCCATCTAGAACATATTCTGTAGAACGGAGAAAAAAAGACCAAAGGCCCTAGTGTTTTGATGAGATGTCTTGAATATAATAAACTAGTTATGACCAAAGTTTAATTTCATTCAGACAAAACACTAAGAAACGGGGCCTAATTATAGTTGGGCCCGTTTATTTGGGGTCACCCTGTATATAAACATATACTTTAAAGCATATTTTCTATAAATTCATTTCCAAATCACCACAATTAATTAAGTTCAATATACACACACACATATATGTATGTGTGTGTTTGTACGTGTGTGCGCGTGTGTGTATATAATGTGTCTGTTGTAGGGAGGTTTGTGTTGCTCATGACGATAACTCAGTAACTGCGTGTCAGCACATGTCATCAGTCAAGTGTTGTCCAGCGATGCGTGGATTTGAATTGTAAGTAGACATTCTCATAGAAACCTCAATAAAGCTGTATCCAAACGGAACAGTCACACTTCACTGGTTTTTAACCATCAGAAATCAGAAAAAAAAATCCACAACAACGACAAAAGCAAACATTAAACAAAACAAAAATCTGGAATATTTCCAAGTAACTATGAGAAACAAAGAATCATATTCTGTTGGTTATTCGCAGGCTTGTCTTTTTTCTGTTGTTCTTGGCCTTCGGACCGGGATCAAAGTGTAGTATCTGTCCGGCAGATACTGCAAGCAAAGACCATATGTGGGGGCGACCCCACATATAAGACCTTGGTCAATGTAGGCGCAACCCTTCATACCAATTGTCACTATCCAGCTCCCCTACTCCCCGGGGAGTTGGTCCCCATTTCCCCTTCACTCCTCACTTTAAAAATCGGCCTTGTGCCTAATTTGCTCGGTGGGGGAGCAAATAAATACCATCTGTTCCGGCAGATACTGCAAGCAAAGACCATATGTGGGGGAAACCCCACATATAAGACCTTGGTCAATGTAGGGGCAACCCTTCATACCAATTGTCACTATCCAGCTCCCCTACTCCCCGGGGAGTTGGTCCCCATTTCCCCTTAACTCCTCACATTAAAAATCGGCCTTGTGCCTAATTTGCTCGGCGGGGGAGCAAATAAATACCATCTGTTCTGCAGATGCTGCACTTAAGATAATTTGTACCAGTCAATGGAGGGGAAACCCTCTATACTGGAACAATTATTATTTTTGGTAACCAGAGTGCCCCCTTTTTGCCTATTTTAGGGGAGCTGGTTTTTACCCCACATTGAAAACGGCCTTGTGCCTGATTTCCTTTGGTGGGGAAGCAAATAAATATATTAAAACACAGAGACACATATTCTATCTTGGTTTAACCGGTTTGTTTTTTCTCTCTTTATATATATATATATATATATATATATATATATATATATATATATATATATATATATATATATATATTACTAGCGGCGGGTGTAAATATGCTTAAATATATTTTAATTTGTCAACATTTCGTATATACAGTAGAACCTCGGGATACGTTGACCATAGGATACGTTTTTTTCAGGTACGATGTGGAATACGATGTTTTTTTACGGCCCCTGATTACGGTATTTGCTCCGTGTTAGTTATAATGTCATTTGATTATATACATGTGTACTGTACTGTATTTTGTTATTGATTTTTAGTGCCGTATCCCGGGGTTCTACTGTATTACAGAGGCGTGATTTCCAAACCCCCCAAAAAGCATTTAAGTGTAATCAGCCAGAATCGAAACCGAAACTCTAGCATTCAAACCTGGTGACGTTACCACTTTTCCAACGTGACACGCATATAAACCGATCTAAAATTCAAAATAAAGTAAGATAAATGTACAAGATATTTAATGATGCTTTTCATTTTTGACCTATTTTTGGCCCCTTAAAAACCCATGGGAGAACGACCCATATAAAAATACAATTATTTTAGGCTGTTAGCGCCGCTCTGCGACTTTTGGATAGACTAGGAGATAGAGTTTGAAAATACGGAGACAGACAAACAGACAAACCAATAGACAGGCGGGCATATAGCCGTTCATATATATATATATATATATATATATATATATATATATATATATATATATCTGTGCTTAAATCAAAACGCGGATTTCATGAACAAAGCTTCTTTCTTAGAACTGCACGCCTGTGGAACTCTGTTCCGTCTGCCTGCTTCCCTCCGGACTACAACTTGGATGTCTTCAAGTCTAATGTTAGCAAATTCCTAATGAACCGCCCCCCCTAATTAAACACTTCATCAAATCTCCTCACTAACGTAATGTACTTGCAATAACCCTTATCCCTGAGTGGCTTCCGGGCCTTGATAAGTGGTGATCACTGTGTAAAAGAAAATAAAAATATATATATATATATATATATATATATATATATATATATATATATATATATGTCAGGTCATGTCATATGCTACTGGTACCATGTAACCCAGTACTACCTGCTTCATGGTCGGGTCACCGGCGACTAAACTGGTTCCCCCACCAGACTTGTTTGGTGAGGAGGGTGGCTAATCTCCCTGAAGGATTAAAAACAAGACGTTTCAAAAGGCGAATAAACACTTTTTCGGAGCCAACGGCCAACTAGCACTGTGTGTGTTTGTGTGTATGTGTGTGTGTGAAGTCGTGGTGAAGGCAACCTTTCTAGGAGAAGCAAATCTCTGATTAAAAAAAAAACCATAAAGCGGGAGACCAGTACCCTCATTTGTTGCTAGCTATCTTGCTCTTGCTTGTTGCTGTATGTCAACAGTTTGAACCGAGAGAGAGACTTAGCTGTCGTACAAAGCTAAGACTCTCTAACATCATCTGTGTATAGATACTCCTTCAGACATTTGTCTATTAAAATGGTCCTGTGGCTATGGAAGTCATTTTTGGGCTCATGGACAGTAAGTGTCTGAGGGAGTGGCACTCGTCTAACAAGACGTTGCAATCATCATATATACCTGAAGAAAGTGCTCAATACTATTGCAGAGCAAATATATGTTTTATTCTTTATTACCGTTTTATCTGCTTAGTTACACATGTCTCGGTTAGCGAATCGTATTAAACGATCCAGTAACTTCATCAGACATTGCAGAAAATGTAATGTCTGATGAAGTTACTGGATCGTTTAATATGATTCGGTAACCAAAACATGTGTAACTAAGCAGATAAAACGGTAATAAAAAATAAAACATATATTTGCTCTGCAATAGTATTGAGCACTTTCTTTAGGTTTTTACTAATTACCATATTTGCTAAATATATATATATGATTAGTTTTTCTTTTGGAAAAAGAATTCCAGCAGAGTGCTCAACTAAAAGGAAAATCAAAAATGTAAGAGCGTAATTATATTTTGTGTACAGAAAGTTGTTAGATGAGACAAATCATTGGTACCGTCGGTTTCAAGCCGGATAATTAGGACCGTTTAAGATATCCCTATCAAGCTCTCTTCGGCCAATACTCATACCCGGATAAAGTCGATGAATTAAAAAAATTCGAAAAAAATTTACTAGACCTTATCCCAAAGCTTGAATTTACACATAGATCAAATGAATTTCCAAAAACAATAGTAACTGATATAAAAAAAAAATGAAAAGAAAAAATGAGACAATTGTTTTCGCAGATTAAACGAAAAATTTATATCAAATGGAAAAGGAAAACAAATAGCTTGTACTAAACTCTATTACAGAAAAATACCAATTAGCAGAAAAAGATACTTATAAATCTATTAACCAAGAGGCTACAGAAGTAGCCACAAAGTTAGGCATAGAATACAGAGTAAATAGGTTAGCAAAGGAAAATGTGTTTATAACTACAAGGAAAATTTTAATAATAAGCCAGCCTGCAGGCTAATAAACCCGGCTAAAAGCGAGATCGGTCTAGCTAGCAAGTCTATAATTAGAGAAATAATAAAAGAGATAAAAAGGAAATCAAATCTTAATTTGTGGGTAGACACAAGCGCCGTACTGGATTTGTTTAAAAGCATAACTGAACCACACAAATGTAAATTCACACAACTGAATATCGTCGATTTTTACCCCTCAATTTCTAAGGAAATTCTAGAAATATCATTGTTTTTCCAATCAAAAATATCATTGTTTTTCCAATCAAAATATAAAAAGATAAGATAAGCTGGATAAGGAATCAATTATACAAGCAAGGCAGACCCTTTTAATTTTTGACGATAAAACATGGGTAAAAAAAATCAAATCCCGAAGACCCCTTTGATGTCGCGATGGGGTATGACAGTGCATACATCTGCGATCTGGTTGAGCTTTTCCTACTAGATACCATGAAAAATAAATCCCCAGGCCACTTTTTTGGTTTATATAAGGATGATGGACTTTGCCTATCGCGTGACTACAATAGATGCACCCTAGACAGGCTTAGGAAAGACCTGGCTGAATTTTTCAAGGAGCTAGGCTTAAAAAAAACCATAAAGACAAATTTAGATGAAGTAGACTTTTTAGATGCAACTGTAGATCTCGAGAAAAAATACATAAACGCTTCCACAACCTAAATGAAAAACTTATGTACATAAATAAGGGTTCATGCCACCCACCCACAGTGTTTAAAAATATGGTAACAAATATTAGCAAAAGAATTTCACGACTTTCTTCGAACGCTGAGTGTTCGAACAAGCAGTACCATATTATAATGAAGCACTACATAAAAGTGGGTTCGGGGAAAACATAAAATTTCAACAGACTCAGGATAAAAGAGAAAATAAAAAACGAAATAGGAGACGGATGATAATTTAGTTCTTACCTCCGTTCTCATTGAATACAAAAACTAGAGTAGGACATTTTTTTCTCAGACTTCTAGATAAGCATTTTTCAGAAAAACGCAAACTGAATAAAATTTTTAATATAAATACTCTGAAAGTTAGTTCCTCAACAGAACCATCAATCAAGTCGATCATATCTAAGGAACCAAGAAAGATAGATAACGCAGGCTGCTCTTGTAGGACCAAAAATATTTGCCCATTGGAGGACAATTGTAAAGCTGAATCCTTTGTTTATGAGGCCACAATAACGGACCAATCTACAAACATACCGGAAAATATATAGGTATGACACAAGGCTCATTTAAACAAAGATACTATGCGCATATGAGCTCCTTTAGAGCTAAAACAAGGATAAATACAGCATTAGAAACCCGGGAGCTTAAAGAAAAGTATACACCTGGTTCCATAAAATGGAGAAAAATCGAGCACAAACCAGCATACGCCCCGGAATTAAGTTAATGCTCGCTCTATAATGCAGAAAATACCACATCCTCTGGGCAATAAGGAATAAGATGTTTAAATGTGAGGAGTGAATCTTTGAAAATGTGTACACATAGAAGGAAAGCACTCCTAATAAACTGGGTCAGTGAAAAAGACAAAACCTAGATTTTGATTATATATATATATATATATATATATATATATATATATATATATATATAACAAATTTATTAAACTTTTAAATGCTAAAATTGGTTTTAGTCTGTGAAATTGGATTTTAATCGTAAATGTATTATAGATTTCAAATTATTGTATTATATAAATTTAAAAAAAGGAGATGAGTATTGGCTGAAGAGAGCTTGATATGGATATCTTGAACGGTCCTAATTATCGGGCTCGAAACCGACGGTAACAATGACTTATCTCATCTAACAACTTTCTGTATACAAAATACAATCTATCTATCTATCTATCTATCTCTCTCTCTCTCTCTCTCTCTCTCTCTCTATATATATATATATATATATATATATATATGTATATATATATATATTTTTTTTTTTTTGCGGGGTACAAAATTTTATTATGGCTATGTAAAGATTAAATTTAAACTTGTTCGTAAACATTTATTTTAGATTGTGAAATTAAAAAATAAAAATGAATGTGTCAGCTGACCGGTTTCGAAGCTCACTCAACGGAGCTAAAGTCGAGCTTAATTACGTTTTAAAACGAAAAGGGGGCGGGGAACAATGAATCGGAGATGAAAAAGTAGGGGGGGGAAGGAATATATGTATATATATATAAAAAAGGGGGGATGAATTATTAAATTATTTTATTTTTTAATTTCACAATCTAAAATAAATAATGTTTTCGAACAAGTTTAAATTTACTCTTTACATAGCCATAATATATATATATATATATATATATATATATATATATATATATATATATTGCAATTATGAGGGAAGACTTTCTAATTCATGATTAGAAGTAAAATGCCTTTTAAAATAAAGAAAAAGGCGCAAAGAAGAGGAAAGAAAAATACAAGGAGTCAGCTGACTTTATTTTTCTTTTTACTGTATCCCCCCCCCTAAAAAAATCTTGAATATATATATATATATATATATATATATATATATATATATATATATATATATATATATATATATATATAAGTAAAAGGTATTCAGGAGGAAATACTCTCGTGAATTCTACGTGGTTATTAAGAGTGCTCAAAAAAATAGAGACATATTTTTATTGATATAGACAACGCTACACTAGACATGCTAAAAGTTTCGGGCAAGTGGTCCGTCAAGACCACAAGTATTTGTCAGGTGACTTAATAAAGTTTGTATTCCACTGAAGAAGTTCACTTCTGGTGTTGATGCTTGGCATGTCCTCAGATGTATTTCGAAGTTGAGGTTTTAATTTTAATGAATAATTGTTTTAAAATTCGATACGGTGTAAGGCGCCGGTCGAATTCAATAGAATTTAATTTTAATGAACAATTATGTTTATTTAAAAAAAAAAAACTTGTATTCGTCTGGTCTTAACAAAACATTTAAATTTAAATTAAACAGTGTACTTTCTAAATATTTTCACACACACACACGCACACACATACATATCTACTATTATAGAAAAGTCACTTTGTGTGTTTAAGTGTAATTTGTCTTCCGTTTTCCTGCTTTCCAGCTGACTACAATATGGTTGTCTTCAAGTCTAACATAAACAAGTTTTTGATGAGCCGTTCCATGTAAGTTAACAAATTTACCGAATTTCCATTACTAACGGTTACTATATTGTCCAATTGTCTACTGTACACTCTTTAACCCTTATCCTTGAGTTGCATCTTGGTTTTGATAAGTGTTGATGCCTTTGTAAAAAAAAAAAGTTTTTCCTGATAGATTCTGAAACGGCTGAGCCTATCTTTTGCAAATTTAACACAAAGCTAATTTATATGTCTGGCAGTGTTCTTAGATATAATTTGTACAGAAATAAATCGATAATTATCGAATATCGACAAAATGCAACCCCCAAAATACTTTTTCTTTGTTATGGATAAAAAAAGAAGAATTTTTATAGGGGAATGTTTTACGTAACAACACCTGCAAGACACAATAATACCGTAGCAAATCATTTCTTCTTAAAAAGAAAGACAGATTTATTGGCATCTGGGTATATGGCTCAATAGTAGATAATTCGATTACGGAACGAATGAGCCCCTGTTCAAGCACGGGTGTACTTCATCATTTTAGATTGATTTTTTTCCTATTAATGAGTCCAATATACGATAAAAGAAGATACCATTAAAAATCCCCGCAAATATTTTTTTTCGTTTGCATGTTTTAAAACTAAACATTAATCAGAAGTGACTTTTCCAGGACATTCATTATCCAGTTCAAATTTCAGCTCACGTGATTCTGTAAACAAAGGCAGGGAGAATTTGATGGACGATATTATCATTATTTATTTATTTATTTATTTTTGCGAATTCACCACTATGCAAATTATTCCTCGTAATATATACATATATATATATATATATATATATATATATATATATATATATATGCATGCGTGTGTGTGTATATATATGTGTGTGTACATATGTGTGTGTATATATATAATGTGTATATATATATGTGTGTTTATATATGTGTGTGTATATATATGCATATATATATGTGCGTGTATATATATGTGTGTATATATCTATGTGAATATATGTGTGTGTGTATATATGTGTATATATCTATGTGAATATGTGTATGTATATATATATGTGAATATATAAGGGCGTATATATGTAAATATATGTATATATATGCATATATAACTATATATGCATGCATATATATGTATATATATATATATGTATGCATGTATGTATATGTATGTATCCATATGTATATATATATGAATGGATGTGTATATATGAATGTATGTATAAATATACATATATATGAGTGTATGTATATATGAATGTATGTATATATATATGAATGTATGTATATATATATGAATGTATGTATATATATATATGAATGTATGTATATATATATGAATGTATATATATATGAATGTATGTATATATACATGAATGTATATATATGTGAATGTATGCATATATATATAAACGTATGTATGTATATATATAAATGTATGTATATATATAAATGTATGTATATATATATATGAATATATGTATGCATATGAATGTATGTATATATGTATGTATATATGTATTCATGTATATATGTATATTTTTATATGTATATAGGTATATATATATATGTATTTATGTATATATATGAATATATGTATATATATGTATATATATAAGAATATATGTATATATATGTATATATATATAAATATATGTATATATATATGTATATATATATATAAATATATGTATATATGTATATATATATATGTATATATATATGTATATATATATGTGTATATATGTATATGTATATATGCATGTATATATGTATGTATGTATACATGTATGTACATATATATATATATACGTGTATGTATGTATATATATGTGTATGTATGTATATATGTATGTATCTATATATAATATATGTATGTATATATGTATATATATGTGTATGTATATATGTATATAAGTATATGTTTGTATATATGTATATATATGTGTGAATGTATATATGTATGTATATATATGTATGTATATATATGTATGTGTATGTATGTACCTATATATGCATATATATGTAGGTATATATGTAGGTATATATAAGTATGTATGTATATGTATGTATATGTATATATATGTATATATAAGTATATATGTATATATATGTATATATAAGTATGTATATATATGCATGTATACATATGTATATATATGCATGTATATAAACATTGTCCGTGGCGATGGAAAAAAGTGTCATGTGTGTAGCCCTGAAATGCTGGAAGCATGTAATAATTGATCTGCCATCATTCTATATATGCATGTGTGTGTATGTATGTATGTATGTATGTATGTTAATATATGTACTAGTGTATGTATGCGTATGTATACTTATTTGTATATGTATGCATATATGTATGTGTGTATATATTTTTATTTATTTATTTATTGTGTATATATGTTTATGTGTGTTTGTATGTATATACGTATATATATATATGTATATGTATATATGCATATATATATATGTATGGGTATAGGGGCATATATATGTATGTGTACGTATATGTATGTAACATTATTTGTATGCATGTATATGTGAATACATGTGTACGTATATGTATGTGAATATGTATGTATATGTGTGTATGTATTTGTATATGATAGCATATATGTGTATGCATATATATGTAAATGTGGGTGCATGTGTGTATGTATATGTTTGTATGTATGTTTTATGTGTATTGTGTATGTAAGGATGTGTGCATGTGTGTATGTTTATGTGTTTATGGGTATGTATGTGCCTATATGTGTGTATATGTATATATATGTATGTATGCCAAGGACCGTCTTCAATGTCTTGTCTTCTTGAGCGTGTAAATTCGCTGGCAGGACTAAAAAAAAAGGTTATTTTCGGGCTCATGGATTTCAGTGACTGAGGAAGTGGCACTCGTCTGACAAGACGTTAGAATCATCATATATATGTATGTATTTATATATGTATGTATATATATCTATATATATGTATATATATATAGATGTATGTATATGTATGTATATATATCTCTCTCTATATATATGTATGTATATAAATGTATGTATGTATGTAAATGTATGTATATATATAAATGTATGTATGTATATATATATGTACGTATATATATATGGATGTATATATATATGTATGTATGTAAATGTATGTATATATATAAATGTATGTATGTATATATATATGTACGTATATATATATATGGATGTATATATATATGTATGTATATATATAAGTATGTATATATATCTTTATATATGTATTTATATATATCTATATATATGTATGTATATATATGTATATATATGTATATATGTATATGTATATGTATATATATATGTATATATAAGTATATATATGGATATCTATATATATGTACATATATATGTGTATGTATATATATGTATATGTATGTATATGTATATATATGTATATATGTATATATAGGTATATATATATGTATATATGTATATATAGGTACATATATGTGTATATATATGTATATATATGTACGTATATATATGCATATATATATGCATATATATATGGATATATATGTGTATATACATGTATATATACATGCATATATATACGTATGTATATGTATATATATATATGTAAATACATATATATATATAGGTATATGTATACATATGTATATGTATGTATATGTATATATATATGTATATGTATATGTATATATATGTAAATATATATATATATATACGTAAATATGTATATATTTATATATATGTAGATATGTATATATGTATATATATGTATATGTATATATATGTTATATATATATGTATATATTTATATACATGTACATGCATATATATTTATATATATGTATATGTATATATATTTATATATATATGTATATCTATATATATGTATATGTATATATACGTATATGTATATACATATGCATATATATATGTATATATACGTATATGTATATACATATGCATATATATATGTATATATATGTATATGTATATATACGTATATGTATATGCATATATGTATGTATATGTGTATATATATGTGTATCTATATATATATATATGTATATATATGTGTATATATATGTATATATATGTATATATTTGTGTATGTATATATGTATATATATGCCTATATATATGTATATATATGTATATATATGTATATATATGTGTATATATATGTATGTATATGTGTATGTATGTATATATATATGTATATATATATGTATATATGTATGTATATACATACATATATACATATATATATATACACATACATATATATACAAATATACATCCATACATACATGCATATATACATACATATATACACACATATATATACATATATACGCATATATATATACATATATATGTATATATACATGCCTATACATATATATGTATACATGTATATATATGTTACGTATATATGTGTATATATATGTGTGTATATATATGTATATATATGTGCATATATATGTATATATATGTTTATATGTATATATATGTATATATATATGCATATATCTATGTATGTATATATATATGTATATATCTATGTATGCATATATATGAATATTTATATGTATATATATGGATATATATATGAATATATATGTATATATATGAATATATGTGTATACATATGAATATATATGTATATATATGAATATATATGTGTATATATGAATATACATGTATATATGTATATATATGCATATATGTATATATATATGTATATATGTGTATATATGTATATATATGTATATATATATGATTATATATATGTGTACATATATGTATATATATGTGTACATATATGTGTATATATATGTATATATATTTATATATATGTATATATATGTATATATCTGTATATATATGTATATATCTATAAATGTATATATATGTGCATATCTATATATGTATATATATGCATATATGTATATATCTATATATGTATATATATGTATATTTATGCATATGTATACATATGCATATATTTGTATATGTATATATATATGTATATATTTAAATATGTACATATCTATATATGTATATATATATGTATGTATCTATATCTGTATATATATAGATATATAGGTATATATATTGGTATATATAGGTATATATATGTATATATAGGTATATATATGTATATATAGGTATATATATGTCTGTATATAGGTATATATATGTGTATATATATGTATGTATATGTATGTATATATATGTGTATATATGTATGTATCTATATGTATGTATATATATGTATATATGTATATATATGTATATATATGTATATATGTGTATATATATGCATATATATATGTATATATATGTATGTATATATATGTATGTATATATACGTATGTATATATATGTATGTATGTATATATATGTACGTATATATGTATATATATGTATATATATGTATATATATATCTATATACATATATATGTATATATCTATGAGTATATATGTACATATATGCACATGTATATATATATGTATATATATGTATATATACGTATATATATGTGTATATATACGTATATATATGCATATATATGTATATATACATGTGTATATATATATGTATATATATGTATATATATGCATGTATATATATATGTATATGTATATATATGAATATACATGTATTTATATATGTATATGTATATATATGTATATATATGTATGCATATATATGTATATATATGTATATATATGCATATATATATCTGTATATATATGTATATATATATTTATATATATGTATATATGTATATATATGGATGTATATGTATATATATATGTATGTATATGTGTATATATATGTATATGTATATGTGTATATATATGTATATGTATATGTGTATATATATGTAAATGTGTATGTATATGTATATGTGTATATATATGAATATATATGTATATATATGAATATATATGTATATATATGAATATATATGTATATATATGAATATATATGTGTATGTATGAATATACATGTATATATGTATATATATGCATAGATGTATATATATATGTATATATATGTGTATATATGTATATATATGTATATATATGATTATATATATGTGTACATATATGTATATATATGTGTACATATATGTGTATATATATGTATATATATTTATATATATGTATATATATGTATATATCTGTATATATATGTATATATCTATAAATGTATATATATGTGCATATCTATATATGTATATATATCTGCATATATGTATATATTTATATATGTATATATATGTATATTTATGCATATGTATACATATGCATATATTTGTATATGTATATATATATGTATATATTTTAATATGTACATATCTATGTATGTATATATATGTATGTATCTATATCTGTATATATATAGATATATAGGTATATATATAGGTATATATAGGTATATATATGTATATATAGGTATATATATATATGTATATATAGGTATAAAAATGTCTGTATATAGGTATATATATGTGTATATATATGTATGTATATGTATGTATATATATGTGTATATATGTATGTATATATATGTATATATATATATGTATATATGTATATATATGTATATATATGTATATATGTATATATATGTATATATGTGTATATATATGTATATATATGTATATATATGTATGTATATATACGTATGTATATATATGTATGTATGTATATATATGTACGTATATATGTATATATGTATATATATGTATATATATATATCTATATACATGTATATGTATATATCTATGAGTATATATGTACATATATGCACATGTATATATATGTACATATATGCACATGTATATATATATGTATATATATGTATATATACGTATATATATATGTGTATATATACGTATATATATGCATATATATGTATATATATATACATGTGTATATATATATATGTATATATATATGTATATATATGCATGTATATATATGTATATGTATATATATGTATATATATGTATGTATATATGTATATATATATATGTATGTATATATGTATATATATATGTATATATATGTATGCATATATACGTATATATATGTATATATATGTATATATATGCATATATATATATCTGTATATGTATATATATATATTTATATGTATGTATATATGTATATATATGGATGTATATGTATATATATATGTAAGTATATGTGTATATATATGTATATGTATATGTGTATATATATGTATATGTGTATGTATAAGTATATGTGTATATATATGAATATATATGTATATATATGAATATATATGTATATATATGAATATACATGTATATATGTATATATATGCATATATGTATATATATATATGTATATATATGTATATATATGTATATATATGTATATATATGATTATATATATGTGTACATATATGTATGTATATGTGTACATATATTTGTATATATATGTATATATATTTGTATATATGCATATATATGTATATATCTGTATATATATGTATATATCTATAAATGTATATATATGTGCATATCTATATATGTATATATATATATGCATATATGTATATATCTATATATGTATATATATGTATATTTATGCATATGTATACATATGCATATATTTGTATATGTATATAAATGTATATATTTTAATATGTACATATGTATATGTATGTATCTATATCTGTATATATATTGATATATATATAGGTATATATAGGTATATATATGTATAT
>NC_136507.1:80650044-80677544 GCF_053919585.1 Euprymna scolopes
AATAAAAGTTGAATTTTGTCTAATAAATTCTAAAAAAGGGATTAAATTAAAGAAAATAACAAAGTATATTATGTATTTTTAACTGGCCTTTTCGATGCAGCAATCGGATTTTAGAAAAAATAAATAACAAGGGAACAACAAACATAATTGCAAAAAACCCTTGTTCAAAATTATTGGCACGGCTTTGTTTTTCTTTTAGTATCAGTATAATATCAATCAATTTCCGGTTTACGTGCTTTCTGAACTTTTTTATAGCCATATTATGCTTGTTTAACGCTAATTCAGTGAATAATTTTTTTCAGATAATTTTTAGATAGCGATTTATTTAAACTGTTATAAGTGACTAAATTATAATTTTCAATCGCCATGGTTAAAACTAAGGAACACAGCGAAGGCGTCAGGAAGCTTGTTGTAGCATGCCATACCAATGGGGAGGGCTATGATAAGATTTCAAAGAAGCTAAACCTTCCCAAATCCACTGTTAGAGCCATAATAAACAAGTTCAAATCGCAAGGCCACGTTATGAGTTTAGAGGGTAGAGGGAGAAAAAGGATTCTTTCCCCAAGAGATGAACGGAAAATTGTTCGACAAGTAAAACAAAACCCAAGGATCTCTGTTGGGGAGATTGTTGATGAACAGAGCACCTCTGGAGTGAATGTATCTCGACATACAGTTGGTAGAGTTTTGAAGAGAGCTGGTTTAAAACCATGTCGTCCGGGAAAGACTCCCTTATTGAAGCCTATGCACCTGAAAGCAAGGCTAGCCTTTGCAAAACGTCATATTGATAAAGATGTTGCATTCTGGAAACGTGTTCTATGGACTGACGAAACGAAAATAGAGTTATTTGGCCATAATAAAGTGTCTTATATTTACAGAAAATCTGGCGAAGCTTTCCTGCCTAAGAACACCATACCCACAGTGAAGCACGGTGGAGGCAGTTTGATGTTTTGGGGATCCTTTGCTGCCTCTGGACCAGGGCAACTTGTTAAGGTCACAGGTAGCCTAAAAAAGGAAGATTATGTTAAAATATTGGATGAAAACCTGAAAGACTCTGCTAAAGAGCTCTCACTTGGTCGTCGTTGGTGGTTCATGCAAGATAATGACCCAAAGCATTCGGCTAAACTGACTAAGAAATGGCTTGAGGACAATCATATTAATGTTTTGGAGTGGCCATCACAAAGCCCAGACCTTAATCCAATTGAAAATGTATGGAGAACATTAAAATTGAGGGTAATGCAAAGGAAGCCTAAGAATCTTATTCAATTGGAGGATTATTGTCAGGAAGAGTGGGCTAAAATTACTACTGAAGAGTGCAACAACTTGGTTGTAAACTATGAAAAGCGACTGAGGAAGGTAATCAAGGCCAAAGGCTATACAATTGATTATTAAATAAATCGTGCCAATAATTTTGAACAAGGGATTTTTGCAATTATGTGTGTTGTTCCTTTGTTATTTATTTTTTCTAAAATCCGATTGCTGCATCGGAAAGGCCAGTTAAAAATACATAATATACTTTGTTATTTTCTTTAATTTAATCCCTTTTTTAGAATTTATTAGACAAAATTTAACTTTTATTTTACCGTGCCAATAAATATGATCATCACTGTATATATGCATGTGTTCATATACAAACATACATGTATGTATATAGTTTCACATGTATATACTTATATATATATATATATATATATATATATATATATATATATATATACTTATATATATATAATGGCTATGGCTATGGGAAGAGAATATTCTTTTCGTTATTTTGAATCTCTAGTATATATTATTTAATAACTTATATGTTTTTATATAGAGTGATTTAATTCTCAATTAGTTTTTCTAAGTCATTGCCGCAACTGTAGATCAGTTTGATTAAAAAATAATAAAAAAAACCATAATAATAAAATTTTAAGCAACGACACAGAACACAATTTAGGGAACAGGATAACAAAGATATGCAACTATATTAATAAATCCAAATGCCACCTTAAAGAAAAATGTCTCACAACTTCCGTAATTTATCAAGCTAATATTAGGGCCAATGAAGACTGCAAATCGTACAGCGGTCAAACTAGTAATACCTTTAAACAGAGACACACAGGCCACAAAAGCTCTTTCCTAAACCATAATTACAGAGATAAAACATCATTGGCTACATATGTATATGTATATATATGTATATGTATATATATGTATATATGTATTTATATATATGTATATGTATGTATATATGCAAATGTATATATATGTATGTGTATGTATGTATATATGCATATGGATATATATATGTATATATATATGTATATGTATGTATTTGTATATATATATGTATATATATATGCATATACATACATATACATAAATATACATATATATATACATATGCATATATACATACATATACATACATATATATACATATGCATATATACATACATATATACATGTATGTATGTATGTGCATGTATATATGTATATATATATGCGTATGTATACATGTATGTATATGTATGTATATATATATATGTATATGTATATATGTATGGATATGTATATATGTATATGTATGTATATGTATATATGTATATGTACATATATGTATGTGTATTTATATATATATGTATGTATATATATGTACATATATGTAGGTATATGTATATATATGTATGTATATGTATATATATATGTATGTATATTTATATATATATGTATATATGCATATGTATATATGTATATGTATATATGTATATGTATATATGCATACGTATATACGTATATTTATATATGTATATGTATATATATATTTATATATATGTATAGGTATATATATGTATATATATGTACATATATATGTACATATACCTATATATATGTATATATACATGCATTTATATATATATGCATTTACATATACATATATGCATTTATATATATATATATATATATATATATATATATATATATATATATTACTGCATTTACATATATATTTCAGAATGTGAGAGAATATATAATTATTTCCACAGCCAGACAACATCGCAGCTCACAAGTGCCAAAAAAACCAGCAAGCCGGAAATTCAATACTCGAGTCTCGCACTCATTTGGGCTCATCAGTTACACGTCGGTTTGGGTTATAGCTAGTTGGATGACCACGTCCCTTGTTCGGTATGAGGTAGGTTCATTCCACTGTCTGATCTTTGTCGCTAGTTGCTTGATCTGTGTAAGTTACTAGGCATTTGGTGTTTGTGTGTGGTGTGTTTTCTCAGTTAGTAGATTGCTCGCCTAGCATGGAAGAGGCTCGAGTTTCAAATCCCGAGTTCGGATGTGTCTAGCTGATGAGCCCAAATGAGTGCGAGACTCGAGTCTTGGACTTCCGGTTTGTTGGCTTTCTTGGTTCTTGTGAGCTGCGACATTGTGTTAAAATAATTATGTTATCTTTCACATTCTGAATATATATATATATATAATATATATATATATATAATATATATATATATATATATATATATATATATATATATATATATATATATATATA
This sequence comes from Euprymna scolopes, assembly GCF_053919585.1. Taxonomy (NCBI): domain Eukaryota; kingdom Metazoa; phylum Mollusca; class Cephalopoda; order Sepiida; family Sepiolidae; genus Euprymna; species Euprymna scolopes. The sequence goes on from NC_136507.1 coordinate 80,653,586, forward strand.
TATATATATATGTATATATATATTTAATGGTGAACGAAAGAAGCGAAAAGAACTGGAAATACGTGGAGACTTGTCACTCAGTCTCCAGGTAACTATAATTGACAATCATGAGGGTGTTAGTTCTAATAATCGTTGAGATCTATACGACAAACATTCCAGAAAAGTTTCCTCCGTGTGTTATCGTGAAAAGTTGAGCTGTGAACAATTAAGTTTTATAATAACCTGCGTTGATACTAATAAAAATGTTTGCTAGGTCGGAGGAGCGGCTTTTGTCTCCATTTTTACGAGAATTTCACTCTTGGAATCATTTTTAAGTGTATTTGTTTTTAGCTCAAGTGTGGTCCAAACCGTTTGCGATATCAAAGTTGACTGATAATAATAGTCTTCTTCTTCTTCTTCTTCTTCTTCTTCTTATTATTATTATTATTATTATTATTATTATTATTATTATTATTATTATTATTATAATAATAATAATAATAATAATAATAATAATAATAATAATAATAATAATACATAATATATTTTTTTGTTCCCTGTAGCCTTACTTTTAGCCGGACCTCTCGTTGATATAATCAGCCTTTCGGTGTTTTGACTCGTGAATTTTTCTGATTGGATTTTTGTATCATTCATGCAATTTTCTATAATTTCTAACCCTCTTCCTAAATCTCTTTGTTTTGTATAGAGTCGGCCATTATTATTGGCTCACAAGGAGCTTTCACATAGGTCATCAAAGATATAATTGAATACAGCCTATGGTGTTCCCTGGAAGCTGAGTGACAACAAGTCTCCTCAAGTTTCCAGTACTCTCCACCTCTTTCGATAACATTTGCAAATAAATTTGCATTATCGCAACAGCTGCTCGCCATTGATTTTTCGTTGGCAGCAGCTATTGGTCTTTGCTGGGATTTGAGTGGCGATAAGTCTCCCCAAGGTCTCAGTTTTCTTTGCACTTATTCGGCTGAGATCTGGTCAGGTCATCGGTCTTTCCTTCCTCCTTGACTCTACTTGTTTATTTGGTCTCCCTCCTTTTTTTTGGGGGGGGGCAGTGATATGACAATAGGGGTAGGGTTGGTTTAGAGAAATTATAGATATGCAGTTTCAGTGTTCTTGGTTCCATATAGTTTTTCATGTTTTGCCTTTGCAGCAGTTTGTCTGACCCGCACTTGTTGCTCCTGTATTATTATTATTATTATTATTATTATTATTATTATTATTATTATTATGTACTCACTAGGAGTCCACACAGGAGGTCGTCATTAGTGATGGAGGGACTACTACAAGTCTCTTAGATTTCCAGTATTTTCTATCGCTTTTGATAACTATTACATATGCTTTTGCATTATCACAACGGCCGATGACCATTGATTTATCGCTGGCAACAACCACTGGTCTTCCCTGAGATTTGAGTGTCAATAAAATCCCTCCAAGGTTACTACTCTCCACACTTTTCCAGTAACATACACTCTCAATTTTGGTTATATAAAAAAATGACAATTTTATTCTTGCAATAAAACTTCCAAAAATATAATATAGAGTGAGGGAGAGAGATGGTGTGTGGTGGAGTGTTGTGGGTGACGACAAACTGACAAATCTATAAGCTCGGTGTCCGAAACTCTCTCTGACTGAATTCTTTCTTGCCTGGCATTTGTTTTTATTTACAAAAAAAACTTTAGATAGGAATTTCGTTTTTCCATGCCGCATTCCACTGGCACTTATTAAATTCGTCCAAGGTCAAATTTCAATATGATTGTTTTAAAAACTTGTCAATTAAAGAATGTTGATTTCAAAGCTTCTGCACACTTCTTTCAATTGTTATGACTTTTGATGACATTTCTTGGTTTGAAGACTTGTCAACAATACTTGCGTGTGTGAACCCAGCTCCATATGCGTGTGTGTACTCAGCTATAATTCCGGCGCTGCTCAGAATACTATTCAACACTAAGACATGCGCCCATTTTTCTCCTTCCTTTTCTATTCCTCGTGGTGTTGTTCACGATCATTGAGGCGTGATGGATTTATGCTTACAGTTGCGCTATTAAGATGATATACGTAGTTGATAGCAAGTCATTAGTCTGTAGTTGCTTAGGGTCGTTCTCTTTTCTGGATCTTAACGCGTTTCTTTTTTCTGGGTTACCTAATCTGGTAAGTCTGTTGAACGTAGATACATTTTCTTCGTGATTTTTTTTTCAGTATTCTATCGTTATGTTTTACATTATGCCATTTTTCTGATGATTATATTGAGATGCTTCTTTAATTTCGTTTTCTCTTCCTTTTTCATTTTTGCTCAAACCCTTTTCCATGATGTTTTGAGGCTATTTTTTTGCATTTCTGTTGAAGTCTCGTCGTTTCTCCCGCGTCTTGTGCCAGAAGTGTTTTATTTCTGTCGAGTTAGGTTGTTTCGTTCTTCTTTTCTCTCTCTCCTATAACGTTTAGATCAACTTGATTTTCGCTGTTTTGCTTGTGCTATTAAAATGTGTATCCATATCGTCTCAAACTTTCTTTGCTGCTATCGTTTGGTTTTAGTTCTTCTTGTTTCTTATTTAGAATTTCCGCGTGGATCATGTTTACTCTTTTCTATAGTTTTCTGTTTCCCTTCCCCTTCCAGGCTTTGTCGGTTCATTTTTAATAAAGTTTTGCATCATCATCATCATCATCATCATCATCATCATCATCATCATCATCATCATCATCGATAGTTTTTTTTTTTCTATTTTTCCTACCCAGGCTTTGTCGGTCCATTTTTGAGAAAGTTTTCTTTTTCGTCGTTATCATCATCATAATTAATCTATTATCTTCAATACTCTCTGTGTTTACTACAAATAAAAATATTAATAGAACGGACATGTGTTACTGCCCTCAACTACAAGCTTTGGGATGCGATCGCTTGCCATTCTGGCTGTCTACGTTGGCTCTGTTCAATACTTCAACATTTGGTATAAGATCGTTCTATTAAATTTTCATAATTTTTCATAGGTGGCGCTGTTGTGTTGCTTCCAACCTCTTTATGTAGCCATTTTTTGTCGAATATAGTAGAACAGATACTACCATTGCTTCTTAAACTGCGCATTTTGTTGCTAGTCTAATGCCGTTCCTTGACCATAATCGTTTTTCTAGTTTTCCGAACGAAGCACATGCACTCTGGGTGCGGCAGCTTATCTCCTTGTCTGCAGAACCGTTTATAGTCAGTGTACTTCCCAGGTACTTAAAGTCTGATACCACTTTTAGTTCCTCGCTGTTTATTAGAATATAAAACAATCATGACGTTTCTAAATTTTTGAGACGACGACTGAATATCTAAATATTAATAATTTACTTGTCCGTTCGTCTAGTGCCACAAAAACAATCATCATCGCAAACATTAATTAATGAGAAACGAATTACCTCCCTTTACAGTCGCTCTTTATCAGTTAAAAATCATTAAAACCATTTCTTCTCCAATAATTAAAAAAAAAAGGGCTGACTATTAATTTACTTTTATTTCGGACTATTAGTCTCATCTTTATTAGTTGTTGTTTTTTTATCTTTTTATTGGTTCACAACGTTTCGGCCAACTTCCTCTGGCCTTCGTGGCTACGGATGGCAGTGATGGCTGAGAATGCAGTTAGGAGATTCGAAGTTCCTATCCGTCGCGGTTACCACCTGACGAAGGCCAGAGGAAGTTCGCCGAAACGTTGTGAACCAATAAAAAGATAAAAAAACAACAACTAATAAAGATGAGACTAATAGTCCGAAATAAAAGTAAATTAATATATAATGCTCATCTCAAAAAAAAATGAATTCCAATTAAGGAATAATATATATATATATATAATCGCTGACTGTTTACGGTTTCAAATTGGCTATTTTATTTTATAATTAAAAAGAAACATGTTGGGAGAAGATTGTATTTTTTGTACTATAGTTTTTTTTAAATATAAAAAAATTGCAAGTGAATTGACCTCTGTTTCTTTATAATTTATATAAAAATTATTAAAAAAAAACACAACAAAACAAAACAATGTGTTGTGCGTTTAATTTTCATTGAAAAATCTAATTTTTTAAAATCAATTCTTTAAAAAGTTGAAACAAATAACGACGAATTTAAAACACATTTTTAGTAAATTCTTTTTATTTTATTTTTAATTAATTTTATTTATATGATTTTTAAAAATGTTCAAATACCGCGGAATTTCCACGGTTTCTTCTAGTTCTTATTTTTTTTTACATCTACACACAACTGTTCTTATCTTGAGTGTTATTTTAACAACTTTTCGGTTGATGTAACCTTTGAACTTATTCAGGTGTATCTTGTGTAACTCAGGCATCTCTTTGCCGAACTCTGGAATCTGCACGAAATTTCAGACAGAACTTTTTATTTAATACAGCGTACTCTAGTTCCATCGGCTGTTACTGGGTAAAAGTCCTATGTAATTCGTAATTGTATTTTTGAGAGTAGCCTGCACTGAGGATTGAACCATCAACCTCCAGAAGTGTAACTTTTTACAACTGAGTTTTACCATATACTCTATAGCTTGGCCTTCGGGACAAGATCAAAGTGTAATATCTGTTCTTCAGGTGCTGCACTTCTATTTCTAGTTCTCTTTCGGTGGAGGAGAAATCCTTCACGACTGAGACAATTTTTATTTTTGTACCTTTTCTCCACGTTAAAAAACGACCCTAGTGTCTAACTCTGTCCCGTGGGGAGGCATAGTAAATAGGTACACCACAGATCCGAGATGAGAATAGTAGGCCGAAGATTCTGAATAATATGAAAACAATCTGTAGTAGGCTGGAAAGATGACATAAAAAAAAAATTGAATAATCAAACTTAATATATTCTATGAATCTTTGTTATCTGTCAACTATCACGACTTGTCCAAGCACGTGTTTCTCACATTGATTCCACTAACCCTAATATAAGGGTGGGCAATTTTTAATCGACTAAATATATCTAGTTGAGAAGACACACATTGATACATAAACGAGAATTTGTTTGTTTGTTTGTTTGTTTGTTTGTTTGTTTAGGTTCAAACTGAGTCAGAAAGCGTGACGGTAACTTAGGTAATATCTGATGTGTTGTTAACACGTTGTTTCTGTTTACTTATCACGACGTCCAAATGTAATACAAGATCGGTTGAATGAATCCGGTACCCCCATGGGCGACCATATTCACGAAAACACGAGGCGAGCCACACGGACAAAAATCACCCTTATACGGTTCATTTATAGCTTTTACGCGCGTGCTGTCTGTTTGCCAAAAAATTAAATAAATAAAGAGAAATCATCCGAAGTGATAATTTACAACCGTAAACTTTTGGACTGTTTCGTTTATCATTTACCAGTTCTATAATAAAGGTCAACTTACGTCGATTCAGCGCATTTCGCGGTGTCAAAGAAAACGAAGTCGTTTATTCCGTATAAATCAGATGATTCTGTTGTTAGCATTGGTTACTACGATACATTTCGTGTTTTCGGTGGCGTTTTATTTGTCTGGCTCTGATATCGATTCTGGGTAGTCGTAGGGTAGCACTGTCCGCCAAACCAACTGTGGTCTCAGTTGCAAAGTACTCAAAGAATAGAAAAGAACTTCAACTCGCCTTTTCTTTCTAACAACATTTATTTCCTTATTGTTACGACCGTGACGTCATCCACGTGATTTCGAAGGTTCTCCACACATCTTACATGATCTCGAACGTTTTCCATGCCTCTAACGTGATCTCAAACGTTACTCACACATCTCAAAGTTATCTCGTATTTGTTCGCCGTCTCTTCTGCGATCGTTCTCTTTCTCCTTTTTGTAGTCTTTTTTCTATACCGGTGACGTCATTTCGCATGTACTTGCATATAGCCGTCGGCGCTATTTTACACTAGGCCCATCCCTCTCAGTCCTTGCTTCCTACCTTTGGCGTGGAGTAAGTTTATTGTTTACTACCTGAGGCGTCCCGACCTCGGAATGCCAACGGGGCATTTCGAGGAGTGTTTAATAAGCCAGAGTGCTCCTCCTTTAGGGCCGCTGATTTGATGCTCCCTACTTTCCGACCTTGTGTCATATCTTCCTGCGGTGGAAAGGAAGTAAATATCAGCAGTTTTCGAGTAGCCTTTCTGTGCTTCTGTAAATACGCGTTCTTGCAAATCTATCACCGTGTTCTTGGATACGGCATAGTCACGCTGACACAACGATTCCTGTAAGACACCGAAGTTGAGCAACTTAAGAGTTCCAAGTGCTGTATGTGTTCTCCTCTTATCTCGACATTGTTTCCAGTTATCTATCACTTCTCCTTGCCAATGGACTCAAGCAGTATCGATTCAAGAAAGGTGTGGTTGGAGATTGCGCAATCCTTGCCTCACAATTACATGCGCAGCTATCCTTACAGTGGGTAACCATTGTCTCTTGAAACTGAACGGAGGCATCGATGTCTTATTTATTATCGGCCCTTCAAGATCACGACCTGGTACTGTTGAAATGATAGGGCTCAAACACTGCATGCCGAGATGTCAATCGGACCCAGCCTTTCACATGTTGAGAACATTTAATGAACATGTTTGAAGGTTGAGTCATGAAGCCAACGGATAAAGTTAGTAACGATAGGACTATTCCAATACTTTCCAAACCCCGGTACGATTGTAACGAAGCCACGGAAACGTGCGTAGCAGCAATGGATCTCAACGTATGCAAATGATTAAGTTTGTCGCAAGGTGACGTCACAGTAAAAGAAGAGAAGGGAAAGAAAAGCGGACAAAGAGTGTTTGAAACTACGTGGCGGAAACAGAAACTTGGAAGCACATGTCGGTGCGAGAGGAATTGTTAACACAAGATACAATGCGAACTTTTAATTTAAAAAAAATGGTTGGATAATCGTGTATCGTGGGGCGAGCTGCAGATATAGCAGCTGTTTGTAGTTGTGAACTGGTAAACATTGGAAAATTACATGCCTGTGGTTTGGTGATAAAACGACCGTAAATAAATGCCTATTGTTTTTAACTGAAAAGAAAAAGAGTCGAATTTCTTTCTTTTGTTCCTTTGTGACCGTCTCTGCACACAACGTGTTGGGCTAGAGTGAAAATGTAACGATTACCTTACATTGACAATTTAGTAGTGATACGACGATTCCAATATTTTTCCGATTCTGACACAATTACCAATTCCGATTCCGATTCTTTTTTTTATATTTCTAGATATTTAGCGATGGTGTTGCTCTTTACTGGTTAGCTAAAAAAAAAAGCGTATAATATGTGCATGTATTTTCGTGAACTCAAAAATACACTTGTGAGCGATATTTAATTTTACCGATAGCTTAAAATCAATAAATATTGACCATTTCATCATTAGTGCAAACAAATAAAAAAGGCAATTAAAAGAATCGTGTTTTGGCATCGGAAAATCGACGCAAAATTTTTCAGATTCCAATACCGGTTCCGATATTGCAAAATGGTCCGAGTTTTTTTTTTTTTATTTCTGATTTCTATTCCGATTCATCGTCTCAACATTTAAAGATAGGCCATGGCGGAGGTCCGCACTCTTTTAGATTCTTTTTTACTTTTGCTTGTGAACGCATGCTTATAAATATCTGTTTTCATCCTTGGATCTAACGAAATGAAATCCTTCTTTCCAAATGTGTCAGGGGTATAACTTTAATTAAATATGCGTGAAGTTTTTTTTTTTTTATTGTTTATTTTATTGCTTTTTTTATTGTTTTAAAGACAGTTGAGTTGAAGACAATTTGTCAAAGTAAAATGACTTTATTAAATTTAGCGTCATTCTAAACTGGAATGAAGTAATCCAAGTATCTATCTATCTATCTATCTATCTATCTATCTATCTATCTATCTTCCTTGTGTATTTCATAATTCTCATTACGTACATATGAATACCAATCTTTCCCCCCCTCTTTCTCTCTCTCTCTCTCTCTCTCTCTCTCTCTCTGCCTCTCTCTGCCTCTCTCTGTTTTTCTGTCTCTCTGTCTTTATATATATATATATATATATATATATATATATATATATATATATATATATAATTTTAGTCATTCAATAATTTAAAAATGTATGACGTGAAATGCTTGAATTTACAAATTAAAAGATATTTATTATTCTATGTAAGACAAAGAATACATTTGAAATATTTTAATAATATTTCAAATAATATTTCAAAGTAATTCTTTGTCTTATATAGAACAATAAAAATCTTATGATTTGAAATTCAAACATTTCACGTCAAAAATTTTAAAATTCATTGAATGACTAAAATTTTATTTATTTGCTTTATCTTGTATATTGAACAATTCTTATTTAGATGGGATACTACTTATACAATATTACTGCCAGTAATATCTTGTAAAACTTATAATCACAGGTTTCCATACCAGTTGATTGTTAGATAATTTTATTCTGACGTATATATATATATATATATATATATATATATATATATATATATATATATATAGGGTGACCCAAAAAACGGGCCCCAACTCTAATTAGGCCCCGTTTCTTAGTGTTTTGTCCGAATGAAACGAAACTTTAGTCATAACTTGTTTATTAAACAAAACATCACATCAAAACACAAGGGCCTTTGGCCTTTTTTTCTCCGCTCTACAGCATATGTTCTAGATGGCCTCCATTTAGCTTTTGTTTTTTTGGGGTCACCCTATATATATATATATATATATATATATATATATATATATATATATATATATATATATATATATTATTTGCCGAGCGGTCTATTTAATTTCGGCACGCGTATTATGCAGAATGGCACTCAGAAGTTGCTTGTCGGCCATATTTTTCTTAAGCGCTTTCTATCAGACATCCGAATGTCGTCAGGAGCAATTGTTGTTGTTTTCTTTTCTTTTCTTCTTTTCTTTCTTTTTTTTAAATAATAAATACACCAAGCCTCAAGAAAAGAACAGGAAAAGAAAACAACAACAATTGCTCCTGACGACAATCGGATGTCCGGTAGAAAGCGCTTGAGAAAAATATGGCCGACTAACAACTTCTGTATGCAATACTGTATCATACGCCTGCTGAAATTAAAAAGACCGCTCGGCAAATAGAAAAGATATCCATCAAGCTCGGAAAAAGGAATAACTCTGTCGTGTCTAATCAAACGTGTCTAAATAATGACCTGCTGCCAAATATATATATATATATATATATATATATATATATATATATATATATATATATATATATATATATATATACACTAGCAGGCCGCCCGGCATTGCCTGTCGTAAAATACGCTTAAATATGATATTTTTATTAATCCAGATTTCGTATTTTTTTACAAAGGCGTAACTACTTATCAAAGCCATAAGGTCACTGGAGGATAAGCGTTAATGAGTGTACAGTGGCCCAAGGGAAGATGTAGTGATCGTTTGTAGTGGAAATTTGGTAAATTGGATTACTTAAGGGGATGGCTCATCAAGAACTTATTTACGTTGAACTTAAAGACAACCATATTGTATTCAATTGGAAAGCAGGAAAACGGAACAGATTTCCACAGGTGTGCAGTTCTAAGAAAGAATCGTTGTTTATCGAGTCTACGTTTAGGTTTAGGCACAGATAAAGAGTGGAGTAAATTATTGATAGTGGTTTCAGCTAGACGAGTGTTTTTCATGAAAGTCAGGCAAAGGTGGGGACCATAAATTGGAGCTCAGATGAGCACTTGCCATGAAAATATCATTATTTATTATCATATATTGGACTCAATATATAGTAATGATTTAAAAAGTCAAGAGAAATAACTCATGCACCACCACCACCACCGGGAATCGAAACCAAAACGTTTAGCTTACGATTTACTTTTTCCTTTGACGGTAATGCCTGATCTATGAAGACATGTTTGCTGTAAGACGAACAATTAAAACATAGACCAATAGCTATTACGTTACGCATGCATATTCGTATTGCTGTCGTTCTACCTTCACCTGGCAAATTCCATTTTTTTATTTTTAACACTTTTGCACTGATTTTCCCTGGATAAAATCCAAATATATAGTTCGCATGGGTTCGAATAAGTTTCATGTCTGTAGACCCAAACCTGACAGAGCAGTTTGGTAGGCAATTTTTGAACAAATATATGCACGCATACATAAGTAGATATAGAAAGAGATTTGTGTTTACCTCTATAAACTTTTTACGCAAATATTACGCAAGTATAAATCATGTAGAATATCTGCATGAATATAATTACACGTAATAGTAAACTAAAGATGATCATTCTATAAAAAACCCAGAAAAAACTAATAGGGAATTAATTACAATGTATGTTTAAAAGAATATGCAAATTAGCCTTTGAAATTCCACGAGACATATATAACAAAGTTGTCTTTTTTTTTTAAATAAATAGAAACGACTGATCATGCTTTCTTCGATTGCCGTGAACTCCGCTGGTACTGGTCGTATGCCAGCGAGGTGACGGCTCGCATCGATCTTGAACATCCTCGCCCAATTACCGTATCCAATGTCGTGGATAACGTGAGGAAAAGACAAATGGTCTACGTTACGATTCTGGCCGTAGCGAGAATGGTGATTTGGACGTCGCGTCTGTAAAGTTGCCGGGCGGGGGGGTCTTTTTCTGATCAGGATCTGATCGCTTTCTTTAAACACCAACTACGGGTGAAAATCAGATGTGATAGAAGAAGGCTGCATCGCGCGGCATTTGACAGAAGATGGACACATTTAGCAAGCCTGTGTGTACGAAGAGGAGACAAATTTGAATACGTGTTCCCCGCCTAGGTGTGGAACGGGCAGTTCCATAAAGTAAAATTAAACAAGTAGCCTCTCAGCTAGCTGAGTGTGTGTTCCATCCCTCCCCGATTAGGAAGCCTCAAAGATCCCCACCCCCTCCTTCTTGCAATTTTTGTTTTCACCCCCTCATCTAAATTTCACCCATCTTGGCGAGAAAGAAATACAAACTAACCTGGCAAATTCCATTTTTTTACCCACAATTTTTTTTTCTCCATTCACCCACATCTAGAGAGCATCCCCACTTAGAGACTGACCCACAGAAACGAGGTTTTACAAACCTAGTGGAGCGGCCAGTCTATCAACTAGACGGGGTTGGGAGGGTCCTACTAATCACCTTTTTTTTCTTCCCCCGCCCTCGACGCAAATGAATTATTGTACCATTTTTATTGTTATCTTTTTTGTTTTTACACGTCAAAAAAAAAAATGTTTTAAAAATTGGGAGTTAAGTAGGACGCCCCCCCCCAGTATGAAAGGGTGAATGCGGTATTATGGTGAAAGAAGATACTAGCTGGGAGAAACTTTTGATTTTGTTTAGTTCTGGAGTGACAAGGATGGCTAACGACCCCCACAATCCCCCTTTTGAGTTGGCCATGTGCATAAGTTTTTTGTTTATTATTGATTTTGAATGTGTTTTTAACATGAATAAAGGATTTGATATCTTAAAGTCTAGTATCTATTCCGGCAAATACTGCAAGCAAAGACCATATGTGGGGGCGACCCCACGTATAATACCTTGGCCAATGTAGGGGAAACCCTTCATACCAATTGTCACTATCCAGCTCCCCTACTCCCCGGGGAGCTGGTCCCCATTTCCCCTTCACTCCTCGCATTAAAATCGGCCTTGTGCCTAATTTGCTCGGTGGGGGAGCAAATAAATACCTTGCCTTTTTTTGTTGCTCTTGGCCTTGTAGTATCTGTTCCGACAGATACTCCAAGCAAATACCATATGTGGGGGCAGCCCCACATATAAGACCTTGGTCAATGTAGGGGCAACCCTTCATACCAATTGTCACTATCCAGCTCCCCTACTCCCCGGGGAGTTGGTCCCCATTTCCCCTTCACTCCTCACATTAAAAATCGGCCTTGTGCCTAATTTTCTCGGTGGGGGAGCAAATAAATACCAACCCCACATATAAGACCTTGGTCAATTTAGGGGCAACCCTTCATACCAATTGTCACTATCCAGATCCCCTACTCCCCGGGGGCGACCCCACATATAAGACCATTGCCCTTGTGGCAATCAGTTATTGGTCAATGTAGGGGAAACCTTCATACCAATTGTCACTATCCAGTTCCCTCTACTCCCCGGGAAGGTGGTCCCTCCTCCCCCCTTCTCCACATTAAAAAACGGCCTTTACTCAGTAGGGAAGCAAATAAATATTGGTCTTAGGGCCGGGATCAAAGTGTAGTATCTGTTCTGCAGATGCTGCACTTAAGGTAATTTGTCTCGGTCAATGGAGGGGAACCCCTCTATATTGGGATAATTATTATTTTTAGTCCCTACCAGAGTGCCCCCTTTTGCCTTTTTTTCGTGGAGCTGGTTTGACCCCACTTTAAAAACGACCTTGTGTCATATTTTGCTTTGGTTGGAAAGCAAATAAATACTAATAGAAAAAAGGGATTTTAATATGAATATCAATACACAAAAAAGCTAATTTATAGGAGTATAGAAGATTGATATATATATATATATATATATATACATATATATATATAAATATATATATATATAAATTTAACCAATATGGGTGTGATATAAAAGTGGGTGGATCTGTGTGAGTACGTGTGTGAGTGTGTAGGTGGGTGCGTATATGTGTCTGCTCCTACATATATTTCTGTGTATATGCGTGTGTATATGTATGTATGCCTGCGTGCGTGCATATAAGTTTGTATATGTATATGTACATGTATGTATATGTATGTGTGTGTAATTGTGTGTGAGTGTGTACTATACATGGGGAAAGAAAGTCATAAAAACCCATAAAAACCTTCACCAATTGAACAAAAAGCCCCTATTTGAACTCAACTCTGACTGGACACTACCAACCTTACTGTTGGAGACAAAATGTCTGAGACCTCATCACTCTGAAAAACACATTTAGTATCAGCAGATGTAAAAATAACATTTCAAACTCTCGTTTTAAAAAAAAACTTTTTACGAAAATATCTGAAGATAGCGAAACAAAGCTTGAAACGCGTTATAAAAATATTTTACAATAAAAATATGATAAAAGGCTGAAAAACACAATTATGGCTACACTCTTTTGAATATATATTTTTTTCTCTCGTTGGAACTACACAATAATCACTTTATATATATATATATATATATATATATATATATAGAGAGAGAGAGAGAGAGAGAGACAGAGACAGAGACAGAGACAGAGAGAGATTGATTCCTATTCATAGTGCGTCACTCACCTTAGGAATATTAAATTTTCAATCGTTCTCCAGGTTCAGGTGCATCCCGCTGATTTTAACGATGTTAGTTTTAACAGTTTTCTGCATGGAGGTGGGGGTTCGCCGACCGCATATTTGACAGTTCTCTCTCTCTCTCTCTCTCTCTCTCTCTCTCTCTCTCTCTCTCTCTCTCTCTCTCTCTCTCCTTATCTATCTATCTATCTATCTACAAGAGGTATTTATTTTCATAACAATACGAGATTTTTTACAGAAAACTTTGAGAAGAGATCATGACAATCTAATTAGTTTCTCTGTTTACTTTCTCTCACCAAACATACCACATTAGTACTAGTGATGGGACGATTCCAATATTTTTCCCGATTCCGATACAACTACCGATTCCGATTCTTTATGGATCTCTAAAGACTTAACTATAAAAGTGCTATTTTGTCCTGATTACTGTAAAAACGCATCCCAAGTATGCACATATTTTATCAAACGTAAAAACTCACTTATGAGGGGATGATCTAGAGATTTTAGTCTTACTGGAAGTTTAAATCAGGAAATATTTATTATTTTATTATTACTACAAACGTTGGAATATGTTTCTTAAACCAAAATCAAAATAAAAAAAGATGATTTAAGGAATCAGTTTGGCATCGGAAAATAGGCTCAAATTTTTCCGATACCAATCTGATACCCTAAAAAGCTCTGATTGCTCAGATTCCCGATTCCGATTAATCGTCCCAACACTAAGTAAGACTATACATCCATAACCATCAAATCCTCATGGGTAACCTACTTAAAACCCATATTTTCAACAATATGCAACGGGATTTAAGGATCTAAAATTTATATGCCATACAATGAAAAAATGGTGTTAGCAAAAAACCTTCCCCATTAATAAACCTTTCCAGCTAGACCGATTTGCCAGTCGAAAAGGTGATGCAGGCCTGAATGCTTTATTAACGCTAATGAAAATATCCAAAGGAAACCTGCATCACTGACAAATCAAGTGATCTGTAACATTGTTGGGGACGGGAAACGGAATTAAAAAAAACAAAAAACAAAATTAGAGTAAAAAGAAAAGAAGAAAAGAAAAATGTATCCATCTCAGTATGTTTCCAACTCTGAAATGGTCTCTATCTATTCTTATCTGTCTACATCTATTTCAATCAATTCCTATCTTAATTTCCTCCTATCTATCTATCTATCTATCTATCTATCTATCTATCTATCTCCTAAACGGGTTGTGAAACGCATCCTCGGTGGTTTCTACGAAATATTAATTTCACAGACGGTCCTCGGTCGCACATGTATCCCGCACAGGCGAGATGATGTTGTGTTAGATTTGCATTTTTTTTTTGTAGGGAGTTATGACCGCTCCACCACCAACATGTAACATCTAATAATCCGAAATAGTCACGCACCAGACTCTGATTAGGCCCAACGACATCTATTCTATCCCTCTATAAACCCCAGTATGTCCATAGTTTTTTTTTAAACTTGGGATTCACCACTTATCAAGGCACGAAGGTCACTCGAGGATAAGAGTTATTGAATGTAAGTTGGTAGTGTAGTAAACGGTGTAAATTGGATAAAATTTGATTTTTTATGAGGACTGCCCAACAAGAACTTGTTTACATTGTAGGCTACCACGTTGTATTCAACAGGGAAGTAGGCCAGCGAAACAGTGTTCCACTTCGTTCATAAACTCTGCGTTTAGATTTAGGCACAGATAGAGAGTGAGGGAATCGTAAATAGTGCCTGTAGTTAATCAAGTGTTTTTGTGAAGGTTTAGTAATGGGGACTACAGGTTGGAGCTCAGACGAGCACTTGTCATGAAAATCATGGCATAACAGAGACAGGCTCGCACGTCTCTTCTGTGGGAAGAGGTTGCAACTAAGAGAGAAGGTCATGACATATAATTATATCAATGTATTCCTATCAGTACCTCTATTACTTCCTATCGCTCTATATCAATTTCAATCAATCGATATCTATCGCAATCTGTCTATCGCTACCACAGTCTATCTATCATTATTTGTCTTTTTTTATTTACATGGGGGTCACAACTTATCAAGGCCCGGAGGCCACTCAGGTTTAAGGGTTATTGCGCGTACAGTAATCAATGAGATAGTATTGTAGTAATCATTAGTATTGGAGATTTGATAGAGTGTCTTACTCAAGGGGGTGGTTTGTCAGGAATTTGTTTATGTTGGATTTGAAGATATCCAAGTTGTAGTCAGGTGGGAAACAGGTGAACGGAAGAGAGTTCCACAGGCGTGCACTTCTGAGAAAGAACTTCTGCTCATGGAATTTACGTTTGGATTTAGACACAGATAAAGAGTGGGGAAAATGATTGACAGTAGTTTCAGCCAGACGGGTGTTTCTCGTGAAAGATTGGCGAGGGAGGGGGGTGAGAGATTGGAGCTCAGACGAGCACTTGCCATGGAAATAACGATAAAACAAAGACAGGCTCGCAACATCTCTTCTGTGGGAGAGAGGCTGCAGGGAATAGAAAAGGGCATCCCCACCAAACCACGAAGTCTATTTTGTACTCTGTCAAGGCAGGATAGGCTGTTTTTAGCAGCTCCTGCCCAGATGTGGCAGCAGTACTCCATCCTTAGACGTACTTGGCTTTTATACAGATAGAGAATTGCATCAGTAGTGAGATATATTCTGGAGCGGTAGAAGGATCTCACCATTTTCCCAGCGTCCCTGGCAACAGATTTGATGTACGTGTTCCATTTCAGATCAGGAGTAAAGGTCAAACCCAGAAGCATGTCAAAACATGGAGCCTCCCCAAGACGAGAGCCATCCATTTCAATTGATGCCAGATGGGGATCAGAGCGTTGATGATGTAAAGATAGAAGCTTGGTTTTGGATGCATTAAAAGTGACCAGCCACCTCTTCCCCCATTGTACCACGCGCTCAAAATCAGAGGAGAGAGAATTCTGTCTTTCTATGAAAAGAAGTATGGAAAAACACCCAAAATGGACAGATAAAGTCTACAATAAATAAAAAAAGAAAGGTGAAAGTCAATGGGTATTTGTGAATTAGGGTTCGGGTCCATAGGGGCAGCCTTTGTGATGAATTTTACACTGAGATGCTGGTACAGTCGGAAAAACGGGCAGATGAAAGAGAATTCCTAACGTAAGCAGTTCGAGGAAGAAAACTACTATATCTGATGATCTCTACAGTCATGTACTTGTGAAACAAGCACATGGATGCAACACTGCGGTGATGGGACAGGGACTGGGGCTTCGTAGATAGTGTGGGGTCCCTTAAGAATCTTTTCTTGACACCGTGGGAATTCTTAATGATTGTTGTAACTGGTAGAGAAATTGATTAGTTAAGTGGGCGATTCATTAAGAATTTTCTTACATTGGACTTGAAAACAGTAATGTTGCAGTCAGCTGGAAACAGCTCCGTGCTATTGCATTCCACAGATGAGCAGTTCTACGAAAGAAACTTTGCCCATAGAAGTTTCACTTAATTCTAGGTACATGAAGGGAGTAAGGGAATTTATTAGCAGTGGTTGTAGCCAGACGAGTCTTTGATTTTTTTTTTTTTTTTTAGTAAGAGGAACCATAGAATGAAGCTAAGTCGAGCACCTAGCACGAAAAATAAAAATAAAGTGGTGATGTGTGCAGAACAGGGGAGTTTAATAGTATGGCTCTGTTGAAAGAATAAACGAGAAGTTATTCGGATAGTAGATGTAGAACAGTTGTGGTAACAGGGTCAGTTGGTAGAGGTAGACCAAGAAAAATATGGAAGGACATAAAGATGGATTTGAGAGAAAGAGGGATAGCGACATAACCAGAGGTAGGTTAGTTTGGAAATAAATTTCAGAAAGTCGTCCAACCCATGCCAGCATGTGATTCTTTTTTTTATTTTTTCCACTTTTCGTCCAACTCATGCTAGCATCCAAAACAGATGCCAAACAGATGATGATGATAACGATGATAATTATTGCCTTCTTTTCTTTTCTTTTTTGTTTCGCTTTTCTTTCGTCGAGTTCTGTCCAGTATGTTTGTGCTCCTTTGATTATGACTAGGGCTATGACAACAGCATATTCTTATCATGGTTTTGACTCTCGAGTATATATCTGACACAGTTGATCAACCGGGAACCACATCACGATATATAAAACCATATAAGATATGAAAGGATATACACTCAAGAGTCAAAACAATGAAAAAAATATGCTGTTGTCTTAGCCCTAGTTATGACACAAGCGAAACACTAGCCGCATCCACTTCGGTTCATATAATAAATAGACTCTCGGATAGCTATCATTCTCTGTAGATTTTGACTGACTTACTTACTTTGCAGAGTAAACGCACAAAAAATATTTTTAAGTGTTTTGAGGTTAGAGAATAAAGGAAGGGAGGGAGAGGGGAGTATGTAGCTGCCACCGGATTCGTTTTTTTTATTATTGGGGGCGGGTAGTTGTATTTTTGCTCATTACAAATCATGATGTCGAAATAAAAAGAAAAAAAAAAGGGTTGCCTTTTTTTTTTCCTCGGGCCAAGATCAAAGTGTAGTATCTGTTCGGATGCTACACTTGTTTGGTTTCGGTTAATCGAGGAGAAATCCTTCATGAGTGATACATTTAAAAATAAAATTTGATACTAACCAGAGTGCCCCTTTTGGGGGAGCTAGTTTCCCTCCGCATAAAAAACCGACATCGTGTGCAACTCTACCCTCATGGGGAGGCAAGTAAAAAAAAACACCACGATCTCGAAATACCGCAACTTAATAATCCCATTTCTTCTTCTTTTTTTTTTTTTTTTAACTTGTTCTCAACAACCACCCCCACCCCCACCCCCACCCAAACAAAGCATATTGCCACTTGGAATGCGACGGGTCACAATTTGAGATCGTGTTTAACAAGAGACTGTGGGGAGTTGAGCAGTGAGATGTATGGATACATTACATTTAAACTTCTGCATGTGAATACAGCCAGAGAAGCAGGCAGCAGGAAGGGAATTCCAATGTTTTTTGGGGTTTTTTTTTGCGGGGGATCATCAGTTTTAATGGCCCAGAGGCTACTTTAGAAAAAAGGGTTGATAATTTTTAGATAGCTAGTGAGGCAACAACAAATCTCCTTCAAAATAAGTACACTACATGTGTTTTACAACTGAATCGTTTTTTAATTCACATTCATTAAATTGTTATTTTGATAAAACGCATTTAAAAAAACCCATTAAAATGCGTAAATCTACTACCACTATTACTACTACTATGACTAATATTCTGCTACTGCATAAGGAATGCGATTTGTCCACATAAAAAATGAACAAACAATTGACCATAAAAAGGTGACAAATATTAGAGGCTACGTTCCTAGAAACTAAACGGCCTCGTACTAATAACGTAGTTTTCAAACCAATCATATTCAAACATCTGTAAGCGATCTGTTTAAATAGTTAAAAAAAAAACCGTGTAAAACAATTTTATGACAATAAAATAACGAAGGATTACATCAGATTAAAATTTGGACGAACCAATTTAGGCCACCAAGGTTTGTATGAATTTTAAATTGTTTTATTCCGCTGCCTTTCGCCCCTACCCACGCACAGAAAAGGGCTTCGTGAGTCAATCTCGAGCAACTAGACATATAGTATGCGACACGCATTGTTTAGTTGTGCAATCATCACTTGCGTGATTGAAAGAGTGGTGATCACCCCCTTAAACACATTAAATGTAAATACGGGTTGGCCCAATTAAAAGTAACCCGATATATCTAATCTTCTCTTACCGACCAACTGACACCACAAAACAAAATGCAATTCTTTTTCCAATAAGATGTTGCTACATGCCACACGTCTCACAGATCACTGACACGAGTTCATGACATGTTTACGGTTGGTTGGTTGTTTTTGTTTTACGGCATATCAACCCTTTTCAGGTTATTCAATACCGAATCCAGTGATTTTGAAGAAATATTTTTTAACAGAATATATTTCTTTTTTCAAGTCGGTTTCTATTTAACCCATAGTTGGGACCCTTATAGGTACTACCACCTCGGGTCAGAGTGGACCTGGGAGCAATGGCAATTAAGGGGTAGCTTCACACTCCCCAAAGCCCACAAGCTGGGGCCTCACCATCGGATATAGTTTAAGGTCATATCCAGGACCGGACATGTTTACAGAAGAAAGAACAATAAGAAAAGCGTTATGGCCACCACGTTCCCCGGACATGTCATCACGTGATTTTTATCTTTGGGGGACTTTAAAACCACCAGTTTATACAAATAATTCTCTAGACAAACTAAAGGAGAACATTACCAATGCTATCAGAAGAATCACCAGAGAAGATCTACGGGCAATATCTGCAAATGTTGTTAAACGTGACCAGAAATGCATAAGTGTCAACGGGGAGCACTTCCATAATCCTTTATAACACTACAGGTAATTTAAACAATAAAAGAAGGATCTTCCTCTCTACTAAATTTATGGGCTACTTTTAAATGGGTCACCTTGCATTATATGAGTAAAAGGATCCCGTTAAAATCTTCCTGTGTGTTCTGTATGATGCTATCGACAATCCCTTCACACTAGCGCCAGAAAGTAGGGGAGAAAGAGATAAATAAATATAATAAAAAATAAAATATGTTTATTAGGAGAACCAGGCTATAGGAAATAGAGTTGTTGGAAAAACAATTAGAAGTTGTTCACCAAGGAACACAAAAGGAAGCTGAGATGGGATTGTTGATCAAGGTGTGGCGATCATTGAGACTTAGGTGGTCAATATGGTTAGAATTACTGTACGGTTATCTTTAGGAGTGTCAATGATAGCTTTGCGATAGTTTACGATAATTAGGAACAGTTACCGGCAGTCTTGTGTTTGCGACGGTTGATACAAGTTAGAGTTGATGACAGTTACGAATTGGAGTGGAAAGGCATATTGTGGCTCGGAGCAGATGGAGAAATGAATTGATCAACCGACTGATGAACACAGCCTCGACAGTAGATAAAGATGTGGACCTTAGCGCGCGCACACGCACACACATACATACACACACACACATATATATATACACACACACATACACACACACATACACACAGAGAATGCAACTGATATTTTCAGAATGCGTCGGAGTTTGTGTTTTGTTTTTGTTTTGTTTTATTTTAGTTTTATATTTGTGAATTCGTACACACCCTAACACCAGCCGCTAATAAGTTAGAGACGACGACACGGCCTGCACGAAAAGAGAAGACGAAGGCGAAGAAATCCACGGTATTAAAAATACGGGTCGGCGATGTTGGCGAGGGGGATACCAAGTGCTATCACATCTACATCACTTACTGTTAATTATTTTATCCTTTTTGAAATACTAAATGTTTGCCGCTAATTTAGCATCTATTTCTAAACACATTTTGGCAGTTTAATAATAGGAAGTTTACATAATGCATTTAACAGTCAGTTATTAAAAAGATATCATAGACTCTACAATTTGTAATCTCTGTGAAATTGAATCAACGTTTGTTTTCATGATTTGGATTCTTCGTACTATTGTTCTCATCTTGAGTGTTATTTTCACCACGTTTCGGTCGATGTAACCTCCGACTTTCTTCATGAGTATCTTCTTGAACTCTGAACTGTGTTGAACTCAGGAGTCTGCACGGAATTTTGAACAAAGCCCTTTATTTGATCTGCGGGGACGGTATGCTTTCGTTCCATCAGCTTTAGCTTGGTAGAAGTCTAAATTAATTTCCAATTGTATTTTCATGTGTCCGTACTGAGGATTGAATCTTCATCCTCTAGAAGACCATAACTTTTATAGCTCAATTTTACCACAATAAATAAATGAATAAATAAATAAATAACCTCGAAGTATTTACAATATATTAGTGGAACCTCGTGGAAATTCCACGTTGATTTCTAAATTAATGTTCATTATTGATTGCTAATAATACGAGGGGCACTCCAAGAGTAATGCCTCCTATTTTTAGATCAGAAGAGATTGAACATTACATTGAAAGTTTCACCTCTCTGTTGCAGATATTGATGGTACGAGACTCTTAGAAAGCAACCCTTATCATGGGCGTACGTACGAAGCAAAAAGTACGTCGTATATGTATTATATTTTATACTTTTTGGAATTTAATGTTTCATATACGACATAATCATGTCGACAAAACGGTTCTCGTTAGGTCAGCGACGTTGAGCCTGGCCGCTACCAAAAAGGATAACTATTATGGAAAAGATGTTCGAAATAGATGCACAATAGTCTTCGCAGGATCTATAATATTTTGGAACTCAGAAGGATCAAGAAACACCTGGCATCGTAGGCCAGGGGAAGAGATTAAATGAATTGGACATACATGGTTACTGTTGGAGAAGCTTTCTTGGAGTCAAATTGCTCGGCAAACGTTGGTTCGTAGCGAATGTGGGGCTTAATAACGATGAATTTTATCTAAGGTAGCGATAGTGAATAAGTACTCAGGAAAAAGGTGCTCAGAGGAAATTTCTGTCCAATGTTAGATGATGTGGCTGTGTCAGGAGTATCAAACAGGTCAGAAGTTGTAACATACCGATTCATACTATTTTTTTTTTTATTGGAATCCTTTGAGATGAGTAATTTGCATATTTATTTATTTATTTGCTTGTTGAACATTATCCTCATCTTTAATTTTTTTTTTGTACGGCGTTTCGGAACCCGTGGCACAATGGATAGAAGCGTTAAATTTCTATGGTTCCAAGTAAGTATTGTCTGAAGATAGCGGTTTCAATCCTACCCAAAGTCGACGAGAGGATTAGTTGGCAAAAACCGGGGCGAGACGGCAACAATTATGGAAGGCAGTAATTATTGAAGATACAGTAAAACGACTCGGCATTCGTATTCCTTCGCGATTAACCACCAGAAGAGTAGTTGTTATATAGTTCATTATTATTATTGTTGTTTGTTATTATTATTGTTCGTTGTTAAGTCTTATTAAAAGGGATGCTTAGAGAGAGAGAGAGAGAGAGAGAGAGATGTTGTTGAGAGATGTTGTTGTTGAGAGAGAGATGTTGTAAGGGAGATTGTTCGTGTTATGAAGATATTCATATATATTAAAATGTTCATACTTAGAAGTGTAGATATGAGATGTAGAGTTCACATTGTAGATATGAGATGTGTATGTCAAGACATTTTATAACACAGATATATAGACATATAATAGCAATTTTCACTTTACCATTTGGTAGAATTACAACACAAAGACGACGTTTATAAAAACACATGATGGGTTTATTTCTTCTCACGACCGGCGGTGGTTTTCTGAGTCAAGAATTCAAAGCTTCACATTCTAAGTTTCAAAAGTGACCGTCTCGCTTCTAGACGTTCGAATGTCCATGTCTGGACTATCGTCTGTCGTCCTCAGACTCTCTCTGACTCTCACAGTTTCTCCTGCTTCTCTCAAGTTTCTAATTATATCTAGAACTTCCCATTTTCCATGACGTCATACACATGTTAAAACATGTGTCTTCTTTCACGTGTTCTGGACATGCATGTCCAAAACCTTTTCCTTTGTTTACAAAAGGAATTTTAACCTATATTCCCAGTAACCTATTTTTCCAATATTTTAAAAACATGTTTATTAAATTATCTTGTATAGTTGCATTCCTCAATTGAATTTTTCATAATAGAATTGACAACGCGCATTCTTTTCTTGAAACTATTTTATCTCTAAGCTAAACAATGGTTTGTTTTACATTCCATTTTCTAATTCTCTCTCGTAATCTATTTCTAAACCTAATTTACGAGGTTCGAATTGCGTCTATTCTATTTCATTTTCATTTTAACTAAATCTCTCTATTTTTATACTTACATGAAAAGGGGACAGCCCTTATCATGTAACATAGTTAGCCAAAACGACGTGAAATAACAATTACAAAGATGAGGATAACAGTTCACAAATAAATAAATATACAGATTACTCATCTCAAAGGATCCCAATAATAAAACAATAGCATCTCACTTGACTAAGTCGACTTAACACGCCCAAGGGGAATGTCTTTTCACAAACGATGCAATCAAACTTTAAGTGACCCTTCCTATGAGTACTTGCTTCTAAAGTACCAGAAGTATCAAGCAGGCCAGAGGTCGTGACATACTGATTCATAAAAAATTGCCTTTTATTTTATACTATTTTTTACATTCCGACAAAAACAAAAGAAAAATTATGCTTCGCTAGTGTACGCACTAATATTCATACTCATATAAAATAACATATCAAACTGAAAAGTTTAAAAAATGACTAAAAGAAAGAAACTATCAATCGGTATATAAAAAATAAAGAAAACGTTTCATTATCGAAATAGAATCAAGATTTCATTTCAGGATTAATTTTAGACGGATGCGTGTCGGACTTATTATTTACTATTTTTAACATTCACCTAATCACTTGAAATGGTTTCATTCGACAGTTTTTTACGGACTAAATTTCGTGCAACGGTATATATATATATATATATATATATATATATATATATATATATATATATATATATATATCACTCTTTCACTCTCTCATCCCAAAATAGCGAACATTTCTGTAAAAGTCTGTGGATGCTATACACGGCCCAAAAAAAAAAAACGACCGGGTAGCTGAAACAATAATGTAACTTAACAGAAAGATACGGTAATAAAAAAATAAAATGCATATCTGCTCTACAACGGTATTGAGCACTTTCTTCAGTTTTTATTAATTACCATTTCCACTATATATATATATATATATATATATATATATATGTATATATATATATATATATATATATATATATCCGCTAATGTTCAATATATATATATATATAT
>NC_136507.1:80687544-80695044 GCF_053919585.1 Euprymna scolopes
GCAGATAATGTATGAGATGATGGATTTTGTTCACATGGAAAATTGACCCTGTGTGTTACTAACTCTGGCCTCGTGGGGATGCAAGTAAATGAAGACATTAGTTTTAATCATTTTTCTCTAACCCCATACCCCTTTGCCCCGGGCATCGGCGTTGAAAATAAGGAAAAATGATGTATTCTGGAGCAGAAGTTTTTCAAAAAAACAACTTATGAATTATATCGGCGTACTTATAGTTTAAATAACCAAAGAAAACTACTAAGAAACGGATAAGCCAACAATAACAAATGAAAAAGGTTACTTAAAAATTAAGAATAAGCGAAAAAAAACCCTCCGAATTAGAAATAAAAATAATAAAGAATTAAACTATCAGTTATTCCCCTTTGGTCTTCTGGTTTGAAAATTAAACGGTTTCAGATTTCAGATAAAATAAGTTAAATCAAATATAAATTGAAATGCCAATAAACTAAATAATTAAAATTTAAATTATATTTTTTAAATAATACAGTTGAAACGAAGCTATTATGTCGAATAGTAATATCATCGGGCTAATTATTTAAATAGATTTAATTTAATTTGATGACCGTAACTCAATCAATGTAGATGTAATTTGAAGAATGCTATATATAGAAATTACGCATAAATTATAATGTCTCCTTTGACAGAAGTATCCTATCATGGGCTAAAATATTTTTGACTAGTAGAGGTGTACACACATATCGCCTTTATATTTCTTTGAGCATGGGGAGTTGTACACACAGACAAATACACACACTAACGCTACTACTTTATATATATATATACATATATATATATATATATATATATATATATATATATATATATATATATATAAAGTTTCACTGGAAAAATATACTACATTCTAGTTTATATTAAATAATGAATTGATTTTACGCCAATAGGTATGTTAAGTACAATACATTGTTTTAAGCTATTAAAATATTTTCTCGGCCTATTGATAATGTTTAAAGATTCATCTGTTTTCATCATTTCTTATTCGTGTTTAACCATGACGTAAACTATAAATCTATGACGTCACACCAAAACGATATTATTTCTTTATTTTATTTTAAAGTTTATCAACAAGGAAGTCATAATAGACCAATTAATAGAACACTAGACTGAATATTTCGGTTTCGATTTTCAGTCAGGGTACCTACTTTATTTGGTGGGATTAAAAAAAAATACTGTTAATGTAGTATATTTCGATGTTTTGGCATCCACAACGCATCGTATCAACTGAAAAAGACGTCCACGTCAGAATAGCCAAAAATGAATGTTTAAAGTAATTTCACGACCCATATATAAGATAGTTGTATTTTCTTTTGAAATAAAATTTTAAAAAAGGGTTTTAAATATGAATATTAATACACACTAAAAAATAAATTATAGGGGCATATATATATATGCATATATATATATATATATATATATATATATATATATATATATATAAGAATCTTATACAAGGTCGTCCACTTAAAAGAAGCCCCAAAAATGTAGTAGAGAATAAGAACATTCTTTTATTAATAAATTACCTGTAGCATTGTTTTAATTATCTGTGGTGTTATGAAAGATGCTGGAAGTGCTCCCTGATGACATCTATGCATGGTGGGAACGTTTAACAACGTTTGTTGATGCTGCCGGTAGATCTTCTCTGGCGAGTCTCCTAATAGCGTTGGTAATGTTAATCTTTAGTTGATCTAGATTGTGAGGATTACTTGCATAAACTTTTTGTTTTAAAGATAAAAATCATATGATGACATGTCCGGGAAAATGAGACAAATTTTGAAAATGTACTATTTAGTTTCAAAAACTTGTGTCGGACGAACTAAATTTTTTATTTATATAAGACTAGCGGGGGTGCCCGGCGTTGCTCGGGTGTTTGGAGGTGTGTGTGTGTTGGGGAAGGGCGGGGGTAGATCAAAACAAAATAAAATTTAAAAAAAAAAACGTTTCCCGGGTGTTTGGAGGTGTAAAAGAAAAATAGTTTTGGTAGGGAGGTAGGCTCGAACCCGAAGCCTCAAGGTTAAGGCGGAAAAAAAGCAGTCTGATACGTTACCCCGATGCAAAAGAGACAGAGAACTAAAAGCTGACGAAATTAAACGTTTTAAAAAAAACAGCAGGAGGTTAAACTAACGTTAACGTTTTCTCGGTCAAACCTCACGCCATAGTAGTAGTAGTAGTAGTAGTAGTAGTAGAAAAGGAAAATGAAGGAATGATTTTTTTGCTACCCCTCCCCGTAGAAAAGCGACCCGTTGATGGTGAAAGGATTATTTTTTTTCAGCCAATTTTTCGATATTTGTCGCCCGAAGGTCCGACCTTCAAAATGATATCGATCTGGCGAAAATCTGTCACCTGTGTGGAAAGTTTTTGCGAGACATACAAACACACACACTAACACACTAGCACACTAACACAACTTTTGGCTTATATATATATATATATATAGATATTCTATGGTAGACATGTGACACGTAAAATTGTGATTGCTTTGAACTATAGCTGGGATACTCTTAAATCTTGACCTTGCACCTTATCGATCCTTATATTGCGCACACTTCGTCGACAGAACCCAATAGTCTCATCTCTATGGTGATGCGGCTTTTCTTTACGTTGTCCTTGGAAAAATGGAAACGGCATTAACCCTATGCGGTTCCATGGGAGTATGAAGTTCACATGCAGTCCTCAGTCGCATGTATATCCACGTTAGGTGAGATGACGACGTTAGGTTTTTGTAACACTTGCAGGGAAGTGCCGACGTCCTCCTACATACAGCGCCTGGAATTCCCAAATTGGTGACCCATTTTGTACTGACCAGGCACAAGCTTGTTTAACTTCAGTGATCTAACGACAATTGGTGTGTCAACGTGATTATGTCGTATTAGGCCTTGCAAACGTCTTAATCTTTTGACCATCACGTCTCGTAAACGTTATTAAACAAAGGAAAACACGTCTTCCTTGGGTTTCAACAATCTCTTGGGGTTTGATTTGTATTCTTTATAGCACACATATATACACACAAAAAACATCCCAACCTCTTCTCATGAAGGAGTGATGAAGCAGTTCTCCAAGTCAACCCGATCTATCTCTCTCTTTCTTTAGTGTGGTTTAGTTACAAAAGAAAGATCTTTCAGCTCATTCGCCACGTAAGGCTGGCGGCTTTCTGCTTATGTGATGTCACTGCCTTATTCGAATCCCAACAGGAAAATTTCCCCACCTACATAATTGTTAAACTTACACGCATTTAATATACAAAACCTATATTTACAAACCCGCATTTATATATTACGACATAACAAGACCACGTGTTAAATTGGAGACAGGAATCATACAGGTGGTCATTAGAGAGTGTGAGTCACCCGGGATCTAGCTGAAGAGTTCTGCTAGGGGGACAGCGACTATACAATACGATACAATGGAGTGTGTAAATATCTTCACTGGACCGTCTGTAAAAAGCTGAATATCAAATGCAGCAGGAAGTTCTGGCAACATGTTTACTAGAAAGAACAGTTGGAAATAAACCATACACCATCCATTATGACTATGCAATTCTTACATCTACATTCCTAGTAAACCGAGCTATTAAACCTGCTATAGTGATATGGGACAAGAAAGAGAAAGAAGCAACCTTAGTAGAAGTTAGTGAATCCAGAGATGCTTGGTTAAACAAAACTGAAAGGAAAATATAACGAAATACCAAGTTCTTATGAAATCAAAAATGGAACTTTACATAGATCTACATCATTACAGTAATTACAGGAGAAATCTGACTCAAGAAAAAAGAATTTGAAAAACTGCGTGTTAAATTGAAGACAATGACCACACAGGCGGCCTTTAGCGAGTGTGAGCTACTCGACACCCAGCTGGAAGGTTCTGTCTAGGGACGGCTACTATATAATGTGACACAATGGAGTGTGGAAACATTTTCACTGGAAAAGATAACAAAATAGCACATTCTTATGAAAATAAGAATGGAATCTTAGAAAGATAATCATATAACCATTATTCTAGTAATTACAAGATCAACCGAGCCCATGAAAAATAATTTCAAAACTACCCGGTGAACCAAGTGCAAGAGAGATAAAAGTAACTGTACTTAAAGGAACGGTTAGAATCTTTTAAAAAATCTCTCGGTTGGGATGTATGAGATAGCGGATGAATGTCTGACATACGATAGGATGCCCCATCCCCAGTAAGAAGAAAATGATAATAAATTTTTTTTTAAAAATGGGGAGGAGACTCTTTTCTTATTGCAACGTATTCAAATAAAATGATAAAAAAATCAAGGCTAAATTCAGAAATCAACTAATGAGGACAATATCAAGACGATACACGTGGGAATCAGATATAATCCCGGGTTAGTGTTAGGTGTAATGCTGATAATGGGGCGAAATGAGTATTAAAATACATTGACTTAAGTAGTGAAATATTTAATTTATTTATAGTAAATTTCATTAATAAAAAACTATTAATGAAAAAAAATCAATGAAATGAGAATAGTAGCCCACATTTCATTGTCAAAAACATTGTGAACATTGAAGCACGGACGTATACGTATTGTTATTCACACTTGTATCTGCATGTCTATAAAAGTGAGAATGTGTGTATGTGAGAACAATTCCCAACCTATATACTCAACAAAATGCTGGTTTACAGATTTGAAATTTGGTATATAGGGTATTTAGACATGTGGAAAACGTTTTAATCGATTTTCATCCGGAAAAAAGGGCTGCTAAAGGGTAAGTGAAAGATTGGTACGTGGTAGGAGGGGGTCCTCGGATTTGTAGGTTTGCTAACTGTTCCACGAATGCGTATGCGTAAATCGTTCACGTGACAGACCTTTATGTTAAGAATAAGTAGGTTTGCGAGGATAGAGAAATGATTACTCTCTCGTCGTTTTATTTCTGTCTTCTCCAAGTATGGATGTATTAGTGCTTTGGTCGACAACAAAATGAATCAACCAGGAAGTCAGACAGGATGACTTTATGTTTTTTTTCTGTTTTTTGTTTTTTTTTTTCCCCCTCCAAAACAGGGCATATTACCACTTACGATCATGTTTAACAGGAGACTATCAGGAGCTAAGCAGCGAAATGTCTGTTCACATCTTTATCTGTGCCTAAACCTAAACGTAGATTCCATGAAAAAAGTTCTTTCTTAGAACTGTATGCCTGTTGAACTCTTTTCCGTTTGCCTGCTTTCCAGCTGACTACAATTTGGTCATCGTCAAGTCCAACGTAAACAAATTCTTGATGAGCCGCTCCCTTAAGTAATCCAATTTACAACATTTCCACTACTAACAATTACTACGACATTGTCCCATTGACTACTGTACACTCTTAATCCTTATCCTCGAGTGGCCTCCGGGCCTTAATAAAGCGTTTTCATTAAAAATAAATTACTGTTGAAGTTGGTTATGATTGTTTGTTTGGGTGTTGAGCAGTATTCAGGATGATTTTTATTGGCATCCTCGATCTTCTTCTTCTTCTTCTTCTTCTTCTTCTTCTTCTTCTTCTTCTTCTTCTTCTTGTGTCGTAACATTTTCAATTCCGTAGATGAAATCATGGTTAGTGTTCGGTTCGGTTCCCTGTTGGTCCGATTCCTCTGAAGAAGCGTTTTCATTAAAAATAAATTACTGTTGAAGTTTGTTACGATTGTTTGTTTGTGTGTTGAGCAGTATCCAGGATGATTTTTATTGACATCCCCGATGATGATGATGATGATGATGATGATGATGATGATGATGATCATCATCATCATCATCATCATCATCATCATCATCATCTTTCAATTTTTCTTCTTATTTTAATATTTCTTATTATTATTCTTCACCTTCTGCTTCCTTTATGTTTATATATTCTTGTCATTGTTATTCCTCGTCTTCTTCTTCTTCTTCTTCTTCTTAATCATCATCATCATCATCATCATCATCATCCCCTCCTTCTAGTATCATCCTCTTTCTCATTTTGTTATTATTATTCTCTAATCGTTCTTCTCTTTTCTTCTTCTTCTTCTTCTTCTTCTTCTTCTTCTTCTTCTTCTTCTTGTGTCGTGAGATTTTCCATTCCGTAGATGAAATCATGGTTAGTGTTCTTCATAGGCTTCGGTCCCCTGTTGGTCCGATTCCTCTGAAGACATCACATGGTTTTTAATTTGACATAATACATGAGTGGCTTGCCATTACCTTCCCCAGCGCAGTGGCATCTGACCCGCCTGTTTACACCTATCCGTTGTCCTTTAATCATCTGCATAGCTACTGTCGAATAACGTAACTCTTAATACCATAAAACCGTTAATCTGCTATATATTCATTTTCCTCCATCGCCATCCAACATCCTGCAACCGACGTCATCAGTTACCTTCTCCTAGATGCATATCTTAACTGAGACTAGCGATGCATTTCTTCCAATGAATAATTGCGCCTCCAGATACCAACCTGGAAATTTCTTATGACTCGGCGCAATAGATGCAGCACTCAGCCTTCCCAAATGGTCACCCATCTGGTACTGGCCAGGCTCATCGTTGCTTAGCTTTGATGATCTGGCGGGAACAGGTGTGTCAACGTTGCTGTACCGTATGTTTCCCTGATATCTTTCTATTAAGGATTATTTCTAGACGAATACTTATGGGAGGGACCACACCAAGGTTGTCAACGCCCCTAAGTGAAAGTGTTTCTGTGGAACGAACGAGTTCGAAGTTGGCATACCAAGGTTGTCAGTCCGCATCGTTAGCCACAGAGCCACCATCCCCTTCATGATAATGATGATGATGATAAGGAGAATGACGGTGGTGGTGGTAATGATAATGATGGTGATGATGATGATAGTAGCAAGCTTGGAAACTGCTGTTAGTCGCAAAGAACAAGATCTTTGCTTCTCATCATCATCATCATCATCATCAGCAGCAGCAGCAGCAGCAGCAGCTCTTTCGTGTCCACTATCATCATCATCTCGTTCGCCTCGATCCGACAACGGTCAGCTCCAATTCTATCCGCCGTGCAACATCATATAACCGCCCTGTTCCTAGCATAAGGTTAATAACCTTTAGTGCATACTAAACACCGCTTTACGAATCATTATACATTACTGATAAAATGTGATTCCCTTTTAAGTGATTGGTAACCTTCCGTCATCACCATCATCATCACCATCATATCAACTACCACCACCGCCATCACAACAGCAGTAGGGAGGTAACGATGCCTCAATAGTTAAAAATACAGATTGACAAGTTCGAATCCGAATAAAATCCAAATTTTCATAAATACTTTTCGAAAGCAGCAGCGGTATGAATGTTGTATTTATGTATCAATTCTTTATGGGACAAGATATCCAATCAACAATTTCTTACAGCCAATCAGAGAATTCAAGTAAATAGTATAAAATCTTTCATACGACGGTTTTTCTACCTTTTCTAGTTCCCTGGTGCTACCAGATTAGGCTTTCTGAAGATATTGGCTTCCTGAGACGAAATGCACCTAAC
>NC_136507.1:80700044-80757544 GCF_053919585.1 Euprymna scolopes
ATTTTAATTATTTATATATGTATATATATTTCTATGTCTTGGATTCACTCCTAAACTAATTAACTAATCATTATGAATTTTAATTATGTATATATGTTTATATATTTCTATGTATTGGATTCACCCCTAAACTAAATAATTGATCATTATGAATTTTAATTATGTATATATGTTGATATATTTGTATGTATTGGATTCACTCCTAAACTAATTAACTGATCATTATTAATTTTAATTATGTGTATATGTTTATATATTTTTATGTATTGGAATCACTCCTTAACTAAGTAACCGATCATTGTGCATTATAATAATGTTTATATGTTTATATATTTCTATGGTTTCACTCCTAAACTAATTAACTGATCATTATGAATGATTAGTATACTATATACTTATATATTTGTATGTATTGGATTCACTACTATACTAATTAACTGATCATTATAAATTCAATGTATTATATATGTTTGTATATTTGTATAGTCAAATTCCAAAAATCACATACAATGATCACTTTTTAATGTATTTATGTGTAGAAGAAATTCTATCAAAGTAATAAGATACTTGTGTAGTATAGTACTCATGAAAAACAAACAAAGAAAATCTTACATGTGATATACATGAACGTTATTAAATCCGAAAATCCCGTTTAATATTCGAGTAGTTGATTATATATGAGAAATAAGGTGCTTCTTCCTTACAGCATCCAGATAACAAAATAAACAAATTCTTACCCCTGGCGTACAGAAAATATAACACAACAGAAAATTGCATAAACGTATCGAGTTCTTTCATTTTTACATTAGAAAAACGTTACTTGTACAGTATCCTAACCGAGAAATATATATTATATATATAATATATATATAATATATATATGTATAATATGTACACATAATATATATAATATGTATATATAATATATATATATAATTTGTATATATAATATATAATATGTATATATAATATATATAATAATATATATAATATATAATAATATATATAATATATATAATAATATATATAAGCAGAATATATAATATGTATATAATAATAATATATTATATATAATATATATATTATATATGTGCGTGTGTATATAAAGATATAGATAGATAAGTATTCAGTTTAATGAACAAATACAATTATATGTACATATACTTATAAACATAATTTTTCTTGTATATCATAGGTATTCAGCAGCTATACTAAGATTGAATCGAAACTCTACTATTGCTTTATACAA
Organism: Euprymna scolopes; assembly: GCF_053919585.1. Lineage (NCBI taxonomy): Eukaryota > Metazoa > Mollusca > Cephalopoda > Sepiida > Sepiolidae > Euprymna > Euprymna scolopes. The sequence goes on from NC_136507.1 coordinate 80,701,294, forward strand.
TATGTTAACGGTTACATATTCGTTTTGTTGAGCATTCGAAATGTTTATATTTAGTTCAAAAGAGAAGGCCTTTTCATATATATCAATCTGAGGAAAGTGTCCAACTCACGAATGTCTGTAGTCATTAATTCGCAAAAGAACGTTTCATCTGTGTCACAATATGTGTAACATTAAACATGTTTGCACACACGTCAACATGTAGATGTTTGGGACGCAACGCGTTTTAGCATAGAACGTCGAAGAAACAGAAGAGAAGTAATAACTCAACTACGTATTTTTTTTCTTGTTTTTTTTTTTTTTTTAACAACAGACATTTATTTCCAGGTACTTCCCCGAATAAAACGTGATCGTGCTCCTCCTCTCTGACCTCTGTCCTCTTGAACAACCTCTGTCTGTGTATACGTTGTTTTTATACGTTTTCTTTTTCTCTACCGTGCCGTCACTTCGCACACGGTTCGGTATTTTCATACCCGCGTCCGCGCTCTGTTACACGTGTAGATAGCCGGGAATATCAACGAATGGCAAAGAAAATACAGATACTAATTGAAACGCATTTATAAACTCGGTACAAGTCAATGAATAAAAAGCAATGAGGATTCAAATTGCTAAAGAACGTTCTAAGAGAAAAAAAAACAGTTGTCTTTCCTATACGAAAGAGTTAGTCGGACGTGTTTATTTCGGCTGTTGCCGCGTGGGTAGTAATGTGTAAAGTGCAACGCTTCGTACTGATGTTATCATTTTTATTCAATAATCAATGTGAAAACTACAAAGGAAGAAATAGATAGCATTCAAAAGGAGACAGGAGAAAGCATTTCAATATGAAGGTAGACAAGGATGAATTGTACAAATTCAAAAAAAAAAAATAAAACGGAGGAAGTTGCTCGCATAATTACCGTGTTCACTCTGCTAGAAGTAGATGTGGAAGAGGACGCTAATTGTCCCTTGATCACATGTCCTGTTTGATTCAAGTCCCGCAGTAAATAAAGGACAGAGTAAACTGATTATTAACCATAAAGTTATCAAAACCATGCCAATGACTAACTATTCATGGTAAATATATGATAAAATATTGTATATAATACTAGTTATAGTAATAATAATTACAATATATAATACGCTAAAAAAAAAAGGTATATTTAGTAGCCGTAACAGCGCTTGCATTTTGTTTAGTCAATGTATGTGTGAAATTGAGGATAGATGAATATGCGCATGCTTATTGTATCATCTGCCGAGAACATTTTGACCCAGCGGTCAAGGCTATGAAAATGACTGTCCAGGATTCGTGATGGCAGATTTATTTTCACTGCTGAATTTGTTTGTTTGTTCATTTGCGCATGTGCAGCCAGTAGCTAATAAGTGCAGCACTCACAGAGCAACTAGTTCTGATTGGTTGAACTCCGATTTCGAAAACTAATCAAAATTAAGTATTTCGTAAAAATTAACTAACCTCTTTTTTGTTTTATTTTACTTCAGTCGAAGTTCTCAGAAATCAAGGGGCCCACGATCTGGAGCTAACACTTGAACTCTTTATGAGATACATAGATATTCGAATGTTCCATTTACGTTCTTTGTCTCTCAAGCACTGAGTTAGTAAAGAAATTGAGAACATAATTTTCCTCTCCCCAATTAACCATTTTTATACGTTGTATTATATCTTTCATATTGGTCTCTTGATCTTACTGGATTCCAGGACAAGAATTTATCTAGTCTGGTGGAGTATCCAGCTTCGTGCTATTACTTGAGGTAATATCGCTTGGAGAAGGTACACGATTCCTCAAAAAAGCTGTGGAGTAGCCGTAGTGAGGAGATCTTATTTGGGCTGCGAATACTATGTGATTTTGAATATTTGGTCAGGGTTTACTTATCTGGAAAAAGTATCCTCATGCCAGATTGTTCTGACAAACCCCTGTACAGAGAGACCTTAGGCACTCGAGGACAGTGTCTAGTAGGCATTCAAGTTCTCCCCTAACTAACTAGAATGCATAAGGAAAGGCAATATCAAATAAAAGAATGACCAAATCTTTCTATGCAAAATTAATTATTATTCTACAACGTGTTAAGATACTGAATTATAAAATTTGTGAAAAATTAGAGCTCGAGATGTCTTAAACGTTGTTGAAAAAAGCAAGGTGTTTAAAAGAAAAAATAAAGTACACATCTGTATTTCGGCTGTCACTGTGTGCTTTTACATGTGTGTAAATGAATAGAGATGAATATATGTGTGCCGTGGTTAGCTTAGCATTTAGCGATAGTGAATAAATCTATGAACTTGTGTACGTGTTCGTTCGTTGGAAGCGTATATATGCTTCGCCGGGTGTTGTGTTTAGAAGTCTATGAAATTCTCTCGTTCGTCAAACGAGAAGGACGTGCCTACGTTGGTCGAGTAGAGAGAAAAATACCAGAACAAAGAGAGTTTGATTTACAGTGTGAATATTGTAAAGAGCTTTTTTTCCGGTTCGAGTGCTACGTACGCACATGTGTTTTCTTCGGAAGAAGAACAGGATAAAGGCAGCAAACGCCATATTAGGTGTTTTATGTTATCCGATTGAATCCTTTGATTAGCCGAAGATTTCGTCCAATTACGAGTGGATACGTAGGTACAAAACAATTGCCTGCTGCTGCTGCTGCTTCTTTTGAAAAGCATGATAATTATTTTGCTCCTGCTGCGCATGATTATTATTATTATTATTATTATTATTATTATTATTATTGTTGTTGTTGTTGTTGTTGTTGTTGTTGGTGTTGGTGGTGTTGGTGGTGGTGGTGGTGGTGGTGGTGTTGTTGGTGTTATGGTGGTGATGCTCATACTGCTTGCTTATTGTTGAGCATCATTCATGATGATGATTTTGTTGGCATTCGTTTCTGATGATGATGATGATGATGATGATGATGATGATGATGGTGGTGGTGGTGGCGGCGGCGGTGGTGGTGGTGGTGGTGGTGGTGGTGGTGGTGGTGGTGGTGGTGGTGGTGGTGGAAACGATTGGGTGGTATTCTTATAGCCTTGGTGGTGGTTGGGAAACGTCTGATATATCGGTTCACCTTTCCCATAGCTGAGCGCCTCTTCTTCCACACTACAATCCGTCGTGAAAACGGTCAGTCTTCTGGAGATCAAAACTTGAAGTCTGGATGCTGACCACTTCTGAGTCTTACGTGCTGTTGCCTGGCAAGAGAGTAGTCAGTTGCTCGGCTCAGTTTCTTTTCACGGTAACCTCAGATCCTCCTACCTCTCCTTAATAGGAGAGATAGTGCTTTGATCGCACGATAATTGGAACAAATCTCATCTTCGGGAAAATTATGACTCCTTAATTTTCTCCAACAATGGAAAGAATAATGACAAGTGTTCATCTAATCGTATACAACGAATCGTCGGCGTATTATTCCGTTGCTATATTGCAGCGTCGACTGTAACTGTGCAAGCCTATTCTGGACCGACTTTGCAGATGCCACATATATAGGTGATATAAGGTTACGAGAGCTCTATTTTTGCCATCCGACATTTGTGCTCTCTCCTCTCCATCCACCGTTGGCCTTCTCCTCACTTCTCTTGGATCATGCTTTCACAGCGCTTCTCCGGCATTTGTGGACATGGATTCCTGACTTGCTCGATCGATGTCGCATGTCCTAATGTGTTGCTTGCAGACATGCTTGTAGCATAGAACACGTCTTCCTGTTGAGCTGGAGCCGACTGCGTCGAGAATAGAAGATGTATTTTCGGTATCAGATGATTAAAAAAGGGATGTGCGGTATAATGGATGAGAAGCGCGGCTTCTGGTAATTGAAGGAACTGATTCGTCATCAGAGCAAACGTATAGGAAGTGATAGGAATAAAAAGACGATGGGAGCCGCCAAGATCTTTTTGAACTTCCAAGACAGGAAGACTCCTCACAGTCCGCAGTCTGCTTATTAACAGTCGGGTTGGAGTGGCAGATAGGGTAAATGCGGAAATAGTAAGTTTCTATTAATCAGGTTTGGCAGTGACTAATCATAAAGACCGGATATAGGATTTCCGATTTGAGTCAATAGATTTAGAGATCACGGTTACTTTACAGACAGTTTTTTTAGTTTGGGACAGTTGACGAGGGTTGATGGCTTGGAAGTCCCGCTAGAGAGGTAGGAAAAATTGGAGTCAAAGTCGAGCGAGATTAGATCTGCGGATCGACGCAAGCAGACAATAACTAAAAAAAAAAAGACAATATTTGGGATTCCTTTTTTAGACAACGTGACGGTGTAACATTATGCGGACGGCTATATGGAAATGCATGCAAAATGACGTCACCGGTAGGGAGAAATAAACTTTAAAAAGGAGATCACGTTAGAGACGGAGATAACGTTCGATATCACATGGAGGCGTAGATGACGTCTGAAAGCATGTACGAGATAACGATCACATAAGAGACATCAGTGCGTTAATGAGAGAATGTGGAAATAAATGTCGTTGTGCAAAACAAAAAAAAACGAGTTGAAGTTATTTCCTATTCTTTCTCCTTTGCGACTGATACTGCACATAATGTGTTGTTCCCCGGACAACTTAACATCACACACACACACACACACACACACACAAACACACACACACACACACACACATATATATATATATATATATATATATATATATATATATATATATATATATATATACATATATACAGTGATGATCATATTTATTGGCACGGTAAAATAAAAGTTAAATTTTGTCTAATAAATTCTAAAAAAGGGATTAAATTAAAGAAAATAACAAAGTATATTATGTATTTTTAACTGGCCTTTCCGATGCAGCAATCGGATTTTAGAAAAAATAAATAACAAAGGAACAACAAACATAATTGCAAAAAACCCTTGTTACAAAATTATTGGCACGATTTATTTAATAATCAATTGTATAGCCTTTGGCCTTGATTACCTTCCTCAGTCGCTTTTCATAGTTTACAACCAAGTTGTTGCACTCTTCAGTAGTAATTTTAGCCCACTCTTCCTGACAATAATCCTCCAATTGAATAAGATTCTTAGGCTTCCTTTGCATTACCCTCAATTTTAATGTTCTCCATAAATTTTCAATTGGATTAAGGTCTGGGCTTTGTGATGGCCACTCCAAAACATTAATATGATTGTCCTCAAGCCATTTCTTAGTCAGTTTAGCCGAATGCTTTGGGTCATTATCTTGCATGAACCACCAACGACGACCAAGTGAGAGCTCTTTAGCAGAGTCTTTCAGGTTTTCATCCAATATTTTAACATAATCTTCCTTTTTTATGCTACCTGTGACCTTAACAAGTCGCCCTGGTCCAGAGGCAGCAAAGGATCCCCAAAACATCAAACTGCCTCCACCGTGCTTCACTGTGGGTATGGTGTTCTTAGGCAGGAAAGCTTCGCCAGATTTTCTGTAAATATAAGACACTTTATTATGGCCAAATAACTCTATTTTCGTTTCGTCAGTCCATAGAACACGTTTCCAGAATGCAACATCTTTATCAATATGACGTTTTGCAAAGGCTAGCCTTGCTTTCAGGAGCATAGGCTTCAATAAGGGAGTCTTTCTCGGACGACATGCTTTTAAACCAGCTCTCTTCAAAACTCTACCAACTGTATGTCGAGATACATTCACTCCAGAGGTGCTCTGTTCATCAACAATCTCCCCAACAGAGATCCTTGGGTTTTGTTTTACTTGTCGAACAATTTTCCGTTCATCTCTTGGGGAAAGAATCCTTTTTCTCCCTCTACCCTCTAAACTCATAACGTGGCCTTGCGATTTGAACTTGTTTATTATGGCTCTAACAGTGGATTTGGGAAGGTTTAGCTTCTTTGAAATCTTATCATAGCCCTCCCCATTGGTATGGCATGCTACAACAAGCTTCCTGACGTCTTCGCTGTGTTCCTTAGTTTTAACCATGGCGATTGAAAATTATAATTTAGTCACTTATAATAGTTTAAATAAATCGCTATCTAAAAATTATCTGAAAAAAATTATTCACTGAATTAGCGTTAAACAAGCATAATATGGCTATAAAAAAGTTCAGAAAGCACGTAAACCGAAAATTGATTGATATTATACTGATACTAAAAGAAAAACAAAGCCGTGCCAATAATTTTGAACGAGGGTTTTTTGCAATTATGTTTGTTGTTCCTTTGTTATTTATTTTTTCTAAAATCCGATTGCTGCATCGGAAAGGCCAGTTAAAAATACATAATATACTTTGTTATTTTCTTTAATTTAATCCCTTTTTTAGAATTTATTAGACAAAATTTAACTTTTATTTTACCGTGCCAATAAATATGATCATCACTGTATATATATATATATATATCTTGTGTCGTTTTTATCGTGGTGCCACCACAAATGCGATCATCAGGCTTCAGTTCTGCCGTTGTGGTCTATCTATCTATCTATCTATCTACCTATCTACTTTGTCTAGACCAATATGACTCTCTCTCTCTTCCCCCCCTCTCTCTCTATCTCTCTCTCTCGCTTTCTCTCGCTTTCTCTCGCTTTCCATATTTCCTTGTCTTCCATCAGCTGCCTCAGATCTTCAGGATCACAGTTTCCGTCATGTGCAATTTGCCGGATGTACGTGGATCTAGGTCATCCAATACTCGTGCGCTCATGCTATGAAGTCCACAGACGTCGCTCCCTGATTGTAGTAGATATAGCAAGTAGGTTGCCATAAAGTTGCTGCTTCGGTAGGTTGCCATAAAGTTGCTGCTTGCCCAGATATATATAACACTGTTCGTAACATATGGATGCACGTGCCGTCTATCTATTTCTTTCCGATCTTTTTGTGAGTATCCAAGTTTTAGCACCGAAAACAAGGACAGACTCCACCACTGCCGTTACAAACAAAATTTAAATAAACGGATAATTTATTTATACTCCTATAAATTCATTTTTCTTTTGTGTGTATCGATATTCATATTAAAAACCTTCTTTTCTAATTATTTAAAAAGAAAATACAATTTTCTTATATATGGGTTGTGGAAATGCATTCGCTAGGAAAAGATCTAGCTAATTTGCATATTCTTTTAAACATTCATTTCGTTTTTTCGGTTTTCTTATGGGATGATCATCTTTAGTTAATTATTACGTGTAATTATATTCATGCAGATATTCTACATGATTTATACTTGCATATTTGCGTAAAAAGTGTGCAGTAAACACAAAATTGCTTCCATATATATTTATCTATATGCATATATTTTTGTTTAATCTATAAAAGTGAACATGTCTGTGTGTTTGTCTGTCTGTGTACATTTTCCAACGCAATAACTCTGCCATTTTTTAGTCTACAGACTCGAAATTTGATATATCGGGTACTGAGATTTGGAAAAAAAATTGTGATTCGTTTTCGACCAGAAATTTGGCTGTTAAGGGGTCAAAGTTCAACGATTTGACCTTTGAGAACTCTACCAAACTCCTCTGCCAATTTTGCATCTAAACACTTGAAATTTTAGATATAGGTTCCTTGGACATTGATTTAACTTAATAACTTGATTCGAGATCAAAATGAAAAATGTTACAGGGGTCATGATATCGGGTCAAAGTTTAAAAAATTGACCTTATTTATTTTTTTTTTTTTTTACTCAACATACATCTCCAAACACCCGGGCAACGCCGGGCTGAAATGCTAGTTAAATATATTTTTGAAGTTTTTGTTATGTTAATCATTTGATTAATCATGCTTGGAGATTATTTTTTTTTAGATGATGATCGACAATTTGTTGTTTTTTTGGGTTGTTCGAATTGATGTCCTCGTGATGCGACGTAATAGTCAGTCAATAAGTGAGAGCTTTAGTTGAGAGTTCAATCTTTAGTACTGAGGATACTAGGAATATAATATGAATTATATTAAAGACTACCACTTGTGGTCGATGGAACGAGAATAATCTATCCCTGTGGATAAAGTAAAGAGTTCCGTTCGAAAATTTGTAGAGATTCCTGGGGTAAACATAAAAAATCCTTGGGTTCGAATAAATGCACTTGACGAAAGTAGAAGGTTGCATCGGCCGAAATATTATGAAAAACGTAGCAAAGATGAGTGTCATGTACCTAGGGGATGGTGATGATGATATGATGATAATGATGATGATGATGATGATGATGTGTATATATTCTCGTTTATATATATTCTGGTGTCTGTGGTGTCTATGTAACGGTGACATGGTCGTGTCTCCGTATGTGCTATTCTTTCGTGGGTGTGTGTCATATATAAGAAGATCTCAAGGCACGTATCTTTTCTCGTTCTCGGTCGGTACCCCCTCCCCCCGTCGCGGCGATTTATGCCTACACTTAAAAAAACAGGACGATTTTAGTGTTTGGAGAAGCCTTTATTTGGATTTTATGTTGACAGAGCAGTCGCGCATCGCTGAATCGATTCAGATCTTTTTTTTTTTTTTTTTTTTCGCTTCCTCAACTTGAATCAAGACAGGAACTCGAACTGTGGACTCTTAACTGTATACTGTCTCGAAAAACGCATGCACGTTCCAATTTATTTTAAGGTGTGTGTGGGGGAGCTGCGCGCAGGTGTACGCGTTGTCAACCTTTGTTGACCCCTTTGTACTCTACTTGACACAAACAAGTTGCGTTCAACTTAGTACCGCGTTAACTGCGTTATAGAAACGCAACAATAACAATAATAGTCAGAATATTACGTTTCCGATTTTTTTTAATGAGGATTGATTATGCGTATTATTTGGATTCTTCGAACTGTTGTTCTCATCTCGAGTCTTATTTTCACAATGTTTCGGTCGGTGTAACCCCGACCTTCTTCAAGTGTATCTTATCGACCTCGGGAATTCTTTTTCTGTTGAACTAGGAAATCTGCACGGGATTTCGAACGGAACTCTTTGTTTAATCCATGGGGTAGCATCTTCTTATTTCGTCAGCCATGCCTACGGCACAATCCCATTAACACACCGGTTCTTGCGAGATCACCGAAGTTAAGCAACGTCGAGCCTGGCCATTACCAGATAGGTAACCATTTAGGAAGGAGAAGCTCTGTGTATACCGCGAGGTAAAATACCAGGTTGGGAAACTGGCGCGGTCTATCCATTAGTTGAGGGTAGATGGGCCTCTCTTAAGCCGTGGTAGGCAACCAATCTAGTGATGGCGTCACGATAAAAAATACCCTTGATAGCCTTAGCGTAGCATCAAGTATTCAGCTACCGACAAGATTTGAAGTACGCTACAAACCCGTATAGTAAGTTCAATCTCGGCTGTTTGTGTCGCACGTTACGTTACGTTTTTATGAGTAGAAGTCCTAAGTAATTCGCAATTATATATTGGGTGTCCCTAACCCTAACCCTAACCCTAACCCTAACCCTAACCCTAACCCGCCCAGATGATTAAATCTTCAACCTTCAGAAAAGTGACTCATAACTGAATTTTATAATGTACTTTATCCATTATGCCAAGGACTCTTCGAATTACTCAGGACTTCTATCCAGTAATGGCTGACAGAACGAGAACATGCTACCCCCGTGGATTAAATAAAGGGTTCCGTTCGAAATTCCATGCAGGTTTCCGAGTTCGACAGAAAGATTCCCGAATTCAATAAGATACACCTGATGAAGGACGGAGTTCACGTTTATAGTATTTGTATCGCTCTCTTAAAAGCATCTTTGATTTATATTTTTAGCAGGGGTATTTCTGTTGATGGCAAAGGAGGTTATCCCCTCAACTACGAGCACCGATGATTGGTCTAATGTAACTGACACAACGGACCCCACGATCGATTCAACTAGTGTTGGCATGGACAACGCCACACAGGTAACGAATCCAGGATCAGGTGGAACAGGAGGTGACAATGCTGGTAACACCGTCCCGACTAACCAGAATCAGACACCTGCAAACGATGTCACTAGTACAACGGCCGGTAACCAGAATGATTCTTCTGTCATCTCGAACGGAACGCCTGCGACGAATGTGGACACCAATCTTACTAGTGCCGCAACTACTGCATCTACGCCCGGAACTCTTGTAAGTCATTAAAACTACTTAACCCGTTTCCCGTTAAATTTTCTTTAAAACAGATAATAATTAAAACAATTCAATCGGCACTTGTACAGTTTAATTACTTGTACAGATTAAAAAAAATGAAAATATTGAAAAAAAGTAAGCTATGAAAATATATATAGCAATTAAGCTACACAGAATATTTGGGGTTTCATTCTCGTGAGAATTCGTCAGGCTTATGCGAAAAGTTGTGGTTGTCGCTCGTTTATATATACACACATGCTATTGATTTTTGTTTTAATTAGCCAATTAGCTGTGGCAACTAGAAAGCGGATTGGCTAACAAAAAACTCAATAGCATGTGCATATATATATATATATATAAACGAGCGACAACCACAACATTTCGCATAAGCCTGACGAATTTTAACGAGAATGAAACGCCGAATATGTAGCTTAATTGTCATATATATTTGCATAATATATATATATATATATATATATATATATATATATATATATATATATAAATGTATATATATATATATATAAATATATATATATATATATATATATATATAAATGTATATATATATATATATAAATATATATATATATATATATATATATATATATATATATATATATATATATATATATATATATATATATATATATATATATAAACAAATAGTAACTTAAGAAAATGTAAAAATTGCTGGTATGGACCTGCCTTCTTCAGATATACATCAAGCGCCAGTTCTAATTACAATTCTTGTGAAATAATAATCCAACATTAAATTTATAATTTTTTTTGTGTAATTATCATTCCAAGCTCAAAATTTAATTTTAAGTTAATTTATTTTCAATGTCATTTGCGACTATTTATGAAACACGGAAACGACTTTTTTTTTTCGTCTTTCGTATTTCGTTTCATGTATCCGGATATCGCATTTTACATTCCGCCACGTTACGTCAGAGCTTTAGCAGTCATGTTATCAATATTTCGACATTCAACCTACGATTGTCAAGATTGCCGATAGCGTGTTGCTCTAGATTAATACAATAAACCGAGTCGAGCATTAAAGATTGTTATAAGATTGTTATATAGTTAATAGAAGTAATAAGTTAAGTTTTAAATATGTACAAATAAATATTCAAGGGTAGAATGATTTTTTGCCATATCCCTGGCAACATCGGTTAGGTACAGCTAGTTAAGCATGAAATAAAAAGCGCTGGTTGAGTTTGAATAAAATAAATACGTATTTAACACGTTTGAAATCTATAAATATAAAAGCGAAAATGTATGTATGTATGTATGTATGTATGTTCGCTTTTTCTGCAAAAGGCTTTTTTCAGAGAAGCGGTCGGTCGCTTCACAACTTTCTAAAACTTTTTATATCAAATATAAACCGTAATATCTCACAGTTAGCAACGAAGCTCGCCTGTCTATTGAATTTGCTCGATTTCGGGAAGATAAATATTCAACATTTGTCGCTCGCCGCATGTGGGTTAGTCTTTTTCCTATAACATCTTGGGAAAATACTATCCAGCAGTCAAACTTGACCTCATTAACTCATTAAAACGGGCACCTGCAAGTAATCCAAGTAATTAAATAAATTCAAACGTGTTTCATTTAGCATCTCGCGCGGGAGCAATGGTTAACGTCGCACGTTCTTTTTTCCCCACTTTAATTTACAACTTAGCCTCAAGGGTTCGGGTTCGATCCTCATACTTACTTTTTTTTAAAAAACCCCACCCCCCGGAGTTTCAACACATACGTCCAAACACCCGGGAAACGCCGGGTACCCCTCGCTAGTCTATAAATATAAAAGCGAAAATGTGTGTATGTTTATATGTCTGTATGTGTGTTTGTGTGTCCGCTGAAAACTTTCGACAGACACGACGAAAATTCACAAACTCGGTATCATATTGAAGCTCCATTCTTCGCTCGAAAAATATCGAAGAATTGGCCAAAAACGTTAATTTTTTCACCCCGAAATGGACAATTTTCGACAGGGGGGTCAACAAAAACGGTTCTCTCGTGACGACGACCGGTTCTACGCATGCGCCAGATGACATCATGACCTGATTTACTTTAAATAGTTGAAAAACTGAACAAATTTCAGTACGCGTTAGCTCAGTTGATTAGCGCATTTGATTCGTTATCTAAATGTTTTTGATTCGAATCGTGGTGTGAGATGTCTTTTTTTTTTTCGATTTTTTAAATTTAAATATTGAACCAGTGTTATTTAAGCCATTTTTCACGTAACGTTCGTTTTTCTGTTTTTTTTTTTTTTAATTAGCTTATCCACCCCTGACCACACACCTAAAAACACCTGGGTACCCACCGATTTTTTTAATTTTAATATCGAAACAGGCTTACTTAAGCCATTTTTCACCTGTTTGTTTTTCTGTTTTGTTTTTTTGATCGTTTGTTTGACTTACGTTAGTTTTTTTGTGTTTTTTTTTTTCGATGTTTTGATTATCTCCCCCCCCCCGCTTAAGTTTTTACGTTGTTTTCTTTTTTTACTTCGTTTATAACAAACAAACCTACGTCCTCGTCGTCGTCGTCGTCGTCGTCGTCGTCGTCGTCGTCGTCGTCGTCATGCTCGACGACTTACGTGCGCATACCTGTCAATTTGGTTCTTACTTAAATAAATTCAAACATCTTTCAGTAACTCATTCTGGCTGGCAGATTTTATTTTCAAACTTCGCCTCAGGGCTTCGGGTTCGATCCTACCAACTTTTACCCCCCCCCCCGGTTTCTTTTTTACTTAACGCCACACACACCTACAAACACCCGGGCAACGCCGGGTACCCCCGCTAGTGTATATATAATATAAATTTCAAACAAAATATCTGTTTATTTTGTAATAATGCGTTGTTTTAACTTCAAACGTATCTAATACGTATTTATTTTATACAAACTTAACCAGCGTTTCTATTAAGAAACACAAACCCTAATGTGAATTCCGCGTGACCAACGCACCATTCCGACATGTGAATTACTACCGTAAAAACAACAAACGGACTTCTACTGATTCTATGCTCCAACGACAATATAGCAACAAAAAAAAAGAAAACAAAAAGAAAGAAAGACATACTGATGAGGAAGTATATATATATATATATATATATATATATATTCAAAATATATTTATAAATTTCAATATAAATTTCAAACAATATAAATATCTGTTTATTTTGTAATAATGCGTTGTTTTTGGCTTCAAACGTATTTAATATTTATTTTAGTTGAACTTTTGCTTTTACTCGCTTTCTCGTATACGGAAGAAGGTAAAACTAACGGAAATACTTATAACTACTTATTATGGTTCAATTGAAAGTTGGTGTTGTATTGTGTACATTAAATCAAGTTGACATATTTGTTAATACTTTCAGTTTCAGTGTTACCAAGGAAACTGTACCGGAACAAATTGCCACGCGAATGAAAGTCTTTATTCAACGCTTAATAAAGTTCATTGTGCAAAGCAACAATGTTCAGTGAGTATTTCTCATTCTTTTCTCCAGTTTTTTGTGACAACATGTGACTTTTCTTTAACATAGCCCTTTTTTTCTTTTCTTTTTTTTACATAGTGGTCACCACTTATCAAGGCCCGGAAGCCACTCAGGGACAAGAGTTATTGCAAGTACATTGCGTTAGTGTGGAGATTTGATGAAGTGTTTACTTAAGGGGGCTGTTCATTAGGAATTTGTTAACGTTGGACTTGAACATATCCAAGTTGTAGTCAGGTGGGAAGCAGGCAGACGGAACAGAGTTCCACAGGCGTGCAGTTCTAAGAAAGAAGCTTTGTTCATGGAATCCACGTTTTGATTTAGGCAACGATAAAGAGTGGGGGAAATTTTTCACAGTGGATTCAGCTAGACGGGTGTTTTTCGTGAAAAATTGGCGAGGGGTGACCAGAGATTGGAGTTCAGACGAGCACCTGCAATGGAAATAACGATAAAACAAGGTTAGGCTCGCAACGTCTCTTCTGTGGGAGAGAGGTTGCAGGGTAGAGAAAAGCCCTACTATAGTATACTAGCAGACCGCTCGGCATTGCCCGATCGTAAAATACGCATAAATGTTATATTTTAATTAATGCCGAATTTTTATTTATTATAAACAGAAATACCGTAGGTATTAAACGAAGCGTTGAATCCCTTTTAAAAAATGAAGTAAGAAAAAAAAACGGAAAGAAACTAAGACATGTGTATGCGAATATCATGTTTTTTTTTCTTCTGAACAGTTCACTTCTTATAAGTAAAAAAAACAATACTCGAACTGAGGTCGAAACTAAAACCTAAAGGCAGTGAGTCAAGTACGTTACTTATTAGGCCAGATTGACACCATCTTTGAAAAGTGTTTTCAAACCTACTTATTCTTAAGATAAGTAATCTATCATTTGAACGATTCGCGCATGCGAATTCATGAAACAGTTGAGAGTCAGATAAAAAATCAATGATCCCAACCAATTTTTCAATTTTTATCCCTTAGCAGCCAGTTTTTCGAATGAAAACTGATTAAAAAGTTTTCCACCGGTCTGAATACCCTATATACGAAATTTAAAGACTGCAGACCAAACATTCGTTGAGTATATAGGTTGAGAAGTGTCCTCACACACACATTCTCACGTATATATATATATATATATATATATATATATATATATATATATATATATATATATATATGAATAGTAGACACTTACACGTTTCCACCTCTTGGAAACACTTCAAATGAACTACGAAAATGCTATTTTTACATCTCCAACACATTTTGAAAATAATTTCTGAAGAGGACGTTTCACAGAACGTCTGAAATGCGTTAAAAACGATTTCAATGATTTAAAAATATTATTACAATGATCTAAACATAATTCTCAATGAAAAACCAAGACACGGAATAATAAAATAATGTTAAAAAATACACATTGTTGGTGACCACCCCCTTGTTTAAATATATATATATATATATATATATATATATATATATATATATATATATATATATATATATATTATATTAATTTGGCTGAAAAATGCGAAGCTCGCGGTTTGTTTACAAACAATCGTTTGAGCACTTTACAAGTAGCGGACGGATGTTTATTTAAATAGACATTCGGACAGATTAGTTGCGGGCACCGCTTCCGTGATGAAGGGGTAGAACTGCCGACTGTCATCACGACGGTTCTAAGTTCGATCCTCAGCTTCGGATAGGTGTTGGTCTAGCGGCACTGATGAGTTGTGATACAACGAAACAGGACTGTATGTCGATGACTACAAATATATTTTATATATATATATATATATATATATATATATATATATATATATATATATATATATATATATGATGGACTCTCCGGTCAATTACGACGTATGAGGTTCCGCCACAACAACTAAGTTGTTCGGAAATCCACACGGATGATTTGTTTATAGTGATGAAGGTTTTGTGTAGAACCAACTACACTTTTTGCTATTACTGCCACAAGAGAAAGCACACAGTACAATGCAGGTTTTTACATCAGAGTTACCTTTTCCTAGATGCAGGTCTTAACTAAGACTGGGGGTGCATCGCTCCCAGTGAATTAATACACCTCCAAATGCCAACCTCGAAATTTCTACGACTCGGCCCAATACATACAGCACATAGCCTTACCAAATGGTCACCCATCCGGTACTGGCCAGGCTCAGCGTTGCTTAACTTCGGTGATCTGGTGAGAACCGGTGTGTCAACGTGATTGTGCCATATATAGATTATATCATCAATTTTTATTTATTGCAGACTATTATCCTCATCTTAGTTGTTTCTCAACGTTTCGGCCAACTATTACTCTGGCCTTCGTCAGGTGGTAACCGCGACGGATAGGAACTTCGAATCTCCTGACTGCATCCACAGCAATTACTGCCTTCCATAGTTGTTGTCATCTCACCACGTTTTTGGCCAATTAACCTCTGTCCGGCTTTGGGTAGGATTGAAACCGCTATCTTCAGACAATTATCACCTGGAACCGTACAGATTCAACGTCACTATCAACTGCGCCACGGGCCCCAAAGCCTAAAAAGATAACGGAGCATTTACATTGCAAACTAATATTCACATTAAAAAAAGCATATTAAAACAAGTACTAAAAAAAACGTAACATTTGCATTTTAAAGTGCTAATCAACGTACAGTTTCATTAACACACACACACACACACACACACACACACATATATATATATATATATATATATACTCTAGCAGGCCGCCCGGCGTTACCCGGTCGTAAAATACGTTTTAATATATTTTGATTAATGCAGATTTCGTATTTATTATTATATTATATTGGACCCAATATATAGTAATGATTTAAAATTAAAACAAAAAAAAAAAAAACAAAAAAAAACAGGCGACTCGTCCGCCACCAAAACGTTTAGCTTACGATTTATTATTTTCCTTTGACGTTAATACCCGACCTATGAAGACATGTTTGCTGCAAGGCTAAAAATTAAAATATAAACCAATAGCTACTACGTTACGCATGCATATTCGTAATGCCGTCGTTCCATTTTTTTTTTAATTTTCACAATTTCCCACCAATTTTCCCCCGGCTAAAACCCAAATGTAGAGTTTTCCATGGGTTCGAATACCCTATATATTAAATTTCATTTCTGTAGATCAAAAACTGACAGAGGAGTTTGGTAGGGAATTTTTTTTAAACAAATATATATGCGCATACATAAATATACATAGTAAGATATTTATGTTTACTATAACCTTTTTACGCAAATATTATGCAAGTATAAATCATGTAGAATATCTGCATGAATATAATTATTAGAACTGTGACAACAGAATATTCTTTTCATTCTTTTGACTCTCTGGTATATATCCGATACAGTTAGACACACTTAATCAACTGAGAACCACATCCGTTTATATAAAAACATATAAGATATTAACGGATATATACTCAAGAGTCAAAACAATGAAAAGAATATGCTGTTGTCACAGCCCTAATAATTATACGTAATAGTTAACTAAAGATGATCATCCCATAAGAAAACCGAAAAAAAAAACTAACAGGGAATTAATTAATTAATTAATTAATTATATTGTAATTTGTCCAAATTTAGAATATGTTATTATGGAGTCGTGATTTTTAAAGTAAAAAAAAAGTATTTGGGCGCCATCAGCTAGAATCGAAACCAAAAGCTAAACTGTAGCATTCAAAGCTTGTGACGTTACCAACGTGACACGCATATGAACTGATTAAAAATTAAAAATTAAAAATAAACTAAGGTGAATGCACAAAACGTATAATATTTTTTTTTTTCAATTTTAACCTATTTTTGACCCCTTAAAACTATTTTAACCAGCTGAAGATCCATAAAACAAAGGTCCATACAAAATCCATTTGAGGCCTCTCACGTCGTTCTACGACTTTTAGTTTCGGGAGATATAGAGTTTGAAAATATGGAGACAGACAGACAAACAGACTGACACCTAGACAGACATATGGCCTTTTATATATTAGATGAGTAGGGATTATTCAGATTACTGTTCTCATCTGATAAAGTACGGCTGTAACGTAGTCCTTACATTTTAACCGTGTCATTACATTTCAGTCACTCGGCCCCACACGTTGTCTGGTACCGTCGCAAAGAAGCAAAAAAAAAAATAAATAAATAATAAAAATCTGACTCGTTTTTTTTTTTTTTAAGGGCAAATAAACGCATTCATTCGTGGTTTTATTTTTAACAATAACGTATTTCATTATCTTTAAAGTTTAATTAAAGTTTTATGATATCCGTTTTTATTAAATTGTAAGGTTAAAGTATAGAATAAGTACAAAACACCATCCCAATGTGAAGAATGGCTTTCTAAGTAATAACGCTAATATTTCAGCACGGATTAATAAGTGCACTAGTATGTAAATAAGTAACACACATACCCCCCCCCTAAAAAAGTTTACTTTTTTTCCATAGTTAGTAATTGTTAAATTAATTAGATAATATATATAATAATATATTATAATAATTAGATAATATATATTGTATAATGATATATTATGATAATTAGATAATATATATTATATAATAATATATTATAATAATTAGATAATATATATTATATAATAATATATTATAATAATTAGATAATATGTATTATATAATAATATATTATAATAATTATATAATATATATTATATAATAATATACTATAATAATTATATAATATATATTATATAATAATATATTATAATAATTAGATAATATATATTATATAATAATATATTATAATAATTAGATAATATATATTATATAATAATATATTATAATAATTAGATAATATATATTACACCGTAGGCAAAGAAACAGACGGAAAAAAGGGAAAAAACTAAAAATCTGATTCGACATTTTTTTTCAAGCGTAAATAAAATGCAATTATTTGTGGTTTTTCCAACAATAACACATTTCATTATCTTTCAAAAGTATTTTTGCACACGCACATGTTTTACAATGCTCTGTCATATAACATGCGCTTTTTAAAAAGTTTCGCTTCCCGCCACCTTACGCCGACCATAGCCAGATCTTTTTCGTCTTCGTTTTCACACGTCCATCTTCCGTGGCCCGCACTTTGCTTCTCTTCGTGCTCGATCACATGCCGTCCTTTTTTCCTCCTCATTTCCGTGACGTCAGCGCGTGCACATTTGCTTACATTACATATGTGCTAAGACGGCTGTTGCTGCTGCTGCTAATATTTTGCTGGTTAGCTATCCTACAGCTGCTGCTGATTGTCTACCACGCGCGCCATATGCGCTATGTCACAGCGAACTAAGTATTATTGCGTCTGTTCGATGCACAGTTAAGAATTAATCAGAATTAATAAGGGTTAGTCACCGCAATACCTCAATTATTCTCACTATCTTTCGGAAACTACTGGGTGAAGCTGACTAAAATTTTGTATGTACGTTTCTTATTATAAGGTACAGCGAACTAACTATTAGGGTATCCGTTAAATATAGAGTAAGTGATTAACAGGGAATAGTCACATTTACTCTAGAAGTTTGGCATAAAGCACTCAAAATAAGTCAACAGACTATAAATTAAAATCCAAAAAAATGTCTAGTAATAATAGCCATAATGATATTAGCAATAGTAATAACAGTTATGAGTGATAGCAATATTAGTAAATAGCGGGACCTGTGGAACTTCCACGGGGGACTCATTCATATGTAATATATTGATGCTGGCATTCTGTGGATGTTCGGTGTAAATGGCGACGCTTTGATATTATTGTAGTTTTTTTGTTAAAACTGCAAAAGTATTTATCTAAACTAGCACGAAGACCCGGCAAAGCCCGGTCGTAAAGTACGCTTAAATATGATATTTTAATTCTTGCAGATTTCACATATATTATTATAGAGTTAATGTTCTATCGATTTTTATATATTATAAAGTTGCGATTTCAAAAATAAAAACATATATGTATATGACGTGCGTTCATTAGCTTGAATCGCAAACCGAAATAATAAAGTATGATATATATATATATATATATATATATATATATATATATATATATAACTTGAGTTCCTTCAGCCATAATCGAAACCAAAACCAAAACCAAAACTTATGAAGAATTATTGATAAATTATTTATAAAAGAAATAGATTACTAGAGTGCTATCAGTTATAATCGAAACCGAAACCAAAACTTATGAAAAATTCTTGGTAAAATTATTTACGACAAGAAATGGAAGTACAAACAATTAAACGACCCGGATGTAAGCGTGACACACACGCTATCGTACTAATATATAGAAAGCAATAATAGTTATACAAACTAATATAGAATTAAACACATGCTCTCGGTGATGTTTATTTTATCTAATATATTTCAGATCAATGTCAAAGAATATTCCAATGGATCGATGTCCTATTTCGACTGCAACGCTGACGAATGCATTTGCCAAACGAAAGTGACCGGTCTGGTGAAAATGTGCTGCACAGAAAGCAAGTGTAACGATCAGACACTGATTTGTTCGTATTCGCCACGGCTCATCACAGCTCATATTGTCCTCGTGATTTCGTTTATTAGTGGTTTATTGATTAATTAAAAGATTGACTGCACGTTGTATGTTTGTATTGACGATAGAGTGTGCTAGAGGATGGGTCAGTGTTAAGTAAAATAACTTGTGGGGGGACAATAGCGCGAAGATCAGTGCCAGAAGATTTAGAAACAAGAAATTTTATTAAGAAAACGAAACTTTTTATTGTTCGTTCGTTATTGATGAGAACACATACACACACGCATATATATATATATATATATATATATATATATATATATATATATATATATATATATATATATATGCTATAATTATTTACTATAATAAACACAAGTGTTTCATCCTTTCGGGAATCATCAGTGCAGGGTGCAACGATTAACACCAGTCGATAGATTCGAACCCAGCAACAGAAGCCATGTCTGGCTTCATTAGCAAGGACCTAATATATATATATATATATATATATATATATATATATATATATGTGTGTGTGTGTGTGTGTGTGTTTACTGTTTTAAGGAAAAGAATTCCAACAGTGCTCAATTACAACATCTTGAAAAGAAACGGAACATTTGCATGTCAAACAAATATTCACATTTGAAAAAGCATATTAAAACAATATCTTGTTCCAAATACTAAAAAACGGAACATTTTCATTTCAAACAAATATTCACATTTGAAAAAACATATTATAACAATATCTTGTTCCAAATATAAAAGAAACGGAACATTTACATTTCAAACAAATATTCACATTTAAAAAGCATATTAAAACAATATTTTGTTCCAAATACTAAAAAAATGAACATTTACATTTCAAACAAATATTCACATTTGAAAAAACATATTAAAACAATGTATTATTCCAAATACTAAAAAACGGAACATTTGCATTTCAAACAAATATTCACATTTAAAAAAGCATATTAAAACAATATTTTGTTCCAAATACTAAAAAACGGAACATTTACATTTATAACAAATATTCACATTAAAAAAAAGCATATATTAACAATATCTTGTTCCAAATCCTAAAAAACGGAACATTTGCATTTCAAACAAATATTCACATTTAAAAAAGCATATTAAAACAATATCTTGTTCCAAATCCTAAAAAACGGAACATTTGCATTTCAAACAAATATTCACATTTAAAAAAGCATATTAAAACAATATCTTGTTCCAAATACTAAAAAACGGAACATTTGCATTTCAAACAAATATCATATTTAAAAAAGCACATTCAAACAATATTTTGTTCCAAATCCTAAAAAACTGAACATTTACATTTCAAACAAATATCCACATTTAAAAAAAGCATATTAAAACAATATCTTGTTCCAAATCCTAAAAAACGGAACATTTGCATTTCAAACAAATATTCGCATTTAAAAAAGCACATTCAAACAATATTTTGTTCCAAATCCTAAAAAACTGAACATTTACATTTCAAACAAATATTCACATTTAAAAAAGCATATTAAAACAATATATTGTTCCAAATACTAAAAAGCGGAACATTTACGTTTCAAACAAATATTCACATAAAAACACATTAAAACACTAGCTTGTTCTTAAAAGTAAAACAAGTCACATTTAAAACAAATAATCATATTACAAAAATCACATTAAAACACTATCTTATTCCAAAAACTAAAAAGTCACATTTCAAACAAATATTCACATTAAAAACTAAGAAATCAAGTAAAACAGTTGCTTCTCTAAAAAGCAACATTCCAAAGTGACGTTAGATTTCAAACATAAAAGTCACACGTTGTTGTTTTATGAAACTGTCACATTTTATAAATAAGGTAAGGTTTTACCCTTTTTTATATATTTTAAATTTTAGTTGTGACATTTTCACTGAATCTTCTGGTAATGGTCTTGATCGAATACGAATTGTTGGCCCTGATATGTATGCATATATCACTTTATTATATAAGTAGGAATATATGGTATTTGTGTATATTGGCGAGCTTTTAGACCAACGCATTTCAGTTGAAAACATTATTATGTACTTACATGTCGTGTTAAAATTACCATAACTAACAATAATTACGATAAATAATCAAGTGGAAGATGTGCTTGATGTATTTTTAACAATTAAGTTCTTTAGAAATGTGTTTAGAAATGGAAGACCCTTAAATTTAGTCAGGAGATATAAGTCAGTTCGTCATAATGAATTGGTCACACGACTGTATCACATAAAAACATACGTAAACACTTCATAATTCGATAATTCGATTATTGTTAATTGTAATAATTTTTCTACTGTATCGTTTAGATTAAAATGACCTTAAATTTGTTTCCTCGCTCGTCAGTCATTTTTAATCTGCAAATGAATAAAACCCCCGGAAGTAGTGAAACCTGCAATTTCTTGTCCGTTGCTTGTCGGATTTTTATAGAAATTTCTATATTCGGATTTTTATAGAAATTTCTATATTCGGATTTTAATAGAATTTCCTAATTTCGCATTATTAGAAAATATCTTAATTTCGCATTTTTAGAAAATATCTTAATTTCGCATTATTAGAAAATATCTTAATTTCGCATTATTAGAAAATATCTTAATTTCGCATTTTTAGAAAATATCTTAATTTCGGATTTTTAGTAAATATCTAAATTTCGGATTTTTAGAAAATATCTTAATTTCGCATTTTTAGAAAATAACTTATTTTCGCATTTTTAGAAAATATCTTAATTTCGGATTTTTAGAAAATATCTTAATTTCGCATTTTTAGAAAATATCTTATTTTCGGATTTTTAGTAAATATCTTAATCTCGCATTTTTAGAATATATCTTAATTTCGCATTTTTAGAAAATATCTTAATTTCGCATTTTAAGTAAATATCTTAATTTCGCATTTTTAGAAAATATCTTAATTTCGCATTTTTAGAAAATATATTAATTTTGGATTTTTAGAAAATATCTTATTTTCGAATTTTAATTAAATATTTTAATTTCGGATTTTTAGAAAATATCTTAATTTCGCATTTTTAGAAAATATCTTATTTTCGGATTTTAAGTAAATATCTTAATCTCGCATTTTTAGAATATATCTTAATTTCGCATTTTTAGAAAATACCTTAATTTCGCATTTTTAGAAAATATCTTAATTTCGCATTTTAAGTAAATATCTTAATTTCGCATTTTTAGAAAATATCTTATTTTCGGATTTTTAGTAAATATCTTAATCTCGCATTTTTAGAATATATCTTAATTTCGCATTTTTAGAAAATATCTTAATTTCGCATTTTAAGTAAATATCTTAATTTCGCATTTTTAGAAAATATCTTAATTTCTTATTTTTAGAAAATATATTAATTTCGGATTTTTAGAAAATATCTTATTTTCGAATTTTAATTAAATATCTTAATTTCGGATTTTTAGAAAATATCTTAATTTCGCATTTTTAGAAAATATCTTAATTTCGGATTTTTAGTAAATATCTTAATTTTGAATTTTAAGTAAATATCTTAGTTTTGGATTTTTAGTAAATATCTTAATTTCGGATTTTTAGAAAATATCCTAATTTCGGATTTTTAGAAAATATCTTAATTTCACATTTTTAGAAAATATCTTAATTTCGCATTTTTGGAATTTATAATAATTTCGAAATGGCACCTAAGTACGTAATATTTTCATCTGAAATGGGTTGGTTTGAAAGATCACTAATCTACCCAGGCACCTAATATATTTATGTGTGAGTTTATGTGGATATGTA
Source organism: Euprymna scolopes (assembly GCF_053919585.1). Lineage (NCBI taxonomy): Eukaryota > Metazoa > Mollusca > Cephalopoda > Sepiida > Sepiolidae > Euprymna > Euprymna scolopes. The sequence goes on from NC_136507.1 coordinate 80,725,034, forward strand.
TGTACGTTATAAAAATGTCGACGGAGCATTTACGGTTCCGAATGAAGTATCAATACGATACTGAGTAACTGTGATCCCTCGGAATAACTTGTTAAAATTTAAAACTAAAACCTAACTAAAAAATATCAACGCATTTCTTTAATCGCAAATAATTTTGATTTTGAAGCACTTTATTCTGGATTCTTTGTTACTTTTTATAGCAATAAAATAACTGTTTAAAAAGAATTCATCTTATATATATATATATATATATATATATATATATATATATATATATATATAACAGGCATACAAGAATGATATATAAAGCGTACGACTTAAATATCTCCAACTTTTTGACATGCGATCTTCCCAGTCGCGCTCATGTAGTGTATGAGCAATCATTAATTTTTATGGATGGAACTGCAAATCAGTATGTAGAATTCTTCTGACTGTTCGGTCAGACAATTCCGAGGCCAAAGCATGTTTGAAATCTGGACATGCAGGAGACTAAATAACTGAAAGTCTCACAGCTCTTATACTGTCTGGCGTTCGAGCGCTTCGGGGGGGGGGCTGTCCATGTAGCTTTCTTTTAAGTGCCTAACTTGTAGCTGAAATTTGCAGCTCAGAGCTGTATTGATTTTTTATCTGGAACATCATCATACCGTGCTAACTTGTAATGAACTCGGAAAGCTTTCTGTGTTGCTGTTACAAGTTTACCATTCTTCAAAACCATTTATACAGTAAAAAGCTCGATGTGCACCCGTCCAAACCATATTGCTTGATGAGGGTACTAAAAATAAATGGCCCGTTATTAGCTAAATAAAAAAACTTCATTAACACTTGCATAAGTTTATTAACAACATATAGTCGAAAGTTTAACACGTGAGAGGTATTTCTGTCGCACCCTGTATAAAATCATTCACTTTGAATCTTAAAACTGATGGATGGTACGTTTAAATGTTACTAACGCAAAGCTCTTTTCCTTCAACAATTACGAAGTATTTTTCAGTCATCAATTGCCATAGATAATAGCACTCTAGCATTCAAACTCTAACATTGAGTGAAATAGGTTGTGCATAAAAAGAAAATAGCTGGGGCAGATGGATTCTATAGGAAGGGAGATGAGCGAGGCGTGACTAATGAAAAATGGTATAAAACAAAAGGTTGCCCCTTTTGTATCTCATTCGAAGATGTTTATTGCGATCTAAATTAAAAAAAAAATGGCGGACACCATCGGTTATAAAGATGCAAATGTTATCAACATATTTATGAGAATTAATATATTCAAGAGTTTGCTTGCAGATAAATATAGTGTGTCAAAAAAAGTCACTGGTGGGTGTTTAACTTAAATAGATCCTTTATTTTGGATGATATCTTTCTGTAATTTAAACACAATCTTACTAACACATTGGGAAATTGAAAATAAATGGAAAATTAAAATCATCTAATATATAAAAAAAAATGTCTTTTAAATGTTGCCCATTTTGTGTTTCACATTTTTGTGCTCTTTCCAAAATATTATTTATGACAGATTGCAGAATCTCTGGATTGCAATTTAACTCCCTTATTTCGTTCCTGATGTTTTCCTTGGATTCTTGCAGGGTTTTGAGTTTATTAACATGGATTCTTCCTTTAAGATGGCTTGAAATATCCATCAATAAGCTCTTTGAGTCAAAACAATTGACGATAAACTTTTTGAGTTAAAACAATTGACGATAAACTTTTTGAGTTAAAATAATTGACGATAAACTTTTTGACTTAAAATAATTGACGATAAACCTTTTGAGTTAAAATAATTGACGATAAACTTTTTGACTTAAAATAATTGACGATAAACTTTTTGAGGCAAAACAATTGACGATAAACTTTTTTGAGTTAAAATAATTGACGATACACTTTTGAGTTAAAATAATTGACGATAAACTTTTTGAGTTAAAATAATTGACGATAAACTTTTTGAGTTAAAATAATTGACGATAAACTTTTTTGAGTTAAAATAATTGACGATAACTTTTTTGAGTTAAAATAATTGACGATAAACTTTTTGACTTAAAATAATTGACGATAAACTTTTTGAGTTAAAATAATTGACGATAACTTTTTGAGTTAAAATAATTGTAGATAAACTTTTTGAGTAAAAATAATTGACGATAAACTTTTTGAGTGAAAATAATTGACGATAAACTTTTTGAGTGAAAATAATTGACGATAAACCTTTTGAGTTAAAATAATTGACGATAAACTTTTTGACTTAAAATAATTGACGATAAACTTTTTGAGGCAAAACAATTGACGATAAACTTTTTTGAGTTAAAACAATTGACGATAAACTTTTGAGTTAAAATAATTGACGATAAACTTTTTGAGTTAAAATAATTGACGAAAAACTTTTTTGAGTTAAAATAATTGACGATAAAAAATTTTGAGATAAAATAATTGATGGTAAAACTTTTTGAGTTAAAACAATTGACGATAAACTTTTTGAGTTAAAATAATTGACGATAAACTTCTTGAGTTAAAACAATTGACGATAAACTTTTTGAGTTAAAATAATCGACGATAAACTTTTTTAGTGAAAATAATTGATGATAAACTTTTTGAGTTAAAACAATTGACGATAAACTTTTTGAGTTAAAATAATTGACGATAAACTTTTTGAGTTAAAATAATTGACGATAAACTTTTTGAGTGAAAATAATTGACGATAAACTTTTTGAGTTAAAATAATTGACGATACACTTTTTGAGTTAAAATAATTGACGATAAACTTTTAGAGTTAAAATAATTGACGATAAACTTTTAGAGTTAAAATAATTGACGATAAACTTTTTGACTTTAAATAATTGACGATAAACTTTTTGAGTTAAAATAATTGACGATAAACGTTTTGAGTTAAAATAATTGACGATAACTTTTTGAGTTAAAATAATTGACGATAACTTTTTGAGTTAAAATAATTGACGATAAACTTTTAGAGTTAAAATAATTGACGATAAACTTTTAGAGTGAAAATAATTGACGATAAACATTTTGAGTTAAAATAATTGACGATAAACGTTTTGAGTGAAAATAATTGACGATAAACTTTTTGAGTTAAAATAATTGACGATAACTTTTTGAGTTAAAATAATTGACGATAACTTTTTGAGTTAAAATAATTGACGATAAACGTTTTGAGTGAAAATAATTGACGATAAACTTTTTGAGTTAAAATAATTGACAATAAACTTTTTGAGTTAAAATAATTGACGATAAACATTTTGAGTTAAAATAATTGACGATAAACTTTTTGAGTTAAAATAATTGACGATAACTTTTGGGTTAAAATAATTGACGATAACTTTTTGAGTTAAAATAACTGACGATAAACTTTTAGAGTTAAAATAATTGACGATAAACATTTTGAGTTAAAATAATTGACAATAAACCTTTTGAGTTAAAATAATTGACGATAAACTTTTTGAGTTAAAATAATTGACGATAACTTTTTGAGTAAAAATAATTGACGATAAAATTTTTGAGTTAAAATAATTGACGATAAACGTTTTGAGTGAAAATAATTGACGATAAACCTTTTGAGTTAAAATAATTGACGATAAACTTTTTTAGTTAAAATAATTGACGATGAACATTTTGAATTAAAATAATTGACGATAAACTGTTTGAGTTAAAATAATTGATGATAAACTTTTTGAGTTAAAACAATTGACGATAAACTTTTTGAGTGAAAATAATTGACGATAAAGTTTTTGAGTTAAAATAATTGACGATAAACTTTTAGAGTTAAAATAATTGACGATAAACATTTTGAGTTAAAATAATTGACGATAAACTTTTTGAGTTAAAATAATTGACGATAAACTTTTTGAGTTAAAATAATTGACGATAACTTTTTGAGTTAAAATAATTGACGATAAACTTTTTGAGTTAAAATAATTTACGATAAACTTTTTTAGTGTAAATAATTGACGATAAACTTTTTGAGTGAAAATAATTGACGATAAACTTTTTGAGTTAAAATAATTGACGATAATTTTTAGAGTTAAAACAATTGATGATAAACTTTTTGAGTTAAAATAATTGACGATAAACTTTTTGAGTTAAAATAATTGACGATAAACTTTTTGAGTTAAAATAATTCACGATAACTTTTTGAGTTAAAATAATCGACGATAAACTTTTTGACTTAAAATAATTGACGATAAACTTTTTGAGTTAAAATAATGGCGATAAACTTTTAGAGTTAAAATAATTGACGATAACTTTTTGAGTTGAAACAATCAACGATAAACCTTTTGAGTTAAAATAATTGACGATAGAATTTTTGAGTTAAAACAATTGACGATAAAATTTTTTGAGTTAAAATAATGACGATAAACTTTTAGAGTTAAAATAATTGACGATAAACGTTTTGAGATAAAATAATTGACGATAACTTTTTGAGTTAAAATAATTGACAATAAACTTTTTGAGTTAAAATAATTGACGATAAACATTTTGAGTTAAAATAATTGACGATAAACTTTTTGAGTTAAAATAATTGACGATAAAGTTTTTGAGTTAAAATAATGACGATAAACTTTTTTGAGTTAAAATAATTGACGATAAACTTTTAAACTTAAAATAATTGACGATAAACTTTTTGAGTTAAAATAATTGACGATAAACTTATTTAGTTAAAATAATGACGATAAACATTTTGAGTTAAAATAATTGACGATAAACTTTTTGACTTAAAATAATTGACGATAAACTTTTTGAGGCAAAACAATTGACGATAAAGTTTTTTGAGTTAAAATAATTGACGATAAACTTTTGAGTTAAAATAATTGACGATAAACTTTTTTAGTTAAAATAATTGACGATAAACTTTTTTGAGTTAAAATAATTGACGATAAAAATTTTTGAGATAAAATAATTAAAGATAAAACTTTTTGAGTTAAAATAATTGACGATAAACTTCTTGAGTTAAAACAATTGACGATAAACTTTTTGAGTTAAAATAATCGACGATAAACTGTTTGAGTTAAAATAATTGATGATAAACTTTTTGAGTTAAAACAATTGACGATAAACTTTTTGAGTTAAAATAATTGACGATAAACTTTTTGAGTTAAAATAATTGACGATAAACTTTTTTAGTGAAAATAATTGACGATAAACTTTTTGAGTTAAAATAATTGACGATAAACATTTTGAGTTAAAATAATTGACGATAAACTTTTTGAGTTAAAATAATTGACGATAAAGTTTTTGAGTTAAAATAATTGACGATAAACTTTTTGAGTTAAAATAATTGACGATAAACTTTTTGAGTGAAAATAATTGACGATAAACTTTTTTGAGTTAAAATAATTGACGATACACTTTTTGAGTTAAAATAATTGACGATAAACTTTTAGAGTTAAAATAATTGACGATAAACTTTTAGAGTTAAAATAATTGACGATAAACTTTTTGACTTTAAATAATTGACGATAAACTTTTTGAGTTAAAATAATTGACGATAAACGTTTTGAGTTAAAATAATTGACGATAACTTTTTGAGTTAAAATAATTGACGATAACTTTTTGAGTTAAAATAATTGACGATAAACTTTTAGAGTTAAAATAATTGACGATAAACTTTTAGAGTGAAAATAATTGACGATAAACATTTTGAGTTAAAATAATTGACGATAAACGTTTTGAGTGAAAATAATTGACGATAAACTTTTTGAGTTAAAATAATTGACGATAACTTTTTGAGGTAAAATAATTGACGATAACTTTTTGAGTTAAAATAATTGACGATAAACGTTTTGAGTGAAAATAATTGACGATAAACTTTTTGAGTTAAAATAATTGACAATAAACTTTTTGAGTTAAAATAATTGACGATAAACATTTTGAGTTAAAATAATTGACGATAAACTTTTTGAGTTAAAATAATTGACGATAACTTTTGGGTTAAAATAATTGACGATAACTTTTTGAGTTAAAATAATTGACGATAAACTTTTAGAGTTAAAATAATTGACGATAAACATTTTGAGTTAAAATAATTGACAATAAACCTTTTGAGTTAAAATAATTGACGATAAACTTTTTGAGTTAAAATAATTGACGATAACTTTTTGAGTAAAAATAATTGACGATAAAATTTTTGAGTTAAAATAATTGACGATAAACGTTTTGAGTGAAAATAATTGACGATAAACCTTTTGAGTTAAAATAATTGACGATAAACTTTTTTAGTTAAAATAATTGACGATGAACATTTTGAGTTAAAATAATTGACGATAAACTGTTTGAGTTAAAATAATTGATGATAAACTTTTTGAGTTAAAACTATTGACGATAAACTTTTTGAGTGAAAATAATTGACGATAAAGTTTTTGAGTTAAAATAATTGACGATAAACTTTTAGAGTTAAAATAATTGACGATAAACATTTTGAGTTGAAATAATTGACGATAAACTTTTTGAGTTAAAATAATTGACGATAAACTTTTTGAGTTAAAATAATTGACGATAACTTTTTGAGTTAAAATAATTGACGATAAACTTTTTGAGTTAAAATAATTTACGATAAACTTTTTGAGTGTAAATAATTGACGATAAACTTTTTGAGTGAAAATAATTGACGATAAACTTTTTGAGTTAAAATAATTGACGATAATTTTTAGAGTTAAAACAATTGATGATAAACTTTTTGAGTTAAAATAATTGACGATAAACTTTTTGAGTTAAAATAATTGACGATAAACTTTTTGAGTTAAAATAATTGACGATAACTTTTAGAGTTAAAATAATCGACGATAAACTTTTTGACTTAAAATAATTGACGATAAACTTTTTGAGTTAAAATAATGGCGATAAACTTTTAGAGTTAAAATAATTGACGATAACTTTTTGAGTTGAAACAATTAACGATAAACCTTTTGAGTTAAAATAATTGACGATAGAATTTTTGAGTTAAAACAATTGACGATAAAATTTTTTGAGTTAAAATAATGACGATAAACTTTTAGAGTTAAAATAATTGACGATAAACGTTTTGAGATAAAATAATTGACGATAACTTTTTGAGTTAAAATAATTGACAATAAACTTTTTGAGTTAAAATAATTGACGATAAACATTTTGAGTTAAAATAATTGACGATAAACTTTTTGAGTTAAAATAATTGACGATAAACTTTTAGAGTTAAAATAATTGACGATAAACTTTTAGAGTGAAAATAATTGACGATAAACATTTTGAGTTAAAATAATTGACGATAAACGTTTTGAGTGAAAATAATTGACGATAAACTTTTTGAGTTAAAATAATTGACGATAACTTTTTGAGGTAAAATAATTGACGATAACTTTTTGAGTTAAAATAATTGACGATAAACGTTTTGAGTGAAAATAATTGACGATAAACTTTTTGAGTTAAAATAATTGACAATAAACTTTTTGAGTTAAAATAATTGACGATAAACATTTTGAGTTAAAATAATTGACGATAAACTTTTTGAGTTAAAATAATTGACGATAACTTTTGGGTTAAAATAATTGACGATAAACTTTTAGAGTTAAAATAATTGACGATAAACATTTTGAGTTAAAATAATTGACAATAAACCTTTTGAGTTAAAATAATTGACGATAAACTTTTTGAGTTAAAATAATTGACGATAACTTTTTGAGTAAAAATAATTGACGATAAAATTTTTGAGTTAAAATAATTGACGATAAACGTTTTGAGTGAAAATAATTGACGATAAACCTTTTGAGTTAAAATAATTGACGATAAACTTTTTTAGTTAAAATAATTGACGATGAACATTTTGAGTTAAAATAATTGACGATAAACTGTTTGAGTTAAAATAATTGATGATAAACTTTTTGAGTTAAAACTATTGACGATAAACTTTTTGAGTGAAAATAATTGACGATAAAGTTTTTGAGTTAAAATAATTGACGATAAACTTTTAGAGTTAAAATAATTGACGATAAACATTTTGAGTTGAAATAATTGACGATAAACTTTTTGAGTTAAAATAATTGACGATAAACTTTTTGAGTTAAAATAATTGACGATAACTTTTTGAGTTAAAATAATTGACGATAAACTTTTTGAGTTAAAATAATTTACGATAAACTTTTTGAGTGTAAATAATTGACGATAAACTTTTTGAGTGAAAATAATTGACGATAAACTTTTTGAGTTAAAATAATTGACGATAATTTTTAGAGTTAAAACAATTGATGATAAACTTTTTGAGTTAAAATAATTGACGATAAACTTTTTGAGTTAAAATAATTGACGATAAACTTTTTGAGTTAAAATAATTGACGATAACTTTTAGAGTTAAAATAATCGACGATAAACTTTTTGACTTAAAATAATTGACGATAAACTTTTTGAGTTAAAATAATGGCGATAAACTTTTAGAGTTAAAATAATTGACGATAACTTTTTGAGTTGAAACAATTAACGATAAACCTTTTGAGTTAAAATAATTGACGATAGAATTTTTGAGTTAAAACAATTGACGATAAAATTTTTTGAGTTAAAATAATGACGATAAACTTTTAGAGTTAAAATAATTGACGATAAACGTTTTGAGATAAAATAATTGACGATAACTTTTTGAGTTAAAATAATTGACAATAAACTTTTTGAGTTAAAATAATTGACGATAAACATTTTGAGTTAAAATAATTGACGATAAACTTTTTGAGTTAAAATAATTGACGATAAAGTTTTTGAGTTAAAATAATGACGATAAACTTTTTTGAGTTAAAATAATTGACGATAAACTTTTAAACTTAAAATAATTGACGATAAACTTTTTGAGTTAAAATAATTGACGATAAACTTATTTAGTTAAAATAATGACGATAAACATTTTGAGTTAAAATAATTGACGATAAACTTTTTGACTTAAAATAATTGACGATAAACTTTTTGAGGCAAAACAATTGACGATAAAGTTTTTTGAGTTAAAATAATTGACGATAAACTTTTGAGTTAAAATAATTGACGATAAACTTTGTTAGTTAAAATAATTGACGATAAACTTTTTTGAGTTAAAATAATTGACGATAAAAATTTTTGAGATAAAATAATTAAAGGTAAAACTTTTTGAGTTAAAATAATTGACGATAAACTTCTTGAGTTAAAACAATTGACGATAAACTTTTTGAGTTAAAATAATCGACGATAAACTGTTTGAGTTAAAATAATTGATGATAAACTTTTTGAGTTAAAACAATTGACGATAAACTTTTTGAGTTAAAATAATTGACGATAAACTTTTTGAGTTAAAATAATTGACGATAAACTTTTTTAGTGAAAATAATTGACGATAAACTTTTTGAGTTAAAATAATTGACGATAAACATTTTGAGTTAAAATAATTGACGATAAACTTTTTGAGTTAAAATAATTGACGATAAAGTTTTTGAGTTAAAATAATTGACGATAAACTTTTAAACTTAAAATAATTGACGATAAACTTTTTGAGTTAAAATAATTGACGATAAACTTATTTAGTTAAAATAATGACGATAAACATTTTGAGTTAAAATAATTGACGATAAACTTTTTGACTTAAAATAATTGACGATAAACTTTTTGAGGCAAAACAATTGACGATAAAGTTTTTTGAGTTAAAATAATTGACGATAAACTTTTGAGTTAAAATAATTGACGATAAACTTTTTGAGTTAAAATAATTGACGATAAACTTTTTTGAGTTAAAATAATTGACGATAAAAATTTTTGAGATAAAATAATTAAAGGTAAAACTTTTTGAGTTAAAATAATTGACGATACACTTTTTGAGTTAAAATAATTGACGATAAACTTCTTGAGTTAAAACAATTGACGATAAACTTTTTGAGTTAAAATAATCGACGATAAACTGTTTGAGTTAAAATAATTGATGATAAACTTTTTGAGTTAAAACAATTGACGATAAACTTTTTGAGTTAAAATAATTGACGATAAACTTTTTGAGTTAAAATAATTGACGATAAACTTTTTTAGTGAAAATAATTGACGATAAACTTTTTGAGTGAAAATAATTGACGATAAACTTTTTGAGTGAAAATAATTGACGATAAACTTTTTGAGTTAAAATAATTGACGATAAACTTTTAGAGTTAAAATAATTGACGATAAACTTTTTGACTTAAAATAATTGACGATAACTTTTTGTAGTTAAAATAATTGACGATAAACTTTTTGAGTTAAAATAATTGACGATAAACTGTTTGAGTTAAAATAATCGACGATAATCTTTTTGAGTTAAAATAATTGACGATAAACTTTTTGAGTTAAAATAATTGACGATAACTTTTTGAGTTAAAATAATTGACGATAACTTTTTGAGTTAAAATAATTGACGATAAACTTTTTGAGTTAAAATAATTGACGATAAATATTTTGAGTTAAAATAATTGACGATAAACTTTTTGAGTTAAAATAATTGACGATAAACTTTTTGAGTTAAAATAATTGACGATAACTTTTTGAGTTAAAATAATTGACGATAAACTTTTTGAGTTAAAATAATTGACGATAAACTTTTTGAGTTAAAATAATTGACGATAACTTTTTGAGTTAAAATAATTGTAGATAAACTTTTTGAGTAAAAATAATTGACGATAAACTTTTTGAGTGAAAATAATTGACGATAAACTTTTTGAGTTAAAATAATTGACGATAATTTTTAGAGTTAAAACAATTGATGATAAACTTTTTGAGTTAAAATAATTGACGATAAACTTTTTGAGTTAAAATAATTGACGATAAACTTTTTGAGTTAAAATAATTGACGATAACTTTTAGAGTTAAAATAATCGACGATAAACTTTTTGAGTTTAAATAATTGACGATAAACTTTTTGAGTTTAAATAATTGACGATATACTTTTTGAGTTAAAATAATTGACGATAACTTTTTGAGTTGAAACAATTGACGATAAACTTTTTGAGTTAAAATAATTGACGATAAACATTTTGAGTATAAACAATTGACGATAAAATTTTTTGAGTTAAAATAATGGCGATAAACTTTTAGAGTTAAAATAATTGACGATAAACGTTTTGAGATAAAATAATTGACGATAACTTTTTGAGTTAAAATAATTGACAATAAACTTTTTGAGTTAAAATAATTGACGATAAACATTTTTAGTTAAAATAATTGACGATAAACTTTTTGAGTTAAAATAATTGACGATAATGTTTTTGAGTTAAAATAATGACGATAAACTTTTAAACTTAAAATAATTGACGATAAACTTTTTGAGTTAAAATAATTGACGATAAACTTATTTAGTTAAAATAATTGACGATAAACTTTTAGAGTTAAAATAATTGACGATAAACTTTTTGAGTTAAAATAATTGACGATAACATTTTGAGTTAAAATAATTGACGATAAACATTTTGAGTTAAAATAATTGACGAAAACTTTTTGAGTTAAAATAATTGACAATAAACTTTTTGAGTTAAAATAATTGACTATAAACATTTTGAGTTAAAATAATTGACGCTAACTTTTTGAGTTAAAATAATTGACGATAAACTTTTTGAGTTAAAATAATTGACGATGAACATTTTGAGTTAAAATAATTGCCGATAAACTTTTTGAGTTAAAATAATTGACGATAAACTTTTTGAGTTAAAATAATTGACGATAAACATTTTGAGTTAAAATAATTGACGATAAACATTTTGAGTTAAAATAATTGACGATGAACTTTTTGAGTTAAAATAATTGACAATAAACTTTTTGAGTTAAAATAATTGACGATAAACATTTTGAGTAAAAATAATTGACGATAACTTTTTGAGTTAAAATAATTGACAATAAACTTTTTGAGTTAAAATAATTGACGATAAACATTTTGAGTTAAAATAATTGACGATAACTTCTTGAGTTAAAACAATTGACGATAAACTTTTTGAGTTAAAATAATCGACGATAAACTGTTTGAGTTAAAATAATTGATAATAAACTTTTTGAGTTAAAACAATTGACGATAAACTTTTTGAGTTAAAATAATTGACGATAAACTTTTTGAGTTAAAATAATTGACGATAAACTTTTTTAGTGAAAATAATTGACGATAAACTTTTTGAGTGAAAATAATTGACGAAAAACTTTTTGAGTTAAAATAATTGACGATAAACTTTTTGAGTTAAAATAATTGACGATAAACTTTTAGAGTTAAAATAATTGACGATAAACTTTTTGACTTAAAATAATTGACGATAACTTTTTGTAGTTAAAATAATTGACGATAAACTTTTTGAGTTAAAATAATTGACGATAAACTTTTTGAGTTAAAATAATCGACGATAAACTTTTTGAGTTAAAATAATTGACGATAAACTTTTTGAGTTAAAATAATTGACGATAACTTTTTGAGTTAAAATAATTGACGATAACTTTTTGAGTTAAAATAATTGACGATAAACTTTTTGAGTTAAAATAATTGACGATAAATATTTTGAGTTAAAATAATTGACGATAAACTTTTTGAGTTAAAATAATTGACGATAAACTTTGTGAGTTAAAATAATTGACGATAACTTTTTGAGTTAAAATAATTGACGATAAACTTTTTGAGTTAAAATAATTGACGATAAACTTTTTGAGTTAAAATAATTGACGATAACTTTTTGAGTTAAAATAATTGTAGATAAACTTTTTGAGTAAAAATAATTGACGATAAACTTTTTGAGTGAAAATAATTGACGATAAACTTTTTGAGTTAAAATAATTGACGATAATTTTTAGAGTTAAAACAATTGATGATAAACTTTTTGAGTTAAAATAATTGACGATAAACTTTTTGAGTTAAAATAATTGACGATAAACTTTTTGAGTTAAAATAATTGACGATAACTTTTAGAGTTAAAATAATCGACGATAAACTTTTGGAGTTTAAATAATTGACGATAAACTTTTTGAGTTAAAATAATTGACGATATACTTTTTGAGTTAAAATAATTGACGATAACTTTTTGAGTTGAAACAATTGACGATAAACTTTTTGAGTTAAAATAATTGACGATAAACATTTTGAGTATAAACAATTGACGATAAAATTTTTTGAGTTAAAATAATGGCGATAAACTTTTAGAGTTACAATAATTGACGATAAACGTTTTGAGATAAAATAATTGACGATAACTTTTTGAGTTAAAATAATTGACAATAAACTTTTTGAGTTAAAATAATTGACGATAAACATTTTTAGTTAAAATAATTGACGATAAACTTTTTGAGTTAAAATAATTGACGATAATGTTTTTGAGTTAAAATAATGACGATAAACTTTTAAACTTAAAATAATTGACGATAAACTTTTTGAGTTAAAATAATTGACGATAAACTTTTTGAGTTAAAATAATTGACGATAAACTTATTTAGTTAAAATAATTGACGATAAACTTTTAGAGTTAAAATAATTGACGATAAACTTTTTGAGTTAAAATAATTGACGATAACATTTTGAGTTAAAATAATTGACGATAAACATTTTGAGTTAAAATAATTGACGAAAACTTTTTGAGTTAAAATAATTGACAATAAACTTTTTGAGTTAAAATAATTGACTATAAACATTTTGAGTTAAAATAATTGACGCTAACTTTTTGAGTTAAAATAATTGACGATAAACTTTTTGAGTTAAAATAATTGACGATGAACATTTTGAGTTAAAATAATTGACGATAAACTTTTTGAGTTAAAATAATTGACGATAAACATTTTGAGTTAAAATAATTGACGATAAACATTTTGAGTTAAAATAATTGACGATAAACATTTTGAGTTAAAATAATTGACGATGAACTTTTTGAGTTAAAATAATTGACAATAAACTTTTTGAGTTAAAATAATTGACGATAAACATTTTGAGTTAAAATAATTGACGATGACTTTTTGAGTTAAAATAATTGACAATAAACTTTTTGAGTTAAAATAATTGACGATAAACATTTTGAGTTAAAATAATTGACGATAACTTGTTGAGTTAAAATAATTGACAATAAACTTTTTGAGTTAAAATAATGACGATAAACATTTTGAGTTAAAATAATGGACGATAAACTTTTTGAGTTAAAATAATTGACGATAAACTTTTAGAGTTAAAATAATTGACGATAAACTTTTTGACTAAAAATAATTGACGATAAACTTTTTGAGTTAAAATAATTAAAGATTAACTTTTTGAGTTAAAATAATTGGCGATAAACTTTTTGAGTTAAAATAATAGACGATAAAAATTTTGAGTGAAAATAATCGACGATAACTTTTTGAGTGAAAATAATTGACAATAAACTTTTTTGAGTTAAAATAATGACGATAAACTGTTTGAGTTAAAATAATTGACGATAAACTTTTTAACTTAAAATAATTGGCGATAAACGTTTTGAGTAGAAATAATTGACGATGAACTTTTTGAGTTAAAATAATTGACGATAATTTTTTTAGTTAAAACAATTGATGATAAACCTTTTGAGTTAAAATAATTGACGATAAACTTTATTAGTTAAAACAATTGACGATAAACTTTTTGAGTTAAAACAATTGACGATAAACTTTTTGAGTTAAAATAATTGACGATAAACATTTTGAGTTAAAATAATTGACGATAAAATTTTTGAGTTAAAACAATTGACGATAAAGTTTTTGAGTCAAAACAATTGACGATAAACATTTTGAGTTAAAATAATTGACCCCTGATTTTAGTAAAACAATTCTAGAACTTACATGCGTTGTTCAATGCTATACTCATCGGAAATTAATTTCCAAAGTATTATATGTAAAATATCTTAAATATATAAAAAAATATCATTAATGGTAAAATGGCAAAGAGTTTCAACCCTTCAGTGACTTTTTGGACATCTTGTATATATAGGAAAGAGTGCGTGTATCTTTCCCGTTCTTTAGAAGAAAGATTTGAGAGATTTCGAGATTTTTGTGAGCGCGAAAACCTGAAAATTAAAATCAGGATGAAGGTACGACACGAACATGTAAATAATAACAATAACAAAATATGGACGGTATTTTCATATTGTCTGTATAATTTCTTTTATTATGTCATAGAGACGTGTGTGAAAATCAATGTTTTCATTTGGTCTCAGAACACAAATGAACTGTGATACTTAACGTTTCTGAATTTTTAAGATGAGGATTTAAAATGATTAC
Source organism: Euprymna scolopes (assembly GCF_053919585.1). Lineage (NCBI taxonomy): Eukaryota > Metazoa > Mollusca > Cephalopoda > Sepiida > Sepiolidae > Euprymna > Euprymna scolopes. Next base: position 80,740,220 of record NC_136507.1, read on the forward strand.
AGTATTGAATTTAAAAGCTACAGATCAATTATCAATTTGTTAAACGATTAATGATCAGATACGTCCCTGTCGTCTCAAAGAACATCAGTTCATTCTTTTATGCATGTTCATTGAAAATATTAACGTTTGTTTACTATGGATTGAATACGAAAGACAAGGAAATTTTATGGCGAGAAATGAAATTGTTATATTGTATTAAAGATTTTATTTACTTGAATAAAGAATTTAAAAATGACTTTTTTTCATCATGATTCACTTTCACGTGTGAATGATTTATTTTTATATGTGTTGAATGTTTGATTTTTGTATATGTTGAATATTTGATTTTTTGTATATGTGTTGAACGTTTGATTTTTTGTATATGTGTTGAATATTTGATTTTTTTGTATATGTGTTAAATATTTGATATTTTGTATATGTGTTGAATATTTGATTTTTTTGTATATGTGTTAAATATTTGATATTTTGTATATGTGTTGAACGTTTTATTTTTTTGTATATGTGTTGAGCGTTTGATTTTTTGTATATGTGTTGAACATTTGATTTTTGTATATGTGTTGAATATTTGATATTTTGTATATGTGTTGAACGTTTGATTTTTTGTATATGTGTTGAACGTTTGATTTTTTGTATATGTGTTGAGCGTTTGATTTTTTGTATATGCGTTGAATATTTGATATTTTGTATATATGTATAACGTTTAATATGTTGTATATGTGTTAATGTTTAATTTTTTTTATATATATGTTGAATGTTTGATTTTTTTATATACTAGCAGTTCAGTCTGGCTTTGCTAATGCTTATAATGGCACACATTTTGGAATATACTGGGTTTGACTTTTACTCCTGATCTGAAATGGAAAACGTACATCAAATCTGTTGCCAGGGACTCTGGGAAAATGGTGGGATCCTTCTACCGCTTCAGAAGATATCTCACTACTGATGCAATTCTCTATCTGTATAAAAGCCAAGTACGTCCAAGGATGGAGTACTGCTGCCACATCTGGGCAGGAGCTGCTAAAAACAAAACAGCCTATCCTGCCTTGACAGAGTACAAAATAGACTTTGTGGTTTAGTGGTGGATGCCCTTTTCTCTTCCCTGCAACCTCTCTCCCACAGAAGAGACGTTGCGAGCCTGTCTTTGTTTTATCGTTATTTCCATGGCAGGTGCTCGTCTGAGCTCCAATCCCTCGTCCCTCCTCGCCAATCTTTCACGAGAAATACCCGTCTGGCTGAAACTACTGTCAATAATTTTCCCCACTCTTTATCTGTGCCTAAATCCAAACGTAGATTCCATGAGCAATGCTTCTTTCTTAGAACTTCACGCCAGTGGAACTCTCAGCCTGTTTCTCACCTGACTACAACTTGGACGTCTTCAAATCTAACATAAACAAACTCCTGACAAACCGCCCCCTTAAGTAAGACACTTTATCAAATCTCCAATACTAATGATTACTACAATATTATCTCATTGATTACTGTACACACAATAACCCTTATCCCTGAGTGGCCTTCGGCCTTGATATGTAGTGACCCCCATGTAAAAAAAGAAAAAAAAGAGAAAAGGTATCCCCTACTATGCTATGAACTCTATTTTGAACTCTATTGTGATCAGACGTGCACGGCCCCGAGAGATCGCCGACTCCCAACGTCGTGTATCGTGGATTTTTCGTTTGACTATTCCTCTTATGGCCGGATCGTCATTTTCTCGCTGGTGACTGTCGATGAGAACACGCGTGGTTTCACAAAAGTAGAAATATAATAAGTTATAAAACAAAGAAAGCCCATAACATAAACGCCCAGTGTTCTCATATAATTGACTGTTGTACTTGTGTGTGTGTGTGTGTGTGTGTGTGTGTGTGTGTGTGTGTGACGGGTATCTAGTTGTCAACTAACTGTCTCCTCTACGTTGGTATCTGAGGTCACCCCCCCATCCCGGCTACCGGAAGCTGCCCTTTCCTTTTTTATCTGTAGGTTTCTATTGTCCTGTCAACTCTAAAAAGCTCGATTTAAAAATACCTAGAGATTCACTGTTTGTTACTTCCTATCTATTGTTTCCTGTTCCTTTGTCTATTGCCCCCCCCTCTCTCAGCACTTAGTGACTCAAGTCCACCTAAGGCCCACTTTATAGTATAACACTATCAAGGCAGGATAATCCTTTTTAGCAGCTCCTGCCAAGATGTGGCAACAGTACTCCATCCTTGGACTACCTGGCTCTTATATAGATAGAGAATTGCATCAACAGTGAGATATCCTGGGGTTCTACTGTAGTAGAAATTGTGCAGAATTTAATCATTTAAGAAGACAGATTAACAAGAACTTGTTTACACTACACTTGAAAAACGGCCATGTTGTAGTCAGCTTGAAAGCCAGTCAGCGGTAAAGAGTTCCACGAACGAACAGTTCTAGGAAAAAAACTTTGTTTATAGAATTTGAGTTTAATAATTTTAAGCACAGATAGAGAGTAGGGAAATTGTTGACAGTGGTTGTAGCTAGAGGAGTGTTGTGAATGTTTTACAGATTGAAGTATAGATTGAAGTTCAGTTGAGCACATGCAATTAAAATAACGATAGAGGAGAGATGAGATGGGCTCGCAACGTCTCTTCTATGAGAAAGGGGTTGTACACCCTGTCTTAGCAAGATTTCTTTTTTATTATTCAATCTTCACCCCAAACAAGGCACAGTGCCACTTTGAAGTAAAGGGCTATTATCAGGGACATAATTTGCCGGGCATTATGAAGGGAGATGAGTAGAAAGATGTTTGTTCACATTACACTTGAACTTCTGCATATCAGTACAGTTGGGAAAGCAGAATCCCGGAAGGGAGTTCCAAAGACTTGCAGTTCTTGGGGAGAAACTATTGGAGTAAAAGGCTTTCTTGCACCTAGGGATCTCTACTGTAAAGGGGTGGGACTTAGTTGCTTGCCGGGTTTGTCGGATGTAGTCACGTCGAGGAGGTACAACTGCTTGCAGTTCGTCAGAGCATTCACCATTAAAGTATTAGTAAAACAGGTAGAAGGATGCAACATTTCGTTGATAGGACAGAGGCTGAAGCCTAGATGGCAGTTCTGGACCTATCAGGTTGGCAACTCTCTTTTGAACCCTGTCCAGGAGTGAGAGACAAGCAGCAGATGCACTAGCCCAGATGTGACAACAGTACTCCATACATGGGCGAATGGTGGCCTTATGGACGTACAGGATACTTTCAGGCATAAGTAATTTTCTGGCATGATAGAGAAAACCCACCTTCTGTGCAGCAGACTTGGCAATGCTCTCAACGTATATATATTCTAGAACTGATCTTCGCTCCTGACCTGAAATGGGAGACGATATTAAAACAATAAATTTTAAGACGAGTTATTTCGACCATGAACAATTGATGCCTCTGTAATTATGTTTATTTCATTTAATTAAACCTAGCGCAATCCCCAACCACATTTCTCCAGAATTGGCACTGCTTGAGTCCAGTGAAAAGGAGAAGTTCAGAACAACTAGAAACAATGCCGAGATAAGCGGAGAGCACATACAGCACCTGGAAGTCCCAAATGGTCACCCATTTGGTACTGGCCAGGCTCCTCGTTGCTTAACTGATGATCTGGTGGGAACGCCGTACACAAACAACGATCTAGTAAACAATTTGCTTTCATTAGTATAAGTTGAAGTTTATTTTTTATAAATACTAAAGCCACGTGAGGATAAATGGTTAACTGAATTGTCAGTTGGATGATGTAGAATACTATGAGAGGGTTCGAAACGATGGGCAGAAAAGAAGAAACTAGATTATTTAAAAGGACGACTGCAAAAGTATTTGACATCAGAATTGATTACATGTTGTGCAACATTGTCCGGGAACCAACACGCCTTGTGTGCAGTTTCAGTCGCAAAGTAGACGAAGACAAAGAATAGGAAATAACTCCAACTAGCTTGTTCTTTCTAGCAACAACATTTATTTCCTCATTCTCACTTTACCGATGAGACGTCCCTCACATGATTGTCTTCTTATATGCCTTTCATGCCTCGCACGTGATCACAAACATTATCAACATCTCTCATGATCACTCCCTTTCTCTTTTTTTATAGACTTTATTTCTTTCCTGGTGACGTCATTTTGCATGCATTTACATCCGCGCTATGTTACAGTTTTAGTCAGCCGAGAAGCAGCCTCGAGGTACTGTTTTCCACAGATGAGAATTCTTGGAAAGTTCCGTTTGGTACACAGAGGAAGAAAGGAATTGTTTTGTTTTTGTTTTTTTGTTTTTTTGGGGTTTTTTTTTTTTTTTGCAGTCATGTTAGGTAGACGAGTGCTTGCTGTGGATTTTTTAGAGGTGGAAACTAAATGTTGTCGCTCGGTCGAGCATCTATCATAAAAAATCTGGATAGAGTAGTTTGTTTCGTTTTTATTGTCTGTTTTTTCTGCATAAAATGTGCAGTATTCTCAATTTGTGCATTTAATTTCGTTCAAGCGGAAGTGAAACTGATTAGTTTGATTTGTTTTATTGATTGTCAGAAAATAAAGTGAAAGAGAGAGAGAGAGAGAGGAATAAAAAGTGAGAGAGAAGTAGAGACAGAAAGGAAGATAGAGAAAGTGTTATGGAAAAAAGTGAGAGGAAGAAAGTGAGAGGGCGCAAAGAAAGATAGAGAAAGGGAGAGAGAGAAAGGGAGAGAGAGGAAAGATAGAAAAAAGAGAGAGAAAGAGAGAGAGAGGACAGAGAGAAAGTGAGATAGAGAAAAAGAAAAAAAGAGAGAGAGAGAAATAGGGAGATGGAAATGGGTTGAGAGAGAAAGACAGTGAAAGTGGGGAGACAAAGGGGAGGAGAGAGGGAGAAAGCGAAAGGAAAGAGAAAGATATATGCAGAGAAAAATGAGAGGGAGAAAGAGATAAAGGCATAAAAAAAAGAGATAGGGGGAGAGAGAAAGGAGAGAAAGAAAAAGAGAGAGGGGAGAGGGGAAATATGGAAATAAAATTTCGAAGCATTGTTTCTTCATCAAAACAGCTTCATATGAAACAAGTTGGAACACGAAAAATCTTAAACGAATCAATGTTATCTAAAAATGGCAGGATACTGCAAATAAAAGAGAAAAAAGATCAAGAATAATAAAAAGTTGGCGAGTAATTTTGGGTTTTTTTTGTTTTGTTTTTTTGTTTTTTTTGACCAGAAATGGAAAAAAATACAAGAAATGATTGGCTTCAATCTGAACGTTTAACAAGGAAACCATTTTAAATTTCAGAGAAACGGATGAACAGGCAGACCGAACCTCGTATTGAAATGCGTTATACTTTAAACTTAATGGTGACAGACCGACAGAAGCGATTATAGAGACATATCTAATAGTCTATTTCTTTTAATGGAAATTGTTTCAAACAAGCATGAAAGACTAAGTGCTTGTTCAAAATTCAACAAAAAAAACAAAAAAAAAAAACAAAATCTTTATGATGTACGAAAATGTCAAAAATCACATAAGTTCATCGAGTATTTTTTTTTTTTTTAACAAAAAATTAATTAAATTTTATGAGCAAGCGAAAGTTTGTATTTTGATCTGTCATGTTGTTTTGGAGGGAAACGACTCAATTCAAACTACCGAGATGAAAATTAGTTTTATAATGGATACAATTTACTATTAAAACCGTTTAAAGCATAGTAATGTCCGTTTTTAACCACTTTGAGGAGTAAAATTTTTCAGTAGATGTTAACCTAAATAACCAATTACTATTAACTACCCATGTGGGGTCACAGAAATACCTGGATTAGGACCCAGGCACGGGCGAACCCTCTCGGGGCTGATGGACCCATAGATCTTCCTAGGTCATCCGTCTAGGAGAAGGAAAACTCTGAAGCTAAACCTAGGGGAGGGAGGCCTCTTCAGTCTTGGGCGACAACCTTCCTAGAGCTGGTGACTCAAACAAATCACCGGTTGGAAAACCTAAACTGCTTAAGGAGGAGATAGGCTCTATCACCCGGCTTTCATACTCCTTCTTTGCCTATTAGCCAAATGTAGAGGTGCTATCACAGAGACTCGTTAGAATCACCCAGTGGTTGACCTTGTTTCCTGACTAGGGCAATGAACGCTGCTTTTCCCCACTCTCGCCACACTCCATCCCCCTAAACTGGACACAGTGGGGTGCTTCAGTACCATATATGTCGATACAGTTGGACTGGGCTGACTTTGCCTAATGGATTGAGGGTACCGGATTGACAGTTCCTGGCTGCTGTTTCCGACTGATAGTACAGGAGCCCTAACTCTTTAGTGCACAAATGAGACCACTGAATGGTTCAAAACTGCAATTGAAGCACATGTTCCCACATGTAAATTCTATAGCAAGCCCCACTCTCCCCAATGGTTTACTTCTGCTTGTGCAGCTGCCATTGCTCAAAGGCAGCATGTGTTCTGCAGATTCAACTGACATAAGTCCAGTTCAAACAAACAGAAGTATATAAAAGCTAGAAATAATTGTAAGAGAGTAATAGTGACAGCTAAGACAAATTACTCTGAAACCACCAAAAAACGCATCGAAGCACAGAAATTAGGAACCCGTGATTTTTGGAAAATCTACAACAGCATAATAAATAATGGGCAGTCAACGATTCCCCCACTATCAAACAATCATGAGGTTGCTTGCACAGCAACTGACAAGGCTAATCTGCTTGCCAGTCGGTTTGCCTCAAACTCCACACTGGACCCGGCACACCACTCCCTCCCTGACTTTCCTTCGCAGACAGACGCCACACTAGACGATTTGAAAATCACCCCTTCTCAGGTACATGCTATTATAAAAAAAACACCTCAAAAGCATGTGGACCAGATCTCATCCTGGCTGTGCTATTAAAAAAATGCTCTGCCGAGGTTGTTCCAGTTTTCTCCAAACTTTACAATAAATGCCTTAATGAATCTTGCTTTCCCAACTGCTGGAAAACTGCTTCTGTGGTACCACTCTTTAAGAATTCTGGTGAAAGAACTGACCCACTAAATTATCGCCCCATTAGTCTCCTCCCGCTTTTTGCCAAAATATTTGAGTCCTTAGTTAACCAAGCCCTAGTACAGCACCTAACAGCTGCAAAAATCCTGACTGACAAACAATATGGATTCAGGCAAGCCCGTTCAACAGCAGATATCTAAACTGTAGTCTCTGAACGTATATACCGTTCATTGGACAAAACAGGGGAGGGTAGAGCGGTGGTCCTTGATATATCTAAGGCTTTTGACAGGGTATGGCACGATTTTCTTCTAAGGAAAATTAGGTCATATTGTATCACTGAAAGAATACATAATGTAATTAAATCCTTCTTAAGTAAGAGAAAAATCCAAGTTGTCCTCGACGGTCATACATCTAAACAATATGGCATAAATGTGGGAGTACCTCAGGGGTCTATTCTTGGACCTTTAGTATTCTTGATATTCATAAATGACCTCCCTGATAAAATTGTTTCGGAGATGGGTATATTTGCCGATGACACCACTGTCTATAACAGATATGAGGGAAAAACAAATGAACACATATCAAAGGGAATGGCAGAAACACCAGAGGATGACCTCCAATCTGTAGTGGAATGGGGATAAAAATGGATGGTCACATTCAATGCTGCTAAGACTAAGCTTGTTGCCTTCAATAACTACAAGAAACCCTCTCTACCGCCAATAGTAATGGCCAAGAACACATTGCCTGAAAGTACTTCTTATAAACTACTCGGCCTAACGTTTACAGGGAATATGAACTGGAATAGATACATTGAGAGCATTGCCAAGGCTGCTGCACAGAAGGTGGGCTCTCTCTACCATGCTAGAAAATTACTTACGCCTGAAAGTATCCTTTACCTCCATAAGGCCACCATTCGCCCATGTATTGAGTATTGTTATTATATTTGGGCTGGTGCATTTGCTACTAATCTCTCACTCCTAGACAAGGTTCAAAGAGTCGCCAACCTAATAGATCCTGAACTGTCATCTAGGCTTCAGCTTCTGTCCCATCAATGAGATGTTGCATCACTGCCTGTTCTACAAATACAAGGCGAATGCTCTGACGAACTGCAAACACTTGTACCTCCTTGACATAACTACACCCGACAAACCTGGCAAGCAACTAAGTCCCACCCCTTCACAGTAGAGATCCCTAGGTGCAAGAAAGCCTTTTGCTCCAATAGTTTCTTCCCCAGAACTGCAAGTCTTTGGAATTCCCTTCCAGGATTCTGCTTTCCCAACTGTACTGATATGCAGAAGTTCAAGTGTAATGTGAACAAACATCTTTCTACTCATCTCCCTTCATAATGCCCCCGCAAATTATGTCCCTGATAGTAAACCTCTACTTCAAAGTGGCACTGTGCCTTGTTTGGGGTGAAAATTGAATAAAAAAAAGAAAAAAAAAAGAAATGATTTTTTTTATATCAGAAAAAAAGACGATTTGATCAATTTATGTAATTTTTGGAATATGATGTTTTCTTTCTATGACGAGTACATCATAAAGAGTTTTCTGTAGTTTTGGTTTTAATTAGGTTGAATTCTAGACAAAAACCAAGAACAACTATTTCAAGATAAACAAGCGAAACATGCATGGTCCCCCGTGAGTGGACAATGAATGAGGTATAAGAAAAGACCAAGTTTCTCGCGAATATTGAATTCTCAAGTAGTACCCTTTTCTCATGCCGATGACTATACGAAGCAATTCTTGCCCGCGTCCGTCAAGCTTCAGCTTTAAAATAGGATTTTTATTGCTGCATGTGTGATACTCTTGCCGTTGGGGAGTGGGGGGGAGAAAGAAAAAGTATGACAAGAGGAAATAACTTTATTAGTGAACAAGTGAAGCATGCATGGTCCCCCATGAGTGCATAGTGAACGAGGCATAAAAAATGACTAAGTTCAGCATTTGCCCACGCCTCCCATTTATCCCCAAAAGTTCCCAGGTGACGTTAAATCCTGGTGAAAATGAACAAACGGCGCAGTTTTAGGCCTTAGCATATGTAAATTTGAGTTCTGCACCAGGCAAAAAAAAAAAAAGAAATGACTAAGTCCATCATTTGCCCCCCCCTCCATTTAGTCCCAAAATTCCCCAAGGCTTTAACATATTTAAATTTGAGTTCAGCACCATGCAAAACTGCTGAATAGACATACACAGAAAATTTTGGACAAATACGGTAAAATAGTCCCAAAAATGGAGTGGTTTTATTAGCCATAAAAGAGCCCCTAGGGCACACCCAAGAGTTATCGCAAAATATAGACAAACAAAATTATATAGAAATCAGTTAGTAACAACTTTTCAGAAAGTTTTATAAAAATCCAAGGCATCAATTTTTTTTAATAAGCAGAAAATTGTCAATTTTCGCCATTTTAACCAGAAAAGCACCCCTGGGGGGGGGGGGCAACCAGAGTTTTCCCGGAAAATCCGTTCTGTTATTTTTTTACTCCTATCATGTTTAATGTTTGTGCAAAATTTCAAAAATTCCAAGGCGTAGTTATTGAGAAAAGTGCAGACAGACGAACGGACTAATGGATGAATAGATAAATGGACGAACAGACAAGGGTGAATTTACAGGTCCACCCTCCTTTTGTAGGGGGGGAACCAAAAAAAAAATAGTCAATAATAGGTGTGAGATAGATTCTGACCGAGAAATCAACAATTCTTCCTCCTCTGTCAAAAACATTTTTCATGGAGTATGAGAACTAAAGGACAAAATAAGGGAAGAGAAAGTTACGCGGTTGCTGGAAATAAATCGAAAGTCTACTTTCTATTCTTCTTAAAACTTAAGCCAGACAGCACGGCAGACGAGAAAATAGAACTTCTTATCGACACTTTTTTTATGGAAATCGCTCCAGACAAGACATAAAACAACCTTATCTTAGGAGCTAAAAAAATAATAAAATACTGCTTCAAGGTAAAAAACAAAAAAAGAAATAGCCAATACTAAGTGTAAGATGGATACATTTCTACTCATTAAACAGCAATTCTTCCCCGTTTGTCAGAAACGTTGCTTATGGAATATGAAGACTAAAAGATACGAAAAACGATAACACATTCCATTAAAATACTTGCAAAACAGGCACGAGGATGCAACATTGTGGTGATGAGACAGACGTTGGAGCTTGGCTGATAGTGTGGAACCTATTAGTTTAGAGACTCTTTTTGTTTGATCCTGCCTCAGAGGGAGAAGATAATGGTAGATGTACCATCCTATTTCGTGAAGATGGTGGGGGGGGGGCTAAGAGATATGAAAAGTTCTGATTAGTTAAGTAGAATCATTTTTTTTTTTTTTTTTACAAATAGGTAAACTTGTCAAGCTAGCTGAGTGAAGTCTTTTACTGACGCTGAGAGTATTTCGGATTAGCAGTCAGGCCAAAGATTCCTTGTAGTTACTGCCAAAAGTAAACTCAAGATCCAATTTCTACTCTCCAAATCCGTGTCTACATTAATATTGAATTTGAAATATAAGATTGAATTTGAAGTATAAGATTGAATTTGGAATATAAGTTTGAAATATAAGATGCATCGACTCATAATTTTTTGTGTGTGTTTGTTTGTCCGTCAATCATTATCTATTTTTAAGCAATATTTTGACTTTTATTTCAAAATAGAAAATACTGCATTAATAATACTAAACAATCTATATATTAATACGATAGCATGTGTGTTAATATCTGTGTCATGCTTACATCCGGGTCGTTTAATTGTTATGTACATCTATTTCTTGTAATAAATAATTTTACCAAGTATTCTTCATAAGTTTTGGTTTCGGTTTCGATTATAGCTCGACTCATAATTTTTTGTATGTGTTTGTTTGTCCGTCAATCATTATCTATTTTTAAGCAATATTTTGACTTTTATTTCAAAATAGAAAATACTGCATTAATAATACTAAACAATCTATATATTAATACGATAGCATGTGTGTTAATATCTGTGTTATGCTTACATCCGGGTCGTTTAATTGTTATGTACATCTATTTCTTGTAATAAATAATTTTACCAAGTATTCTTCATGAGTTTTGGTTTCGGTTATAGCTGATAGCTGATGGAACTCAAGTCATTTAATTATTTTATAAATAATTTTACTAAGAATTCTTCATAATTTTGGTTTCGGTTTCGATTATAGCTGATGGCACTTAAGTAATCTATACTTTTTATAAATAATTTTACCAAGAATTCCTCAGAAGTGTTGGTTTCAGTTTCGATTATAGCTAATGGCACTCAAAAAATCTATTACATAAAAAAAATAATTTTATCAAGAATTCATAAATCTTGATCGCGGTTTCGATTTTAGCTGATGGAACCTTAGTAATGTATTTTTCTAATAAATAATTTTATCAAGAATTCTTCATAAGTTTTGGTTTCGGTTTCGATTATAGCTGAAGGAACTATATATATATATATATATATATATATATATATATATATATATATATATATATATATATATTATATATATATATATATATATATATATGAGAAAGAAATTAAAACTAAAAGTTGAAATTTACAATCAAAATTTATTGTTCAACTGAACAGGTGGAGTTAAATTATCTATATAGAGAGGTATTTATATTAAATCGAAGTTTACCATTGCGAATCTCAGGTAAACACTACATCTTTTTTTCTCCGTATCCCTCCCTTTCCTCCCATCTATCTCTCTCCCTCTCTCTCTCTCTCTCTCTCTCTCTCTCTCCCTCTCACCTAATTAATATACCTTATCAAACAGGAAAAAAAAAGTAGTCAAAATTTTAAAACCAAAAAATTGAAACTCTTTCCCCCCCTCCTCTCATTACACCTCTCTTTTTTCTTTTCTCTTTACAATCCTCTCTCCCCCTCCCCCTCCCCCCTCCCTTTATCCACATATCTCCACCCAAGCCTACCTGAATCTGCTACCCCCCACACACAATACAACCTAATATACTTTAAACTTCAAAACTGAAATATTGTCATTAACCGTCTCCCCCCCTCTTATCTCCTACCCCCAAACCCCACTCCTTTTTCTTTCCCTCTACCCCCCCCCGTATTCCTCCTAAAAACAATTCTTCCTAATACTAACCAACCATTTCTGTAAGATCTGACGAGTCTGTTAGATCGTAAACACGGTCCAACATCCGAAACATATGTAACCAAACAGATAAAACGGTGATAAAAAAAATAAAACATATATATATATATATATATATATATATATATATATATATATATATATATATATATATATATATATATATATATACGAGCAAACAGTTAATAAAACATGTAAAGAAACACTTTGAAATGAGTTAAAAACATATTTAATCTGAAAAGGAAACACTAGATAAGTGGATAGTCCTTAATCCGCGGAGTTTCGAAGAAATACTTTCCTTCTCATCAGAGGGTAGGAATTAGCAAAATGCGGGATTGGATTTTGCATTCAAAAGTATTTGATGAAACAACAAGTAAGTCAAAGATCTTACTTGATGACAAAAAAGTGAAGTAGAGGGAATATGGTGAAGAAAAAGGTGATTACACGTGAATGGATAGTCTGGTGGAAGATAAATAATCCCTTTATTTTATATATATATATATATATATATATATATATATATATATATATATATATATATATATATAGGCAGAAAAGCTTATGAGGAGGAGTTTACTAATCAAGGAAAAGCAAATTCCAAAACCAAATATAAATATAGTAATTCATATTTTAATCCCAGCCACATGAAAAAAAAGCTCAATACATTCACTGAGAATAGTAGAGCTTAGAATAAATAATAAGAAGAACAGAGTTGTAAAATAGAAATTTACAAAAAGGTTTTTTTTTATTCGCCAGAATACTACAAAGCTGGGTGCTCCTTAATCCGCGGAGTTTCAAAGAATGCTATTTCTTCTCATCAGAGGAAAAAATTGTTAGCGAAATAGTCAGAAAGTCACGTTAAAAGCTTTAACATTTCTATGTATTTGCTTGTTGCTGCATAGGTTGAAACTTTATTCATTATTATTATTATTATTATTATTATTATTATATATATATATATATATATATATATATATATATATATATATATATATATATATATATAGTAAGTTATAAAGTATATATGGCGATTAAGCTACACAGAATATTCTGCGTTTCATCCATGCTAGGATTCATCAGGCTTATGCGAGGAGTTGTTGTTGTCTCGCGTTTTTATATATGCACATTCTATTGAGTTTTTAGTTAGCCAATCAGCTTTCTAGTTTCCACCGCACCCTTCCTAATAAGCTAATGAGCAGGCACTTACATGACAAAGGCCTAGTTGACCTCCGGTTCACCCCTTCCTTTGTGTGTGCTATTTTAGCGAGGAGCATAGATATCTAGTGTTCTGACCTATTTTAACCTAGGTTAAATGTGTTTGTTTTTTTTATGTTAGTTTATATATATATATATATATATATATATATATATGATACTTTATGCATATTTATGTTTATTTTATTTATTTATTTTCTATTGTTATTATTAATTTTAAAGTTATTTTATATCGCTATCCTAGAGTAAAGTTTATCCTGTGAACACAATTGTTCACTATTTCTCTCCTACTGTTTAATAGATGTTGGGGTTCTTTAAAGTATAGAATAGCAAATTTTTAACGAAGGCATAATCTACATGGATCGTCTAGGTCTCTACATGTGTTTGCTTGTCTTACTATACGTTCTAAGATGAAGTTCTGTTGCCACATCAGGGCAGGAGCTGCTAGAAGCAACTTATCCTGCCTTGATAGTGTTCCAAATAGACTTCATAGCCTAGTAGGGTATGCCCTTTTCTCTTCTCTGCAACCTTTTTCGCACAGAAAAGACATCGCGAGTTTCTCCATTCTATCATTATTTTTATGGCAAATGCTCGTCTGAGCTCCAATCTATGCCCCCTCCTTGCCAAACTTTCACGAAAAACGCTCGTCTAGCTTAAACCACTATCAATAATTTCCCCACTCTTAATCCGTACCTAAACCTAAACGGTGATTCCATGAACAAAGCTTCTTTCTTAAAACTGTACACTTGTGAAATTCTTCTGTTGTCTTGCTCTCCACATATTTGGTCATCTTCAAGTCCAACGTAAACAAGTTCTTGATGAGCTGCCATCTTAAGTAATCCAAATTACCAAAGTTCCACTACTAACGATCACTACGATATTGTCCGATTGAATACCGATTGGACTCCATGCCTTGATAAGTGGTGACTGCTTTGTAATATAAGGAATAATAACACTACGTTTACTACCGGCCAACATCGAGTGCATCTAGTAGTTATATACAAATAAATATCACATTATCTATATCTCTGTTATAGAATGTGGTGATTTTTTTTCTGTATTTGATTAATGCTAAAAAAAAGGCGGACAAAGGACAGTACAGAAAATTTAACTTCGTTAAAACAATGATGACAAGTGCTGATGCCAATCTATTGTATTCTCGCACTAAAAAGAGACTTTAAAATCCTTCATTTTTTTATCTGGGTTATTTATAATTTCTTGGTCACTTGTTAATAAGCGTTGCGATGGTAACAAAATCGTTGTTTTAAACTACTGACTTTAATCCGAATATTTTGTTTACAATCTCCTAACAACACCGTTGCAAAGAGATAAATAACTTAGAAATTAGCTATTGATACAACAAGGTTACGTGAGGACTGACTACAAGTTCGAATCTAGCTGATTCCTATCATCACCTTTAATTTTGTTGGATGTCGACAACCTGGTCCTTCCTGTTAGTGTAAAAAAAAAAACATGTGATATCTAACATTTTCATGGTCTTATTATTTTTTTATTTTCCATCTGGCCGTGTTGTCGTCTCCCACATTGGCAGCTGCAAAGAGAGTATACACAGGTTCACAAGTATAATAAATTTAAATAAAACACCAAAAAATAACACCAAGACGTACTGTAAATATCACTCTGTATGTGACACAATGGACCATCTACAAGCTAAGATCCACACCTGCATGGTCTGTTGAGGTTTCTTTGTCATCGGTTTACATCATGTCGATTTTCCCAGCGACATAACTTGCGCTCAACTCACAATTCTTTTCAACTTTCAACTGTCGTCAACCCTCACAAACTCAAGACTGTCCGCAAACCGTCCCCAACTGTCATGAACTATTGCAAAACTCATTGACATTCCTAAAACTAACTCTAAAATCCCAATCATCGCCACAACTTGACCAACAATCCCAGCTCAGCTTCCTCTTGTGTTCCTTGATGAACAACTTCCTATCCATTGTCTTTCCACCAACCCTATTTCCTATAACTTTTTCCGATTATTTCATCTTTTCTTTTGTCATACTTCTTTTTGTCTTTCTCCCAACACTTTTCAACACTGGAGAGGGCATACTGATAGTATCTCAATATTGTGTAAAAATCAGTCACACATAAAATAACCCTAAAATATGTTAACCTCTATTGTTTAGTTCTTTGTCCCACAATAACTGTTAAACCTTGACCAACAACCTTGCCTAAGCTTCTTTTTGTCTTCCTTGGTGAACAACTTCCTTTCCATTATCTTTCCACCAACCCTATTTTTTATACTTTTGTTTTTTTTTTTGTTATACAGTACGTGCAATCTTTATATATAAAAGATAAAATATGTGGGCACATTTTGTGTATGTCCAGCAAAGTTTGGGGGGTTTTTTTGGGGAGGGGTCCGTGGGGTTACTATGTCTAAGAACTGTTTATATACAACCTAGATCATAATATCTAGGATTTGCAAACGCGCGTCGCATCTAGATTTATTTATGTCGACTTTTACACAATTCTTGCTATTTCAGCCCCTCTCATGTTGATTTGGGTTTTTCGTATAAAAGCGAAACTAATTTTAAACGAAGCCATTTTTCTCCGGTCCTCGTGCCAGGAACGTCCAGAAAGCAATCAGCTTTTGATCAATGTGGGGGAAACTCCTTATATCAAACAATTGCTATTCAATTTGGGCAATCCCCTTTTCATGAGGAACTGCCCCCCCCCAACATCTTCAGGAAACAAAACCAGCCAAAGTTGAGTAAATAAACCAAAAAAAAACTGCCTCACAGTAAAAGTTAATTGCGGTATTTCTATTTGACCTCATTAAATACAAGCACCTGTCAATTCAGTTTTAATACTTAAATGAATTCAAACGTTTTTCTGTTACGCTTCCTTGCTGGCCTAGCGGGTAAACGTGTCAGGTTTTGTTTACACTTTCTTTTTCACCTTCGCCTCAAGCATTCTGGTTCGATCC
Source organism: Euprymna scolopes (assembly GCF_053919585.1). Taxonomy (NCBI): domain Eukaryota; kingdom Metazoa; phylum Mollusca; class Cephalopoda; order Sepiida; family Sepiolidae; genus Euprymna; species Euprymna scolopes. The sequence continues at coordinate 80,756,408 of NC_136507.1, forward strand.
TACCTACCTACCTACCAAAACTTTTTTTATCTACCTCTCCCCAACACACACACACCTACAAACACTTTGGCACCGCAAGGTACCCTCGCTAGTAAGTATATAATACAAAGCAAAAAGTTCATTTATTTTTATTACACGAAAACAAAAACAATAACAAATGGGTATTCTAATGTATTTTTGTATGCGGAATACAAATCTTGTATCAAAAATCATACAAAAGTACATTATAATAGCACTTTGTTATTGTTTTTGGTTTCGTGTAATAAAAATGAATCAACTTTTTGCTTTGTATCGGGTAATTATTGCACTCACTGTACTTTTTCTCCTATCCTGTTTTTTTTTTTTTTTTTTTTGTGGGGAAGGTAATGTCGATAGTATGTTTATAGTATCACATTAGTACCTGCTTAAAAGGAAGGATCGAAGAAATCAATGTCAAAACAGAATCGAACTAAAACAAAAGTCCCGTGCTGGTTCGTGGCTCTACTTTTATTGATCACACCAATCCTTTATTTTACAAATTCGTTGCAACTTATCGAGAATAAGGGTTAAAAGATTGTCAGTTAAATTGATGATCGCTAATTGGATGAAATTGATCAAATGGACAGAGAATTACTTAAGGGGAATTGATCATCGAACCAAACAGTTTCACAAGTATCTTCTCAGAATAAACGAGTATTTGTAGTCGGTCGGGTTAGTTCCAAGGGTAAAACTTTTCATTAGCCAATAGCAAGGCTTTTCTCAAACAAAGGTCCGGTTGACTTATTTTCTTCTCCTTGTTCAGTTTTGAAGAGAAGTTTCATTCTTTTTATCCTCTGTGAATGTAGCCAAATAAATGTGGCCTTGCTTCATTAGCAGTTGTTATTTTTTTCTCTCATTTTCATTTTAGGTGTTATAGTAGTTTTATTTTATTATTATTTACTCACTATGAGTTCTCAAACCAATCATTATCAGCGATTGACCGCTTACAACGTAAATATAACGTAACATGCGGCCGCAGCCGAGATTGAACTCACTACACGATTTTGTAGTGTAATTCCAATCTTGTCGGTAGCTGAATACTTGATGCTTCGCTAGGGCTATCAAGGGTATTTTTTATCATGACGCCATCACTAGATGGGTTGCCTACCACGGCTTAAG
>NC_136507.1:80762544-80792544 GCF_053919585.1 Euprymna scolopes
GACGAATCCTAGAGTGGATGAAACGCCGAATATTTAGTGTAGCTTAATCGCCATATATATTTTATAAATTACTAACTAGCTCTACCTACGTATTGAGTACTTTTGAAATAAATACGCATAAATCTATACTTTCATATATTAATTTTATGTGAGTAAATGAAGTAGTTATACATATATATATATATATATATATATATATATGTGTGTGTGTGTGTGTGTGTGTATAAAATTTTAAGAATGTGAGAGATTATATATAATCATTTCCACAGCCCAAAGAACGCCGCAGCCCACAAGAGCCATGCCAGCCAACGAACCGGAAGTCTAAGACTCGAGTTTCACCCTCATTTGGGCTAATCAGTCAGACATACACGCACCCGGGATTTGAAACTCGAGCCTCTTGCATGCGAGGCAAGCACTCTACCAACTGAGCAAAGTCTTAGACCTCCGTTTTTTTTTTTTTTTGGTTGGCATGGGTTTTTTGGGCTGCGCCATTCATTGGGCTGTGGAAATAATTATATATATACACATATATATATATATATATATATATATATATATATATATATATGTGTGTGTGTGTGTGTGTGTGTGTGTGTGTGTGTATAAGTTTAATGATTAAAGTTAAATTCTGCAGATCAAAATGTATACACATATATTTAAGTAAAGAATTTATTGTTTGAAACAAGGAATATATAGAGAAAAATTATGTTTATATATTGCTCTATTTTTAAATATTGAGCTTTACTTTTTTGGCTAGGGTCATCCTGAAAGCATTGCCTCAATGTAATATCTGACGGGATAATTCACTTGATCTCTAATCTGTAGCTTATCTTTATATATATATATATATATATATATATATATATATATATATATATATATATACATATATATATATATATATAAAGTGTCTATGTGACCGATTTTTAAATCGTGTAATGGGTATTGTGATTTTTTCTTCAAACCCATCGCGTACATTTTCTCCATGAAATTATATACACAAGTCTTATATACAATTTGGGTGTGTATACACAAGATTGAGCACCTTTTAAGGACTCTTAAGTTTTGTATAGTTCTTGATTGTGTGTGTGTGTGTGTGTGTGTGTGTGTGTGTGTGTGTGTGTGTGTGTGTGTGTGCATATGTACGCGACAAGAGCTCACCATACCTTTTTTGTAATCTTGTCTATTCGCAGATCGATGAGCTGTAAAGGGCACCTAAAACGAAAATACGACGCGGATTTTCTGGCAAGGATCGCTTTATTTCGTCTACTTCTACGAGTGACCCCTCGCATAGTTGACTCAAGCTTTCTTGCGTTTTTCCCGTCGACATATCTTTTCTCTGACCCTTCTGGTTTCGAAACTAACTCAAGTTCCATCGTCTACCAACTTCGACTCCAATTGACTGTGTTACAGAAAAAGGGTTGTCCCCTTTCCATGTAAATAAGAACAAACCGTTATGGAAAAATTCCATTCTTAGATGAGCTTTATGCTTTATTTATATTTCTTACCCAGTTTAGAATAATAGAAACAATATTTGCATGTTAGATTTGGATCCTTCATTTAGATTATATCATTCCAAGCTATTTAACTCTACATTAAAGTTTAATCCTAGCATCCGAGGATCCTTATTGTTGTAAAAAGTTATACCTCAGTTACATTTAAGGCGTGATAGCAGAAACCTATTCCTGTGAAGACATCCCTGTATGACATCTAGTCGTTTATTCAAAATTTCCTCTTTAGAATTCATTATGTAAAAGGCTTCCAATAAACATAGATTGCACCGTTTTGATTTTCCAGGGCTATACTTCCTCCCTCTGTCCACTACTGACCATTTTAATTCAAAATCTTCATTATTTCTATTAATTTCCCTAACCCAATCACCTAATGCATTTGTATTCCTCTTTTTGTTTTATTTTTAATGCTGATTCTTGTACCCTCCCCCCTGCTATCGTTAGCGCCATCTCTATTAGTTTCTATCTCCGGTTCCTTTTTAAAGGATACTACGTGGTTTCGTATTTGTCCTTAAACACGGTTCCCGTGGCCTCCAGATATATCTTCTTAGTATTGTCGGTTTTTATCTCGCATTTATACACTATTTCCGATGTTAGACATTTCCCACCCAATGGACAATTCCCAAGTATTCTGCAATTACATTTTCTGTCTAAGGTAATTTCATTTGATTCTAATTCGTTATTATTCATTATTTTGCTGATTTTTCTGTTGTTGGAGCTGATTATAGTGTTAGTTAAGTTGCTGGACGCTGAGAAAGATCATTTTACAGAGTTTCTATTTATTATTTTGCTTAATTTATTCTCCGGGGGGGGGAGTTTTGGTCTATTATTCTATAGAATTCCCTAGGTATATGATTTTTGGAGGAGATGCACTTTGAAAATATGGAGACGGAGGTTTATGAATTAGATTACAGTTTAAATTGTTTCAAAATGAATACTTTATTAGTTGTTACGATAATAATGTTGTTTAAATAATAACTCTTCAATAATCGATCGATCCCATCTATTACAAAGTGGGTGACAGGTGATAACGTACGTACGAACATGAAATTACCTCATTATTAGGGCTGTGACAACAGCATATTCTTTTCATTCTTCTGGCTCTCGAGTATATATCTGATACATTTAGACACAGCTAATCAATCGAGAACCACATCAGTTTACATAAAAACATATCAGATATTAACGGATATATACTCAAGAGTCAAAATAATGAAAAGAATATGCTGTTGTCACAGCCATACATATTATATAGATTAGTGCGATGTAAAACGATTTCGCCTTTTCTTATCATTGTCACTTAATAGGGAATAATAAAATATTCCGAGGTAATGAACTTCCTTTCGAAGCATTGATTAATAAACCGGGCTAATTGTCGTCCAAATACGTGCTTGTTCTTTTGGGCAACAGCTGACCAATGGTCGTAGAGCTTCACTGACTGACCAATGTTTATCCTTCAACTATTTATACTTCCTGAACGGCTTATCCTTTAATACTGATACAATAACAACTTGGTCAATCATTGTTGCCAGGCGCTCAGTCAGAAGAACAATCGATCTGTCCGGCGTAAAGAAATTAATATTTTATGGCTTTAATTCGTATTCGATTGTCCTCTTACGTGATTGTACGAAACAGGATGGCAGTATCACGTTTTGAAAGGATGGTGATGAAAAATCAAATAAAAAAGCAATGACGTTTCAAATTAAATGAAAGGCATATTTAGCTCATTGTTATGATGGCGATCCTGTAGCGATACACACATGCGCACTCTATGTCTTTCTTTCTTTCTTCTTTTCTCTCTCCCTCTCTCTCTCTATCTATCTATCTATCTCTCGCTATCTCTCACACACACACATACAAAAACACACACACACACACATATATATATATATATGTGTGTGTGTGTGTGTGTGTGTGTGTGTGTGTGTGTGTGTGTGTGTGTGTGTGTGTGTAACATAGAGTGCGCATGTGTGTATCGCTACAGGATCGCCATCATAACAATGAGCTAATATGCCTTTCATTTAATTTGAAACGTTATTGATTTTTTATTTGATTTCTATGTCTCTCTCTCTCTCTCACACACACACACACACACACACACACATATATATATATATATATATATATATATATATATATGTATATGTGTGTGTATGTGTGTGAGATATATAAAGTGCGCACTCTTTTCTCACTCTCTCACACACACACACATCATAAGATTTTAACATTACGATCTGCGCACGTGGGCTTAAGTGACCGACTTATTTCATTTCCACGCTCATTCTTGTTGCTCAGCAATAAGAACCCAGTTCTTGAATGGGCAGGCATAATTATTACTATAATTATTTTTCTATTTTTTATTTTTTTAATTATATATATATATATATATATATATATATATATATATATATATATACTGGGTTCTTATTGCTGATCATTTTACGCTGAAATCAAATAAATTGGTCGCTTAAGCTCACCTGCGCAGATTGTGGTGTTAAAATAACACGATTACTCTTGGCTCCCTTGAATGACATTTTTGCTTTAAACAAATGTTATTTTCAACAATATTCTTGTCAAGAGATGGCTTCGTGGCCAGGTTCGAATCCCCCCACCGACGGTAATTGTGATTCCCTGCACTGATGATTCCCGAAAGAATGAAACACTTGTGTCTGTAGGTATTAAAAAAATAGTCGAATTCTTGAATTGAATCCCTAGCAGCAAAGAGTACGAAAAGTAATTCTTTGTCCCAATCATACTGTCTCTCTGTGCAGTGAGCTCTCAGCATACTTTTTAATGTTGCATGGAACCATTCTAATACGCTCTGGGACTGCGGATGGTATGGGTTCGATGTGACATATTTTATTCCTAGCTGTTTAGTCACCCTTTTTAACAGGTTTGATGTGAAATTTGTTCCCCGGTCTGTTTGGATGGTTTCGGGTATTCCTATTTTGAAGAAATAATTTAGTAGAACTTCTACTATCTTCTTTGCGGATATTGTGCGCAATGGTATAGCCTCGGGGAATCTGAAGTTGGCGCATAGTATTGTCAACAGATTGTTGTGTTCTGCTTTCATTTTCAGTGGCGGACCCACGCAGTCTATTATCATCCTTTCCAAAGGTTTTTCCGTGATAGTTATTGGCTTAAGCGGTGCTGGTGGTATGTCTGGTCTAGGCCTTCCTGCCCTCTGACATATTCTGCACGAGTTACAAAATTCCTTTGTACTAGTCCTTATGTCCGGCCATTAAAAACGCCTCAGTAATTTTTCGTAAGTCTTGGTTATGCCTAGGTGTCCTGCCAATGGCACTTCGTGTGCCAATCATAACATTTCCTCACGATATTCTGTTGGCATGGTGGTTCCGTTTCTCTCTTTCTCCTTTACACTTCGCCGCCTAATGGCTTCTTTTCAGTATTCCATCTTCCAGGTAATATTGATGAGTTTGTTTTTCATCCGTCGGTTTATCCACTTGCTCATATAGCTTTTTTAAGCTGTTGTCGCATCTCTGTACTCTTTTCAGCTCCTCACGTGATCTATTAAGCAACGGAATCTTTTCACTCGTATCTTGTTTCTTACTTCGCAGGTTATATGTATGCCCGTCTCCCGCGTCTATCTGGGAAAGTTTAATCTGAGCTTCATTCCCCAGTAACATCTATTTTCTTCATAGGGAGTGTCTTCACTGCTCCGACTATTATTTTCTTATTTATTTTCCCTGTTGTGAGTTTCACTTCTTTCAGGGGAATTCTCATCGCTTTTCCGCCGATTCCTTGTATTGCTACAAAGCCTACCGTCCGACTGCGTGATACCTTTTCCTCCAGAATCAAGGATTGTGCAGCGCCAGTGTTCCTCAATATGGTCACGGGGGTGCTATGTCCTGTTTCATCTACAATCCTTCCTTTTCTTGTGAAGGGTTGGTAAATCTTATCTCCATGCGTCGACGATATAACTCGTTGCGGTTTAGCCTCTCCTGCTTTTTTTTCATCTCAGGCCCACGCCCTAATCTGCAATTAATGGCTATATGCCCAGGCTTTCCGCATCTATAGCACATAGTGTGGTTCGGCTTCTTTGTCGGTGTTTTCCGACCTTCCGCCATACTGTCCCTCTTTACAGTCGGTTCTCTCGGATCGTTTGTCCGATCTATTAAAGTAGGTGTGTTCTTGCCTATCTTACGGTTTATCACGTATTCATCGGCTAATACTACCAATTCGCTACCAGAGATGATTTTCTTTTCATTTAGGTAAATCCGCATTTCCTCTGGCAGCCAATTTAGTATCTCTTCCATCAATGCTAGCTGTTTTATTCTTCAGCGTCGTCTTCTACTCTTTTCACACTGAACCATTTATTCATCAACCTTTCCTTTTCGTTGACAAACTCCTTGAACGACTGACCATCAGTCTTCCTTTGCGCTCTGAACTTTTGCCTGTACGCTTCGGGTACAAGTTCGAATCTTTGCAATATTGTCTTTTTAACTACTTCGTAGTCTTTGATTTCTTCCGCTGAAAGTGTGGTAAAAGCTTTCCGAGCTTTTCCGACGAGTGCGGTCTGTACAAGTAGCGCCCATTTGTCTTTCGGCCAATTTAAGTTGGTTGCCGTATTTTCGAAGTGCGAAAAATACTCGTCCACGTTCGCTTCCACGAATTTCGGTACTAACCGTACTTGTTTCGTTAAGTTGAATATACACTGGTTCGGTTCTCGTACTCTTTCCGAGAGATTAATTTCCCTTAGTCTTATCTTCTGTTCTAACTCGGCCTTCTCAAGTTGTAGCCTCATCTGCTGCTTGTACTTTTCTAACTCCATCTGCTCAACTGTTAGAGTGCTCGTTTCGCCTGGCAGTCTGTTTAATATTTCTGGATCGAAGATTTACTCGTCCACCATGTGTTCAGATATTATCCGGATTAGTTTTTCCTTTCTCATTGACGTTTTGATTTCCAATTCCAGTTTATCTCCAATTTCTAACAAAACGCTTTTCCTCATAATTTCTAGATTTTCCAGTGATGGCTCCATGAAAAAATCTTCTATCCCATCCATCTGTGTTGGTTGTATCACAAGTTGACGCAATTTAAGTCAGCAAGTTTTCTTTTGATTTGGCCGTCGAGCCCCCAGTGTAATGAATAGTCTCGTTGTTTATATATTGAAAAAAGAATTTATTTTTTTATTTTTCAAAGTTCCCGGTAACTGGTGTCTGTATAATTTTACTTTTCCAAGAAAATTAAGGATCCTTTTGATTTTTATTTACTCATTTAATAAAAATTCAAATCCCGGACGAGGTTCCCATGTGACGTGCCCCTTCTGAGGTCATCTTCTTTCTTTATAAATTAACTAAAAAGAAAAGGAATGCTTTATCTCAGATCGCGTGGAAGTTCGCTGTAGATGGGTACGCGCCAGCCCGTATTTCATCGACTTCCTCCACCAAAAAAAAAAAGAGCATCCAAACCGGGATAACAATTATCCGCACTCTTCTCTGGTTTAAATACGGTCTATAGGCTTGTGTGTTGTATAAAATATATTTTAGATAGATGAATAGGTTTTTCTTAGCCATCAGCTAATCATCGCTGCAATAGAATGTGGGTTAGAAAAGTCTCGGCATATATTTTCGACATGAAGAGATAATTAATTCAACATGTATATATATATATATATATATATATATATATATATATATATATATATCTTTTTTATTATTATTTTCTTTGCTTTATTTTAATGAACAGAATCAAAGAAGGAAATTATTTAATTTTTATATCTTTTATCATTCGTTGGAAAACTATTTAGTTAGTAAGTCGTTTTAATATACAAATTTAAAAAAAAAATGACAAAAATATTTCAGTTCATAAGGCTTATTTCTCTTCTATTTTTTTTGAGCTCTCAACAACGAACCAAAACGGATTCACAATCAAAAAGAAGGTTTATAGAGTTATTCCCCTTTTACCATTGGTTTTGCCTTTTATGGTGATTCGCCGTTTGTTTATAGTGTTTTTTTCTTTCATACGATGAACTTTTCTTTTTGTAAAGCACTAACGAAATCTGCATTTTCGTATTTTTAATAGTCCTCTTAAAAGAGATCCGATATTTCCTTTATTATTTATAAATGGAAAGAGTGAAAGATGAACCAACCTTTGTTTTACGCTGAAAGACAACGACGATATACAATTACTGCACTTCTCGTGATGTTCATTTTATCAGCGGAGTTCAGACGTCTTTCTTCTTCGGAACTAATTTTGCAACTAATTTGGCGTTTAAAATTCTTAACGGCTAGCCTTTTCCAAAAGAGACGCTGGATACGTTTTTTTCTGAATTTTAAATATATCAGCGTTTTTCTATCCCTCTTTTTTATTTCACTCTTAGAAATCGCCGTTGTTGCTATGGCTTACTTGGCTCACGTTTTTGGATTTTTAATCATTAAATTTATTTGTTTTTTATTAATACGATATTGATATACTTCAACTATCGTTACAATATATATATATATATATATATATATATATATATATATATATATATATATATATAATGGACGGAAGTCTCTCGAGAGCTCTTTCAGCTATCATCTCATCAGGAGAAAATCGATAGCGTAAAAATAATAATACTATGTCGAAAGTAAAGAGTTCTGATGGGGAACTATTGAATGTGCCAAAAAATTACGGGGGCACTAAAATAAAGTTTATCAACGTTTAAAAACGATTAAAATATTGGCACAACGAGGGGGGACGGGAGAAAAGATTCACAGTTCCCCAAAGTGAAACAATGCGTTAGATGTTTCTTTCTGCCGACACAAAGAAGGTTTCCGGACCGCAATAAAAACAGACTCCAAAATCTTTAAATGGTTTCTCGAGTCCGCTCTATGTAGCACCTCAAACCATTCTATTTTATATCTATCGGCACAGCACGGCTTGTCAACAAAATGCTGGCCAATAGCAGAGTCCAAGGCTGCAGAAGGAGGGAGACTACCAGACCCCATCCTCCCTTGTCTGATCTTCGATGGAACATGCTGGTTTATGCGAGTCAAAAGATGCAAGGATGTTCACCCAACATAACCAGCATCGCACTGGCATTTGAATTGATATACAATATTGCTATTTTGTATGTAAGGCAAACTATCCTTGCAAAAAGAAGGAAATGCAGGTATCGTAGTATATACCAAACGCAAGGACACAGAATAAAAGCAGTAATAAATACTTCTGCGAATCTGTTTGGAAAGTCTGTTACTCTTTTCTCCAATCCACGGTAATTTTCAATAAACCGGGCATTTCAAAGGTCCAAACATTTTAGGGGATTTAAAATCCGCAACCTTTTGGAAAATACAGTCATCAATAAGGTCAACAGGATAACCATTATTGATGAATATTTCCCTGATCTTATCGAGTTCGGCGTCCAATCTGTTAGGTGAACAAATCATCAGGGCTCTATGTACCAAAGTATTAATTAAGCCGACCTTACGTGATTTTGGTACAAAAGGCAACCAGTTCACATATAGGCCAGTAAATGTCGGCTTCCTATAAATTGTAGTGAGAAAGCCCCCCCCCCTTGAACGTTCGACAAGAACACCCAAGAAGGGAAGCGAATTTTCCTTCTCACTTTCCATAGTGAACTTTAGAGCTCCATGCAAAGAATTCAACCTATCAAAAAATATCGACGCTTCATTTTGCGATAGAAAAACATCAAAGTGTCGTCAACATATCTGAAATATGCAGTGGGTTTTGTTATAGAGTTAAACAGAACGCATTCATTGTACCCGACGAAAATATCCGCTAAAATTGGGACCAACGGACTCCCCATTGAAACCCCGTCGACATGACAGTACATAATATCACAAAAACTAAACTCCACAGATTTTGTGCACATTAAAATGAGTTCAATAAGAATCTCTTTAGAAAAACGTGGAGCAGTCAGGCGACCATCGTAAAGCGCATCGGTACATATGCGTGTAGTCTCATCCAGCGGTATGTTGGTAAAGAGACTAGAGACATCAAATGAGCGCATAAAAGATGTCTCTGCATTAGAATCCAACCCACGTACATAATCAACAAACTGAAAAGAATCAGGGATACAGTGCGTGGTATATAGGTTGCAGAATTTCCACAAGCCACTGAGGCAAAGAATGTGTGCCGAACCAAACATTGATAAAATAGGTCTCAGTGGAACACCTTGCTTGTGGATTTTGGGGAGACCATGCATTCTAGGACGTTGTATTATTATTTTTACGCTATCGATTTTCTCATGATGAGATGATAGCTGAAAGAACTCTCGAGAGACTTCCGCCCATTATATTTAAAACTGTATTTAAATTCTGTATCTCTAAACATTTATTTATATATATGACAAAAAGTATATCTTCCAAATTCGAAGATGTTGTTCATCTTACCGTTTATTTCTTTCAGCATGTTAAAATGTTCAATTCTTTACAATGCAGAAACATTCATACAATTATTATGTCATTTTAAAAAAATATTTTCCGCCCTGACTCATCTGAAAAATCTCATAAACTTTAAAACAAGATAAAAACAAAATATGGGCATGATTATATAAGTCCAAGAAGATCGAAAGAGTAGTAGCAATTTTGTTTTTACTATATTTACGGTTTGATTTTTTTCATATCTATCTATATATCTATAAAAGTAAGACTGTGTGTATGAGGATACTTCTCAGCCTATATACTCAACGAATTTTTGATCTACAGACTTGAAATTTGGTATTTAGGGTCTTCAGCCACGTGGAAAACATTTTAATCGGTTTTCATCCGGAAAAATGGGCTATTAAGAGGTCAAAATTGAAAAATTGGTACGTGGGATTCATCAGATTTTAATGCTTGCTCATTGTTTCACGAATGCGCATGCGCGGCCATGAAACAAGACAGCTTCTTTGTGTTAAGATTAAGTAGGTTTTAAAACACTGTGTAAATATCGTGTCAAGCTGGTCTAATGGTTATTGTACTTGACTCACTGTATTTTGGCTTCGATCTCAGCTCGAGTATTTTTTTCTTATGTATAATATTAAAAAAAAAACATAACACCCACGCACATGTCCCAGTTTCTGTATTAATTAAAATATTATATTCATGCGTATTTAACGACCTGGCAACGCAATGCCGCCTACTAGTATATATATATATATATATAATTATTTTTTATACCGGCAAACACTAGAGTTTCATACTTACGCAATCATCAGTGTGGTAGGACAATATTTGCCGATCGGGAGATTCGAACCTAGTCACAAAGCCACGTTTAGTTCCATTTTTAAAGCCTCTACCTCCGGACCACTAAATAATTGCCACGAGAATGAAAGGAATTAATAACTAATAAACACTAAATTCAGGTACAGACATTAGACAATCGAAAGTGTTCAAACGATGAAAGTCGTAGGCGTTGCATGAACGCCAAGTTATTGCCTCTTGGTGCCTATCCTTAGGTGTTCTTAAAGGGCTTGATAATCATAATTAAATAATAATTATCCTTTTATACCTGCAGATGCTAGTATTTCATACTTACGCAATTATCAGTGTAGAATGACAATTCATAGAGAGAGAGAGAGAGAGAGAGTAAAAATAGAAAGGGAGAGGGAGAGAGATAGGTTAAAATGAATGCCAAGGAAAAACTTTAACTCTTCATGTTGTTCGTTATGTGAATCTTTCGATGATCCATATTTGAGTGTGCTCTATTTTTAAATAATTATAATAGAATTTCCTCTTCTCGGCTACTTTGTTTTTTATTTTTTATTTTTTTATATTTTTTGTTTCTCTCTATATATCTTTTGTATATTTCTTCTATTCATATCTAATTTTTACTTTTTATTCAGCCTCTATTTACCTATAACAGATTTTATTTTATTATCTATATACATATATATATGTGTGTGTGTATATATATATATGTGTGTGTGTTCGCGTGTATATATATATATACAGTAAAACTCCTTTAATTTGAACTTCCTCTAAGGTTGGCCTTCCTCTCATTTGGAATTCTTCTAAACTTGAACTGTCTCGTCATTGAAATTGTATTGACATATTTGATTCGGAGTTGCAGTAAAACTGTTTGCATGGTTTAGTCAGATATTGCGCAGAAATGTTAATATTGGTACTATGTAATTAATGTTGATTAGCTATTGATAATTAATTTACACTAACTGTAATTTATTTTTCAGATTGCTATATCTAAAATAGTGTAAAACCGCCCATCACAATGGCTTGCAACTTGTCTAGAAAAAATTCTTGAAACCAAACGGTTACCAACCAACCACGCTGTTCTTAAATCACTTAATGCAAATGATGTTGAAATGTAGTTGCAACAAGATAAGGAAACTACTGATCAATATCCTGAAAGCAGTAATGACCCTAATGTAAATAACCAAGAACACTCTGATGAAGCAATATCATGGGATGATGCAGAAAAGTCTATGGAAACGGTTATAAAACCTAACAAGTAAGAGTAGATTTAATTTATTTTCAATGTTTTTGTTCCTGGTAATAATATTTAACGGTTCTTACTTGCAATATATCGTAAACCCAACTTAAGTATCATATAGCAATGCATTTCATTTACTATTTCTTAATTATTAGAAAATTAAAATTACCTGCAGCACATATTTTATCAGGAAGCAGCACCCTCTAATTTGAACGAAACGGAAGATTCAAATTATAGGAGTTATACTGTATATATATATATATATATATATATATATATATATATATATATATATATATATATATATATATATATATATATAACCCTGCTTTTCTCTTTCCTTCCTTGAGCTTGAAAATGTTTCCTAATAAACTGGATAATCTAGTATAGTTTATTTAACTTGGAACTTTAATATATATATATATATATATATATATATATATATATATAGTCTTTAAAACTATATAAAAAATTATTTAATTTTTATATCTTTTATCAGTCGTTGGAAAACTATTTAGTTAGTAAGTCGTTTTAATGATCTACAATCACTGCATCGGCTTGAATTCGAATTCACAATAGTCCTAATATTAATTTTAGGAATCATCAGTTGTTTACCATGAAACACCGTTTCTGGGATTTAAAAACAAAACAGAATATTACATCATGGCCCCCCAGCAGTGTTGATCAAACACCACCTCCCTTAATCGCCTGAAATGGTCTCTAGTTAGTAAATACTAGTAGACCGAAAAATACTCATGAATATATATATATATATATATATATATATATGTGTATATATATATATATATATATATATATTCAAAATCAAAACAAAAAATACCTTAACTTCCATGGACAAGTATATTAAGGTTAGATACTCGATTCTAATTGAAATAGTCTACATAAATTATAGATAATAAATACACGCCTAATAAACGTACATAAGAAACCCATGTCCTTTTTTCAATGATAACATAATAAATAAAAAGCAAGAGATTCTACAGAATTGCTAACACTGAATTAGATATACAGGGTGTCCGTAAAGTTACTATACAGTCTTATTGTTTTATTGTATTATATTTGTATTGATAGTTAATATTTATTTTTCTTGGTCGTGACTTGTGCACCAAAGTTTGTCAGAGTGTGGTGTCACGTTATCGAGAATGTATTGGAGCTGAAGGCCTCCAATTTTAATATTTGTCATAGAAATTGTTTGCCTTGATTGTTAGTCTTTTCGGATGTAACACGTGGATTTTCTGAGATTTTTATAAACATAAAGGTGTTATTTCTTTTTATTTCTTTTGTTACAAATAAATATTTTAATACAATATCTTACTGTACTGTTAATATATTACAGGGTGTCTGTATGGTAACTTGTAAGACTGTATAGTAACTTTACGGACACCCTGTATATTTTTCTTATTATTAATTACTAAAACAGTTTAAATTATGGATTCATTAAAATAATTTCCATGAAAGCTAATAAAAATAAAAATTAATATTCGATGCAGAATTACTTCAAATGAATCGATCTACAAATTGTTCATAAATATAATAACTACTTTGGTAAGCTGAGTAATATAAGTAAATTTTCTTTGTCATCCAAAAACAGTACAGCTGATCAGTGCAACTAGACTCGAAGTCGAAACAACTGTCTAGCCGGCAGTTTACATCTCTAACTCTGCGCTATCATTCAGCACTCGTCCAACGTAAGCGCAATCTAAATGTCAACAAACATCTGATCTGAGAACTCTAATCAGTTTAGTAACTAATAAGCAATGCTTATCATTTATATGTATGCGTGTGCTCGTATGTGTGTGTGTGTTTGTGTGTGTACTCGTATGTGTGTGTGTTTGTATGTGGATGGGTGTGTGGGTCTTTCGTTTTTGACGGAAGAAGAAACTGGTGTCTACTTAACAGTAACAAGGCAACCCAAGTATCTCACAGGTAAATTAAACTTCCTTTTCAACAAAGGACATTTTCACTTGGAACATTCGTGTAATCGATAGCTTTCAATATTTATAAATTCGTGTTCTGTCCTAATTTCTTTTCCTATCTATACTTAATGATATATGAACTGATAGGACCGATCTTGTAATTAATACTAACATTTGTTTCCTATGAGTTTTTTGTCTAGGAACAAATACCATCATAATCTGTATTTTTATATTTTACCATCACACATTAGTCTTCATTGCACTCGAAGAAGTCACCTTTGTTCACTGGAGTCATAGCCATTACAAATTTCGCCATATTTTCGGTACTCATTTCTTTCTATTTTCGGTACTCCTCATTTCTTTCTATCGCTATTGTAACTCATTTTATATCCTCAAATCAGCCGTTTAATATTGATAATGTCGATAACTTGCTATATTTTTTATTGGAAATTTGAGCGATAAAAATCTTAATCACGATTCCAGTACTCTCACTACCCTTTCAGTCGCTACCCTAGCCTTATCCTGTTTTGTATTTCTGTACAAGTTCTACTCTCCGTAAAAATGTCTGTTTTACGAACCAGGTTCGGTGCCATTGCGCCATTGCGCCATTATTTGCTTAAGGAATATAATATTTTTCCTATACATCCATCGAAGTAGTCTCAGTTCCCTTGGTTTCGTCTTAATGTATTTCAGTCTATATTTCTAGTTGGTTTACGAGGTGATACTGTATTTCAAATAACCCGTGGTTAGTTAATTTCATTAGGCTAAGTTGGTTTCCGCACTCGAGATTTTTTTTATATTTCGATTGTTTTGATCAGTGTTGTGATGATGATTAAAATTTTCCTTATCCTTTCTTCAGTTTTTTTTTCGGGACTTTCTAATTCTCTTTCATTTATAGAAACAACTTAGTTTTTATGTTTTGTAGTTTCTTCAGCTCTTTGGCAATTTTCATACATTTATTAAAGTTTTCTTTTTTCTCCAACTTCACGCAGTTAACAGATAGGCGGCTATTATCATATTTTGTTTTTGAGCTTGGATAAGTTAATTTCCATTTCTTCATTTTCCAATTCAACATTTGTGTTTATACAATTTGTCTGCATGTTCATAATCCAGTCGTTTACATATCTCCCAGTGGACTATGTCATAATCAAAGTTTAATTTGAAACTTAATTTTAACTAGCTTGTTAAATTCACTTATGGTGTTGTTTATTGTTTAGTCTCTTTGTCTTAACAGTCTACATTTGCTGTTCTAGTTATTTCTATGATTTGTTCCGATCACGTTGTTCAATAGCGATTCCTTTTCTTTTTCTTTTTTTATTTTTGCTTTTCATAGGTATTATGATATAATGAACCGGGCAACTAATAGATTTCACCGTCCGTGCAACAGCACACATAGCTACTCTTATAGAGAGTATGAATTGTCTCTAAATTGAATTGATTCTCACGGGTGTACAGGTACGTGTTTGTGTGAAAAAACTATGTGTTTTCCTTTTATTGATTGAAATGCTGCATTAATACAAATGGTTTGCTCGAATATAAAACTATTTTGAAAAGCAGGCAAATGAATGAAATAAAGGGAGTTTTATAGACAACTGAAAAAAATATGGATTATCAAGAAGTCTGTGAAATCAATAATTGTACGAATATTACAGGAATCCGAGAGAACTGAAAGTGTCAGGTTAGGTATGAAAAAAGAAACTAAAATCTTGCACCCACTCCCACCCACCACAAAATAAGTTATGGCTTCAGCATCGGTTAGTACTACACAAAATGACGTCAAGTCGGATGGAACAACTGAAAATAGAGATCATCATCTATACTTCTATTGGCAAGGTACAAAAATAGCAACAAACAAAAATGGAGTAGAGATGAGGAACATTCTTTTATTGTTTAAATTGCCTATAATGTTATAAAATGTGCTGGGGGTGTTCCCCGTTGACAATTTAGAGACAATTCATACTCTCTATAAGAGTAGCTATGTGTGCTGCACGGACGGTGAAATCTATTAGTTGCCCGGTTCATTATATCATAATACCTATGAAAAGCAAAAATAAAAAAAAAGAAAAAGAAAAGGAATCGCTATTGAACAACGTGATCGGAACAAATCATAGAAATAACTAGAACAGCAAATGTAGACTGTTAAGACAAAGAGACTAAACAATAAACAACACCATAAGTGAATTTAACAAGCTAGTTAAAATTAAGTTTCAAATTAAACTTTGATTATGACATAGTCCACTGGGAGATATGTAAACGACTGGATTATGAACATGCAGACAAATTGTATAAACACAAATGTTGAATTGGAAAATGAAGAAATGGAAATTAACTTATCCAACGTTTGCAGACACTACCTAAAGATCTTCTCTAGTGATTCTCCTGATAGCATTGGTAATCGTATCCTTTAGTTAGTCTTGATTGTGAAGATTATTTGCATAAACTTTTTGTTTTAAAGTCCCCCAAAGATAAAAATCATATGATGACAAGTCCGGGGAACATGGTTGCCATAAATCTTTGCTTATTGTTCTCTCTTCCGTAAACATATCATGAATTCGTGTCAGTGATCTGTAGGACTTGTGGCATGTAGCGCCTCTTGTTGGAAAAAAGAATTGCATTTTGTCTTGCGCTGTCAGTTGGTCGTTGAAAGATTAGATATATCGGGCTACTTTTAAGTGGGCCAGCCTGTATTTACATTTAATTTGCTTAAGGGGATGATAATACGTTGCGAGGAACCAATCCACTCTCTCCATCACGCAAGCGATGATTGCACAACTAAATAGTGTGTGTCACATACTATATGTCTAGTTGTTCGAGATTGACTCACGATGCCCTTTTCTGTGTGTGGGTAGCGGCGAAAGCAGTGGAATAAAACAATTAAAATTCATACAAACCTTGATGGCCTAAATTAGTTCGTCCAAATTTTAATCTGATGTAATCCTTCGTTATTTCCTTGTCATAAAATGGTGTCAGCTGGTCGTTAAGAGAAAGGTTAGAGAGATCGGGCTATTTTTAAGTGAGCCTCTTAATCTGGAAAAAAACTTGACTAGGGAAATATTATATAGAAAGGGCTACTTTTAAGTGTCGTTTTAATAAGACATTGAATTCCAGAGAAAACCTTCGATTGTTGCCAATGAAAACTCTATGTTTCGATAAGGTAAAAGCCTAGCGTATTGAAAAACTGGGGTGGGGGTTTACTGTAATTCAGATCCCAGAGACCATTATTTGGTGTTGCAAGTGAGCGAACCCTGATAGTGATTCTTGTTAGAAACTGTCTTTTGTTTTTGTTTATATATATATATAATAACACTTATTCCCGAGTGGCCTCCGGGCCTTGATAAGTGGTGACTTCCATGTAAAAAAAGGAAAGAAGATGGAAGAGGAGTAGTAAGAGGAGCCTAAAACCACAAAGGTAAACAAAACGAAGGGCACCAAGACAGGAGTTCAGAGTGCCCTTTTTTGATGAGCTGGATTATGCCATATTAAAAGCCGACCTTGTGTCTAACTGTCCTCGTGAGGAGATGGGAGAGTAAATAATGTCTTGCGACCTATTTGACAAGACCGCGGTATTTAAAAATCAAAGGTAGATTCGACCACCTATAAAGTTTAACGATTTATATTCAGCGATGATGAAAACAAAGCGGAAATCTATCCTAAATGCGTCATTCTTTTTATTATTATTATTATTATTGTGTAACTAAGACGATAACCCCACAGACTAGCTTTGTACAATGAGCTCTCTCAGTTACACTGTTTTATATATGCGGCAAACATAAATTCGATATTTGCTTCCTTGTTTATTCGTTTCTTGCGTTCAAATCAATAAAAAGTTTTACATCACGGAGGATCAATGCATCATGGATTTAGCAAACGGCGTTTCTTTATCAGTACTTATTGCGAGGTGACGGTGACGGTGACGGTGGAAAACGACGCAGACCGACGACCTGGGTGTCCCGAGTTCGAATCCTGTTCGCTACACAAAAACTCACTTTAACTTAGGATATTGGTAACGTTCTCGTGGTCTCTCCCGTAATCCACGATGTCTTTCTAGAAATAATTCTGACTAGGAAAATATCGGGAAAACCAATGCTAATAATAGAGTCTTTGGATTCATACGATATGATGATGGTCAAAACTCATTGGCTCAATGTGTTGGTCGGTGAATGATGAACGATACAAATATTTTCTTTTATGGAATTTGTACTTTTTAATTAACGGACGACTCTAATAATATTTTATCTTGTATATTTATCTTGCCCTGATGAACAGGAAAAATAAACATTATAAAATTTCAACTAATCATCATCATCTATTATATAAATCTCACCTCTCTTATTATATGTATGTATGTATGTATGTATGTATGTATGTATTATGTATGCCTAAAACTTTCGACAGTTCCAACAGATTTTCAGAAGATTGGTATCGTTTTGAAGCTTGACCCTCGGACGACAAATATCGAAAATTTGGCCCAAAACATTCCTTCACTTTCAACTGGGCACTTTTCTACAAGGTGGGGGTCGCTTTTTTCAAATTCTTTTCCTCCTTCGAGCCTGCCTGCTACCACTTTTTTTTTTTTTTTTTTGCTTAACACACACCTCCAAACACCCAGGCAACGCCGGGCACCCAGTACTAGTCTAATATATAAATGGTAAAATGTATGTGTATGTGTGTGTGTTTGTGTGTGCGTGTGTGTGTGTGTGTGTGTGTGTGTGTGTGTGTGTGTGTGTGTGTGTGTGTGGTATGTCTCGCAAAAACTTTCGACTGAGGCGACGGATCATGACGATATCAGTATCGTTTTAAAGCTCCGTCCTTCGGGCGACAAATATCAAAAAATTGGTCCCATACATTAATTTTCTTCACCCTAAACTCGGCCGTTTTTATATGGAGGAGTCGTTTTTTTTCGTAGACATTTGCGCAAGTCATCGTTTTCTTTTTAACTTGACTAGGCTTAATTTTAACGCTTTCCATTCCGGTTTGGTGATGGAAACATCAGCTAAGACGTTTCATTTTTTTCACTTTCTTTTCATCTTTCACGTTATGAGTTCGACGGACGGAAACTATTAATGAAAAATTAAATAAAATTACGTATGGAGACCCATGTCAACCTAAAATATTTAAAACCATAATGAAAATAAAATTGAAAAATCAGAAAAACAAAAGAAAATCTAAAATTAAAAAAACACCTAACAAAAATTAGTTTTCCTCAAGGAACGTCAAAATACATCAAAGAAAAAAAAAAAAAAAAAAAAAAAGATCACCCGAAGCTAAATGGATGAAATTATGACGTGTATGTTTGAAACTGCTAATGAAAAAAAATAAAAACATGGCTCATTGAAGGATTCGAGCAATTTGCATAGTGTAGGTACAAGGGTAAGTATTAGGTGGGGCGCTATCGAAGGAATGAAATAGAAAGCCAACTGGAAAGATTTTCACGTTGAAGCTATCACAAATCTGTTTGTTAAATCGGGTCTCAGTTTTTGTTTTATGTTTATTTCTTTATTTTTATGCAGAAACGGGGGTGATTGAGTTTTGATCGTGTTTTGCGGTCATAGTATTAAGAAATTTAAATGTTAGGAATATTTAATAATCGATGTTTGTTTGTCTAACGGTATATTCAAAATAAGTGGCATAATCATGTTAAGACACCAGTTCCTTCTGTATTTGCTCTATACTTATCTCATCATTGTTTTCAGTAGACACAAACATGCACCCAGCCACACTTATAGAAGACATGACTTGTCTCCCAACACTGATCAGAAGCCATGATTGTTACAATTTTTAAAAAATCGGAGAAATATTCACAAAGGGTTCCACGCTCTTCTTTGTCTCATTTGCTTAACAATAAGTTAAAGTAAATATAGCCCACATTTCTACTCTTACGCCTACCAGTTTTATTTCAACATTCCAGATTATCATTTAGTTAATTTAGACGTTCGTCCTGTACATCTATTACATAAAGGGCATATATTTGTGTGTTTCTATGTCCATCTAAAAGTCAAAAACTACAAAACCAGCACCATCAAAGTTGGTACATTCGTAATAGGCGTTGTCACGGTTAAATAATATCTCAAATTTAGAAAAACATATTATTTCTCTGGAGGCCAGCTGTGACAGCTTTTGGCAGGGGGGGTCAGGTTTCAGTGTTGTGCATTATTTTAAAGAAAAAATACAGAATCTTTACTCGAGGAATCGATTACAGAGTTGAATGCTAAAATTGTAGCCTTAGAAAAGACGACATTATTCCACTTCCGTTTAGGTTTTGGTTGCAGACCATCTACTAGTTGGTTAGTGGTGTACAAGTTCCAAGAGCGATAGGAGTCTTCTATCATGTGTGAAGGTGATACAATGTTCAACAAGCGAGATATATATTTCCTTCGCCCTAAACTCGGCCGTTTTTATATGGAGGGGTCGGTTTTTTTGTAGACATTTTCGCAAGTCATCGTTTTTTTCAACTTGACTAGGCTTAATTTCAACGCTTTCCCTTCCGGTTTGTGTGCATATATATATATATATATATATATATATATATATATATATATATATATATATATGTGTGTGTGTGTGTGTGTGTGTGTGTGTGTGTGCATATATATATGTGTGTGTGTGTGCATATATATATATATATATGTGTGAGTGTATATATATATGTGTGTGTGTAAATATTTGTGTGTATGTGTGTGCATGTGTGTGTGTGTGTGTGTGTGTACCCAATAAGAGAGGAATGGACTAGAAAGATAGAGAGATAAAAGTTTTAGAAAAGATAGATTACAATTTTGACTCAGGGAACGCTACGAAGCCCTACTAGTCCGGATATATAAGCAAATACAAAAATATATCAAGGAAACTGCAGAATTTTATATAACACTAGTATGCGTTGCCCGGGTGTTTGGAGGTGTATGTTGAGCATAAAAAAAAAAACGATAAATTTTTTTAAACTTTGACCCCTATTATGAACACTTATCATTTATTCTTTTGGGCTCAGATTAAGTTATTAAGTTAGATCCATGTCCAAGGAACCTTAATCTAAAATTTTAAGTGTTTAGACCCAAAATTGTCGGAAGAGTTTGGTAGAGTTCTCAAAGATCAAATCGTTGAACATTGACCTATTAACAGCCAAATTTCTGGCCGAAAACGGATCACATAGATTTTACAAAATCTCAGTGCCCTGTATATCAAATTTCGGGTCTGTAGACTAAAAATTGACAGTTATTGCGTAGGGAAATGTACACAGACACACAGGCAGACAGACAGACAGACAGACAGACACGTTCACTTTTATAGATATATAGATTTAAAAATTATAATAGATTGTTCTCTGCCTACATAAATTCGGACACATAAAATGTTTGGTTCGTCTGCTCTCCTTTTTGATGGGATTTCAAGGACGAAAGATAATTACGGTCAAAATAGGAAATGCTTATTGACTTTAATCTAGAAAAGATAGTAGGAGGAAAACAATCAGCAGAAAGAGAGTTCCACAAGCTTGCAATTTTTAAACAGAAGCTACTGAAATAGGAGACTGTATTATAAAGTTATATCAAAACAGTGAATTGATGGAGACCACTAGACAAACGAGTCAAAGGAGCTGAAACACAGGAAGCAGGGAATAGATGAGATAATTCTGAAGAACACATGTCATAGTAGTATTTTTTAGTGTTGGGACGATTAATCGGAATCGGAAAAATCAGAGCTTTTTGGGGTATCGGAATCGGTATCAGAATCGGAAAAATGTGAGCCTATTTTCCGATGCCAAAACCGATTCCCTATATTATCTTTTTTTTTTTAAATTTAATTTTGGTTTAAGAAACATCTTCCACCGCTTATAGTAATAATAAAATAATAAATATTTATTGATTTAAACTTCAATTAAAACTAAAATCTCTAGACCCCCCCTCACAAATGTGTTTTTACGTTTGAGAAAATATAGTCACATTTAAGATGTGTTTTTACCGTAATTGGGACAAAATAACACTTTTATAGTTAAATACTAAGAGATTTCTAAAGAATGGGAATCAGAATCGGTAATTGTATCGGAATCTGGAATTTAGTACAGACTCGGTAATTGCATCGGAATCGGGAAAAAATACTGGAATCGTCCCATCACTAGTACTTATAGAAAATGTTTGAAACTAGCAAGATCACGTCTGTGGGATGTAATTTGCTGTCAATAAGAAAAGGAGGATGAATCAAATTATTATAATTAAAATATTCCGTCGAAATTTATTTATAGTGTAAAGAAAACTACGCGATATTCAGGGAAAAAATTGAACAATGCTGAAGTGGCCTCGTAATCGTCGAACGTTCTTTGTGAAATTGAGATTTCTAAATTTCAATTAGCGATCCTTTTTTTTCTGATCTGTAGACATCAATAGCATATAAAGAGTCTCGTGATTTATTAGTAGCCGAATAAAACTAATTATCCTCTAGATATACGCTTCAAGAGATGTCTAAATCCTCAAACGAACACGATTTAAACATTTTTAATCATATTCTACACTGAAGTGGTTGCCATAGAACCAGGGCAACAAACAGATTAGTCCCACGATTCATTAAGAACGAAAAGTAGAATCAATATACTAATTATCGTTGCTAAAATTCCCTGCCTTTCCCTCTCCTCCAAATCAATTGTTTTTCACAGTCATTATATGTGTGTGTGTGTGTGCGCGTGTGTGGGGGGTATAGGAAAAATGACCAAAAGTACTTAGTCTGATCTTATTATAGATTTATTTCAACCCAAAAGGGCCTGATCAAATTAGAAGAGCTAGTCAAGGCGTAGCGTCCGACTAGAATAAAATAGTATGTGATTAAACCATATGCCCGACAACCTTGAAACACCGGGTCCATACAGCTAGTTCCGAATAAAACAAAAGATTAAAAAAAACTGTTTGCACATCATAAAAGGCAGCGAAAGAGAAAGTTCGCAATAATTACGTTTTAACAGAAAAATAAACTTTAATTTCTCTTCTTACTTAGTAAAAGTCCTAAAGTTTACTTAATGATATATATATATATATATATATATATATATATATATATATATATATATATATATATATATATATCTTCACAGAACTATCCATTTACATGAAATCACTTTTGTATTCACCCTATTCCCTCTGCTTCACTTTTTGTTATCAAGTAAGATCTATGACTTACTTGTAGTTTCATCAAATACTTTTGCAAGCAAAATACAATCCCGTATTTTGCTAAATTCTACCCTCTGATGAAAAGGAAAGTATTTCTTCGAAACTCCGCGGATTAAGGACTATCCACTTAATTAGTGTTTCCTTTTTAAAATTAAATATGTTTTTAACTCTTTTTCAAAGTGTTTTTAACATGTTTTATTAACTATTTGTTCTTTATATATATATATATATATATATATATATATATATATATATATATATATATATAGCCTACTGGATCTATGTGTACATTTGTCTCTTTTTAGGAGTTGTTATTTTAATATTCACTAAAAGACGTACATTTGTAGCAAAATTGCATAAGAGGCTACTATTTGGAATCATGTCCAACAGCAGACAGTAGGGAGTTGGGCAGCAAGATATCTGTTTGCATTACATTTGTTATCCTCCCGAATGGATTAGAAAGGGTTTTGCAAATTGCATTATTATGATGACTGAACTTATGCATTCACGATCTGAATTTTTCATCACTCTGTTGCAGATATTTACGATGTGAGACTCTAAGAAAGCAACCGCTGTCATGGGCGTGCGTCAGAAGTGGAGATGCGTCACTGAATTCCTGGCAAAAGTGCATTGAGAATGATGGTGACTATGGTGAAAAGTAAATTCTTGAGCAGAAAACGACGCTCGTGTTAATAGTGCAACTCTCGCGTTTTCGTAGCTCTTCAACAATTTGAGTTTTAAAAAAATGTAAGGGCTTTTATTTATGGAACAACTCTCGTATGTAACCTGATATAGTACAAAAAAGCTAGATGTGGGCATGTGTGAGTATGCATAGGTATATGTGTGTGGAGATGCGAGTATGGATGCGTGTACATATGCGTGAGATTAACAACACACGAAAACTATCTCACTTACTAACCAAAAATTCCTTTTGCCTCAAAATAAATTCTATCGTCAACTCTCCGTTTAATGCACCATCAATCAATGTTAGAAGGTAAGCGGCCCACCATTACTCTTTATATCACCAAAAAGCAAATAACAATTTAACAACAACAAAAAAATCTACCAGGCAATAAACTCCGCAGCAAGGTTTGAAAACCTATAGTTGCAAAGAAATCTGTGTTCCAAACGGGTACCACATTTACTCACAGTCAGTCAAGATAAAGTATCGACAATTTAAAGTTTACAATTTACAACTTCACTTAAGTTTGAATCAGTAGTAATCTGTGTGAACAGCAACCAGTGAAAGTCGACTAAAACGACCAAAGACGCAAACATCAGCAAACAAGGCTTGGGCTGCCATATTTTAGGATGTATTCAGTATTCCATTTATTGATTACAGTTAGATTGGAAGAACGATAAATAGCGAATATTATAGAGCATTATATGAGAACTCACCAAAATCAATGAAAAATTAAGAAACAGTTAATCGAAATAACCCGTCGTTAGTTTTTGCATCAGTATACAACAATGGATGATTCACTCTTTACGAGCAAAGATGCAAACATCAGCAGACAAGGTTTGGGCCACAATATTTTATTATGCGCACGATATTATGTTACTCAATTATAGTTAGATTGGAAGAAAGATGAATAGCAGATATTATATAGCATTATTGATGAACTCGTCAAAATCGGTGACAAATGAATAAAAACAATATATCGTGTTACAAATCGAAATGATAGAAAAATAATTGCACTTCGTATTTCTTCTGCACTCATCCTATTCTCTATATCTTTCCCCATCCAGCGATCACTAGATGCAGGCAGATTTCAAACGAATGCTTCCATCAAAAAAGCATTGGAATCAGTGTATCACACTAGAAAATGACTTGGTTAATGAATCAACCGTGAAGTAAAAATGGATGAAAACAATAAATGAAAAAAAATGAATGAAAACAATTCATGAAGAAAAAAATGAATGAGAAAAGGTGAGTGAAGAAAATGATTGAAAATAATGAATGTTAAAAATGAATGAAAAATAAATGTCAAAATGAATGAAAAAAATCACAAGCAAGTATCTGATATAATTTCTGAGAATGTGTTAGAATATCAACTGATATATAAAAATATAGTAATATATTTTCATTGTTAATGATGGCTATGGATGGTTGGTTGTTAGGAGAGAGATTCATGCACAGGAATTTGACGGGATGATTCTTCTCAAGTCAAATCCTCAACCAACCAACCACAAGCATCACTGCCAATAAAGATATATTGCTGTATTTTCATATTATATTTTCAACGTGTTGTCATTCTCTTAAACACAGCAGAAATACAACGTCTACGATTTGGTGCCGTGACCAGAATTATAATTTTTATTTAAATGACCTTTTGGTACTTTTGATAATTATTTTGCTGCTTCTTGCACTTACCACCAGGTGTACGCTTTTGTAAAAATGATTTCTCGGTACATACGGCTTAGATATTTAACATATGTGTCTTATTTATTTTCTGATTTTTAGATGGAAACACACAGATTTACACATACCAAATGAAATAGAATGTAATTACTTTTATGACACCTGACGCCGTGTAGCTTTTTTTGTATAAAACACAACAATATTATTTTGGGTGGGTAATGTAGTGTTTAAAAATGATAAGATTTGGACTTTACTAAACAAGAATGGGTGTATATTGTGCTGTATCTACGAGTGGGTTACCCTCACGATTAATAAAAATTTAAAAAAAAAAGGTATTCTTTGAAAATGTGGAATATCATTAAAAGTATAAGAAAAAATTTAGTAAATGATGTTATATAAAAGGCACTTTGTCTGTGAATGTGTGTGAGTTCGCTTTCCATAGACTCGGAAATGGCTAGGACAATTTTCTAGAAATTTCACATAAATGTTCCTTATGTGTCTGGCAGTGTTCTTAAACAGGTTTTCTATCAGAATACCCCTAATAATCGGTAATCGAAAAAATCCGATCAAAGAAAGAACAGTCTGATATGGACCAAAGTTTATACTAACCTTAACCCTAACCCTAACCCTAACCCTACATCACGAATGCATCTTAGAAGTTTTATCAGCGCACAAATAGAAGGGTCCAGTGTCTAAAATCACCAGTATGTTCACAAATGAACCATGATACTTAATTTTTGAATTTGAAACTTTAAGTCAAACTATATAAATATCATAAAAATCAACGCCAGGTTCTCTAAGTGTTGCATAGGAGGGTACATATTGAAGACACTTATAACGGGGACTCATAACAAAGATGATAATGACATTTATATACAGAGAAAGGCATTTATAATTGAGCTGAGAGAGATGCGAATTCATTATTGAAGGAATGTGTAATACAGCTCTTTTACATCAGCGAGGGAGAATCATTACTGATAATGGCGGGGAGGACACATAATACTTGAACGGGATTATACAAAGTTCATTTAAGAGATAATGATCAAAACACATTTACCTTTCAGTTAAGGGAATGACGACAAGAGGATAAACAGTTACAAAATATAGATGGTGATTTCTTTATTCATCAGTCAGCTGATTGATGATTCAGGAATTCAAGCTTGTATAGCTACATGGTCTCTCTTCTCCCCTTCGCCTCTAAGGCATCAGCTCTCTTTAAATCGTCTGTGAGTGTCACTCTGATTGTGATCCTCTGATTATATATCTCTAACTTCGGACCCCATCTCAATATATTGAGAATCTCCATTGTTTATGACGTCAGAGGTGTGCTGTTAACCAACGTGACTAAATTCCATGTGGATTTTACATATGTCTGTCATAAACCACTTTTGGCAAACAAGAATTTCCAATTTTAATCGTTCAATATCTAACCCATGTTTAATCATTATCTATAAACTCGCCTTGTCCATTCTTTCAACTGACATATTTAATATCCAGTTATTTCTAAAAGAACGGGCAATCGCTCTATCTCTGACATAAATAATATTTAGTTATTTCTAAAAGAATTAACAATCGAATGCATTCCTAGAATTTCAATTATCCATTATCTTTTAACACTTGCCTAGAGAGTTCGATCCTAACCTTTTCCTCATATCATTTGCACTTATTTAGTTTGTCTTCTTACTTACATGAGAAAGTGACAGCCCTTCTTATGTAACAACAGTACAATGTACATTACAATGTATTGCTGACTAAATCACTGCAGAGTGGTATGTGAAGCTTCTCCCCTGTGCACCATAGTGGATCCTCAACTGATTTTGATGGCAATAAAAGTATTGGAAGTGTGGAACCGTCGTTGATCCTGATTTAATCAAACAATGGGTCTCTCTGCTAGTATATATATATAAGTGAACGCTTTTGTGTATCTGTGTGTCTGTCCGTGTTTCCGTCTGTGTGTCTGTCTGTGTACATTTCCCTGCGCAATAACTCTGTCAATTTTCAGCCTACAGACTCGAAATTTGATATACAGGGTTCTGAAATTCGGGAAAATCTATGTGATCGGTTTCCGACCAGACATTTGGTGATTAAGGGGTCAAAGTTCAACGATTTGACCTTTGAGAACTCTACCAAACTCCTCCGACAATTGACAGAGTTATTACGTAGGGAAATGCACACACACAGACAGACACACAGACACGTTCACTTTTATAGATATATAGACTAGCATGTTTGCCCGGCGTTGCCCGGGTTTTTGGAGGTGTATGTTGAGCAAAAAAAAGAAAGTGGTCAATTTAAACTTTGACCCTATTATGATCCCTGAAAATTTATTGTTTTAAGCTCAATCAAGTTCTTAAGTTAGATTTATGTCCAAGGAACCTATATCTAAAATTTCAAGTGTTTAGACCCAAAATTGTCGGAAGATTTTGTAGAGTTCTCAAAGGACTAATCGTTGAACTTTGACCTATTAACAATCAAATTTCTGGCCGAAAACCGATCACAAAGATTTTCTCAAATCTCAATACCCTGTATATCAGATTTCGAGTCTGTAGACTTAAAATTGAGAGAGTTAGTGCGTAGGAAAATGTACACACACAGGCACACACAGACACGTTCACTTTTATCCATCTATATATCTATAAAAGTGAACGTGTCTGTCTGTGTATCTGTGTGTCTGTGTGTGTGCATTTCCCTACAGAATAACTCTGTCAATTTTCAGCCTACAGACTCGAAATTTGATATACAGGGTATTGAGATTTGGGAAAATTAATGTGATCGGTTTTCGGCCAGAAATTAGGCAAAGGGTCAAACTTCAATGATTTGTCCTTTGAGAACTCTACCAAACTCCTCCGACAATTTTGGGTCTAGACACTTGAAACTTTAAATATGGTTTCCTTGGACAAGGATCTAACTTAATAACTTGACTTGAGCCCAAAACTATAAATTCTAAGGGGTTATAATAGGGGTCAAAGTAAAAAAAAAAAAATTAACTCTTTCTTTTTTTTTTTTTGCTCAGCATACACCTCCAAACACCCGGGCAACGTCGGGCACCCATGCTAGTAAATATATATATATATATATGTGTGTGTGTATGTGTGTGTGTGTGTGTGTGTGTGTGTGTTATCTGATGTTTCTACATTAATATCGAATGAGGTCCAGTTATTAGGTTAGATTACAATTCCTTGAATAATATGTGATCAAACTGAGCTATTGACTCAACTTTGCAAACACATGAAACTTGATACCGAGTGTCAATAAACTGTTTGTTTGAAGCTGACAATATACTTATCAATGATGATCGTTAAGTGGGCGAATGCTGTCTAGCAACATCTCCACAGCATTTATAATCAAACATGACAGTAACTCATAGCATATTATCCATTTTGTAGCCGATGAAAAAACAAACACAAGATGGTGTGCGTCATGATAACGGTGACGACGATGATGATAATGATTGAGGGTTACCATTTAGAGAATAGTAGATTCACCTGAAGCAAAGTGCTGGACTGAGCTTTAATCTACGATATCCCGTCCCCCTTGCCAAAATTTTACAACAAACATACGTCTAGCTACAACTGTTACGTGATGGGTTTAATTATTAAAGAAGGTACTAAATATGGATATGTTTTATACTGGTGGTATTAAGATGACGTATATTCTGCCTTGTTGTTGTTGTTCGTTTTAGGAGAGTCTTAGAGTGATATCTAGAGACAGTCCTAGGAGAGAGATTAGAGTCTTAGTAGTATTCATGTGTTGAGCGTTCATATGTCTTAAGATGTTCATGTTGTAAGAGATAGCATATTAGAGACATAAACAGGTATATATAAAGAGAGAGACAGTTATGTATATATATAATAGACAGTGTACATGTTAAGAGAAACAATTCAATGAGAGGAGATTTATGAATATCTTGATAGATAGACCGAGAGATAGTGCGTTTGACATTTACGTTTTGACAGTTGTGCATATAATATAAACACGATTTGATTTGTTTTATATGACGTAATCTTTCATAATTTTTATATTTTTTATTATATTTTTGTTTACTTTTGCTTTTTTCATCTTATAAATTATCTCGAAGGAAATTTATTGTCTACAATTTGTTGATACTTCACTTATATGATTGAGTATTTTTATCCTTGAATTTTAACCTTTCTAGTTTTCTGCTCAAAGGTAACCTACACGAATATGTACTGGCTCATTTTCAATTCGACTACCTACTTGCAATACGTATATTTTCATACTATACTATATACTATATGTGTGTGTGTAAATGTGTGTGAGAGAAAGAGTGAGAGAAAGAGTTAGATAGATAGATAGATAGATAGATAGATAGAGAAAGAGAGAGAGAGAGATCAAACAAGTTATATCAAACAAAATAGACAACTTTCCTTCAAAACATCATTTTTTCTTACGGGTCTTTTAATATCAAAGTTATTTTTTTTTTTTACAAAAAATACAAAAATATTTTACACATATATTTCTTTCAATTCTGCCATGAATCATCACCAAATATTAGTAGACAAAGATTGTTGATTTTATGTAGAGAGAGAAACATTGTAGAAGGCTGATAACAATGCCAAAATATAGCAAGTTGTAAGAAGGAAAACAGAATACGGAATGTCAATTCAACTTCTTTTTTTCTATTTATT
>NC_136507.1:80795044-80955044 GCF_053919585.1 Euprymna scolopes
ATTGAAAAGATGTATTACTAAGCTCTACTTAATGTATATTGAATAGTGAGCTTTCACACGGCGATTTGCAATTAATTCGTATAGTTGAACCTAAACGACTTGTTATATTATAAGTTTCACTTTAACTATATACAGTTCGTTTTATAAAATCATTATTTCTTGTATATATTTATAAGGCATGCACATATATCTGCTATGAAATACATGTGTGCGCGTGTGTATGTGTGTGAAAAAAAAAGACAAACTGCATTTCGTTTTTATTTGATGTGATTGCGCAAGTGTGAAGGTTCAGTATTTGACGTCGCGAACTTGCCAATCATCTCTGATACACTCCAGGGTAATACTAGTTCCTTACTGTTTCTGTTGCTAGGTTTCATAGTTCTCTCCTGGTTAGCACCGAAGTCTGAAGACTGCGTTTTCGTGAGTGATTTTTTACGCGAAACGTAGTTTGAATTGTTGCCGTTCCTTTGACCCTTTTCCTGGTTTTGTTTAGTCTCAGTCGTTTTCGACGTCCTTCGACTAGGTTCTGTGTAACTCTCGGTTCTGTGCTGCGATTTGGCGCCGACAACCCTAAGCCGCTTCTCGACACTCTTGGACTCATCGTCACTACACAGAAAGTTCAGATTTGATTCCGATTTGCTCAGATTTCCCTGGAGTCTATTTGAAGAAGAAATTTCATTAGGAAGCATTGTTTTTCTTCGATTTTTCTTTTGATTATCTTGAAGAACTTTCCGAAACGTCACATTATTATTATTATTATCAGCAGCAGCAGCAGCAGCAGCAGTAGTAGTAGTAGTAGTAGTAGTAGTATCATTATTAGTTCTGCTACTATTATTACTACAATTGTTATTTTTGTTCAAAGCGTTTTTCTTATTAGCTTTGTTTAATTTCGGATCGAAACGTTTCATAAGATTCGGAACCGATACTTCAGGCTGTGGAATTTTTAAGCTGCCATCGTTGGAACCATTGTCGAATTCTTTCAGAGATTCCATATAAAGGTTTTCTGCAAAAGAACTTCTCTGTTGCTGCCGATATTTTTGATCCATGGCCTCTTTGTACGATGGTGGTTGCTTTGGTCTTCGCGGAACGCCCACAGAATCAGGCGGCGGAGAAGAATAGCTTCCTTCCATATTTATATTTGGCATCTCTTTCAAGAGGAGACGTTTCTCTGGTTGTTCTTCTATTCTGTAATCTAGCGGTATCCGCTCGCTTCTCACCAGTTTTTTAGTTTTAGGAGAAGAAGTGACAAGTTGTACGTCGTAGGTCATTGGATTTTTGCCGAAGTTTGAGGTGGGGTTTGTGCCTAATTCTTCAGTGGATACCGATTCCTTGCTGAATTCTTCATCATGTGTCGTAAGATTTCTGCCAGGCTTTGTACTGTTTAGTTTATTCCTGCCAGCGTTAACACGTGGTTTAATGTTTTGCAGAAGAACGCATGGTGGCGGCGACAATGGAAAATTTCTCTGAATTCGATCGTAGGAGAGTCTTGGCGAAGATTCCATGGACGATTTCTTTGTGGAATCTGGATTGTTCTCGTTGTGAAAGAGGGCCAGTCTTATTTCCGTTTCGTTTTGTATTTCTGTCTTTGGAGTAGAAGGATAAGAATTCCGTGGAGCAAGAGGCAGGTGTTTTCTCTCAGAAACATGCGGGTGCCTATAATTCTGTTGTTGCTTCTGTTGATGCTGGAAGTGATGCTGCGACACCAATTTCTGCTCTTGTTCCTCGGTAGCATCCAAGAGCATCACTCGTCCAGGGTTTTCGTGGATAACTCTACTTTGATCTCTGTTGAGAGATTCCTCGTGGTTATAATTACGAGAGATGAATTGAAGCTCTTCTTCTCCAGACTTATCGTGAGGCTTCGTTGTCGCAACTATTGAGGATGGACATTCTGCTATCATTATTATAGGTTTCCTGTTGGCTTGCATCGAATGTACATTTTTACTAACATAGACTGGAAATTTCCTACTATCCCTGGGTAAATTTGGTGTACAACTGTGTAAATCGTTTTCAGACTGTGAGGAACTCTCTCTTTTGGTATGGAGCAACGGTGCCATGTTATCAATTGACGTCATTGACATGTGTTTGGAAACAAGATTTTGCCGATGCTTCCGGGGTGGTGGAATCGGACGGGTGGAACTGTTTGAAGCCAAGCTACCAGTTGAATCCTCTGACTCCTGACTGTCATTTTTATAGGGTGATTTCTTTCTGAAACGAATCTTTTCATCCATATTTGTGGCATGCTCTCTGGGATATTGTGGCTCAGTAAAGCCAAATTCTTGGTCAGACAGCCGGTCGGAGGTCACCTTGCTAATGGGGGACAAACGCGAATTTGAACTTTCTGTCTCGGCATTGCTTAAATCTCTGTCAAGTGAAGAATTATCGCTTTGTTGTAAACCTATAAATAGAAGAAACAAAAATTAAATTCTAAGTAACCGTTCCATCGAGAAGCACAACATTTACTGAGTTAAAATACATATTAGGTTGAGAAGAAAGTTCTTGCAGAATTTTTACATTGGATTTTAAATGATGTATTTTCAAATAAATTTTCGCTATAATACTTTTATTTTCTATATCATTTTAAAGAGAGAGCTTTTCACTCTAGCTAATCCGTTTAAATTACAGTTGTTTTAAAACAATTATTTCTTCTTTTCAGAACGTTGGATACAAGATGGGAAAAAGCAAATTCACACAATCTTTTTTATTTCATTTCAAGTTAGGTCGAAAAACTGCTGAAACAGCTCGCGATATCAACGAAGCGTTTGGTCCAGAAACCACTACTGAACGCACAGCACAATTATGGTTTAAGAAATTTCATGGCGGCGACGAGAGTCTTAAAGATGATGAGTATAGTGGTCGGCCATCGAATGTTGACAACGCTCAATTAAGAGCCTAAGTTGAAGCCAATCCACGAGCGACTGTTCAAGAACTTGCTTCTGAATTAGACGATGTTCAACCACTTGAGAGAGATTGAAAAGACAATAAAACTTGATAAATAGGTGCCTCATGAATTGAACGACAATCAAGAGAAACGCCGTTATGAAGTCTCTTTTATGCAACAAGAACGACCCGTTTCTGAACAGGGTTGTAACTTGTGATGAAAAGTGGGTTCTTTACGAAAACCGGTTACACTCAGCTCAGTAGTTACACACCGATGAAGCTTAACGGCCCTGAAGCCAGAGGGGCACCAAAAGAAGCTCATGCTGACTGTCTGATGGTCTGCTACCGGTCTCATCCATTACAGTTTTTGAATGCAGGCGAAACCATTATAATAGAGAAGTACTGTCAACAAATGGATGAAATGCATCAGAAACTTTGACAATAACACCCAGCATTAGTCAACAGAAAAGGTCCAATTCTCCTCCACGACAATTCCCGACCAGACGTTGCTAAATCGACCCTGCAGAAGTTGAAAGAATTGGGCTACGAAACTCTGCCTCATTCGCCATACTCTCCAGACCTCTCACCTACTGACTACCACTTTTTCAAGCATCTTGACAAATATTCTGCATGAGAAATGCTTTAAATGCTTAAGCGATATCAAAAACACCTTCAGCAACTTCATCACAACCAGAACGCAAGATTTTTATGTTACCGGCTTAAATATGCTTGTTTTGCGTTGGCAGAAATGTGTTGAACCTAGTGGTGCTTATTTTGATTTTTTTTTCTTTACATGATAGTCACCACTTATCAAGGCCCTGAGGCTACTCGGGGATAAGGGTTATCGCAATGGGACAATATCGTAGTAATCATTAATAATGGAGATCTGATAAAGTGTCTCACTTAAGGGGGCGGTTTATCAAGAACTTTTATTTTCCAGGAATATTGGGGATAGAAAAGCGCTCATAAATCCAAGTCAGTTTAAGATGGTCTCCAGTGTGATGCAACGTTAATAGACCGAGGTTGTTGGACTTAAAGATATCCAAGTTGTAGTCAGGTGGGAAACAGGCAAACGGCAGAGAGTTCCACAGGTGTACACTTCTATGAAAGAAGCTTTGATCATGGAATCTACGTTTTGATTTAGGCACAGATAAAGAGTGGGGAAAATTACTAACAGTGGTTTCAGCTATTTTTGTTTGAGCAGAGATATATTCATCTGAATTTCAAACTTGACCGCAAGAACTTTCTTGTCAAGCTGATACAATTGTTTTACGATTAATTTTAATCAGAAAGACAAATTTTGAATGTAGAACAATGTTAAGAAATCATAATTTCAAGATTTTGATGATGAAATAATACTAGGTCATGATTAAGAACGTTTGGTGAAATGAACATGATTTTATTTATTATTATTATTATTATTATTATTATTATTATTATTATTATTATTATCATTATTTCTGCATTTATTGGTTAACCTTTGACATGAAAACAGTGGCACTAGTTTTGCCACCCGAAGCTGTCGTAACATTACTCTCCTGCCAGCCGTTGATAATCAGTAGCAATAGGACAACAGCATATTCTTTTCATTTTTTTGACTCTCGAGTATATATCCGTTGATATCTTACATATCCAGTGTGATGCAACGTTAATAGACCGAGGTTGTTGAGAAAGTCATGCATGGTGTGACCTATCGCCTCACTCGTCTCCACAACGATCGGTTGGATCACAAATTTGTTTAGAAACCGAGAAATTTTTATTGGTTACAGTTCTCTGCTGTTGCTTCTGCTGCTACACTGAGAAACTAATTCAGTAGTTTACTTTTTTTTTAAGATTTACAATAAATAGACTGAAAAACTAACAAAATCTAAATAAACTGACCAATCTGATTCCATACATACGAACTGTACACTTTTATTGTCTGCAGAGAAAAAATATTGACTTGACAGAATATAAACCTACCTGAGAGCCTATCTTCAAACTCGTCAACCTAAAATTTACAGGTAACATGTTGTTACAAAGAATGCGGGTTTTCTTTACTGTGCTACAAAATTATTCTCACTAAAGAGCATCTTATATCTTTACACAATGAACCTAAACATGGAGTATTGTTGCCACATCTTGGCTGGTGCATCCTCCACTAGTCTCTTCTTTTTAAATAGGGTCGAAAAAAAAATCTAGTAGGTCAATTTCAAATCTAATAGGTCCCACACTATCAGCTAAGCTTCAACCTCTGCACTATGGCCGCAATATTGCATACTTTGATGGAATGTGCTCTAGTGAACTTGTAGCACTTGTGCTCCCTCCGACGTACTGACTAACCCGACAGATAGCAAAATTCTACCCCTTTACTCTTGAAGTCTTTAGATACTGGAGAGCCTTCTACTCTAATGGTTTCTTCATTCGAACTGCTAGAATTTGGAATTCCCTCCCTGTTTCCTGCTTTCCTTACTGTACTGACATTCAGAAGTTTAATTGTAATGTGAACAGATGTCTTGCGACTCAAATCCCTACAATTCCCTGTTAGATGATCACAAATAGTATCCCTTTACGACCAAGCTGCTACACACTTTGTTTGGGGGGGGGGGAGTGAAAAACAAAAAAAAAAAAAATAAATAAATCAATGATTCAAGAAGAATTTAAATTATTCATTCTAGATACCAACCTCCGGTTTCTTGGATGCTTAAGTTGCTATGAAAACTGTCCGTATCTGAATCGTCTTGAATTCTTTCAGGTGGCGCTGATGGGAACAATGAATGTACATCCTCCCCAAAGATCTGCTGGTAGTTTTCAATCATGTAAGTGACCACGTCCATAATCAGTGCCAAATCATTCGGGCGCTCCGGTTGCTTTGAGCCGAGTAAACTCGGGGAGATACATGTTGCCAAGTTTGGGGCTGACATCAGGTTTTCTGAGGATTTCTTGTTGATGAAGTAAAATACACACATAAGTTGCTGCAAAAGTCGCCGGTTGCCTGGCAACAAATCGCCCACCAAACTGGACAGAAGAAAAAGAAAATAAACAAGTGTGACTATTTAATATACTTTTCTATGCTAGAAAAAATACCTAGACTGTTTGCTCTTTTTGAGTTCCGATTTCTGATCCGCATAATGGACAATGGTGACAAGCAATTATTCTAATTCTTCTAATTAATGATTATCTTCCTCTTTGATATACGAAAGCACCTCTTTCACCATGTTAAGAACGGCTTTCTTATCGGCTTGTCCATGTCTAATTATCCAGCAAAATCAGCACCAGAAACCGGAATTAAATAGAGCAATCAATCTTGATAATCGCTAAGCTACTAATTCTAGGACAGGTAAAATTAATTGGAATAGAACACTTTTGTGTCTCCTTATGAAGATTAAAATCAAGATATAATGATACTAAACCTTAGGTCTAGAATCTTTATTGTAATTTTGATTCAAATCATTTACATTGATTTCGACTCTAGAAAATATTTTAAGTTTAAAGATATAAAGGGGAAAGGGTCTTAAGAAGAAATGCAAATTCAAGGAATCTTGCTTGATTCAAGATTTAAGACTCTCCTCGCCACCATGAAATTTCTTAAACCACCATTGTGCTGTGCGTTCAGTAGTGGTTCCTGGACCAAACACTTCATTGATATCACGAGCTGTTTCAGCAGTTTTTCAGCCTAGCTTGAAATGAAATAAAATTTGTGCTCATATTACACTTAAAAAACAAAAGTTTGCATCTTTAATTACGGGTAACAGCATGGAGAGATTGAAGAATAAAGCGACCACAACTGGCATGCGCCTGTTGCAAGGAAAAAGTAGTTCATGTGGAAGCGAACCTGGAAATGTTTGCTTTTGAAGTGATAGTCAAACGCACATTATTATGCAAAGTAGATGCTCTTGGCAGTCCAAGAGAGCTCAATAAAGGAAGTGACATATTTTACTCGACAGAAATCATTTTAGATGTTAAGCAGTTAAGCGTCGATCATGTGTGTTTCGATTAGTCGAGCATTCTTTTATGGTTCCTTAGTTTTGACATTTGTTTTCGGCTGCCACACTATTTGCCTAAAAGCTGAAGCCATTAATTGAATCAGAACGAATATTGCTGCTAAAGCATAATAACTTTTGAAAAGAACAAATTAAAAATATCTGTATTATTTGGATATCTCATCTTTCGTGTTATTTTCACAACGTTTCAGTCGATGCAACCTCCTTGTCGAACTTGGGAATCATTCTTTTGAACTTGCAAATCTGCACGGAATTTCAAATGGAACCCTGTATTTGATCCACAGGGGTAGCGTGCTCTCATTCCATCAACCATAAATGGATAGAAACGAGTTAGGAAGAGATGTAAGGTTAGGTGAGGTCAAATAGGCACACACATTACCTTTCCTCCTTTTGTGGCCTTCTGGCCTTGATATGTGGTGACTCTTGTGTAAAAAGCGACAACAAAACAGGTAAGTGACATGATGCATGATGTCACGGATATTAAGGTTGACAAGAAAATTAAGGTTTCAGTCAGTCTCTCTATAGGATTTGCACAGGGCACATTGCCAATAATGCTATAATAACTGAAAGAAAACTTTGATAATCGCCAAAAGTGAAATGTCCATCTAAGTTCTCAGTTCACTGCGTCAACCTATTTATCCTTGATAAGTTAGATAACTAATTACTTAAGAGAATACTAGTCAATTTCTCATGTGTAAACTGTGGCTTCACAAGAGAAGAGAGATGGAAACAAAATTGTTATCACACATGGCAGTATAGCTGCGACAACCGTCATGTCAATTGGACAATAAACATAAACCGGGCGCTTCTCTGTACACAACTCAACAAGGAACATACCGTCGATATCACCTGACATTGTACTAAACACTTCTATCAACATAGCCTGGCATGATTCCAAACAATTTCATCCATACAATCCTGAACAACTGTCAAAATGACCTGATACAATCCTGAACTTCATTGAAACGACACAGTGCCAGAGAAACCTCGGCAGTCACTCCCTGATCGACTCTGTCATTAGCTTTTTGTAGCTCTTGGATGAACTCGTTTTCTCCGTAGGTAGACTCGATTAAGATATTGGCATACAATTTTTTAACGCTTCTGTGCATGCTCGTCACCTTACATATTACTCTCCAAAACTAAACATTAAAAACTTTGAGCCATCTTTAGTCTCTTTTTCTATCCACGTAAAAAGAATTTTAATAAATGACCTTCTTCATGTGCACCTTTTTGAACTCAAAAATCTCTCTGGAATATCGAACTGGATTCTTTATTTAATCCCCAGCAATAAATTGTTCGCATTTCATCCACTACCACTGAGTGAAAATCTTAAATACTTCTTAATTGTATTCTTAGTATCGTCTTTACTGACTATAACATCTTAATCTGCCGAAAACTGTCACCTATAACTAGGTCTATGACAAGAGAATATTCTTTTCATTATTTTGACTATCAAGTATATATCATTGATTGAGATTGTCGAACTGACTTCCTCATCTTGGTTGTTATAGTCACAACGTTTCGGCCGTTTTGCCCTTCGGCGTTCATCAGGTGTTTTGTATCGAACTGGGGAACCGTTTGTTAGAAGTCTCGAACCCAACCCTTTATTATTATTACGGGGATACCGTGTTCAAACTCCAGCTAGGCTCTGAGACATAGTTGCTGATTCTCTGTTTTGAATGTTACTTTTCACTGCCTTCGTTCAGGATTGAACTCAGCACCCTTGGGTAACTGTAAACTTTGATACGTCTAGGACCACTCGGCCATATGTCACTAGTTTGATACAAAACACCTGATGAAGGCCGGAGGGCAAAACGGCTGAAACGTTGTGACTATAACAACCAAGATGAGGAAGTCAGTCCGACAATCTCAATCAATGAAAACACCTCATCTCAAAAATACAGACAATTACTAAGTATATATCAGTTTATATCATATCGTTTTATATGGAGTGATGTGCTTCACGTTTGATTAACTGTGTCTAACTGTGTCAGATATATACTCGAGAGTCAAAAACAATGATAAGAATATTCTCTTGTCATAGCCCTAGTTATGACTTAGCACTTTTTCTGGTGTGCCGCGGGTCTATGTACTAATCCAATATGAAGATACTTGGTATTTCTGAATTTTTGGGATGAGGATTGATAATTTGTATTATTTGAATTATTCAAACTACTGTTCTCATCTTGAGTGCTAATTGCACAACGTTTCGGCCAGCGTAACTTTAGTCACGGTGTGGAGAACCACAGCAATAAGCGCCAATGGTTGGCATGTGTCCTCTGTAGAGAAGCGCTGGAATTCAAACCCGAAATCTGTTCGATACGAAAAATAAGAATATAAATGCAAATTTACGCAGTTTTTTTTTTTGTAGGGGGGGGGTCGCGGCATGAGATTGTTTCGTACACGTGAGGTTGTTGTAAGTTGTGAAGAAAACAAAAAGTAGAATTACGACGGCGGCGAGGGAGAAATAATAGAACGTTGACTGTTAAGAAGAAATTCAAATCCTAACCATCTTTTTCTGCTACACTGCTTTGAGGATAAGCCAACGTTTCGTTGTGAAAGAAACACGGACACAATTTCCAAGTTGTTTGCTCTTAACTGAAATGAATTTATGTGACTAAAATAGGGATTAATTTCCAGAAAAAAATATATATATCGACAATCTTTCAGTAACCTCCGACCTTCTTCAGGTGTAGCTTGTCGAACTGAAGAATCTTGCTGTTAAAATCGTTTGAAAGATTCCAGAGTTTAACGCATTACACTTGAAGCAGGTTGGAGGTTACATCGGCCAAAAACTTCGTCTGCTGCTGCTACTTTCCCACGCACTCATATGCACTATGTGACACTTACATCAAGTGGTTTTATCCCTTGTCTGGAGCGGAGGCAAAACAAAAAAACAAAAAAATATATTTACCTCTGAATTTTTGCCAGTTTTTCTGTGTCGTTCAAAAGTCTTCCAGTCTCAAGCCAATCGGGATATTTATCTTCCATCAAAAGTCCTTGCGGAATACTTCGCAGATATTCCTGTAATAATGGAGTAAAAATATTTGAAAACAGATTCTACTACATTTTTTTTTTAACTAATAAGTCGCCACTTATCGAGGCAAAAAGCCACCCAGGGATAAGGGTTAAAGTTCAAATTCTATCAAATCGATTGCATGCTAATACTGTTGGAAAACGTATGAACCTCTTCCTGTTTTACAAGTATTTTAACGAAATGTACTCTGATGAGCTCATAGCACTTGTCTCTCCTCCATGTACATATTCCCGACTAACCCAACAAGCAGCAAAATCCCACTTCTTCACTGTTGAGGTCTCTAGATGCAATAAAGCTTTTTACTTTAACAGTTTCATGCTTAGGACTACTAGAATTTGGAATTCCCTCCCTCTTTCCTGCTTCCCTTACTGTACTGGCATGCAGAAGTTTAAATGTAATATGAACAAAAATCTCGCTACTCAACTCTCCACAGTCCCTTGTTTGACAAGATCCCAAATAGTAACCCCTTACATCCAATTGGCAATAAATATTCCGACTAACCTGACAAGCCGCAAAATCCCACCCTTTCACTGTAGAGATCCATACATGCCAGAAAACCTTCTGGTCTCCTGCTTTCCTGACTGTACTCTCATGCAGAAGTGCATGTATGGACCTCTTCAGCGAAGGGGTAGGATTTTGCAGTCTTGTTTGGGGTGAAAAATATTTTAAAGAACCTTCTTTATATCTTCAAAAATTTATTCATGATGTTTGGTTTGGTTGTTTTGCTTTACGGCATATCAACCCTTTTAAGATTATTTAATACCGATTCTAGTTGTGTTGGTAATGGTTTTTATGTTTTAAGTTTTATATATAGTCAAATATCAAATCTTTATTCAAATATTATTCATATTGTTTGATTTGGTTGTTTACAGAGGAAAATTGTTATTGATTTTTTTTTTCTGTTTTTTTTTTAATTTTTTTGCGGGGCTTTGATTGAGTTTTGCAAACAGAAATCTATACTCCAATATTTTTTTTGTATTTTTATTCTTATTAAACACTTTTTTTGTATTTATATTCCTATTAAAAACCTTTATTGTATTTATATTCTCGTAACCATCTTTTTTTTGTATTTATATTCTTATAAAAAATCTTTTTGTATTTTTATTCTTATTAAAAACTTTTTTTGTATTTATATTCTTATTAAAAATTTTTTTGTATTTTTATTCTTATTAAAAACTTTTTTGTATTTTTGTTCTTATTAAAAACTTTTTTTGTGCATTTATATTCTTATTAAAAACTTTTTGTATTTATATTCTTATTAAAAAACTCATTTTTGTATTTATATTCTCATTAAAAACTTTTTTTTGTATTTATATTCTTATTAAAAACTTTTTTTGTGTATTTATATTCTTATTAAAAACTTTTTTTTGTATTTTTGTTCTTATTAAAAACATTTTTGTGTATTTATATTCTTATTAAAAACTTTTTTTGTATTTATATTCTTATTAAAAAACTCATTTTTGTATTTATATTCTAATTAAAAACTTTTTTTTGTATTTATATTCTAATTAAAAACTTTTTTTGTATTTTTATTCTTATTAAAAACTTTTTTTGTATTTTTATTCTTATTAAAAACTTTTTTTGTGTATTTATATTCTTATTAAAAACTTTTTTGTATTTATATTCTTATTAAAAACTTTTTTGTATTTATATTCTTATTAAAAAACTCATTTTTGTATTTATATTCTAATAAAAACTTTTTTTGTATTTTTATTCTTATTAAAAACTTTTTTTTTATTTATATTCTTATTAAAAACTTTTTTTGTATTTATATTCTTATTAAAAACTTTTTTGTATTTATATTCTTATTCAAAAACTAATTTTTGTATTTATATTCTAATTAAAAACTTTTTTTTGTATTTTTATTATTATTAAAAACTTTTTTTTGTATTAATATTCTTATTAAAAACTTTTTTTTGTATTTTTGTTCTTATTAAAAACTTTTTTGTATATTTATATTCTTATTAAAAAACTTTTTTTGTATTTATATTCTTATTAAAAAACTCATTTTTGTATTTATATTCTAATTAAAAACTTTTTTTTGTATTTATATTC
Source organism: Euprymna scolopes (assembly GCF_053919585.1). Classification (NCBI taxonomy): domain Eukaryota; kingdom Metazoa; phylum Mollusca; class Cephalopoda; order Sepiida; family Sepiolidae; genus Euprymna; species Euprymna scolopes. The sequence continues at coordinate 80,806,997 of NC_136507.1, forward strand.
TAATTAAAAACTTTTTTTGTATTTACATTCTTATTAAAAACTTTTTTTTTGTATTTATATTCTTATTAAAAACTTTTTTTGTATTTATATTCTTATTAAAAACTTTTTTGTATTTATATTCTTATTTAAAAACTAATTTTTGTATTTATATTCTAATTAAAAACCTTTTTTTGTATTTTTATTCTTATTAAAAACTTTTTTGTATTTATATTCTTATTAAAACCTTTTTTGTATTTATATTCTTATTAAAACATTTTTTTGTATTTATATTCTTTTTAAACACTTTTTTGTTGTATTTATATTCTTATTAAAAACTTTTTTGTATTTTTATTCTTATTAAAAACTTTTTTTGTGTATTTATATTCTTATTAAAAACTTTTTTTGTGTATTTTTATTCTTATAAAAAACTTTTTTTGTGTATTTATATTGTTATTAAAAACATTTTTTGTATTTTTATTCTTATTAAAAAACTTTTTTTGTATTTTTATTCTTATTAAAAAACATTTTCTTGTATTTATATTCTTATTAAAAACTTTTTTTGTATTTATATTCTAATTAAAAACGTTTTTTGTATTTATATTCTTATTTAAAACTTTTTTTGTATTTTTATTCTTATTAAAAACTTTATTTGTGTATTTATATTCTTATTAAAAACTTTTTTTGTGTATTTATATTCTTATTAATAACTTTTTTTGTGTATTTTTATTCTTATTAAAAACTTTTCTTGTGTATTTATATTCTCCTTAAGACAACGTTTAAACAGTTTTGTAACTATGGGCACTAGTTCAGGTTGAAGTTTTTTGAGTACTATAATTGGAATTCCGTCAGGGCCAGTTGCTTTACTGGAATCAAGGTTTTTGATTAGCTTGGCAACATCACATACAGATATACGTATATCACATAGCGTGTTTTCTGATACAGGAGGAAATATTGGGGGTTGGTGGCCTTGGTCGCAAAGGGTAGAATTAGCTGCAAAGTTCTTGACAAAGAGTTTGGTTTTGTCTGATGCTGACGAGATTACCTCAGGTCCATTGATAATAGTTGGGATGGAGCACACGCTTCTGTTCAGGATTCTGTTTGCTATGTATTTATATTCTTATTAAAAACTTTTTTGTTAATTTATATTCTTATTAAAACGTTTTTGTTGTATTTATATTCTTATTAAAAACATTTTCTTGTATTTATATTCTTAAAAAACTTTTTTGTATTTATATTCTTATTAAAAACATTTTTTTGCATTTATATTCTTATTAAAAACTTTTTTTATTTTTATTCTTATTAAAACATTTTTTTGTATTTATATTCTTATTAAAAACTTTTTTTTATTTTTATTCTTATTAAAACATTTTTTTGTATTTATATTCTTATTAAAAACTTTTTTGCATTTATATTCTTATTAAAAACTTTTTTTTGTATTTTTATTCCTATTAAAAAACTTTTTTGTTGTATTTATATTCTTATTAAAAACATTTTTTTGTATTTATATTCTTATTAAAAACTTTGTTTTGTATTTATATTCGCATTAAAAACTTTTTTTGTATTTATATTCTCATTAAAAACTTTTTTTGTGTATTTATATTCTTATTAAAAACTTTTTTTGTATTTATATTCTCATTAAACACTTTTTTTTGTATTTATATTCTCATTAAAAACTTTTTTTGTATTTATATTCTAATTAAAAACCTTTTTTGTATTTATATTCTAATTAAAAACCTTTTTTGTATTTATATTCTTATTAAAAACCTTTTTTGTATTTATATTCTTATTAAAAACGTTTTTTGTATTTTTATTCTAATAAAAAACCTTTTTTGTATTTATATTCTAATTAAAAACCTTTTTTGTATTTATATTCTAATTAAAAACCTGTTTTGTATTTATATTTATATTAAAAACCTTTTTTGTATTTATATTCTTATTAAAAACGTTTTTTGTATTTTTATTCTCATTAAAAACTTTTTTGTGTATTTATATTCTTATTAAACACTTTTTTGTATTTATATTCTAATTAAAAACTTTTTTGTTGTATTTAAATTCTTATTAAAAACTTTTTTTTGTATTAATATTCTTATTAAAAACTTTTTTTTGTATTTTTGTTCTTATTAAAAACTTTTTTGTATATTTATATTCTTATTAAAAAACTTTTTTTGTATTTATATTCTTATTAAAAAACTCATTTTTGTATTTATATTCTAATTAAAACCTTTTTTTTGTATTTATATTCTAATTAAAAACTTTTTTTGTATTTACATTCTTATTAAAAACTTTTTTTTTGTATTTATATTCTTATTAAAAACTTTTTTTTGTATTTATATTCTTATTAAAAACTTTTTTGTATTTATATTCTTATTTAAAAACTAATTTTTGTATTTATATTCTAATTAAAAACCTTTTTTTGTATTTTTATTCTTATTAAAAACTTTTTTGTATTTATATTCTTATTAAAACCTTTTTTGTATTTATATTCTTTTTAAACACTTTTTTGTTGTATTTATATTCTTATTAAAAACATTTTTGTATTTTTATTCTTATTAAAAACTTTTTTTGTGTATTTATATTCTTATTAAAAACTTTTTTTGTGTATTTTTATTCTTATAAAAAACTTTTTTTGTGTATTTATATTGTTATTAAAAACATTTTTTGTATTTTTATTCTTATTAAAAAACTTTTTTTGTATTTTTATTCTTATTAAAAAACATTTTCTTGTATTTATATTCTTATTAAAAACTTTTTTTGTATTTATATTCTAATTAAAAACGTTTTTTTATTTATATTCTTATTTAAAACTTTTTTTGTGTATTTTTATTCTTATTAAAAACTTTTTTTGTGTATTTATATTCTTATTAAAAACTTTTTTTGTGTATTTATATTCTTATTAAAAACTTTTTTTGTGTATTTTTATTCTAATTAAAAACTTTTCTTGTGTATTTATATTCTCCTTAAGACAACGTTTAAACAGTTTTGTAACTATGGGCACTAGTTCAGGTTGAAGTTTTTTGAGTACTATAATTGGAATTCCGTCAGGGCCAGTTGCTTTACTGGAATCAAGGTTTTTGATTAGCTTGGCAACATCACATACAGATATACGTATATCACATAGCGTGTTTTCTGATACAGGAGGAAATATTGGGGGTTGGTGGCCTTGGTCGCAAAGGGTAGAATTAGCTGCAAAGTTCTTGACAAAGAGTTTGGTTTTGTCTGATGCTGACGAGATTACCTCAGGTCCATTGATAATAGTTGGGATGGAGCACACGCTTCTGTTCAGGATTCTGTTTGCTATGTATTTATATTCTTATTAAAAACTTTTTTGTTAATTTATATTCTTATTAAAACGTTTTTGTTGTATTTATATTCTTATTAAAAACATTTTCTTGTATTTATATTCTTATTAAAAACCTTTTTTGTATTTATATTCTTATTAAAAACATTTTTTTGCATTTATATTCTTATTAAAAACTTTTTTTTATTTTTATTCTTATTAAAACATTTTTTTGTATTTATATGCTTATTAAAAACTTTTTTTTTTTTTTATTCTTATTAAAACATTTTTTTGTATTTATATTCTTATTAAAAACTTTTTTGCATTTATATTCTTATTAAAACTTTTTTTTTGTATTTTTATTCCTATTAAAAAACTTTTTTGTTGTATTTATATTCTTATTAAAAACATTTTTTTGTATTTATATTCTTATTAAAAACTTTTTTTTGTATTTATATTCGCATTAAAAACTTTTTTTGTATTTATATTCTCATTAAAAACTTTTTTTGTGTATTTATATTCTTATTAAAAACTTTTTTTGTATTTATATTCTCATTAAACACTTTTTTTTGTATTTATATTCTCATTAAAAACTTTTTTTGTATTTATATTCTAATTAAAAACCTTTTTTGTATTTATATTCTAATTAAAAACCTTTTTTGTATTTATATTCTTATTAAAAACCTTTTTTGTATTTATATTCTTATTAAAAACGTTTTTTGTATTTTTATTCTAATAAAAAACCTTTTTTGTATTTATATTCTAATTAAAAACCTTTTTTGTATTTATATTCTAATTAAAAACCTTTTTTGTATTTATATTTATATTAAATACCTTTTTTGTATTTATATTCTCATTAAAAACTTTTTTGTATTTATATTCTAATTAAAAACCTTTTTTGTATTTATATTTATATTAAATACCTTTTTTGTATTTATATTCTTATTAAAAACGTTTTTTGTATTTTTATTCTCATTAAAAACTTTTTTGTGTATTTATATTCTTATTAAACACTTTTTTGTATTTATATTCTTATTAAAAACTTTTTTTGTATTTATATTCTCATTAAAAACTTTTTTTGTATTTATATTCTTATTAAAAACTTTTTTGTATTTATATTCTTATTAAAAACTTTTTTTTGTATTTTTATTCTTATTAAAAAAATTTTTTTGGTATTTATATTCTCATTAAAAACTTTTTTTGTATTTATATTCTCATTAAAAACGGTTTTTGTATTTATATTCTTATTAAAAACCTTTATTTTTTGTATTTATATTCTTATTAAAAACGTTTTTTGTATTTATATTCTTATTAAAAACTTGTTTTTGTATTTATATTCTTATTAAACACTTTTATTTTTTGTATTTATATTCTCATTAAAAACGTTTTTTGTATTTATATTCTTATTAAACACTTTTTTTTGTATTTATATTTTATTAAAAACTTTTTTTTGTATTTATATTCTCATTAAAAACTTTTTTGTATTTATATTCTCATTAAAAACGTTTTTTGTATTTATATTCTTTTTAAATACCTTTATTTTTTGTATTTATATTCTCATTAAAAACGGTTTTTGTATTTATATTCTTATTAAAAACTTTTTTGTATTTATATTCTTATTAAAAACCTTTATTTTTTGTATTTATATTCTCATTAAAAACATTTTTTGTATTTATATTCTTATTAAAAACCTTTATTTTTTGTATTTATATTCTTATTAAAAACGTTTTTTGTATTTATATTCTTATTAAAAACTTTTTTTGTATTTATATTCTCATTAAAAACTTTTTTTGTATTTATATTCTTATTAAAAACTTTTTTGTATTTATATTCTTATTAAAAACTTTTTTTTGTATTTTTATTCTTATTAAAAAAATTTTTTTGGTATTTATATTCTCATTAAAAACTTTTTTTGTATTTATATTCTCATTAAAAACGGTTTTTGTATTTATATTCTTATTAAAAACCTTTATTTTTTGTATTTATATTCTTATTAAAAACGTTTTTTGTATTTATATTCTTATTAAAAACTTGTTTTTGTATTTATATTCTTATTAAACACTTTTATTTTTTGTATTTATATTCTCATTAAAAACGTTTTTTGTATTTATATTCTTATTAAACACTTTTTTTTGTATTTATATTCTTATTAAAAACTTTTTTTTGTATTTATATTCTCATTAAAAACTTTTTTTGTATTTATATTCTCATTAAAAACGTTTTTTGTATTTATATTCTTTTTAAATACCTTTATTTTTTGTATTTATATTCTCATTAAAAACGGTTTTTGTATTTATATTCTTATTAAAAACTTTTTTGTATTTATATTCTTATTAAAAACCTTTATTTTTTGTATTTATATTCTCATTAAAAACATTTTTTGTATTTATATTCTTATTAAAAACCTTTATTTTTTTGTATTTATATTCTTATTAAAAACGTTTTTTGTATTTATATTCTCATTAAAAACGTTTTTTGTATTTATATTCTTATTAAAAACCTTTATTTTTTGTATTTATATTCTTATTAAAAACGTTTTTTGTATTTATATTTTCATTAAAAACGTTTTTTGGAATTTATATTTTTATTAAAAACTTTTTTTTGTATTTATGTTCTTATTAAAAACTGTTTTGTACTTATATTCTTATTAAAAACTTTTTTGTATTTATATTCTTATTAAAAACTTTTTTGTATTTATATTCTCATTAAAAACTTTTTTTGTATTTATATTCTTATTAAAAACTTTTTTTGTACTTATATTCTTATTAAAAAATTTTTGTATTTATATTCTCATTAATAACTTTTTTGTATTTATATTCTTATTAAAAACGTTTTTTGTATTTATATTCTCATTAAAAACGTTTTTTGTATTTATATTCTCATTAAAAACTTTTTTTGTACTTATATTTTTATTAAAAACCTTTTTTTTTGTATTTATATTCTCATTAAAAACTTTTTTGTATTTATATTCTTTTTTAAACACTTTTTTGGTATTTATATTCTTTTTAAAAACTTTTTTGTTGTATTTAAATTCTTATTAAAAAACTTTTTTTGTATTCATATTCTTATTAAAAACCTTTTTTGTTTTTATATTCTCATTAAAAACGTTTTTGTATTTATATTCTTTTTTAAACACTTTTTTTGTATTTATATTCTTATTAAAAACTTTTTTGTATTTATATTCTTATTAAAAACTTTTTTTGTATTTATATTCTTATTAAAAACTTTTTTGTATTTGTATTCTTTTTTAAAACCTTTTTCTGTATTTATATTCTTATTAAAAACTTTTTTGTATTCATATTTTTATTAAAAACTTTTTTTTGTATTTTTATTCTTATTAAAAACGTTAGTGTTGTATTTATCTTCTTATTAAAAACTTTTTTGTATTTATATTCTCATTAAAAACTTTTTTGTGTTTATATTGTTATTAAAAACTTTTTTTTGTATTTTTATTCTCATTAAAAAACTTTTTTGTGTATTTATATTCTTATTAAAAACTTTTTTTTGTATTTATATTCTTATTAAAAACTTTTTTGTATTATATTCTTATTAAAAACTTTTTTGTATTTATATTCTCATTAAAAACTTTTTTGTATTTATATTCTTATTAAAAACTTTTTTGTATTTATATTCTCATTAAAAACTTTTTTGTATTTATATTCATATTAAAAACTTTTTGTTGTATTTATATTCTTATTAAAAACTTTTTTTGTATTTATATTCTCATTAAAAACTTTTTTTTGTATTTATATTCTTATTAAAAACTTTTTTTGTATTTATATTCTTATTAAAAACGTTTTTTGTATTTACATTCTTATTAAAAACTTTTTTTGCATTTATATTCTCATTAAAAACTTTTTTTGTATTTATATTCTCATTAAAAACTTTTTTTGTATTTATATTCTTATTAAAAACATTTATTTATTTATATTCTTATTAAAAACTTTTTTTGTATTTATATTCTTATTAAACACTTTTTTTGTATTTATATTCTTATTAAAAACCTTTTTTTGTATTTATATTCTCATTAAAAACTTTTTTTGTATTTATATTCTTATTAAAAACTTTTTTTTGTATTTATATTCTCATTAAAAACCTTTTTTTGTATTTATATTCTCATTAAAAACTTTTTTTGTATTTATATTCTTTTTAAAAACCTTTATTTTTTGTATTTATATTCTCATTAAAAACGGTTTTTGTATTTATATTCTTATTAAAAACTTTTTTGTATTTATATTCTTATTAAAAACCTTTTTTTTTTTGTATTTATATTCTCATTAAAAACATTTTTTGTATTTATATTCTTATTAAAAACCTTTATTTTTTGTATTTATATTCTTATTAAAAACCTTTATTTTTTGTATTTATATTCTTATTAAAAACGTTTTTTGTATTTATATTCTCATTAAAAACGTTTTTTGTATTTATATTCTTATTAAAAACCTTTATTTTTTGTATTTATATTCTTATTAAAAACGTTTTTTGTATTTATATTTTCATTAAAAACGTTTTTTGGAATTTATATTTTCATTAAAAACTTTTTTTTGTATTTATGTTCTTATTAAAAACTGTTTTGTACTTATATTCTTATTATAAACTTTTTTGTATTTATATTCTTATTAAAAACTTTTTTGTATTTATATTCTCATTAAAAACTTTTTTTGTATTTATATTCTTATTAAAAACTTATTTTGTACTTATATTCTTATTAAAAACTTTTTTTGTATTTATATTCTCATTAATAACTTTTTTGTATTTCTATTCTTATTAAAAACGTTTTTTTGTATTTATATTCTCATTAAAAACGTTTTTTGTATTTATATTCTCATTAAAAACTTTTTTTGTACTTATATTTTTATTAAAAACCTTTTTTTTGTATTTATATTCTTATTAAAAACTTTTTTGTATTTATATTCTTTTTTAAACACTTTTTTGGTATTTATATTCTTTTTAAAAACTTTTTTGTTGTATTTAAATTCTTATTAAAAAACTTTTTTTGTATTCATATTCTTATTAAAAACCTTTTTTGTTTTTATATTCTTATTAAAAACGTTTTTGTATTTATATTCTTTTTTAAACACTTTTTTTGTATTTATATTCTTATTAAAAACTTTTTTGTATTTATATTCTTATTAAAAACTTTTTTGTATTTATATTCTTATTAAAAACTTTTTTGTATTTGTATTCTTTTTTAAAACCTTTTTCTGTATTTATATTCTTATTAAAAACTTTTTTGTATTCATATTTTTATTAAAAACTTTTTCTTTGTATTTTTATTCTTATTAAAAACGTTAGTGTTGTATTTATCTTCTTATTAAAAACTTTTTTGTATTTATATTCTCATTAAAAACTTTTTTGTGTTTATATTGTTATTAAAAACTTTTTTTTGTATTTTTATTCTCATTAAAAAACTTTTTTTGTGTATTTATATTCTTATTAAAAACTTTTTTTTGTATTTATATTCTTATTAAAAACTTTTTTGTATTATATTCTTTATTAAAAACTTTTTTGTATTTATATTCTCATTAAAAACTTTTTTTGTATTTATATTCTTATTAAAAACTTTTTTTGTATTTTTATTCTCATTAAAAACTTTTTTGTATTTATATTCATATTAAAAACTTTTTGTTGTATTTATATTCTTATTAAAAACTTTTTTTGTATTTATATTCTCATTAAAAACTTTTTTTTGTATTTATATTCTTATTAAAAACTTTTTTGTATTTATATTCTCATTAAAAACTTTTTTGTGTTTATATTGTTATTAAAAACTTTTTTTTGTATTTTTATTCTCATTAAAAAACTTTTTTTGTGTATTTATATTCTTATTAAAAACTTTTTTTTGTATTTATATTCTTATTAAAAACTTTTTTGTATTATATTCTTATTAAAAACTTTTTTGTATTTGTATTCTCATTAAAAACTTTTTTTGTATTTATATTCTTATTAAAAACTTTTTTGTATTTATATTCTCATTAAAAACTTTTTTGTATTTATATTCATATTAAAAACTTTTTGTTGTATTTATATTCTTATTAAAAACTTTTTTTGTATTTATATTCTCATTAAAAACTTTTTTTTGTATTTATATTCTTATTAAAAACTTTTTTTGTATTTATATTCTTATTAAAAACGTTTTTTGTATTTACATTCTTATTAAAAACTTTTTTTGTATTTATATTCTCATTAAAAACTTTTTTTGTATTTATATTCTCATTAAAAACTATTTTTGTATTTATATTCTTATTAAAAACATTTATTTATTTATATTCTTATTAAAAACTTTTTTTGTATTTATATTCTTATTAAACACTTTTTTTGTATTTATATTCTTATTAAAAACCTTTTTTTGTATTTATATTCTCATTAAAAACTTTTTTTGTATTTATATTCTTATTAAAAACTTTTTTTGTATTTATATTCTCATTAAAAACGTTTTTTGTATTTATATTCTTATTAAAAACCTTTTTTTGTATTTATATTTTTATTAAAATCTTTTTTTGTGTATTTATATTCTTATTAAAAACTTTTTTGTATTTATATTCTTATTAAAAACTTTTTTTGTATTTATATTCTTATTAAAAACGTTTTTTGTATTTATATTCTTATTAAAAACTTTTTTGTATTTATATTCTTATTAAAAACTTTTTTTGTATTTATATTCTTATTAAAAACCTTTTTTGTATTTATATTCTTATTAAAAACTTTTTTGTATTTATATCCTTATTAAAACATTTTTTTGTATTTATATTCTTATTAAAAACGTTTTTTGTATTTATATTCTTATTAAAAACCTTTTTTTGTATTTATATTCTTATTAAAAACTTTTTTTGTATTTATATTCTTATTAAAAACCTTTTTTTTATTTATATTCTCATAAAAAAATTTTTTTGTATTTATATTCTTATTAAAAACGTTTTTTGTATTTATATTCTCATTAAAAACTTTTTTGTATTTATATTCTTATTAAAAACCTTTTTTTGTATTTATATTCTTATTAAAAACTTTTTTTGTGTATTTATATTCTTATTAAAAACTTTTTTTTTTATTTATATTTTTATTAAAAACTTTTTTGTATTTATATTCTTATTAAAAACTTTTTTGTATTTATATTCTTATTAAAAACTTTTTTTGTGTATTTATATTCTTATTAAAAACTTTTTTTGTATTTATATTTTTATTAAAAACTTTTTTGTATTTATATTCTTTTTTAAACACTTTTTTTGTATTTATATTCTTATTAAAAACTTTTTTTTTGTATTTATATTCTTATTAAAACCTTTTTTTGTATTTATATTCTTATTACAAACTTTTTTGTATTTATATTCTTATTAAAAACTTGTTTTTGTATTTATATTCTTATTAAATACTTTTTTGTATTTGTATTCTTGTTAAAAACGTTTTTTGTATTTATATTCTCATTAAAAACTTTGGTATTGATATTCTTATTAAAAACCTTTTTTTTGTATTTGTATTCTTATTAAAAACTTTTTTGTATTTATATGTTTTTTTAAACACTTTTTTGGTATTTATATTCTTATTAAAAACTTTTTTGTTGTATTTATATTCTTATTAAAAACTTTTTTCCTATTAAAAAAGAAAATACAAACTTTTTAAACTGGAATGAAAAACGTTTAACTTTTCTTTAATCATATGTTATTAGTTTTTATTTGTTCCATTTATTATTTTCAATCAGGAACGATAGAGGTCTTCTTAAGATTCCAGTTTCATTTCGTGCCGTACAGAAGACCTTGATATTTTTGTTATCTTTTTCCTCTCAGCATCATTGGGGCACTAACTTCTACTAAGGTTGCTTCTTTCGCCTTCTTGTACATCTCTGGGTTATTTAATGCCGAATAAAGTTGTCAAATGTAATTATATAGGTAGGTGAATTTCATTATTTCAAACATGGCTCTTAGAATACATTGCTTTTAGAATACACAGCACTACTTTTAGAAAACATTATTCCTGGAAGGAAATTTTATAGGATACCACCATTACTCAAAAACAGGAAAACAGAGCACCCCAAAAAACACCCTTACCAGTGATATGCCTCTTTGAAAAAAGTATTTTTTGAAAAGAGTACTCTGTAAAAATTGCTCCTTGGCAGTGGTAATGTTTTTTTCAACACCTCCTTCCACTATTGGCCAAGTAAGAATCTAAAAGAGGAGAAATTATGTTATCATATTTTAACGAATTCAAGTTGGGATAAATTCATGAGACCAAGCCTTTCCAATTTCTTGTCTAGCCAAAGTAAGGGCTAAAATAGATGAGTGTCTCAGCCACCAAGAAACCCATCATATTATGAGTCACCATAGTCATGAGCCAAATAGGACTACCTATAGCTAGCCCTGTTTTTTTATCCTTCTATATAAGGTTGCAATCAATGGCGTAATGATGGTTTTTAAAGAAAAAATACAAAATTTGTAGATTCTATGACCGATTTCATAATTTTCACAAATGTTCAATATGAGCGCCGCCTGTGACTCTGCACTCGTCAAGTCGGTAATCAGACTCCCCCCAAACACGCAGCAGAGTGTCTTTGGTAACATTCTCCAGTGCGGCAGTGATTCTCTGCTTGAGTTCCTCAACTCTGATACCCCCCCCCCCAAACTTCGATTTTTATGATTTCCGATTCTGATTCCGATTAATCGTCCGAGCTCTAGTACATACAAACTTGATTAAATTCATTATTTTAGAAATAAAAAAGAATTAAAAAGGAAAAAAATTATCTTGTGAATTTACCATTAAAACAGCAGCGGCCAACTTTTCATTCACTTCGGCCATGTTGGCATCTTCCGCATTGTCTAACATTTCACATAATTCCCGCTTTTTCTTTGCATTGGCCGGTGTCCGAAATATACCTTTTATCGTTGGACCTTTGTGGAAAAGGATTTGCAGTAGATCCTTAAAAAATAGATAAGCAAATTAAAAAATTAATTGATTTCATGTCCGACAACAAGAGAATTTTTTTGTTTATCAATTTTTTTGTTTATTATTTCTGCTTCTGGACACGATACAAAACTAGACTGGACTTCTTTGAGCAGCAAAATGTTTGCCCATAATTTCTACAATATATATGTTTACCTCTTTCTGTATACGGTGCTTTCTAACACCATTAAATATTCGCATTTTGTCAACTGCAACCCAATTTTAAGTATCATCTTAATTTTTACCGGCTAGAATCTATGAAGGACGCAATGACAGAAAGAAAAGGAGAGAGAGAGAGAGAGAGAGAGAGAGAGAGAGAGAGAGAGAGAGAGAGAAGAAAGAGATGTAAAGCGAAAAAGAGACAGATAGAAAGAAAGAGGGGGAAAAGAGAGCGAAAGAAAAAAGAGAGAGAGAGAGAGAAAGAAGGAAAGAAAGAAAGAAAGAAGGAGAAATAAAAAATAGAGGAAGAAAAAGGGAAAAAGAAAGAAAGAAAAAGGGATAAAGAAAGCAAGAAAGAAAGAAAGGAAGGAAGGAAGGGAGGGAGGAAGAAAGGAAGAAAGAAAGAAAAGAAGGAAGGAAGGAAGGGAGAAAGAAAGAAAGACAGAAAGAGGGACAAAGAAAGGAAGAAAGAAAGGAAGAAAAAAGAAAGGAAGAAAGAAAATGAAAGAAAAAATAGAGAAAGAAAGAGGTAAAAAGAAAGGCAGAAAGAAATAGAAAGAAAAAGAAAGAAATTAAGAAAAAAGAAAGTGAGAAGGAAAAAGAGAAAGAAAGAAAAAAGAAAAAGAGAGAAAAAGAAAGAAAGAGCGTCAGTTTGTTGAGTGCATTGCTATATAGATTAATTAATTGCTATATAGATTAATTAATTGCTATATAGATTAATTAATTGCTCATTAATCCAAACTGTTTCTTTATTCTTCGGCCTACGATACTTCTCAACCCGATTAACTGCTCAAATTCTGTCCACCTTAACGCAATCTTTAATAGGACCTTAAATTTTCACCAACCATAACTATGAATCCACATAGACAGAAAGAGAGAGACAAAAGGAGAGAGAGAGAGGGAGGGAGGGAGGGAGAGAGAGAGTCAGTTTGTTGAGTACATTACATGTTCCTCAATCCAAACTGACTCTCTCTCTCTCTCTCTCTCTCACTCTCTCTCTCTCTCTCTCCCTTTCTCTCTCTTCCTCCCTCCCTCTCTTTCTCTTTAGGTTCTTCTGTTTACTATGTGTCCCAACCACATTAACTACTTAAATTCAGTCAACCTCAACTCACTTCTGGGTACAACCTTAAATTTTCTGTAATAGTAAGGCCCCAGTTAGCAAGCTTCGGAAGTGTTCTTGCCATTGCTTTCAGGTAAACTCAGCCTGGCCAGTACCAAATGAGTGACCATTTGGAAATAACAGGTGCTGTATGTGAGAGTATGGGTAGATGCCTTTTTGAACTGATATGCGATTACATAGGTCTTGCAGATATGCACACAATTACTCAATTTCGCACCGGTTATCTGCCCTTGTCGTGATTCCCGATTTGGCCGACGAATTATTCCTCTAGCCTTCATCAGGTTAACCATGACGAGATAGGAATGTCGAATCCTCCAACTACGTCCACAACAATTACTGCCTTCCATAGTTGGAGGATTTGACATTCTTATCCCATCACGGTTAACCACCTGACAAAGGCCAGAGGAATGATTAGCCAAAACATTGTGAAAAAATAACTAGAAGGTGAAGGCAATAGACCACAAATAATTAAATCAAATAAATTATACAAATTGCCCATCCCAAAAGGAATCCCAAATTAATTCAATAATATTCTCTACTTGTGTTTAATAAATTCTACAGGTTATCTATATATCTATATAATTATAAAACTGAAATGACCTTGTAACGAGGGATGTAACCCACTTTCCAGTTTACGACATCCGGTTGCGCATGCGCGCATAAATATTAACCCATAACAACGTAAACAAATAAACACAAATAGCTTCTTTTGCAGATTTTGACCTGCGCACTGAAATATTAACGTTATTATTTCAAAATTATTATTTAACATGGAAAGAGTGGGGGTGTTTTGCAACTATTCTTTATTACAACTATACTGTCGCTATTTTGTTACAACTAAACAATTTAACCCGTTCAGAAACATAAGAACAACTGTAGTAAAACCAAGACTACTACTACTACTACTACTACTACTCTCTATCTGTCCCTTTTCCTTCCTTCCTTCCTTCTTTTTTTATATTTTGTTTACATTTCTAGATACAAAATAGTTGTGTGAGAACGGTGAATTTGTTGACACATTTACTAATCTGCTTCACTATTAGTTTTATTTTATTTTATTTATTTAGATTTTATTTTTTTGCTTCAGGTTTTATTAATTATTTTCTTTTTAGATTTCAAGTTTCTATAACTTGGTTGAAGGACTCCAATATGGGTTTTTCATTCTTATATTTCTCATCGGTAGGGTTATGTGCGTTTTTGCTGCTAAATGACTTTCGTCGCGTTCGATTCGTAGGAAAATCATGTTTAATTTTCGATTTTTGAGCGATTATTCAGAAAAATAGGTAACTTTACACGAATAGGGAGTATTATTTTTTCATGTTTGACTGATCCGCCCGTGATTTTTCATTTTAATATACTTTCATAGAAATGTTTCTGTTATGTCAAAACGACCTATTTTCTTTACCTCACAAGTGTCACGCTCATACATGAATTCTATATTGACCTAACGGGTCGTGGGTAGTCTAGTATATATATAAAAGGCAAAAGTGGTGTGCGCGTTATTGTATGTTAAGCAAAGGCTTTTTTTGCAGGGGTTCTCGGGGGTGGAGGTGTACTATGTTTTAAAACTTTTTATATACTCCCTAGATTATAATATCCATAATTTACGAACGCACGTTGTATCTACGTTTATTTACATTCACACTATTCCTTCCTCTCACATGTTTGTTCGGCTTTTCCGTATAAAAGCAAAACTAATCGGAAGCGAAGGCAGCTTCCTGGCCTTTTGTGCCAGAATGTCCAGAAAGCAATTAGTTTTGATCAATGTGGGGGAAACCCCTCATATCAGACAATTGTTATTCATTCGGGCACTCCTTTTTTGTGGGGAGTTGGTTTAAATGAAACGCTGAAAGCTGAACCGGCCTTCAGTCAATGTTCGTTTCTGCACTTGCTAGCAAGTCAACTTTTTGATTGACATCACTAAATTTAAACGCTTTTCACTTCCTATGACCTCGTAGCGTAGCAGTAAGATGTCACGTTTTCTTTCACATTTTTTTCTGCCTTCGCGTCACTGTATCACAGGTTCAAGCCTACCTGACTACTAACACTTTTTTCTTTTACACCTCCAAACACCCGGGCAATGCCGGGTTCCCCTACTAGTACATATATAAACTCGGCATCTATCTTCATTAATTTATAAGTCATTCGAGCACATGATGGTATTACAACATAGTTCAGAGCTGTAATTTGCTATATAACCCATAGAGCTATAAATCATTGCACGTTCAAAATTTTAGTTAGATTAGACAACTAGAAGTGGATCAGGGGCATTACTTATTGAAGGTCAATTCGTAAGACTTATTTAATATGATAATATATATATATAATTAAAAGCTCACATCTATTGGTTTCGGAGGCCTATCATTCTCCGTTACATCTTGAAGCGGTTGACCAAAAAGTTTCTTTAAGGGTTTTTCTTCCACTTTCGCTGTTCTCTTGAATAAATGGAAAGGATTACGGTTTTTCTTGCCGCCTTTCCAATCGACATCATCTGAAAGAAACACACACAAAAAAAAAAGATTTTAATATTGAAAAAAAAATTTTTTTTTAATTTTTTTCCCAATTATTTTACATCTATTAGTTCCAATTGCTTCAAGTTTTAAAATCACTCATTGGTGTGTCATGATTCGGTTTAAACTGTTATTTTCACAAATGAAATACTCGACTGAGCTCCAATCTTTGATTCCTCTTCCAAGACATTCACAGAAATAACTCTTTGTATTATAACAGAGGAAGAATTTACTTTCTTCCCTTATGTGCCTAGGTTCAGGTGGAATTTGCATAAACAGACACTCTTTTAAAGTTGTTCAACCCGGAATTCTTTACTGTGGGACGGCTTCCCTGCTGATTACAACATGGTTGTTTTGAAATTAAATGTCAACAAATTATTGTCATAAACCGCACTGATAAACTAATCTGATTATGTGTCTGACCACATGCAGACGAGGTAACTAAATACTTAAGCTTGAAATAGTATTTTTATTGGTCCATAATACTTAAGCTTGAAATATTATTTTTATCGGTCCATAATACTTAAGTTAAAAGGAGTATTTAATTGGTTCATCATACTTAAGCTTGAAATAGTATTTTTATTGGTGTGTCATACTTAAGCTTGAAATAGCATGTTTATTGGTCCATAATACTTAAGCTTGAAATAGTATTTTTATTGGTTCATCAAACTTAAGCTTGAAATAATATTTGTATTGCTCCTTCATACACATGAAATAGTATAATTATTGGTCCATTATATTGAAGCGTGTAATAATATTTTCATTGGTCCATCATACTTACGTTTGAAGTAGTATGTTAATTGGTTCGTCATACTTAAGCTTGAAAAAGTATTTTTATAAGTCTGTCATACTTAAGCTTGAAGTAGTATTTTTATTGCGTCCGTCATACTTAAGCTTGAAATAATATTTTTATTTGTCTGCCATACTTAAGCATGAAATGGTATTTTTATTGGTCGAACATACTTAAGTTACAAGTAGTATGTTTATTGATCCGTCATACTTAAGCTTAAAATAATATTTTTATTGATCCACCATATTTAAGTTTGAATTAGTATTTTTATTGGTTCATAATACTTAAGCTTGAATTAGTATTTTTATTTATCCATCATACTTAAGCTTGAATTAAAATTTTGGCTCGTGTATCATACTTAAGGTTGATATAGTACTTTTATTGATCCGTCATACTTAAGCTTAATATAATATTTTTTGGTCCGTCATACTTAAGCTTGAAATTGATTTTTTATTGATCTGTAATACATAAATTAGTATTTTTATTGGTCTATCATACTTAATATTAATATAGTATTTTTATCTGTCCTTCATACTTAAGCTAGAAATAGTATTTTTATTGGTCCGTCATACTTAAGCTTGAAATAGTATTTTTATTGGTTAGTCACACTTAAGCTTAAAAACAGTATATTTATTGTCCATCATACTTAAGCTGATAACATTTTTTGATCCGTTATACTTGAGCTGTAATCTGTATTTTTATTTGTTTGTTATGCTTAAGGAAATAGTATTTTTTTTTTTTTGGTTGGTCATACTTAAGTTTCGTATGGCACAATCACGTTGACACACCGGTTCTCGCCAGATCAATGAAGTTAAGCAATGCTGAGCCTGGCCAGTACCAGATGGGTGACCATTTGGGAAGGCTAGGTGCTGTATGTACCTTCTGGGAAGGTTGAGCGTGCGGCCAGCACCCTCACCCTGTAAAAAGAACTCCTCGCTACAAAAACATCTACAAAAGTTGTAGATGGCCTATGCCCCTCCAGGGGATCAAGGCTATGGATGGATGGATGGATATTTAAGCTTGAAATAGTATTTTTATTAGTCCGTCATACTTAAGCTTTAAATGGTATTTTTTTTTTTTTTTGGTATCTCATAACTAAGCTTGAAACATATTTTGATTGGAATAGTTTTTTTTATTGGTCCATTATATTTAAGCTTTAAATAACATTTTTTTGTCTGACATACTTAAGTTTCAAACTGTATTTTGGTTGATCTGTTATACTTAAGCTTGAAATAGTATTTTTCTTGGTTTGTTATACTTAAGCCTGAAGTTTTATTTTTATTCTTTTGTCATACTTGAGTTTAAAGCAGAATTTTTATTTGTTTGTCATACTTAAGCTTAATGTAGAATTTTATTTGTCTGCCACACTCATAGACTTATATCTATCTATCTATCTATCTATTCAAGCACGTCCGACTGACCACGACAGAGATATTCTTTTTGGGTTTTTTTTTGGATAGCTTTTCGATTCGCCAAGCGGCCTTTTTTATTTCAGCTGGCATGTTGTATATTATGGCGCCCAAAAGTTGTTGTTCAGCCATATTCTTCTCAAGCGCTTTCTATTGGTGCATCTGATTGTCGTCAGGAGCAATTGTTGTTGTCATTTTCTTTCAACAATCACTCTTGACGACAATCGGAGGGACCGATAGAAACGCTTGAGAAGAATATGGCTGAACAACAACTTTTGGGCGCCATAATATACAACATGCCAGCTGAAATAAAAAAGACCACTCGGCGAATTGAAAAAACATCCAAAATAATCGGAAAAAAGAATAATTCAGTCGTGTTCAATCAGATGTGCTTGAATAATGACTTGCTGCCAAAATATACAAATATATATATTTAGTAATGTGATTGATAATTTAGAAATCAAATTATAATTAAATTAAAAATCCGTTTCATAAGAAGGAACAACAACAAAATCAATTATTTGTACAATCGTTTCGGAAAACAGTGTTTTTATTGTGGTAGACATCAAGTTACGGACAATAATTATTACATATAGTTTTTTAATAAAGTAAGGCAGATGTATCTTTTAATTTTTCGCCTTTTGAAATCAGGAACTATGGTTAAAGTACTCAAAAAAGCCATAGCAAATATCTATATGAGTACTTTAACCATAGTTCCTGATTTCAACAGGCGAAAAATTAAAAGATACATCTGCCTTACTTTAATGTTAGGTTTATTTATGGTGTCTTTTACATTTAATAAAAACCCTTTACATTTAATAAAAACCCTTCACAATATTTGCTGATGAGGAAACCTTGTTTATTAAAAAACTATATGTAATAATTATTGTCCGTAACTTGATGTCTACCACAATAAAAACACTGTTTTCCGAAACGATCGTACAAATAATTGATTTTGTTGTTGTTCCTTCTTATGAAACGGATTTTTAATTTAATTATAATTTGATTTCTAAATTATCAATCACATTACTAAATATTAAATTAGCTCTAGGATATTTACCTATCGAGCTTATTATATATCTAAATTACAATGAGCACTTTTTCTTTCCTGTATTTTAATTAAACTAGTAATTTCACTATTACATTAAAATACACTCTGCTCTTTAGACTATTGTTCTAATCTCCTTTAAATATATATATATATATATATTTGTTTGGGGGCAGCCTGTTGCAATCATGGTAACAACATAGGTGTCGTTCTGAAGGTGTCAGAAAAGTCAGTTAACACTATACTGTGTTTCTTCATTAATTGAGAACATATCTGGGTACTATTTTACACAGGCATCTAGACATGTTTGTTCTTATTTTTGCTTTGCGATAGTCATCCCAACAACATACAAGCATTTCTGGAGGAATTGAAAAAAATCAAATAAATAAATGTTACCTGAATTTTGTTTCTTAGGCGTCTTTTTACTGAGCATAAGTAAAAAGTCATATTTAATTTTTGTTTCATCGTTATTATCACGGACATCTTTGCATTCGCAACTGTTTCGGATCTGATTCATTTTAATGTTGTAAGGTATTTCATAGCCTGCAAAATGGAAAATGCAAAAATAACAAGCTGAGTATGTGGGGTCCCTCTCCACGAGTAAAAAAGTTACGTTCACCATGACTAATGTTTGTGCAAAGTTTTTTTAAAGTCAAAGGCATGGTTAATGAGAAAAGTGCAAACAAATGGACGGGTGAACGATTTGGGTCCAATTTTATCCCTATAATGGCCTCCGGGAGGGGCAAACAGAGTTATCCCAGAAAATCTGTTCTGGTAAAAATTTACTTTCACCATGACTAATGTTTGTGCAAAAAATTTTTAAATCCGAGGCGTTGTTATTGAGAAAAGTGTGAATAAAAGAACAGACGAATGATTTGGGGCCAATTTTACCCCTATAATGGCCTCTGGGAGGGGAAAACAGAGTTATCCCAGAACATCTGTTCTGACAAAACTTTACATTCACCATGATTAATGTTTGTGCAAAATTTAAAAAAAAAATCCAAGACGTAGTTATTGAGAAAAGTGCGAACAGACAAACAGACAAATGGGAGTGAATTACAAGGTCCAATCCCTCCTTTGTCAGAGGGACCAATAATGCTGACTGATTACACAAATGCAGGGGTCTCCAAAGTTTTTGAACAAGGGGCCATATTTTTTGTAGACCTACACAGGCAAAAAAAAAAAAAAAAAAAATGGACGGATTGCATACAAATTTTGCTAATTAGCTTTGCATTTTAATAAAACTGGTTCTCCAAAACCTCATTCTTTTAGCCATTTTGTGAACAAAAAGAAAAAAACGACACACTATTTTCATATTAAAAAAAAAAAAATTTTTCCTGAATATTTTATCTTTTCCATAAGAGCCAAGGCCGCTGGAAAAATGGTGGGATCTTTCTATCGATCTGGTAGATATCTCACTGCTGATGCTATTCTCTATCTATATAAGAGCCAGGTACGTCCAAGGATGGAATACTGTTGCCACATCTGGGCAGGAGCTGCTAGAAAGGACTTGTCCTGCCTTGATAGAGTTCAAAATAGACTTCGTAGCCTCGTAGGAGATGTCCTTTTCTCCTCCTTGCAACCTCTATCTCACAGAAGAGATGTTGCGAGTTTGTCTCTGATGTATCGTTATTTTCATGGAAAGTGTTCAACTGAGCTTCAATCTATGGTCCCCCCTCGCCAAACTTTCACAAGAAACACTCGTCTAGCTGTAAACACTATCAATAATTTCCCCCACTCTTTATCTGTGCCTAAACCTAAACGTAGATTCCATGAACAAAGCTTCTTTCTTAGAACTGCACGCCTGTGGAATTGTGTTCCGTTTTCCTGCTTTCCGGCTGACTACAATATGCTTGTGTTCAAGTCTAAAGTAAATAAGTTCTTGATGAGCCGTTCCATATAAGTTATCAAATTTACCAAATTTTCATTACTAATGATTACTATATTGACCAATTTCTACTGTACACTCTTTAACCCTTATCCTTGAGTGGCCTCTGGGCCTTGATAATGTGGTGACGCCTATGTAAAAAAAAAAAAAAAAAAAAAAAAAAAAAAGAGCTCTCCGGGCCGGATTAAAGACTTTGGTGGACGAGATCTGGCTTGTAGGCTGTAATTTGGAGACCCCTGTACTGATATGGCAAATTATATGTGATGTGTTCCTATTATTTACTTGCTCCCCCCCCCACCCCCGAAAAAATTTTTTGTTGATGGGAATCGCTTGAGACAAAGCATAAAGTCACTTGATGTAAGAAACTAATAAGGATGAAAGATGATTATTTCAAAGACAGGAGCTGCGTATTGACTTTAGTCTTGAAAAAAAAAACAAGATTACAGGTAGGAGGAAAACAGTGAGCAGGAAGAGAGTTCTTGGAAAAACGCTACTGGAATAAGAAGCTGTATTACAATGAGGTATTAAAACAGGGAATTGCTGAAGACCACTAGACCAACGAGTCAAACGGGCTGGGACAAGGGAAGCAGGGAATAGATCAGACAATTCTGACAAACACATAGCATATTAATATTTGGAAAAAAGACTGAGACTAGTAAAATGACGTCTGGGAAAGAGAGGTTGCAGTGAAGTGAATTACAAGTACATTTTTGCACTTTATCAAAAACATTTAAAGTCAGACACAAGATCGTTTTATTTATGTACAAGATATCCAGCTCTGTATACGGCATAATCACATTTGACACACCGGTTTCCATCAAAGTTAAGCAATGATGAGCCTGTCCAGTACCAGATGGGTGACCATTTGGGACATACAGGCGCTGTATGTGCTCTCCGCTTATCTTGACATTCTTTCCAGTCGTCCTGCACTTCTCCTTGCCACTGGACCCAAACAGTGCCGATTCAGGAGAAGTGTGGTTGGAGATTGTACAAGCCTTGCCTCACAGTTACGTGTGCAGCTGCCCCTACAGGGGGTATCCTTTGTCTTTCGAGACTGAACAGAAAGAGGCACTCTTGATTGAACAAAAATAAAAATTGCCCTAGTCAAGAAAGAGTTTTTCTCCTTTGATTGAAGATAGAACAGATACTACGCTTAGAATTATTCATTTATATTTATATTCAAAATACGAAATACATTTTAACAAATCTGACATGTGACCTCCAAAAGTGGAATTGCACAGAGGGTGGGCTCCCTCTACCATGCTTAAAAAATTACTGACACCTGACAGCGTCCTATCTCTCTATAAAGCTCATGAATGGAATATTGTTGCCACATGCGATCAGTGTATCAACCATTTGTCTCGCTTTTTAGACAAGATCCAAAAATGAGTCTCCAATCTAATAAAGTCCATATTATCAACCAAGTAGTAGTCCCATGGTAGCAGTCACAAAGACCTATTTTCTCTTGTGAATCAATGCGCCCCCCTCCCCTGAGCTGTTCGGCTGCACACTGGCCAACCAGCTAACAGGATGCATTGACTCATCAGTCTCCTAAGGAACTACTTTTCGGAACTACAGAGAATGATCAGTCAAGACCGGATCTCCAGCCAATAAATACCTTCCTTTTCTCTTGCATCCCCTGTCCAGGGGACTCTACATAGCATTGGCAGTCTCCACCCGACGACAACTGCTATCTGCCAGTACTTTGACGAGAAAGGCTGATTGACTCAACAGACCCCTAAGAGAACTTTCGTTCTTCCTTCTCAATTTATCACAGTCCTGTTTTCAATTTCCTGCTGCAAATAAATTCTATTTATTTGTTATTCTTAAAAGTAGTTTGTCATTCTTTGTATTCTTAAATATATTTTATTAGTGGGTACAATTTTACTAAACCAGCATTGCAATGTTGCATCCCTGTGCCTTTTTTTTCAAGTACCTAAATGGAACGTGCTGCAATGAACTCATAGCACTAGTGCTTCTTCAATGGAAATATGTCCGACTAACCTAACAAGCAGCAAAATCCCACGTCTTCACTATAGACGTCCCCCGATAATTGAAAGCCTTTTATTCTAAAAAGTTTCTTTCCTCAAATTGCTTGACTTTAGAATTCCCTCCCTGAATCCTGTTTCTCCAACTGCCCTCACATGCAAAAATTTAAATGTAATGTGAACAGACTTATCGCTACTTAACTCTTTAATTAGAGTTTACCTGTAGGTATGGTCTCTAATTCACAGTAACTCCTCTTCCCTTCTTTTTTTTTTTTCAATTTTTTTATAAATTTGTTCAAGCTAGGAATGGGGCATCCTACCAGATGCCAGCCATTCACCTGTGTCTCATATATTCTCACTGAGAGATCTTTTTTTAAGATTCTAACCGTCCTTGTAAGTACAATTGTTTGAATCTCTCTTGCACTTCGTTCATCGGATATATTTGCCAGGTAGTTTTTTTTTATACGTCTAAATGGTAACGTGACTTGTTTGGGGTAAATAAGATGAAAATAAAATCGTCGAATCATAGCTGAAAAAAAAATGCATCTTAATGGTTTCAATTCAGTCAATAAAATTTAGTTTGATAAACCTTTTTCAATGAAAAACTAAAAGCGTAGTTCAAGGGACGCAACTTTTATTATATTTCTAAAACGGAAACAGTGAAGAGTAATCTCCCTTATATATTGTGCGCTGTAGAATTGAAAGAAAGAAATAAAGACGATGTAATTTGATTGTGAAAGATCGAATTAATGTTATAATCGTATAAAAAAAATGGTCATGTGGACAATCACGCATATTAACTTACTCGAGCCATTCCTTGTTGTCTACGTCATAACACGTCATAGACAATAGTGTTAGTCAATTGGGCGAGCCCCGCCCCCGCTCAAATTACGTTTCACAATTTCTTGTTTGCTTCATTTCAATATTGTCTTTTAAATATAATAAATAAGAATATTTGTAAGCTATTTTTGTTTTAAAATAAATATGTTTATTTACTTTTATGGATTTTTAGTACTTGTACACTTGTGCAGTTTAATCAAGACGTTAAAAATGAAACTATCGAAAAAAAAGTTATATTATTGTATGTATCCGTTTTGGACTGAAGATCTCCGAAAAGAAATTTCCCTTAATTTGATCGAGTAGTTTTTGTTTTTTGTTGTTGTTTTTTTTTTTTTTTTTTACAACGGAAAAAAAAAACATTTTTATGACAGTGCGTTCAAGGTAGCCATCTTTAATTTTTTTTAAACGCCACGGGGAGGTAACTCAAAGTCGCCAACCTGATAAGTCCTGAACTGTCATCTAGGCTTCAGCCTCTGTCCCACCCATCGACGAGATGTTGCATCCCTCTGCCTGTTCTACAAGTACTTTAATGATGAATGCTCTGACGAACTGCAAACACTTGTACCTCCCCGACGTAACTATCCCCGACAAACCCGACAAGCTACTAAGTCTCATCCTTTTACAGTAGAGATCCCTAGGTGCAAGAAAGCCTTTTACTCCAATAGTTTCTTCCCCAGAACTGCGGGTTTTTGGAACTCCCTTCCGGGATTTTGCTTTCCCAACTGCAATGACATGCAGAAGTTCAAGTGTAATGTTAACAAACATCTTTCTACTCATCTCCCTTCATAATGATCCCGCTAATTAAGTCCCTGATAGTAGCCCCCTGTTTTCAAGTGGCAATGTGCCTTGTTTGGGGTGAAAATTGAATTTAAAAAAAAAAAAAAAAAAAAAAGCGCCGACACTCTCTCTCCTTGTCTTTAATACTAGCTTTTTCTAAAAATCGACCCTTTTGCTCAGTATCATAGCAATTTGGTTTTCACTGTAAAAAAAAAAAAAAAAAAAAAAATACTTGATGAAATTAAGTGAATTTTTTTTTTTTTCAGAGAACTACATTCCATAACAGATACGTAGAATGTAACCTTCTTTTTCGATATTTTCATTTTTTAATGTCCTGATTAAACTTTACAAGTACCGAACCTTTTTCAAATAAATATATTTAATGGCATATTTTTTTGTAATTGTTTATTTACAGACACATTTTTACAGCAGTAATGAATATTAAATATAAAATTCTATTAATAAAATATGAAAAGGAAAATGAATGAATGTTAACAGTTCAAAAAATATGCATTTTTCAAATATATTAATTAAAATTAAACTACATACTAAACTACATTAAATTACATGTAATCCACTGCATTAAACTACAAAACTAATGAATATTAGATGTAATATATTATGAATAAGGCAAGGACAACAGCATATTCTTTTCATTGTTTTAACTCTCTAGCGTGTATCCGTTGATATCTTATATTTTTTATATAGAGTGATGTGGTTCTCAGTTGATTAATTTTAATTTTAATGAGAGTCAAAACAATGAAAAGAATATGCTGTTGTCATGGCCCTAATTATGAATAAACATATTTATTTGAAAAAAAAATTTATAAAAGTAAATACACATTTATTTGAAAAGAATCAGTTCACGAATATTTTTATTTATTATATTTGAATACAATATTGAAATGAAACAAACAAGAAATTGAGGAAGGTAATTGGGCGGGGTGAGGGCGTCAAATTGATTAACACCGTCTATTTCCTATAAAGTTTCATGACGTAGGCAACAAGCGATGACTTGAGTAAATTAATATTCGTGGTGGCCGGAAAATTTATTTAAAAAAAAATCAGTTTACGAATATTCTTATTTATTATATTTAAAGACAATATTGAAATGAAACAAGAAATCGTGGAATGCAATTGGGCGCAGGTCAACAAATTGACAAACCTTGTCTATTTCTCATAATGTAGACATCAAACAATGACTTGAGTAAATTAATATTCGTGATTGCTAAAAAATATAGATGAAAATTTTCCAATGATTTTATCAAAATCTAGACTACACTACAGGGTGGAACGATAAAATTGACGCTATAGAAAAGACGACATAATTCCATTTCCATTTAATGAAAACCTTCTTTTTTTTTTTGTTGCAGACCATCTATTAGTTGGCCAGTTGTGTACAAATCCCAAGAGCGATAGAAGTCTTCTATCACGCCTGAAAGTGACACAATGATCTATGAGCGAGATTGGAGATGTGCCACTGTATAACTCATGCTCTCTACAGATCCAAGTTATGACAACAGGGCGATTGCCAGCACCCTAAAAATGCAGATCCAGATAACAGGGATGTGCTCAGGTTGATGAAAACAAAGTTTCCGGCCATGGTTCAAAATGGTGGTAGAAACTCACCCAATAAATGTTACCGTGACATTCACATATAGGTGTTACTTTTGGGGGTTTGGAAAGATTTCCATTGGTGGAAAAATTTTTTAAATTAACACCTTCATGTTAAAACATGCTAGCTTTAGGAAGTGACAAAGAGAGAGTATCGAAATGAATTGGAGATTAAAAGAGGGTAAGCAATTAGAACCATTTACATTTTAGCATTCATTTGAATCGTCTTACCACAATTTTCCCATTCATATCAATGGTGTCAGTATGAGAGTATTGTAGATCTATTGTTCTCCCTTATGTTAGGTTTGAAACCGATGGTACCAATGTTTTTCTAACCTTCTGTACAGTCTTAAATATATATATATATATATATATATATATATATATATATATATATATATATATATATATATGTGCGAGGAGCGTGCAATAAGTAATGCCCCTGACCCACTTCCAATTGTCTGATCTAGCTGAAATTTTGCATGTGCAATGATTTATATCTCTACGGGTTATGTGGCAAATTACAGCTCTGAACTAATTATGCTTTCTGTTTTACAGGTGTTTGAACTGAGTCAGGTGTGAATTGGAACCTGTTGAATGTCGAGCAGTGATCCGGTTTTTGTATTTGAAAGAACAACGCACACCACAGGAGACTTTTGATGGGCACAAAGCTATTAACAGAGAAACTGGTTAGAATGAATACAACACTCATGCCCCTTCCGGAATAAGTCCAGACTCCTCACACTCTGACTTCTTGTAACAAAGCCTCATGATTATGATATATATATATATATATATATTGTCACAATATCAAATATTCCAATTTTATAGTAACACGAGACCTCTAGAGCACTGCTAAAAGCAATTTTCATATCCCCCCCCCACTGAAGAGGATTTATTTAAGTGGTCAGTAAAAAACAAAACAGGAGGCATGTAGAGCGTTACTAAAAGCACTAAATGTAATTAAGAATGCTTCCAGAATACTACTGAACTAAACACCTCCTCCTCCTTTTCTTGTAGTTAAAACAGAAATAAATTAGTACAAAATATTTTGTGACTTTGACATGAAAAGTTTGCTCGAAATGACGTCATGATGTTCAAATTTAAGACAATGGCAAACAAATTCAGACTTTTAATATAATAATAGATAATGAAGGAATAAAGTGTAATATCTGTTCTGATGCTGCGCTTGGTCTATTCTGTCTTCGGTCAGTAAAGAAGAAATCCTTGTAAATGGAGGAAATTTAAATTTTTGTTTGAACCCAGAGTGCCCCTTTTTAGGGACGTGTATTTTGCCTACATTAAAAACTGTCTCTAACTTTGCCCTGGTGGGAAGGGTAGTAGATAGAAACCAAGCAATAACGAATTTTGGGGTGTTTTTAATAACTTCCAACATGATGACGTCGATTTAACCTTTTGACCTGCAAAACTTAAACATATCTCTAATTTGGCCCATCATTTTAAACAGTAGATATCTATTATTATATATTTTAACGTTATGACGTCATTAGTAGCAAACTTTTGAAATTTAACAACTAATGCTGAAGAGCTATATGTTTTGGTTTCGATTCTAGCTGATGGCACCAAAGTCATTTTTTTTTTTTAACTTTTGAAATCACTACTATATATTGGGTACAATATGATAATCAATGGAGTATTGCCTTTGTAATAATAAATACAAAACCTTCATAAATTAAGACATATTTAAGTATATTTTACGACCGGGTTACGCCAAGCCGGGGGGGGGGGGCTACTATATATTGGATACAATATAATAATCAATAGAGAATTGGTTCTAAATTAATAAATACGAAATCTGCATGAGATAAAACATATTTAAGTGTAGTTTATGACCGGGTCATGCTGGGTGGGGGGAGGCACTCCGGGTGGAGGTACAGTATCAATAGATAACTGGCTCTATAATGATAAATATGAAATCTGCATGAATTAAAATGTCATACTTAAACGTATCTTATGACCAGGCAACGTCGGACAGCCTTCTAGTATGTTCTAATTGCTGCATTACTTACCCATTAAGAGGTAAGGGTTAGAATCATTGTCTCCATATTCTGTTCTCAATTCATAATCATCAATATCCACTTCCTAAAAAAGAAAACAAAGCATTTTAGCATCTCATTATAATGGAGATGCAGTGTCTGATGACAGAAACAATTATGGGCAATCATGCAGTATAGTTAACAACAGAGAAATAAATAAAACACAAAACATGCAACAAATAGCTTTTACCAAACGCAATAAAATTTTATTTTCCATGAACAGGCAGAGAAATGTCTAATAACACTGTGTAGCAATTTCAGGTTCCTATGTCTAATAGCACTGTGTAACAATTTCAGGTTCCTATGTTTAATAGCACTGTGTAACAATTTCAGGTTCCTATGTCTAATAACACTGTTCAACAAATTTCAGGTTCCTATGTTTAATAACACTGTGTAACAAATTTCATGTTCTTATGTCTAATAACATTGTGCAACAATTTCATGTTCCTATGTCTAATAACACTGTGTAACAAATTTCATGTTCCTATGTCTAATAACATTGTGCAACAATTTCATGTTCCTATGTCTAATAACACTGTGTAACAAATTTCATGTTCCTATGTCTAATAACATTGTGCAACAATTTCATGTTCCTATGTCTAATAACACTGTGTAACAAATTTCATGTTCCTATGTCTAATAACATTGTGCAACAATTTCATGTTCCTATGTCTAATAACACTGTGTAACAAATTTCATGTTCTTATATCTAATAACATTATGCAACAATTTCATGTTCCTATGTCTAATAACACTGTGTAACAAATTTCATGTTCTTATATCTAATAACATTGTGCAACAATTTCATGTTCCTATGTCTAATAAAACTGTTTAACAAATTTCAAGCTAAAAAAACACACACACATGCCACATAAGACCTGTTTCGGTATAAGAAAAGTATTCTGATACTAAATTTTTATTTCTCAAGATTAGGCAGTGTTTTTATGCTACCGTGAAATATATGGGGTAGGTTTCTAACAGTATTTTGTATAATTTGTTATTTTTAAGTTATTATCAAAACTTTAAATATTTAGGTGTCAGTTTCACGGCCATTTTTCTTGTTTGCACATATCGCTTGACACTATATGTTTTTCAAACCGATTGAACGTTTTTAAAGTGAGTACAAACACTAAAAACATTTTCAGATATGTACTAGAGTAACATCTTGCCTTTGCTAACAGTTATTTATTATTTGAAATAGTTATATTTCGACAATTAATCCCTATTTTAATCACATAAAGATTGTCTATAGTTTTACTCCGAGAATTAAATCATATTTTAATCACGTAAATTCATTCAAGTTGAGGGCGGACAACATCGAAATTATGCTCATATTTTTTCACGGCAAAGAAATGTTATCTTATTCTCAAAGTAGTGAAAACAAAAGAAAAAAAGAAGGGTCGGATTCAGAATTCTTCTTAACAATCAGCGTTCTATTTCTTCTCCCTTGCTGCCATCGTTGTAGTTCTCTTTTTGTCTTCTTTGCAACTGATGGCAACCTCACGTGCACAAGATAAAAATGTCACTACCCCTGAACAAATAAAAAGAACACCTTTTTATATTGCTGCCTCGAACCACAACAGCACCTAAATTTGCATCCGTCTTCTTATTTTTCGTATCAGACGGGTTTCGGGTTCAAATTGCAAGCGCTTCTCTACAGAGGACACATACCAACCATTGGCGCTTATTGCTGTGGTTCTCCACGCCGTTATTACAATATTTGAATTTTTTACCACTTTTTCATACCTCTGTGGATTGTAAAACAAACTCTAAATTTTATTTGTTTATCTTTCAGAAAATCTTTTGTAGCATCTGAAAGCAAACTTGATTGGTTGGTTGGTTGTTTTTGTTTTACGGCATATCAACCCTTTTTCAGGTTATTTAATGCCGAATCCAGTAATTTTGAAGAACAATTTTTTAATAGAGTATATTTGTTTTTTAAGTCGGTTTCTATTTAACCCATAGTTGGGACCCTAACAGGTACTACCACTCCGGGTCAGAGAGGACCTGAGAGCAATGGCAATTAAAGGGTGGCTTCGCACTCCCCAAAGCC
The DNA here is from genome assembly GCF_053919585.1 of Euprymna scolopes. Taxonomy (NCBI): domain Eukaryota; kingdom Metazoa; phylum Mollusca; class Cephalopoda; order Sepiida; family Sepiolidae; genus Euprymna; species Euprymna scolopes. The sequence goes on from NC_136507.1 coordinate 80,837,437, forward strand.
AGCAAGTTGGGCCTCATCATCGGATATAGTTTAAGGTTATATCCAGGACCGAAAGCAAACTTGAAGAAGTATGGCATCAATATATACCCATGGGAAACTTAGGCGAAAGACTGGTAGACCTGGAGGCAAACCATCGCCCAAGGCACAACTTTTAATAAAAGAGTTGACAGAATCCATTGATGAGGTGTGTAGATACATACTAAAGAAATAAAAATCTACAGACATCTGTAACCTTCAAGGAGAAGAGAAAGAGGAGGAGGAAGAGAGAACACCACCCTCGAGCCAACTTCCCAAATGGAACTGCCTGCACTGTAAAAGACAGTTCAAGGCTAGATTCGAGCTTGTCAGACACGTCCGCACACAATAAAATCCAGAACAAGACCACCACCTTCGAGGGTTCACCAAGAGGGAGATGTGCTTATCAAATAGATTGTAGAATATTAATCTGGAGGCAGACCAAAGGCACAGCCACTTTGAGGAGAAGAGAAAGAGAAGGAGGGAGAGAGAAGAACGCCGTCAAGCCAACCCTCCAAATGGAAATTAAACTACCTACCCCACACTGTGAAAGGAAGTTCAAGGCCAGGATCGGCTTTGTCAGCCACCTCTGAACACACCTAACCCAAAACCAAGAACATGACTACTATCCTCACTGATGAAGAGTCGCCAAGAGAGAAATTTGCTTATAAAATGGCTTGTCTCAGTTAACCTAACCAACCACTCCTAAAAGTGAACACAAACATTTTTTTATTTTTTTATTTTTTCATTCAATTTTACCCAAAAAAAGGCGCAGTGCCACCTTGAAGTACCGGGGACATAAGTTGCAGGGGTATTATGAAGGGAGATGAGTAGCAAGATGTCTGTTCACATTACACTTGAACTTCTGCATGTCAGTACAGTTGGGAAAGCAGAATCCCGGAAGCAAGTTCCAAAGTTTAGCAATTCTGGGGGAAAAAAAAACTCTTGGAGTAGAAGACCTTCTTACAGCTAGGGATCTCTACTGTGAAGGGGTGGGATTTAGCTGCTTACTACTGTTTATACATATAACTATCCTGGAATGTATTTGACTCATATGGGTAGAGGATAGCGTCGAGCGTGAGATACTTTCTGGAGGGATAGAATGATCCAACTATTTTTGCAGTGATTCTTGCAAAGGATCTGATAGATATTTAAAAGCCGATGTGCAAACAGTTTGTTTAGCATAAAATGTTGCATTACACTGCCAGCCTTAAAAATTGGAACCCATCATTAAATAGTTTGACTTTCATTAACGTCGCTTATTTAACTTTTAATAAAGAAACTGACAAGACCCCTTGGTGAGGTGTGCAAATACGGAAAGAAATGAAAAACTTACAGACATCTGTAATTGAACCAGACATTTTTTCACAACTTCTTTAACCGGCATTGCATTTTGAACAAGCATCCTTATTGGCTGAAAGAAAGAAGATATTTTTAATATGAGCCAACTGTAAATTGTTTTTTGTTTTTTGTTTTTTTTACTTGGGAGTCATAACTTATCAAGGTCCAAAGGCTACTCAAGGATACGGGTTAATAAATGTAAGGTGGTAGTTTAGTAATCATTAATGGTGTAAATTGGGTAGAATTTGATTATTTATGCGGACGGTTCAACAAGAATTTGTTTACATTGGATTTGAAGGCTACTATGTTGTATTCGACCGGGAAGCAGGCCAGCGGAACAGTGTTCCACAGACGGGCAGTTCTAGGAAAGAAGCTTTGTTCATGGTTTCTTTTTTTGATAAATTATCATCATATTTTAATCAATAAACTGTGATCCATTCATACACATCTACTATCAAACCATGTATGAAGTACTGCTGTCATATTTGCACTGGTGAATCTCAGTCCCATTTGAGGGTTCTTCATAAATTGCTGAAACGTAATTCTATTGACTCCCCCCCCACACCTTTTCTTCTTCTCTGCAACCTCTTTCTCAAAGATGTGATGTTGCTAGTCTCAGTCTTTTTTCTATCAATATTATTATGACATATGCTCTTCAAAATTCTCTACTCCCTGCTTCTTTTGTTCAAGCCCGTTTCGCTCATTGATCTAGTCGTTTTCAACAATCCACTGTTTTAGAACTGTATTATATTGAGCAGAGTTACTTCCCTTAATTATAGCCCTTTACAACCAGAGGGCGTAGCCGGTTTTTTCCGGTGTTTTATTATTGTAAATAAACGGGCTGGGCGCGGCCATTTTGGAGGTGACCTTAATGCTCTATGATATAACCAGAAGAATTTGGCTTAATGTGTTTTATTCATGCTGTGTGTTCTTGAAAGAACACATTAAGAACGTCATTGTAATATAGCTTCCTATTCCAATAGCTTTTTTCCACATCGTCATGTTCCTACATGTTTTTCAGACGTGTGGGGATAACAAAACCTGATTATCCCTCTTTCCTCGGTGGTGTTGAATTTCTGATATTTTTTATTAAATATAAACTAAAAATAAAAATATATCTATAAATAAATGATAATAAACTTTAAAGAATAAAATAAAAAATAATAATAATTAACTTTTTTTTCTGATTGGCCTAAAACTTTTGGTTATTTGAAGCCGCCATAAAAAAGGAAATAAAAGAACTACCATCTGTTAGCATAGCTAGAAAGCAATCGTTCGTTTTGGAAATTAGAAGAGCATCGCCCCCCCCTCCCACACCGGGCAGCTATACTCTGGTAAGTTGGCCCGTTATATCCTACATATCTTTTTGGGTTTAATTTTTCAAGTTGGATCCAATTTTTGCAGTGCGTTAGTTTATTAACGATGAAGATGCAGAACAGTAAAGAATGGATTTCTACACAACACCGTTGTTCCAGCGCGGTTCGTGTTCTGCATAAGTGCCGAAGCGTGTTATGGTCCTTTCCTGATCCTCGTGAACTTGAAGAAAGAATCTGATCAACTTTAATCATCCTTCTAGTATAAGGGAGTACCTGAACAGATAAAAACCAAGTGCATTAAGTTTTGTAGGCCTATCTAATCCCTTGAAAGTATTCACAAAACCTACACCTCCATACCTCACACAGCACTTTTAGTCCCATTTCGTTTTAGATGCACCTCATATAATAAGGGCACGGAATAATTTGAAATCTTTTTTCTTTTTTTTTTTTTTTTTCTAAAAAAACGCAAGCAGGAAACGATTCTCCACAAACCTGTTTTTGGTCTGGACTTTGGATGATTATCGGAATTTCTTTTGGTTCTTCGCACTTTTTCTTTTCATCAATCAATCTAAAAATGGCAAAAAGACAAAAAGAAATAGTTTTAATTGAACACAAGAATTTGTATTATTTGAACTAGCAGGGAGGGGGCGCCCGGCTTTGCCGAGGCGTAAAGTATGCTTAAAGATGATATTTTAATTTGTGCAGATTACGTGAATTATACTAAATTATATATATATCAGATAAATTATAGAGTCGTGATTTCAAAAGTTAAAAAAAAGTCTTCAGATGCCATCAGCTAGAATCGAAACCAAGACTGTAGCATTCAAAGCTGGTGATGTTACCACTGTACCAACATGACGTACAGGGAAACTGATTAAAAATTTAAAAAAATGAATTAAGATGAATATACAAAATGTTTAACGATTTTTTTTTTTCAATTTTGATCCAATTTTTGACTCCTTAAAACCAATTTTAACCAACTAAAGACCCATAAAAAATGGTCCATAAAAAATCCGATCATTTGAGGCCCTAGCACCGCTCTGCGACTTTTAGTTTAGGAGGAGATAGAGTTTGAAAATATGGAGACAGGCAGATGGGCTGACAGACAGACAGACAGACATATAGCTGTTTATATATTAGATTATTCTCATCTTAAATGTTATTCTCACAACGTTTCAGCCGATGTAACATCCAAACTTCCATTCTATTCAATATTAAAAACTGATTACTTTAAAAATATCATAAAGATTTCTGAGTTTAACAAGACGCACCAAAAAAGGCTCGAGGTTACACCAGCCGCAACAGTGAGAACAACGTTCAAGATGCAAATAATTAATTTGAATTGTTTGAGAGAGTATTTTTCTTAATGTAATTTAATCCCTAAGCTAAGGTATCTTTAGTATATATTTTTTGTTATCAAAGACAGTGGTCTGTGTGTATGTGTGCTTGTATGTCCAGGTAAAAGTTAAAAACTACAAAAAAAATACCCACAAAGTGTTTGTATATTCCTGTTCAGCGTTGCCCAGGGTAAGTAATATCTAAAATTTAGTAAAATGTATTCATTTTCTGGGGGTTAATTGGGCCACGTTTCGATAGAGAGGGTCAGTTTTTCAGTATTATTGTGTACTAAGTTAGAAAGAAAATGTTGACTCATTCCGCAGGTTCATACCTGCGGAATGAGCCAACATTCCACAGAAAAGGGCTGGGCAGAGAGAAAAGAGGGTATTAGAGAGATGGAAGGGTATAATGGGGGGGGGAGAAAAACGAGAGTAAAATAGAGACGGATAGAGAGAAGTAGAGAAATGTTTTAATAGAAATATTAGATGTATTACTTCTGTCTGTGATAGTTGTAACACACTAAAGACCTTCAACTTGTAGTAGAATGGTGTCAAAAATGGATGGTCACATTCAATCCTGCCAAGACTAAGCTTGTTACGTTCAATGCTTAAACTTTCTCACCCACCAATAGCTATGACCAAAGATACATTACCTGAATATACTTCTTTCAAACTCCTCAGCTTCATGTTCACAGGGAACATGAGCTGAAACAGATACATTGATATCATTGCCAAGACCACTGCAAAGAAGGCGGACTCTCTCTACCGTGCTAGAAAGCCACTTACGTCTGAAAGTATCCTGTATCTCTACAAAGCCACCATTCGCCCAAGTATGGAGTATTGTAGTCACATTTGGGCTGGTGCATCTGCTACTAGTCTCTCGCTCCTGGACAGGGTTCAAAAGAGAGTCGCCAACCTGATAGGTCCTAAACTGCCATCAAAGCTTCAACCTCTGTCGCATTGATGAAATGTTGCATCCCTCTGTCTGTTCTACAAGTATTTTAATGGTGGATGCTCCGACAAGCTACAAGCCCTCGTACCCCTTCGACATAAATACCCCCGACAAACCTGAAAAGCAGCAAAATCCCACACCTACACAGTAGAGATCCCTAGATGTAAGAAAGCCTTGTACTCCAATAGTTTCTTCTCTAGAACTGCTAGACTTTGGAACTCCTGGGTTCCTGCTTCCCCAACTGTACTGACATGCAGAAGTTCAAGTGTAATGTAAACAGACATCTTGCTGCTCAACTCCCTACATAGTATCTCTGCAGATTATATCCCCGATAGTAGCCCCCTATATCAAAGTGGCACTGTGCTTTGTTTGGGGTGAAAATGGAAAAAAAAGAAACGACTAAGACTACTAGATGTAATTTGTATTATTCTGTGTGTTGCCTCTTTGGAAATAAAATGTTTATGTCAATCAACTGTAAGTATCCTTATTTCTTTGGCTACTTTCTGTCACACACATATTCGTCTTCAGACATAATCGTCAGCAAAACATTATTAGTTATGATATGTCAACAAAATATTATTAGTTATGATATGCCAACAAAACATTATTAGTTATGATATGTCAACAAAACATTATTAGTTATGATATGTCAACAAAACATTATTAGTTATGATATGTCAACAAAACATTATTAGTTATGATATGCCAACAAAACATTATTAGTTATGATATGCCAACAAAACATTATTAGTTATGATATGCCAACAAAACATTATTAGTTATGATATGTCAACAAAACATTATTAGTTATGATATGCCAACAAAACATTATTAGTTATGATATGTCAACAAAACATTATTAGTTATGATATGTCAACAAAATATCATTAGTTATGATATGCCAACAAAACATTATTAGTTATGATATGTCAACAAAATATTATTAGTTATGATATGTCAACAAAACATTATTAGTTATGATATGTCAACAAAACATTATTAGTTATGATATGCCAACAAAACATTATTAGTTATGATATGTCAACAAAACATTATTAGTTATGATATGTCAACAAAACATTATTAGTTATGATATGTCAACAAAACATTATTAGTTATGATATGTCAACAAAATATTATTAGTTATGATATGCCAACAAAACATTATTAGTTATGATATGTCAACAAAACATTATTAGTTATGATATGTCAACAAAACATTATTAGTTATGATATGTCAACAAAACATTATTAGTTATGATATGTCAACAAAATATTATTAGTTATGATATGCCAACAAAACATTATTAGTTATGATATGTCAACAAAACATTATTAGTTATGATATGTCAACAAAAGATTATTAGTTATGATATGCCAACAAAACATTATTAGTTATGATATGCCAACAAAACATTATTAGTTATGATATGTCAACAAAACATTATTAGTTATGATATGCCAACAAAACATTATTAGTTATGATATGCCAACAAAACATTATTAGTTATGATATGTCAACAAAACACTATTAGTTATGATATGTCAACAAAATATCATTAGTTATGATATGTCAACAAAACATTATTAGTTATGATATGCCAACAAAACATTATTAGTTATGATATGCCAACAAAACATTATTAGTTATGATATGCCAACAAAACATTATTAGTTATGATATGCCAACAAAATATTATTAGTTATGATATGTCAACAAAACATTTTTAGTTATGATATGTCAACAAAATTTTATTAGTTATGATATGTCAACAAAACATTATTATTTATGATATGCCAACAAAACATTATTAGTTATGATATGTCAACAAAACACTATTAGTTATGATATGCCAACAAAACATTATTAGTTATGATATGTCAACAAAATATTATTAGTTATGATATGCCAACAAAATATTATTAGTTATGATATGTCAACAAAATATTATTAGTTATGATATGCCAACAAAACATTATTAGTTATGATATGTCAACAAAACATTATTAGTTATGATATGCCAACAAAATATTATTAGTTATGATATGTCAACAAAATATTATTAGTTATGATATGCCAACAAAACATTATTAGTTATGATATGTCAACAAAACATTATTAGTTATGATATGTCAACAAAACACTATTAGTTATGATATGCCAACAAAACATTAGTAGTTATGATATGTCAACAAAATATTATTAGTTATGATATGCCAACAAAACAAAAAACTGAAATTTTGTTTAATAAACTTACTCTTTTAATTTTATCTTCCATTTCTCTTTCAGATCTTCTGATGCGAATGTCACAATATTGCTAAGGACGGGCCAACCAATAATAAAGGACCGGGCTTCATCGACCCAACTGGACAGCCACATCTCACAGAGGTGGACATAGTGTTTCAGCTTGAATTGATTATGTGATCTACAAAACAATAAAAAAGAATATATATATATATATATATATATATATATATATATATATATATATATATATATATATATATATTGTGTCTGGTGCCTGCTGATTAAACCACCTTCCCTCTTTCTTTATTGAATCCAATTACGTTGTAAAAAATTATAATTAAAAAATTTTTTTTTTTTTAAAAGCCTTCCAAATTTTTTTATTTTCATTAAAAGACTGGCCTTGGGGAAGAATGGGGCTTTTGCCTCAGGATGAAATCCTTTTAGATTGAAATAATAAATTTATTGTAGCAACTAATGGTTATTTTTTTTTTACCTAAATTGAATTCAATTCAATTGAATTCAATTAAATTGAAGTTTTATATTTAAATTTCAATCAGAAAAAAAAAATATATATATAGGAAAGCATCGCTGGTAAAGAAATATATGAAAGTTTATAAAGGCCGAGAGCAATATATATATATATATATATATATATATATATATATATATATATATATATATATATATATTAATGTGAGGCTTAAAAGAAATTATCTTCTTATGTTAGTGTAGTACTAACAGCCTTATAACTTTATGTACATGAAGACTGAAGGATCGGTCGAAAATTATGTACTTATAAAAAAAGTTTTTTAATTTTTTTTCATAATATTATTATTTTGTACTCCTGCACGTCACCAATTAAAAACGAATAAAGAAAAGTTATAAGCTTTTATACTTTTCGCATTCTTTTTTATTCATATATATATATATATATATATATATATATATATATATATATATATATATTAAAAAGTTTGACTCATGTCCAAGTAACCTACATCTAAAATTTCAAGTGTTTAGACCCAAAGTTGGCGGAGGAATTTGGTAGAGTCTGCAAATTTCAACTCTTTTAACTTTGACCTCTTGGCAGCCAAATTTTCGCCCAAAAACTAATTAAAAAAACTTGCTGTATGTCTGAATACCCTTTCTATAAAATTTCAAATGTTCAGACCTAAAATTGGCTGAATAGTTTGCTAGAGACCGCAAAGGTCAAATCTTTTGAACTTTAATCCCTTGGCAGCCAAATTTTCAGCCAAAAACCAATTAAAAGGCATGCTCTATGTTTGAATACACTTTATGTAAAATTTCAAATGTTTAGACCAAAAATTGGCTGAGTAATTTGGTGGAGATCGCAGAGGTCAATTTTTTAAAAAACTTGGACGCCAATTTTGACCTCTTAACATTAATTGTTTTGGCCTTAAATCAAGTTAGACTCAAAATTGGCGGAGGAGTTTTGTAGAGTTTTAAAAGATCAAATCGTTGAACTTTGACCCCTTGACAGCCAAATTTCTGGCCAAAACCCGATTAAAAAGATTTTCCCAAATCTCAATATCCCTTATGTCAAATCTCGGGTCTGTAGACTGAAAATTGACAGAGTAGTTTGGTAGGGAAATGTACACACACACACAGACAATTTCACTTTTATAGATATACTAGCAGGGGTGCCCGGCGTTGCTCGGGTGTTTGGAGGTGTATGCTGTGCAAAAAAAGCAAAAAAACAAAAAAAATGCTTAATTTTTTAAAACTTTGACCCCTATTATGACCCCTTAAAATTTATAGTTTCGGGCTCAAATCACTTTATTAAGTTAGATCCAGGTTCAAGGAACCTATATCTAAAATTTCAAGTGTCTAGACCCAAAATTGTCGGAGGAGTTTGGTAGAGTTCTTAAAGGTCAAATCGTTGAAATTTTACCCCTTAACAGCCAAATTTCTGCTGACACCCGTTACATCGATTTTCCCAAATCTCAGTACCCGGTATTTCAAATTTCGAGTCCATAGACTAAACATTGACAGAGTTATTGCGTAGGGAAATGTACACAGACAGACAGACACACAGACAGACAGACAAACAGACAGACAGACACGTTCACTTTTATAGATATATAGATAGATAGATAGTACGCTTTCTTACAAATTCTGCATTCAGTTTCAAATAATGAACAGTGAACACCAAAACGTCATACTAGAAAGCTCAGCCCTAACCCTAACCCTAACCCTAATCTTTTTGCTGCCACATAGTTAGTAACAACTTGAAACACAAAATAACAACCACACCATTGTAAATGTACTCCTTCCTCAAACACCCAGCCTTAGCTAAACCGTCCTCTTTTCAAAGGAAACAACAACAACAGCCAAGAGGAGATCACTCCAGACAGACTTTCTTTTATTTATAGACAAGGGAAGATAACGCAACAGTCTTAACTCGGATTAACATTTCTGGTATCTTCTTGTGAGAACTAGAGTTTCTAAAAAGACCAAAAAAACAAAACAAAAATAAACAAATAAAAGCAAAACAAATTTTCACGTCTTCCTTATAAATAAATTTGCCAGCTCACTAATGCTTCACAAACTTAATTGAAGCATTAATTCAAAATAATAAGCATTTCATGCATAACTTTGTTGTAAACAAGGTCTAAAATTTTTCTCATGAACTCTAATTTTAGATATAACTAGCGGGGGGGGGGGGCGCTCGGCTCGCCCACCTCGCCCAGCTCGCCCGGCTTTGCTCGGGAATAAAATACGCTTAAATATGATATTTTAATTTGTCCAGATTTCATATATAATATTATTAAAGAGTCGTGATTTCAAAAGTGAAAAAAAAAAAAAAAAGTATTTAGGTGCCATCAGCTAGAATCGAAACCAAAACTGTAGCATTCAAAGCTGTTGACGTTACCACTGTACCAATGTGACACGGTTATTAACTGATTAAAAATTAAAAATAAACTAAGATGAACGTACAAACTGCTTAACGATTTTTTCAATTTTGACCCGTTTTTGACCCCTTAAAAACAATTTTAACCAGCTACAAACGTATGAAAGAACGGTCGGTAAAAAAATCCAATCATTTGTCAGGGGAGATAAAGTTTGAAACTATTGAGACAGACAGACAGACCCACGGACAGACAGACATATAGCCGTTTATATATTAGATGTGGGTATGCCACAGGGGTCAACCCTTGGACCTTTATTATTCCTGATATTGATAAATGACCTCCCTGATAAAATTGTCTCTGAGATGGGTATATTTTCTGATGACATTATCTTCTACAACAGACACAAAGGGAAAACGAATCCCTAGATGATAGAAAAGCCTTCCACTCAAATAGCTTCTTCCTTCGAACTACTGGACTTTAGAATTCCTTCCCGGGTCTCAGCTTCCCTGACTGTACTGACACGCAGAAGTTCAAGTCTAATACGAACAATCATCTCGCTGTTCAACTCCCTACATAGTTTCCCTGCAAATCTAGTCCTAAATAGTGGCTCTATACGACTTAGTGGCACGGTGCCTTGTTTGCGATGTTTAAGCATCATTGAGTCTGATCAGTACAAAATGGGTGACAATCTGGAAATACCAGACACTGTATATTGGAGGAAGTTGTCACCTTCCTACAAAATAAGCAAAAACATAATGTCGTCATCTCCCTTAATCAGGAAATAAATGTGACTGCAGACTGTTTGCGAATTTGATATTCCTTAAACACTTCCTCCTTCAGAGGCAACCTGTCCAACTCGCCTTGGGCGAATATCGCTGGATACATATAAAAAATACAAAAAAAAAAAAAAGGCTTCCTTAAGTCTTGACAGACTATGGATACCTACTGTAAGGGTGTGTGCACGTGAAATTTTTGTGGCAAGAGTTGCCAACCACACCACTCCTGAGTCGACATTGTTGAATACCAATGGCAAGTGGAGGTTTAGGACGACTCGGAACAAATGCACATAAGCAGAAAGCACATACAGCGCCTAGATTTCCCAAATGGTCACCCATCTGGTACTAGCCAGGATCAACATTGCTTAACTTCGATGATCTTACGAGAACCGGTGTGTCAACATGATTATGCCCAACATGCATGCTGGATATATATATATATATATATATATATGTATATATTTTATATATATATTTTATATATATATATATATTATATATATATATATTTTATATATATATATATTATATATATATATATTTTATATATATATATTTTATATATATATATATATTTTATATATATATATATATATTTTATATATATATATATATATATATTTTATATATATATATATTATATATATATTATATATTATATATATATTATATATATATATATATTATATATATATATTATATATTTATATATATATACATATACATTTTATTTATATATATATATGTATGTATATATATCTATATATGTATATATATATATATATACATACATATATACATATATATATGTATAACTACTTCATTTATTCACATAAATTTAATATACGAAAGTATAGATTTATGCGTAAACTTTAAGTATTTACTTCAAAAGTGCTCAATACGTAGGTAGAGCTAGTTAGTAATTTATAAAATATATATGGCGATTAAGCTACACTGAATATTCTGCATTTCATCCAACTATAGGATTCGTCAGGCTTATGCGCATAAGCCTGACGAATCCTATAGTTGGATGAAACGCAGAATATTCAGTGTAGCTTAATCGCCATATATATTTTATAAATTACTATATATGTATATATATATATATATATATATATATATATATATATATATATGCACTTTAACAAACAATCATAACCTAGCAATAAAAGTAAAAATTTCTCAATTTTATGCGAGTCAATTTCTGAATTGATGATGTTTGCCTCAGATTCTCAGAGACCAGTGGAGCGATAAGCCCAGCCATGCAGAACTTCCTCAACAGCTTTGGCCTATTAATAACGTCTTACACCCAGAGCCATCGTGAATTAATTGGCTTTATGAGCACTTCTCCGTCGTCACTATTCATGAAAATGCCTTGAGCCTGCTTTCGGCCTGTGAAGTCATAAAAACATACAACGAAACTTCCTGATATTTGCATATTGGTTTTAGAAAAGGATATTTCATTAATCAATTACTAGCGGGACCTGTGGAAATTCCACAGCGGCATCTTTCATATGTAGTATATTGCTGCTGGGCATTCTGTGGGCGTTCAGCATGAATGAAGACACCATCATATAATTCTAGCCCTTTTTTTAAAACTGTAAAAAATATTTATCTAAGCAAGTCTATATATTATACAGTAGCGTGTAGAACAATAAAAACAAAAGTAAGTTATTTATTTTTCCATATTTAATAATGTAAGCATGAGCGTTAAAAAAAACAATGGCTATGTTCTTGTCTACTTTTTACCTTCATTTGGTTTATGAATAGTAGATCATATTCCCCTTTTCTCTTTTTCGTATCCTTTCTATTCCTCGGCATAATCATATTGACACGGCATCATATACAGCATAATCATATCGACACACAGATTCTCATCAGATCACCAAAGTTGAGCAACATTGAGCCTGGCTAGTACCAGATGGGTGACCATTTGGGAATTCTATGTGCTGTATGTGCTCTCTGCTTATCTCTGCATTATTTTCAGTCATCCTGAACAGTTGGTATCCATAGTATGTCAAGATTGAAGGAAGCTGCCATGTATATATATTGGAACCCTATGCCAGTAAGTAAGATTAAGTTAACTAGTACGAATTTTGGCGAGGGTTATATAAGTTCATGTCAGGATAACCTGGCAGCAAATGTGTTGGATAATCCAGAATCCCCAGCGAGTGATGTCAAAAAAAAGTCGGTAACAAGTCTGGATGCAATGCTCAGGAAATGACGTCAAAGGGAGGTCAAATTCTAGGATTTAAAATTCCTGGTCAGTGAATAACCACATTTTTTAAACAATATAGGTTGGAGTGTTGACGTCATCTGGGCCAATAAAAAGAGATAGAGAGAGAGAGAGAGACGGAGAGAAATCGAGAGAGACACATGGGGGGAGTATGCTAAGCAAAATATTCTTCTCTGCATACTAACAACCCCGTCATGCACTCCATTGGGTTTGTCAAACTGTCATTTGAAAACAGAAAAATTATATTTACAAATAAATGGAATATTTTTATAACCAGCTGTGTGTGTTTTTATTATCGCCAATGAGTGTATAAATCAAGAAATAACAAAGATTGATTTCTTATGAATTAAATAGACTTAAAAACACATTTGAAGACCAGCCACCAACAAAATATAACAAAAGGAAACAGACCCAGCTCCAGCTAGTGTGATCGAAATAAAGAGTTTAGGCTTAATTCCCAAGACATAACTCGCTAAGAATACAGGTGTTGAATGATATTAAATACAGATTACATACAGATTACAGGGTAAAGAACAAAGTTTCTAAACAGTTGAACTCGAGAAGCGAGGGTGGCGACATGTTTTTGGAAAATGTAAAGAAAATCTAAGTAGATATTGCCTGAAGACTCTGCTTCTGTATCGACCATTATAAGAGTAGCAAGAAAATTAAGTAAGAAATAATTTATGTAGTTTCTTCCACCAAGGAGAAAATTTCCAAATAAAACTTTTGAAAACCCATTAAGTCTCCATGCATGAGTAGATTCGTTTTGAGTTAAACAGAAGTTCAACAATCACAAGAGGACTGCAGCCCACACATGGAAACGCAACGATAAAAAATATGAAGTCTAGCAACCGTGCATGTATGTAAAAAAGACAACTGTTTGTTTTTTTTGATCGCTCACACAAATGCACAACTATGTGTTTGCTCAGTTAATGTTTAATGTTTGATGATGAAAATGTTTTGCTATGGGAAGCCAACAAATAAAAAAAATTCTCGACTGAGTTGTAACTTTAACCAAAAAAAATTTTAATGATTTTTTTTTTTTTGTAATATTAAATTATTTTTTTGCAATACTAAATATTACAAAATAAAAAAGAATAATATTTTTTTAATTAATGTTATAAACTTTGTTAAATTTAAAAAATTAAAAAAAAAATATTAATGATATTTTTTTTTGTAATAATAAATTATTATTTTGCAATACTAAATATTACGAAATAAAAAAGAATAATATTTTTTTAATTAATGTTATAAACTTTGTTAAATTTAAAAAATAAAAATAAAAATTATTAATTATATTTTTTTTGTAATAATAAATTATTTTTTTGCAATACTAAATATTACGAAATAAAAAAGAATAATATTTTTTTAATTAATGTTATAAACTTTGTTAAATTTAAAAAATAAAAATAAAAATTATTAATTATATTTTTTCTAAATTATTTTTTTGCAATACTAAATATTGCAAAATAAAAAAGAATAATATTTTTTAATTAATGTTATAAACTTCGTTAAATTTAAAAAATTAAAAAAAATATTAATGATATTTATTTTGTAATATTAAATTATTTTTTTGCAATACTAAATATTACGAAATAAAAAAGAATAATATTTTTTTTAATTAATGTTATAAACTTTGTTAAATTTAAAAAATTAAAAAAAAAATATTAATGATATTTTTTTTTGTAATAATAAATTATTTTTTTGCAATACTAAATATTACGAAATAAAAAAGAATAATATTTTTTTTAATTAATGTTATAAACTTCGTTAAATTTAAAAAATAAAAATAAAAAATATTAATTATATTTTTTCTAAATCATTTTTTTGCAATACTAAATATTACAAAATAAAAAAGAATAATATTTTTTTAATTAATGTTATAAACTTCGTTAAATTTAAAAAATTACAAAAAAAAATATTAATGATATTTTTTTTTGTAATATTAAATTATTTTTTTGCAATACTAAATATTACAAAATAAAAAAGAATAATATTTTTTTAATTAATGTTATAAACTTCGTTAAATTTAAAAAATTACAAAAAAAATATTAATGATATTTTTTTTGTAATAATAAATTATTTTTTTGCAATACTAAATATTACGAAAAAAAAAAGAATAATATTTTTTAAATTAATGTTATAAACTTTGTTAAATTTAAAAAATAAAAATAAAAAATATTAATTATATTTTTTCTAAATTATTTTTTTGCAATACTAAATATTACGAAATAAAAAAGAATAATATTTTTTTAATTAATGTTATAAACTTTGTTAAATTTAAAAAATAAAAATAAAAAATATTAATTATATTTTTTCTAAATTATTTTTTTTGCAATACTAAATATTACGAAATAAAAAAGAATAATATTTTTTTTAATTAATGTTATAAACTTTGTTAAATTTAAAAAATAAAAATAAGAAATATTAATTATATTTTTTCTAAATTATTTTTTTGCAATACTAAATATTACGAAATAAAAAAGAATGATACTTTTTTAAAATTAATGTTATAAACTTTGTTAAATTTAAAAAATTAAAAAAAAAATCCTCTGCAACTATTGCCGCATTTTCAACATAAAAAAAAGTACGATTCCTCTAAGTTTTGTTGGTTTTAGCATCCAAATTTTCTTCCGAAAAAAAAATTAAAAAATGAAATTATAAATCGTTTAGTCAACGAGAGTTATTTCCCTTGCATTAGTGAGCGCCAGAAAACTAAGAGTCCATGTACCTTATCACTGCTGATTTACTGGGATAGTTGCCAGAAGAGTCATAGAAATGTAGGCGCTTCTATATTATACAAACGAAAAAAATATTGAATTTCAAGTGAAACAAATGGTACCTACGTAATTGTGAGGTCTCAAATAGCAGCATATTCGAAAATTACGAAAAACGTTGAGGTAGAAAAATAATTATTAATGGAAAAAGAAATTTGTGTAAGGAAGCAGAATCATTATATTACGTTTACTAAAAAAAAGACATTAGTGGATAGGGGAGTTAATTAAGTTCTGTTGTGTACGTCACGTGATGAACGTAATTCAAAATGTCGGACAAAATTTATTCCCCACATAAACTTTATCGAAAACAGGTTTTCATTAATAATTATTTTTCTACATGATCGTTTTCCGTAATGTTTGGATATGTTACTATTTGGGACATCACAATTACTTAGATCCCATTTGTTTTACTTGAAATTCAATATTTTTTTCGTCATTATAATACAGAAGCACTGAAATGTATACGTTTGTTGACAGTTGAAGCTTTCCATGAATAGAGGAACCTGATGAATAAATTCTTGTAAAGTTTATTTTCTTTTCATTTTTATATTTTGCTCTTTTTATTAACAAACATTTAAAAAAAAAAATTATTTAAGAAAAAAAAGGGTCAAAGTTTGACTTACTTTTGCTTAGCAACTAAGAGGACATCGTCAAATAAAAAAAGGTAACGTTCATGCGTTTGCTCACACTGAAAAACAAATAAAAGAAAGAATTTATGGAATTTTTCTGGAAAATGATGTTGTGCATGATAGAACACCTTATGAAAAATAGATAGTTGATCGGTGAGTCTAACCACTAGGGCTATGACAACAGAATATTCTTTTCATTGTTTTGATTCTCGAGTACATTATCCGACAGAGTTAGACACAGTGATTCAATCGAGAACCACATCACTCTATATAAAAGCATATAAGATATCAACGGATACACACTCGTCAAAACAAGGAAAAAAATATGCTGTTGTCATAGCCTTACTAATCACGTAAAGTAAAATTTGAACATTCTAATAAACAAACCACCAGTCTTTCCCTCTTGAACGTGGTACAAAAACGAGTCTGTAACCTAATAGGTTACGCACTGCCTGTCAAGCTCCAGGCCCTGTCCCATCACTGCAATGTTGCGTCCATGCGCTTGTTTTAGTATTTCTATAGAATAAATTACTCCACCTGTACTCCTTCAACATAAATACTTCCAACAAACTTAACTAGCAGGAAAATCCCAAACCTTCATTGCAGAGATTTCCAGATGCTGGAGAGCTTTCTACTTTAATAGCTTCTTTCCTTGGACGATTTGCCTTTGGAATTCCCTCCTTACTGCCTGTTTATCTGACTGCACCAACACGCAGAAATTTAAATGTAATGTGAACAAGTATTTTGCTGCACAATTCCCCACTTAGGATGCCCCTATGAATATGACCCTTAATTCACAGTAATCCTTATGTTGCAATGGCACTGTGCCTTGTTTGGATTGAAATATAATAATATTTATTTTTTTTTTAAATAGAGTATCTGTATCATTGTTAAAGATTCAACTAACGGTAGGTAACTCTCATTTAAGCATGAAACTCTCTCCTAATATGCAAAAACATTATTTTGGGACAAAATTTGTTCCAATTAGCGTCAATGAATTTCAATATTAATAATTTAATAAATTAAATAATCATTCAAGGTCTCTAAAAGAATAGAATCTGAAGAAATTTTTTAAAATAATAATATTCGGTCAAGGTAGATAACTCTGGTTCAAGAGAAGTAACTTCACTTGCACAAAAAAAAAGCCTAAAAATCTCACTTGACATTATGTCTAACTTCTAACTTCCTGCAGTGAATTAAATGACTCATAATTATATAGATTCTAAAAAACAAAATGAGAAAATGTAGATCATTTGAAGCTCCTCAATTGGGAGGAGCTTAACTGCACAAAATCAAAACTATTCTAAATCCATATCTTCAGGCCTGTAATCTCTATTTTCACAAATTTTTAGTTTTGTTTACAAGGATTCTAGGATTTAATCTCTTAAAAATTCCAAGTCTGCCTAATTATAAAAAATTAGAAAGTGGACCATGGGTTCATTTTCAACAACTTTGTAACTTTCACTTCCCTTATTTTAAATTTTAGTCCTCGAATTCTATGAGTGATGTTTCTGACAAAAGGGGAAGAATTGCTGTTTTCCTTGTCAAAATTTAGCCATCTAACACTTATCGCTGGCAAAGTTTTAACTTTAATATTGTTTATTTATTTATTTTTATTTTTTAGCTTGTAACAGTCGAAATCGGCAACTCTTACTCTCTTTCTCCCTGGTTTTCGCTGGCAGCAGACCTGGCATGGGGCCTTTGCCCCCAGACGAATGTGAGTACAACAAGCTAACATGGCTGTCTTTAAACACCCACTTATTTCCACGTGAACTTTCTTCATTATGCTGCAGAAGTGGTCTTGTTGATACACCAACACATGCTTCTAGTACTCACTACAACATGTAAACTCACTGAATACCTTTTCCTTTCTTTCTCCTTTAACCGTCCTTCTTTGTCCCGACAATTACTGGCTACAACACGTGTATAAAGAACTATTCTCTCCTTCAACAAGCTGGCATAACATTAAATCTATCTTTACACACAAGAACACTTCCAGCTACTAACTCCGTTTCCCTCTTGTATGTTGCTACTAACGAAGATGACAAATAAAGTTGCTTTTGAATATAGAATGAAACTCCATTTCGTTGTCTGTTATTCCATAAGCTCCTTACATAAAATGGCTTCATGCTTTGTCTGGAACAATTTCAATAAAAAAAAACTTTTTTAAATAGAAATTATTACATAGATTCGAGTTAAGAAAATATGTGTAAATATACAAACTTACGTTGGTCAGCTGAACCGCAGTTTCCATAATATAAAGACGTTTAATATTACTCTGATAGCGAGCAAAGTTGGTGACATCGTGCTCCAAACCTTTGTCACCTGACATCCTGAAAAAAAAAAAAAAATGTAAGTCGACAATCTTTTGACTGGGAATAAAGTGTAACATCTGTTCTGATATTATACTTGCTAATTTAACCAGAAGGATCCTATTGTTTGTTCTTTTTTTACATGCTGATGAAGCACAAGTTGTCAAAAGTATAATTGGTAAATTGTTATATACTTATATGCCAACACTAGGGGTTAATGGAATTGTGTGTTGGGTGTTTCCAATAAAAGGCAAATATTTTAACGTGGTATCTTTAAGGAATATATACATATATATATATTTTAGAAATTATATATATATATATATATATATATATGTGTGTGTATATAGTAAGTAAGTTATACAATATATATGGCGATTAAGTAAGTTATACAATATATATGGCGATTAAGCTACACAGAATATTCCGCATTTCATCCATGCTAGGATTCCTCAGGCTAGCGTGGATGAAACATGGAATATTCTATATAGCTTAATCGCCATATATATTTTACTAGCGGGGGTACCCGGCGTTGCCCGAGTGTTTGTTTCCGGGACGGGGGGGGGGGAGTTTTAAAAAATGTTATGGTAGGTAAGTAGGAAGGATCAAACCCGGAGTCATGAGTAAAAGTAGGAAAATAAAGTGTGAAAAAAAAACAAAAAAAAAAAAATCTGCAACGTTAACAGTTCGGCCACCAAGAAAAGTCCATTCCAGCTGTTTAGGAAAAAAAAACAAAAAAAAAACGACTACGGTAGGTCGGCGCGAACGTGAAAATATAACGTGAATTGTCCAGCACGCTAACCACTACGCCACAGAGCACTGCAGCTTAGTTTAGTGATTTTAAATAACTTCACATGAAAGAACTACAAAGCCAAACCGGTGTTCTCTTCTCAACTGTTCCTTGTGAACGATCCCCAAACGGTGTTAAGTGGTGGCAGGGGGAGGAGGAATTTATTAGAGAGAAAATATTTTACCACTTCCATTGATCTTAACCGATTTTGGCCGTGACTTCTCAGCAGAAAAAGTATAGAAATCTAAGATTATCGAGGAATTTGAGAAATAATAAGCCTATAACACACCTCAGATATTGTTCTGCCGTTTGTGCATATTATATTTGCATGAAATATCTTGATTTTTCATCCTATTAGTGTCAAAATCCGACGGGAAAAAATGAGTTCATTTTATTTATATAGAGAAGAGAAGATAGAGAAGAAGAGATAACTTATAACCTAACTCTACCCACATATTGAGCACCGTTAAAGTAAATACTTAAAGTTTACACATAGATTTATACTTTTGTATATTAATTTATGTGATTAAATGAAGTAGTTATATATATATATATATATATATATATATATATATATATATATACTTTAAAAATTATATATATATATATATATATATATATATATATATATATATATATATATATATATATATATATATATTTAAAAAAACTTTGGAAGGATGAGATGCAGGTAAAATATTTTCCCATGTTTTTTCCACATTAGGAAAATGGACTCAATTCTGTTCATTGTTAAAGTGTTTTTTATGCTATACGTCTGACGAAATGCTGTTCTTGTGAAAATTTTCAAACGACATAATGTATAAATTTGTCTGAATAGTCTTGAAACAATTGTAACTAACGATGAAATACACTATTTGTTGCTATCATTCTATTACTTGATGTCTTGATTTTGTTAAAACAATATATATATATATATATATTTATATATATATATATATATATATATATATATATATGTATATATATATATATAGAACAATCTTATTATTGAAAATTAATTCAAATTTAAAAAAAAAAAACCCATTAAGAACCTACAAGAAAGGTATACAAATTTTTTATTATCTGACAAAAACAAAAACATTAAGAACCTGCAAGAAAGGTATACAAAATTTTTATTATCTGACAAGGAATACAAATAAAATTGAAAGACCTTATGCCGCAGAGTTTCACAAAATGCAATTTTTCTCACCAGAGGAAAGAGGTTTGCAAAATATACAATAAATTTTGCAGGTTAATGCACTGAAAGAAACTGCAAACAAAGTTATATATGTCCAGGGTAAATCAATGCTTCCAGAAAAAAACCCATCAGATCATAGTAAAATATTTATAATTCCAGGTTAATCTTTGTCAGAGATAAAACAACCAATGAAGCTTTAACGAATAAGTAGAGATCTCCTCAGGCGATATTGCTTATACAACAGTCTAGTCTATAATCTTTATGTTTATGAACTTTTAACTGGTTGACTGAAACATGCTCATGAATGTGTAGTGACATATTAATATTCATGTAAAACAAATAAAAAGTATATCTTGCCCTATTTCAGTATTGAACACTTTTGTTATAACCCCATTAAAACTTCATTGGTTGCTTTATATATATATATATATATATATATATATATATATATATATATATATATAATAATTTTTTTGTACAGCCATTTTGGTATCTGATTGATTCGTTCTTGCCATCCCTGGCTATAAATATAATCGTCCAAATCTATGTAAAAAATATTACAACAAACTTGTTTCTAGGAGTGGGGCGTTTTGCAATATGGAAAAAGTCCAGATTGTGCAATGAATAGTGTTTCCAAATAAATATGTGAACTTGAAATTTGAAGTCTTTAATGACTGCAAACACATCAGAAGAAATATTTGCTGTCCACATACAGTCTAAATGAAACATATCTAATTTTGTCCGCCTTGAATAAACCATATCAAGATATTAAAGATAATGAAATAAAACTGCACTTGATGATATGGTCATTTTGAGGTTATTAAGTGTGTATGCATGCATGCATCAGATAGACATGATGTGCATACTCCCAAGTGAGAGGTGTATACATGAACATGTGTACAGGTATGCGTGTCTATGTATATGCATGCATATGTGTATGTGTTCAAGATATTAACATGTGATTTGCAGCTGAGTATATATATATATATATATATATATATATATATATATATATATATATTTAGTAAGATGATTGATAATTTATAATTGAAATTAAAAATCAAAAATTAAAAATCGGTTTCATAAGGAGGAACAAAACAAAACCAATAAATTGTACGATCGTTTCAGAAACGATGTTTTATTGATATATACACTAAGTCATTGACAATAATTTTAACATATAGTTTTTTTAAACAAAGTCTCCTCACCAGCAAAGATATTGGGTGTTTTTTTTAAAGACACCAAAAATAAACCTAGCATTTTTTAAGTAAGGCAGATGTATCCGGAAAATATTTAAATATGAAGGAAAATAGTTAGTTTTTTTTTTTTATCTTGATAAACAAAGTAAGATAAATTGAAAATAAAAATTAGAATAAAATCATAAAGTTAAATTGCGTTTAAATTTAAGGATAAAATAAGATGTTTTTAAGAAAATTTAACAAAGATATATATACCTTATAATGGTTCGCCTTTTAAAATTCGTAAGTATCATCGTCAAAACATTCATTTGGATGGTAAATGTAGCTTATGAATGCTTGAAAATGTTGAAATGTACAAACTTTCAAAGGGAACGCCAATGGAATATTCTTATCAGTTTGAATTCGTTAGTATATATACATTACAACGAGCACTGCTTTTCTTGTATTTTAATTGTGAATGCTCTGACGAACTGCAAACACTTGTACCTCCCCGACGTAACTACTCCCGACAAACCCGACAAGCTACTAAGTTTCATCCCTTTACAGTAGAGATCCCTAGGTGCAAGAAAGCCTTTTACTCCAATAGTTTCTTCCCCAGAACTGCGGGTCTTTGGAACTCCCTTCCGGGATTCTGCTTTCCCAACTGCAATGATATGCAGAAGTTCAAGTGTAATGTTAACAAACATCTTTCTACTCATCTCCCTTCATAATGACCCCGATAATTAAGTCCCTGATAGTAGCCCCCTGCTTCAAAGTGGCACTGTGCCTTGTTTGGGGTGAAAATTGAATTAAAAAAAAAAAAATTAAATTAGTGATTTTACTATTAAACGAAGAGAATGAGATTAATTCTTTAAGCGAAAACTTATCAGGATGATGTAAAGTTCAACAAATTGTTTTGGAGTTTATATTGACTAACAGGCAAGCAAATTTGCTTTTTCAGTTGCTGTACAAACAATCTCAAATCAAATCTGGAATTGTCGCTTGTTCATTATTTACTACACTGTTATAAATATTGCAGAAATCACGAGTTCGTAATTTCTGTGACTTAATGTATTTTCTGATGACTTTGGAATGTCTCTCTTGACTGTGGCTATTCCTCTCTTACAATTAAGATTTTGCCTATTTGTATTAGACTTATGTCGGATAAGTCCGCAGAATGCATACTGCCTTTGAGCGATAGAAGTTGCACAATCATAGGTGAACAATGTGGTCGGATAAACTACTTCCATGTGGGGACGTGTGCTTCAATTGCTGCTTTGAACCATTTAGTAGTCTCATTTGCACACTGTTCGGCAGAAAGAGAAAAGATACTATACCATGGAGTGTTTCTGATGGCCTCCCAATCAGTCTTCTTATTTAGATCAAGAGTTTAGAGTGATGTCTACAATTCAAGATCAAAGTGTAGATGCTGCAAGCAAAGACCAGCAAAGACCATATATGGGGGTAACCCCACATATCTGACCTTGTTCAATGTAGGGATCACCCTACAGACCAACAGTTACTATCCAGCTCCCATTTCCCACCTCTCGGGAGCTGGTCCCCCCTTTCCCTCCCCCTTCCTCTCTCTCCACATTAAAAAACGGCCTTGTGCCTAATTTGCTCAGTGGGGAAGCAAATAAATACAATCTGTTCCGGCAGATACTGCAAGCAAAGACCATATGTGGGGGTAACTCGACATATCAGACCCTGGTCAATGTAGGGGCAACCCTTCATACCAATTGTCACTATCCAGCTCCCATTTCCCACCCATTGGGAGCTGGTCCCCTTTTCTCTCCCCCCTCCCTCTCTCTCCGCATTAAAAAACGGCCTTGTGCCTAATTTGCTCAGTGGGGAAGCAAATAAATACAAACTGCAAGCAAAGACCATATGTGGGGGAAACCCCACATGCAAGACCTTGGTCAATGTAGGGGCAACCCTTCATACCAATTGCCACTATCCAGCTCCCCTACTCCCCGGGGAGTTGGTCCCCATTTCCCCTTCACTCCTCACTTTAAAAATCGGCCTTGTGCCTAATTTGCTCGGTGGGGGAGACAATAAATCCAAAAAATCAAAGTGTAGTATCTGTTCTTCAGATGCTGCACTTCCATTTCTTGTTCTCTTTCGGTAGAGGAACAGTCCTTCACGACTGAGACAATTTTTTATTTTTGTACCTTTTCTCCACGTTAAAAAACGACCCTGGTGTCTAACTCTGTCCCGTGGGGAGGCATAGTAAATAGGTACAATTATCACAAGTGATAATCACGTGTGGGCTATGGACATTTGTTACACAATCATTGAGAACTGTGATCAGAAATAAATCTGGAAGTCTTTTGTCCTGTTGAGACTCATCGGAAATGTAACTGTCTGTGATAGGGAATGAGATATAAAGAAGCTATGTGTTATGCTACCAGCTGGGTCTGTATAAGTAGAGAAACCAAGTCAATTACTATGGTGGACATTAAAATCATCAAATACATGTACTCGCATGTTAGTATCTAGGGAGAGTGCTGTATCTATGCTGTCAGAGATTTGGTGGATTAAAGTACTGCCCTGGGTCGAGGGAGAGCGGTAGAGAAAATATAAGTAGCTAAGGTTACGTTGCAGTTTAGTTTTATGTTAAAGCTTGAAAACAAACTGAAGAAACAAGGGAGATAACTCTAAATTGAGATTTTAGAAAGCCATTCTTAACAAGGGGGAGGAAACTCAAATTTGCTTAAAAATGATTTTCTTTATAAAAAAAAACCCTCATATTTAAAAAAAAATTTATTTATTTATTTTTTTTTTTTGAAATCCTTTGAAATCGGTTTAGTACAACTATATACAGGAAACCGATATTTACAGGCCTGTATATAAGTTTGGGATTCTTTTGCCAAAACTGGTGGGAACCAAGCCGCTGATCAGCTACCTTGGATTTAACAGACTGAGCATATAGCTCTCTTGCATTTTTTATTACTCTTTTACAGTGGTTGCTGGCGTTTCTGAAAGCATCTATTACATTCGTAGTTATGGAAAAAGTGATTTCTGTGCGCGATAGCAGCAGCACATTCTGGGGAGAACCATGGCTGGCTGTTAGGTTTTTGTTGGAATTTTTTAGATGGTATGAATTAGTCTATGCCTATAATTAACCATTCGGTCAGATCTGATACTATAGAGGACACATCCTTTTTAAACATGGAATGCAGAGGTAAATCAGATATGAATGTATGGAAGCTATCCCAGTCAGCCATAGAGTAATCGGTATACAGTACGGTGGAGGGGTACGTGTCCAGTTTATTTGAAACTCCCTTATATTGGTACTATCAGTAAAGGGTTTGTCGATAAAATTATTTCGGTTGTATCTCACTGTTTCTATGCGGTGCAGCCTCGCGTGGTGTTCGGCACTAAAACTGCCTTCCCAGCTTTTAAGAAAGATGCACTTCCTACACTACAAAAAAGTTTAGTTGTATATCAATTTAAATGTCAATGTGATGCTGACTATGTGGGTCGTACGTTTCAACGGCTGGGGGTCAGATTGGCACAGCATGTCCCTGCGTGTTTTCGAAAGTCCAGGGAGTCTAGAATAAACACATTGTTGAACAAATCCGGGCGTTCACAGAACACAGCCGGGCATTTACAGAGCACATCAGGGCACTCACCTATTCATGAGTCATCAATTGGTGCATACTTGTATGACAATAAAGCATGTGGTGAAGCGTATGCGGATGCCTGTTTTCACATTGTACACAAGGCTCGTCCCAAACAGCATCTCAATATTTTGGAGGCCGTAACTGTACTAATGTGCAGACCATCGGTCTGTTAGCAAAAGGAGCTGTCACATAAATTAGACCTGTTTAAAGAGCTCTAATTAACCACAAAAAATATGCCTACATTGCATCATTATTTCTTGTTTCTGCACTAATTTGCAGGTAAATTAGATTTTTTTTTTATTGCATCCTAGGTTCTGAAATATGGACGATATATCACGGGTTATTCATTCATTTAATTCACCCCGTGTAGTTTTATAATTTTTTTTTTTATTTCACCCCTCCCTTTGCTCCATTTTCAATTATGTATGAATTGCTTTATTTTAATCGCCACTGACGTAATCTCTTGAAAAGTGTCGGACGAAAGGTACTTCTAGGTCCTTTTTTTTTTTTTTAGTCGAATAGTCGTTTGACTATTTTTTTCGTGTCTAGTTCCCACCCCCCATTGATCTTCCTCATAATTCCAATAACGACTCCGCTTATCCTTTTAAAACTTTAATATAAAATTGTACCACTAAAAACCTTTATATATATATATATATATATATATATATATATATATATATATATATATATATATATAGAGAGAGAGAGAGAGAGAGAGAGAGAGAGAGAAAGAATAAAAAGGAACAAATCGAGTTATGTGTTCATCAAAGTTTCGTCTTTGTCTCGAAATAAAGAAACGTTGATGAAGACACACACGCACATATAAATATTAGTAAGGAGATCCGACGTTGCTCGGGGAATTTTTGCTCCCCTTGTATGACGTCATATATCCATATGACGTCAGCTTCTATGACGTCATATATATATATATATATATATATATATATATATATATATATATATAAATATATATATATATATGACGCCATTTATGACGTTATTGTGTACAAACAAACAAACAGACTAGAATATGAATTAAGAAAGAGAGAGAGAGAAAGAGAGAGAGAGAGAGAGAGAGAGAGAAAGGAAGAAAAAAAGGAAGAGAAAGAGAAAGAGAAAGAGAAAGAGAGAGATTCGATACTTAATAAAGATAAAATTACAAACCATGAGAATCTCGTTTTTGCTGATCCCAAATTTTTAAATAAAACTGCCCCAGGTGTGGACTTTCGTCGTTTCTGAACATGTTCTGCAATCTGAAATTATAATCATTGGTCTAGTTATTCTTTGGTTACGAGTATATATATATATATATATATATATATATATATATATATATATATATATATATATATATATATGCATACATATATTTATGTGTGTAAGTATATATATATATATATATATATATATATATATATATATATATATATATATATACACACACAGAGGCGGCAAAAAGAAAGTTCGCACTTATAATTTTTTTCAAAACCTGAAAATTTAAGCTAAATTTAATGCAACTGTTTAATCAAACTATACCTCATTTAATTGGCCTTTTATTCTTCTACAATTTTATCTGTTCATATTTGACTTTTAATTGAAATATTCTAGTGTTCATATCAATCTAAAAAAAAATGACTTCAAATTCAGGAGGAAAAAAGAAAGTCATCACAATGGAAAATTGTTATTTAAATGTAACTTTAGGACATTAATGCAACACAAATACAACAGGAACACAATGAACCAATTAATATTTAGTAGGATAGTCCTTATGCAATTTGACAGCCTGCAATCTTTTGGGAATTCCTTGAATTAGACTGCAGCAATACTCCGGGGAAAGGGCATCAAACTTTTCTTTAATTTTTGTCCAAAGTTCTTTCAAATTTTGAATTTTATTATTGCGTAGCTGTTGCTTGATGTAATGCCATACGTTTTCGATAGGATTAAGGTCTGAGATTGTGCAGGCCAATCCAAACACGGAATACCACGCTCTTCCAGGAACCTCTTGACATTGCCAACTGTGTGAATGGGAGCATTATCCTGCAGGAAGATGGGATTATCATCCAAATTCCGACCAAAGTAGGGTAGAAAATGCTCAGTCAACATATTAATGTACTTAGTTGAATTAATTCGACCTTGCAAGTGAACTATAGGCTCTTGACCATTGGTACTTATAATGCCCAACACCAAAATTGACCCTCCACCACATTGCAGCATTGAAACTGAGATCAATTTAAGTCATCATGCGCTGATCTATGCTTAAACATCTATCTTCCATGGAATGGTTTTTACCCCCACTCTTCAACACAAGACTCATCTACAAGAATATTTCATTTTTTTGTATTTTTCCTTGAATATTTTTAAAGAACACCTGTTTTCATCTCTTGTTGGATCTACCCAATACGAACCTCACATTCTCACTGGATTTCTGCAACACTAATTATTGGACATTGCTGAGTATTTTTTTTTTCCTATAAACTTTTACTTTCCTTTAAAAACTTTTCAAAAATTGTGCTAACAAGCAAAATTAATTTTTTATCTATATATTCCTTTTGCTAATGCTTTTTCCTTTGAGGAGAAGAGCCTATCTTTGAAATTCCATGGAATAAGGAATTTTTCTCAACTTTTTCTCTTATTCCTTGTTTTGAATAAAATATTGTGTATGGCCACAGGGGAGACAATCAAGCAATTAGGCCCCATTTCTTAGTGTTTTGTCCGGATGAAATGAAACTTTGGTCATAACTAGTTTATTATATTCAAAACATCACATTAAAACACTAGGGTCTTTGGCCTTTTTTTCTCCGTTGACTGTAAAATGCTCAGAAAAACAATTGAATGTCCTCTGTTATTTTGGGTCACCCTGTATATATATATATATATATATATATATATATATATATATATATATATATATATATATATAGTAAGTTAATAAAAATAGGAAAATAAGAAAAATAAGGAAATAGATATATGCAATTAAGCTACACAGAATATTCTGCATTTCATTCTCATGAGAATTCGTCAGGCTTATAGGTTTTAGTCGCCCCTCCATCAAGGCCAGACTTGCTGCTATGGTTTTAAATGATCTGAAATACCAGCCAGGGGAGACGTGATTCAAAATATTTCACATATGTTATACCTCCCCTCTTTGGTTTTCATAGATAACATGAATTTCACAGTGTATAAGGATTATTTGATATTGGAGGTATTCATAATCGTACCCTATTTCTAAAAGAGGGGAGATATGACATATGAGAAATATTTGGAATCAAGTCTCCCATTGCTGTCATTTCAGATCATTTGTATGAATAGCAGCAAGTTTTGTTTCTCCCCTTCATCAAGGCCAGAGGTTTTGGGGAAATATATATATATATATATATATATATATATATATATATATATATTTTTTTTTTTTACACAGTGATCACCACTTATCAAGGCCCGGAAGCCACTCAGGGATAAGGGTTATTGCAAGTACATTACGTTAGTGTGGAGATTTGATGAAGTGGTTACTTAAGGGGGCGGTTCATTAGGAATTTGTTAACATTGGACTTGAAGACATCCAAGTTGTAGTCAGGTGGGAAGCAGGCAGACGGAACAGAGTTTCACAGGCGTGCAGTTCTAAGAAAGAAGCTTTGTTCATGGAATCCACGTTTTGATTTAGGCACAGATAAAGAGTGGGGGAAATTTTTCACAGTGGATTCGGCTAGACGGGTGTTTTTCATGAAAGATTGGCGAGGGGGGACCAGAGATTGGAGTTCAGACGAGCACCTGCCATGGAAATAACGATAAAACAAGGATAGGCTTGCAACGTCTCTTCTGTGGGAGAGAGGTTGCAGGGTAGAGAAAAGGGCATCCCCCACTAAGCCACGAAGTCTATTTTGTACTCTGTCAAGGCAGGATAGGCTGTTTTTAGCAGCTCCTGCCCAGATATGGCAACAGTATTCCATCCTTGGACGTACTTGGCTTTTATATAGATAGAGAATTGCATCAGTAGTGAGATATCTTCTGGAGTGGTAGAAGGATCCCACTATCTTTCCAGCGACCTTGGCAACAAACTTGATGTACGTGTTCCATTTCAGATCAGGAGTAAAGGTCAAACCCAGAATCTTGTCAAAACACAGGGCCTCACCCAGACGAGAGCCATCCATCACAATTGATGCCAGATGGGGATCAGAGCGTTGATGATGTAAGGATAGGTGATTGGTTTTGGATGTATTAAAGGTAACCAGCCACATTTTCCCCCACTGAACCACGCGCTCGAGATCAGAGGAGAGAGAATCAGAAAGAACTTTGTAATTTACAGCCTTTGATGTGTTGCCGTAGATGGTCGTGTCATCAGCATAGATGTCAACGAATGATTTAAGTATGTGTTTAGGGAGGTCATTGATGTAGATCAGGAAGAGAGTTGAGCCTATGATTGACCCCTGAGGGACTCCAGCATTTATATTGCAGGCCTCCGATTTTTGTCCATCTACCACTACTCTTATGAGCCTATCGGAGAGAAATGATTTAATGGTTGAGAAAACATTTCCAGTTGTACCGTAGCTGGAAATCTTGTGAAGTAGACTCTTATGCCATACCTTGTCGAAGGCCTTTGATATGTCAAGAACAATTGCCCTAGAAAGGAAGCCTTTGTCAAGAGATTCACTAATCCTGTGGCATATAACCGTCAGCACATCTGCAGTAGATCTTGCAGAGGGGAAACCATATTGTGTGTCACTAAGAAAGTTATTCCTGCTGGGGTGGTTGACTATTTCTCTATTTAATATGGATTCCAGCAACTTACTCATAACACACAGGAGACTTATTGGTCTGTACTGAGAGGGAGATGACTTATCACCTGAATTCTTAAATACAGGGCAAACTGATGAGGTCTTTCAGGGAGTTGGAAAGCACTTCTCCTTAAGGCAGCGCTTAAACAGTTTCGTAAGTATGGGAGCAAGTTCTGGTTGAAGCTTTTTTAACACTATAATTGGGATGCCATCAGGGCCAGTTGCTTTACTGGAATCTAGGTTCTTGATTAGCTTAGCGACCTCATGCACGGATATTTGTATGTTACCTAGCTTGTTCTGTGTTATAGGAGGAAATATGGGGAGTTGATGGCCTTCGTCGCATAGGGTAGAATTAGCTGCAAAGTTCTTTGCAAATAGTTTGGCCTTGTCTGACGCTGACGAGATGACCTCTGGTCCATTGATAATGGTTGGGATAGAACGCACACTTCTGTTCAGGATCATATTAGTTATTTGCCAAAACTGGTGGGAAGCAAGCCGCTGATCAGCTACCTTGGATTTAACAGACTGGGCATATAGCTCTCTTGCATTTTTTATTACTCTTTTACAGTGGTTGCTGGCAGTCCTGAAAGCAGCTTTAGTCTCAGTGCATCTATTACGTTGGTAGTTATGGAAAAAGTGATTTCTGTGTGCGATAGCAGCAGCACATTCTGGGGAGAACCATGGCTGGCTATTAGGTTTTTATTGGAATTTTTTAGATGGTATGAATTGGTCTATGCCTACAATTAACCATTCGGTCAGATCTGATACTATAGAGGACACTTCCTTTTTAAACATGGAGTGCAAAGGTAAATCAGATATGAATGTACGGAAGCTATCCCAGTCAGCCATAGAGTATCGGTATACAGTACGGTGGAGGGGTACGTCTGGGGGCTTCTTACATTTCGTTTTTATCTTAACTGATACGATGGACTGGTCGGAGGATCCTAGAGGAGAATGAACGGAACATGAACATAGCTCAGGGGAAGTTGAGAGAAAAAGGTCTAGGAGGCTTGCATATTGACCGGGTGTATCGGGCATACATATATATATATATATATATATTTTATATATATATATATATATATATATATATATATATATATATATATATATATATATATATACTAGCAAAAGTACCCATCGTTTACTGGGTTCAAAATCAACTCTGATTTATGAAAGTATGATAGGAAGGGTTGTAAATTTCGGTTGAATTTGGGGGTATCAAAACCAAAGCAAAATATGATGAAAGTAAAAATAAGATAGATAAACCCCATAATTTATTATACCATACCTGTTCACACTGAAACACTTATCACAATATTCTGTGGATCTATATTAAAAAACCTTGTTAAACTTTTTGACATATTTCCATTCTATGGAGGTCAGTGTGAACGAACACCCCATAATTTTATTATACCATATTTCTTCAAACTGAAACATAATTATCAAAGTATACTTACGTAGATAGATATGAAAAGTCTTTATTAAAGTTTGTGCCTATTTCCATTCTATGGAGGCCAGGTGCGAACGCAGACTCCACAATTTTATTATACCATCTCTATTTAAGTTAAAACATACTTATCAAAGTATTCTTATGTACATCTATATCAAAAACACTTGTAAACGTTTTTTTTTTTAATTTTAAAATTTTTTATTTCCATACTTTGTGGACAAGGTGCGAACGCAGATCCACAATTTTAATGAACCATCGTTCTGCCAGATCAAACATACCCATTCCTGTGTCTCGATACATCTTCTATCATTATATGTAATCAGTCAGTTTTTAAAATAGTCAACCATATAGGAGCCTATTCGTGACCACACACACACACACACACACACACACACACACACACACACACACACACACACACACACACACACACACACACATTTAGCTTTATATTATATATATATATGAAATTTCTGCTCTGTTTACCCATTGAGCACTCTTTGGTAGACACATGCTGTTTCATTGGATGTACTTCTAGGAAACTAAACTCTACTGGCTATATATATATATATATATATATATATATATATATATATATATATATATATATATATATATATATATATATATATATATATGTTTATGGTAAAAATATGCTTTCTCAATTATATTTCACCCTTTATTTATACTAATCCTTTTATTTATGAAGCTCAATGCATCTTGAATATAATTACAGAGCATATACAAATAGATGACAAAACAGCTATATTTCACATTCGAAGATTTAACCATTTATATCTTTCAACATGTCAAAACTTCCACTCTCATTATCTGTATTTGTTTCATAGCAAAGAATCAATCATATAATTATTATGTTAATTTTGAATTTTTTAAACATGAAATATACGAATATCCAAAATTAACGTAATCATTATATGATTGTTTCTGCTCTACGAAACAGATAGTCTCTAGAGTGGACGTTTTGACATGTTGAAAGACATAAATAGTAAGATGGATAATATCTTGGAATTTGGAAGATAGCTGTTTTGTTAACTGTTTATATATATATATATATATATATATATATATATATATATATATATATATATATATATATATATATATATATATATATATATAGTTATCCACATACAGTACTGTTTCGCTGTTTCACAGCTCACCAGTGCAGCTAGACAGGCAACTGCCTCAAGCCAGGATCGAAACCCAACCACCCAAATGACAGTCAAGGCTTCTCACCATTACGCTATACGCTGCTGCTGTGAGGGTAATGAATTAACGATGTTTTGACATCGTCCAAATGCATCTGCTCGATTTTTTTACACAAAGAAGCATTGCTTAATACGCTAATGGCAATTTGTATATCACTTCCCAATATGCTCAACCCAAGAGGGAGCATTATAGTCATCCACATACAGTACTGTTTCGAACTAGCCTATGCACAAAGACATTTATTCTTTAGACCACTTACAATCTCCAACAACATGCACTCGGATTATTATAAACATAAGTATTTTATTTTTACCACTTTCTTGGATTCACCGGATTTTGACTCAACAAGCATGGGAACCCACTCTCACGTGAAACTAATTTTTTCTTTTTTACTTCATTATTCTACATTTCACTTCCATGCTAGTATGATCCTTTTCATACTTAGTTTCTTATAATAATGGCAATAATATATATATATATATATATATATATATATATATATATATATAAAGGTGAAAATGTGTGTGTGTGTGTGTGTATGTGTGTGTGTGTGTGCGTGTGTGTGTGTGCATTTCCCTTCCAAATAAGTCTGTCAATTTTCAGTCTAGAGACTCGAGATTTGACATAAGGAGTATTGAATTTTGAGAAAATCTTTTTAATTGGTTTTCGGTCAGAAATTTGGCTGTCAAGGGGTCAAAGTTCAACGATTTGATCTTTGAAAGCTCTACCAAGCTCCTCCGCCAGTTTTGGGTCTAAACACTTGAAATTTTGAATGTAGGTTACTTGGACATGGATTAAACTTTATAATTTGATTTGAGCCCAAAACAATAAATGTTAAGGGGTTGAAATTGGGGTCAAAGCTTTAAAAACATTTGAAATTTTACATAAAGGGTATTCAGAGATAAAGCAAGCTTTTTAATCGGTTTGGGTCGAAAATTTGAGCTGCCAAAGGGTCAAAGTCCAAAAGATTTGAGCTTTGTGGTGTCTAGCAAACTACTCTGCCTATTTTGGGTCTAAACATTTCAAATTAATACATAACGGTTATTTAGACTTGCGGTAAGCATTTTAATCAGTTTTGGAGCAAAAATTTGGCTGCCAAAAGGTCAAAGTTGAAAGAGTTGATCTTTACAGGTTCTACTAAATTCCTCCACCGATTTATGGTCTAAAGACTTAAAATTTTAGATGTAGGTAACTTGGACATGTGTAAACTTTGTGTTTTGATTTGAAACCAAAATAATAAATGTTAAGGGGATCATAATTGGGGTCAAAGGTTAAAAAATTGACCTCTGCAGACTACGAAATTATTCAGACAAATTTTGGTCTAAACATTTGAAATCTTACATAAAGTGTATTCAAACCTAGGGCAAGTTATGAACAGTACATAGGGTTCAAGCAAAGCCGAGCTGATCTGCTAGTATATATATAAAATAACGAAATAAAAAAGATGCAGTGTTTACCTGATGTAAGCAATGATAAACTTCAATCGAATATAAATACCCGTATTTATATATACTTATATATATTTTTATTTATTTTTAAAACAGTAATCTACATAGATGCGTGTTTCGAGGTAACTACCTCTCATCATACCAGTATTTATATATATTTTTATTTATTTTTATTATTTTTAAAACAGTAATCTACATACATGCGTGTTTCGAGGTAACTACCTCTCATCAGCGTAGCTTGACTGCTTCTAGGAATCGAACTCCAGACCATGTTTACCAGAGTCCAGCGCGTTAACCGTTCTGCCAAGAACTCCTAGACGATTTTACTGTTTTATTTTCACCGCTTATAAATTTTAGAGTTGTTGTCATTGTTTTTTTTAAACGATAAATGCGGTTAAATAGTGGCCTCGCCTTAAAGCTCATTTTTATTTGGACGTATATAACATTTTTATTTATATTTATTATTTTTAAAACAGTAATCTATGTACACGCGTGTTTAAAGGTAAGTACCTCTCATCAGAGTAGTTTGACTGTGTCTAGAATCTAGTATTTATATATAGATATTTTAATCCGAAACAACAAAAAAAAAACTCAATACAAAATAGAGAGTAGAGCTTCTTATAAGAGAAAAAAAATTAAAACTGTAAGTTGAAATTTACAATCAAATTTATTGTTCGACTGAATACTCCAAAAAACAAAAAAAAACACGTAAGCTGCAATCTTATGCCGGTTTGTTTTTATTATTTTTTATATTTTTTACATTTTTTCACTTGTTGTTTTTAAACGATATGTACATCTTTGCAATTTTTGATTGTAATAAATTGCAGTTTCATTTAATACCATAACCAGCAAATTCTAGCATTGCTACAAATATAATTTGCTGATTTCTTTCTGTCCTCTGATGAGAAGAATAGCAAGAACAGCATTCTTTGAAACTCAGCGGAATAAGGACTTTGTAAATTGTTTTTGGAGTATTCAGTCGAACAATAAATTTGATTGTAAATTTCAACTTATAGTTTTAATTTTTTTCCTCTTATATATATATGTATATATATATATATATATATATATAGCTAGTAATTGTCTAGTCATTGACGGGATGAATTAATTTATTCTTACTTAGTGGTTGGTTAGATTATTTACTAGATATATAATTGGTTGGATATCTGATAAGTTGATTGTAATATGGGTTGGTGTTCTTGGATGCTTAAACGGATGGTTTGTAGATAGTTTATTATTTGGATGGATAGTTCGATGGATGGTAGGATATATGGTGTATTGATTAATTGAATTTTTAGTGGGTGTAGGTGGTTGTGGCTTATCAGTTATATGGTTTATAGAATAGATTTTTGAGTTTATTAGTTGAATTTCCTTCTTGATGGTGATAGTCGTTGTGGGTTTTTCAATTATATAGTTTGTAGAATAGATTTGTAGGTTGGTTAGTTGAATTTTTTGGTGGTGAGTATGGTGGGTTTGTCAGTTATATTGTTTGTAGAATAGATTTTTGAGTTGATTTGTTAAATGTTTTTTTTTTGGTGGTGGTGGTTGTGGTGGATTTGTCAGTTACAGAGTTCGTAGAATAGATTTTTGAGTTGATTTGTTAAACTTTTTTTGGTGGTGGTGGTTGTGGATTCGTCATATAGTTTGTAGAATAGATTTTGGAGTTGATTTGTTAAATGTTTTTTTTTGGTGGTGGTAGTTGTGGATTTGTCATATAGTTTGTAGAATAGATTTTGGAGTTAATTTGTTAAACTTTTTTTTGGTGGTGGTGGTTGTGGATTTGTCATATAGTTTGTAGAATAGATTTTTGAGTTAATTTGTTAAACTTTTTTTTGGTGGTGGTGGTTGTGGATTTGTCATATAGTTTGTAGAATAGATTTTGGAGTTGATTTGTTAAACTTTTTTTTGGTGGTGGTGGTTGTGGATTTGTCATATAGTTTGTAGAATAGATTTTGGAGTTGCTCTGTTAAACTTTTTTTTGGTGGTGGTTGTTGTGGATTTGTCATATAGTTTGTAGAATAGATTTTGGAGTTGATTTGTTAAACTTTTTTTGGTGGTGGTGGTTGTGGATTTGTCATATAGTTTGTAGAATAGATTTTTGAGTCGGTCGGTTTGATGGATAAAAAGAAGAAAGTATAGACACACTAACAATTTTCAACACATTTTTAATAAACTTACTTTTGTTTAATATTCTGAATTTTACAAAAAACTTTAATTCAACTATGAGTTAAATGTCTGCTGCACTTCTTTTCAAAGATATTAAAAAAATGAAATTTTAGTTCGAATAGAAAGAAAAGAATCCACAAAAACAAAAACTATTCATCTTACTTTATCCTTTTCTAATTGGATGTTCGAATAATCGTTGTTGTTTTCGGACTGTTCCTTGACATTTTGGTAAGATCCACACACAATCTAGAAATAGAAATACAGACATAGATTAATGCAATCGACTAATATTCATACCTGATAATTTGTTAAACCATTAAACCATCTTGAATAAAAAAAGTCCTTAGTAAGAAGATATTTTAACTAGATGTTATTCAAACAATATATATATATATATATATATATATATATATATATATATATATATATATAAAATGTTAAAAGTCCATGTATGCTTCTAGAGTAGTGATTTCAAGGTTATGGGGTTTTTTGAAGCATGAAAACGACGTTATTAAATACAAAAAAATATCATTTTCATGCTTCAAAAAACCCTCATAACCTTGAACTCACTATATATATATATATATATATATATATATATATATATATATATATATATATATATATATATATATATATATATATATATATATGTATATATATATATATAATTTTTCCCATATATATATATATATATATATATATATATATATGGGAAATATGTGTGTGTGTGTGTGTGTGTGTGTGTGTGTGTGTGTGTGTGTGTGTAGAATATAGATATAGATATACATGTATATGGGAAAAATTCTGACGATGGTGTAGGACGTCGAAATATTAATTTTAACAAATAAATCTTTGTTTATTTTACAAAATATTGCATTGCAATTCAGCTTATAAACATATTTTATTTTAAAACTTAAACAATGCTTATATCATGGCGAACACAATCTTAACTAATATATATATATATATATATATATATATATATATATATATATATATATATATATATGGGTGCGGGTGTGTGTATGTGCGTGTGTGTGTGTGTGTGTGTGTGTGTGTGTGTGTGTGTGTGTGTGTGTGTGTGTGTGTGTGTGTGTGTGCTCGTTTTCTAATTTTGATTACAGCATCTCGCCCTGATATCAGTCCTTACACAAATACTAGACATTTAAAATTGTCTGCACTGAGGTCTGATAGTTTAAATTCGTCGCAATTTTTTTTAACCACGACCGTATATGTTGCGGAATCATCTTTGTCGTTTTCTTTTTTCCTTTTTTTTATCAGATTCAAGCATTTCCGTCGTTTATGGAATAAAGAGACTTTCGAACTAAAATGTTCCACCGTATCGGCGAAAGATAGTGCTGACTGCTGAAGTTGTTCGCGACAAAATAAATGTCAAAATTATTGTGTTCAACAGTCTTTAATTTGCGCAATAGAAAACAAACAATGCTGACAATTTATGCTGAAGAAGTTATCGTATTCTCTGTGGTAAGCTGAAAATGACTTATATTCTTCTGGTGCAATCGCATTACATATTAAATATTGTGAAAATGCAGTATTCTTCTCAGTGGACGCATTATTTTTTATGACTTTCACAAGTAACTCCTCCATAGGTTGTTGATTTTCTTGTTGTGGGCTTGTAGTCGTTCGACTTTTTTCTTTGTACGCTCATATTGTTTTACCAATAGTTCTTGCAATTAAAGTTGTTTTTCATCCGAGTTTCTGGTGTCCGAATAATTGTTGTGCTCTTGCTGCTGCTGCTGCTGCTGCTGCTCTTGCGATTTCACATTTAGAAAAAAAAACAAAAAAAAAACATCATACTCGCATGTACATGCCTCAGTTTCTGTATGAATAAAAATATTATATTTATGCGCATTAACGACCGGGAAACGCCGGATGGCCTGTTAATGTGTCTATAAAATTGAGAATATGTGTATGTGAGGACACTTCTCAACCTATATATTCAACGAATATTTGATCTACAGACTTGAAATTTGGTATATAGGTTATTCAGACACGTGGGAAAAGTTTTAATCGGTTTTCACC
Source organism: Euprymna scolopes (assembly GCF_053919585.1). Lineage (NCBI taxonomy): Eukaryota > Metazoa > Mollusca > Cephalopoda > Sepiida > Sepiolidae > Euprymna > Euprymna scolopes. The sequence continues at coordinate 80,876,159 of NC_136507.1, forward strand.
CGGAAAAGGGGTGCTAAGGGGTAAAAATTGGTGCTTGGTTGTCATCGGATTTTTATCTGTTTCTCGCCAGTTTCACGACGGCGCATGCGCGGTCGTGAAATATGATAGCTTCCTTATGTTAAAAATAATTAGGTTTGAAAACACTTTTTAAAGATCGTGGCAAGCTGGTCTAATGATTAGAGTACTTGACTCACTGACTTAAGGTTTTAGCTTCGATCTCAGCTTGAATTTACTAACTAGAGACCTCATCAGGCAACAAACCTTATTTTGGAAAACGGAATTCTAAATTAAGAATTCCGTTTTCCAAAATAAGTGTTGTTGCCTGATGAGATCTCTAGTTAATAAATACTAGTAGACCGAAACATGCTCATGACTGTGTAGCAACAAACTACTGCTTATGTAAAGAAAAATGTAACCTGCTCTACTTCTGTATTGAGCACTCTTGTATGAACCTCGTTATATTTCACTGGTTACCCTACCTTTGGAAAATAGCAACCTCAAATTGTTTCATATATATATATATATATATATATATATATATATATATATATATATATATATATATATATATATATATATATATATATAAGCAAACAGTTAATAAAACATATTAAAAACACTTTGAAAAAGAGTTAAAAACATATTTAATCTGAAAAGGAAACACTAATTTTGCTAATTCCTACCCTCTGATGAGAAGGAAAGTATTTCTTCGAAACTCCGCGGATTAAGGACTATCCACTTATCAAGTGTTTCCTTTTCAGATTAAATATGTTTTTAACTCTTTTTCAAAGTGTTTTTAACATGTTTTATTAACTGTTTGCTCCTATTATAAGCTCTATCTCCTATTTGGTTTTATCGAGCTTTTACATCTGGCTGAGATTAATGTATAAATATTAATTCTTTAATATTCATAATATACTTTAGTTTTACCATCTTGGATCATCTTGGTAAATTTAATTGTAATTTTTATTTTATTATATATATATATATATATATATATATATATATATATATATATATATAATTATTTTTTTACTATAATAATTAAATACCTACAGACACTAGTGTTTCATCCTTTCGGGATTCTTCAGTGCAGGGTGTCACGATTACTACCAGTCGAACGATTCGAACCCCGCGACACGAGACATCTCTGGCTCGATTAGCGGAGGCCGTATCCATTTGGCTACCATTAACCGTGTGAAATAGCGTTGAATTTTAAACATTTTAATTTAAATGTTCATTACGTCAGACAGATAGTGATCAAATCGTTATACGATGATCTACGCATAAGAGCTAAATTGACCGACTTTTTAATTCAACTGAAAGTGCTCAACGATAAGAAACAGATTTCTTAAATATATATATATATATATTATATAATGCAATAGATCTGCTGGTATGCAAATCCAGTGATTATTGGTCTGACAAAATATTATGTGCTGTAATATTTTATAAAGACAATCCCAGCTAAATAAAAATTGCTCAATTTACCAGATAGAGCAAATAAATCATAATTTAATAATTTAAATTTTATGATGTGAAATGGTTAAATTTTATGATGTGAAATGGTTAAATTTTATTATATGCAAGAGAAAGAATACATTTCAATAAGTATATCTCCTTCACTTTTTCAATGTTTACCCATCTCCTCAGAGAAGAAAAATATTTGCAAATATTATAAATGGTTTATACCTAATTTGCTAAATGCAATAAACATAGAAAATCATAATTACAAGTTTTTAAAATTTTTAAATCATAGAGTAAGGGAAATTATATATTGGTTCAAAATGAAAGGATATTGAACTTCATGTCCAAATTGTATGGTAAATTCTGAAGTGATAGTCTTTGGTAACAGTGAGGTAAAGGGAGCAGGGATGGGTAAACATCGAAAACCTATAAGTTAAGGAGATATACTTATTGAAGTGTATTCTTTGTCTTGCATATAATAAAAATTTGACCATTTCACATCATAAAACTTTGACCATTTCACATCATAAAACTTAAATTACTCTCCATATATATATATATATATATATATATATATATATATATATATATATATATATATATATATATATATATATATATACGGGGTGGCCCATAAGTCACTTTACATTTTGAAAATTCAATAACTTTTTTTCTATTAATGTATTTTAATTTCTCTTTTCAGAATTATAAAATAGAGTCGTTGGAAATTTTTTGTATAGATAAGTTTATAACAGAACAACGAGTGAGGATAATTGGATTTCACTTTGAAAATGGACGGTCAATTGTTGCAATGCAACGATCTTATATGCGCCATTTCAATGTTCAATATCCTCTTAAAAGATATGCTATTGAATTTGTTCAACCCCAGTTAGTAAACATGCCAGGGTATTGATGGCAAACAAAATGGAGCAAGTGCATATACAGCTAGAGCAACAATGCAGTTGTTAACTGTAATGTTTCAGGATCGAAAAATCTCTTGAAATTTCGATTTTGAATGGCGTCCACGTGCATCTAATTTGACAGAACTAGACTTTTGGCTTTGAGGATATCTTAAAGACAAAGTGTATGCAAATAAGCCTCGAAGCATCCAAGAACTTAAGGCAAACATACGCAGGAAATTCTTTTCCTACAACTTAACCGATGTTAAGAACTGTGATAAAGAATAGCTTAGAAAGAGCTCGACTTTCCAAGGGCGAGAATGGAGGCTACTTAAGAGACATTCTCTTTCTTAATTCAATCAGAACAAATTTCCACACTATAAACTGTGTAATAAAAAAAGAATTAATTAAATACAGTCATTTAAAGAAAAGTTATTTGACTTTAAAACTGTAAAGTGACTTATGGGCCACCATATATATATATGTATATATATATATATATATATATATATATATATATATATATATATGAACAAATTATTAATAAAACATGTTAAAAGACATCTTGAAAAAGAGTTAAAAACATATTTAATTTAAAAAAAAATTTAGCACAAAGAATCTTAGCATCTAATAACAAAAAAATTAAATCAGCCCAAAAAATCCCTTTCCCAATCCAACCAAAAAGAAACTGCAACTGTATTAACAAACATCTTTGCCCACTCAATAATGATTGCATCCATAAAGATGTAATATATTCATGTACAATTACAGAGCTCCCACGCAATTCTCCCATAATAGATAATAACATTCTGCCACCAAATTATCCTTCCTCCGTCCCTCCCTCTGACATAATTATTAATCCAACAAACGAATCAACCAGCCCCTCTATTTTCAATCATACAACCAGCTATAATAATAATAATAATATTTTTCATAGCAGCCATCCTAACACTGATAACACTAATTATCCCCTCCAAACCAATCCTGCTACAATTACTGTCCTACCCTCTGTTCATCAAAATGAACAAAATTTAAATTCTCTTCCCAGTATAAATCAACAAATTAATATTAATTCTCGACCCCGAGCTATTAATAAAATATATACATATATAGGTGCTACTTCAACTTTAATAAAGAAAAGAATCTCAAACCACACTTCTTCTTTCAATAACCAAAATTCAAATAATAACCAAGGAACTTCTCTAACTACACTGGTTAAAAAGCTTAACTCTGCCAATACCCACTTTTCAATTAAATGGACCATCCTAAAAAAAGTTAAGTCTTACACTCCAGGGTCTAAGTCTTGTCACCTCTGTACATATGAAGCTATAACTATTATAACCTCCCCTCAAAGTAGTAATATAATAAACTCTAAAAACGAACTGATCTCCTATTGCAAACATATGTCCAAGTTTAAATATGGTAAATTTGAAATCACATAGCTATTAATTTAACCCTTCAAATATATATTTTTTTCCATAATTTTTTTTTTTTAATTTTTTTTTTATAATCTCACCTTCTAAGCTTTTTATATTTTTAATTTTATTTGTTTTTTTTTTTATTTCTATGGCCGGTTTTCCATCTGCTGTCTCCGTTTTATGGTATAAGTATACCTATTAATTAAATATATACATCAACCTACTCATTTTTATTCTATGTATTTGTTTACTTATATTTCACTATATGCATTTACATACACATTTATTTGCCTTATTCCGGAGTTTTTAGATACCGGCCTCTCCCTCCCCTTATTTTGTATGTAAGTATGTATGTTTTGTTCAACTTGTATATGTTTTTGGATATGTGTATATATTTATGCATGCGTGTGTGTTTGTATATATATGTATATATATGTGTGTGTGTTATTGTATATGTATACATATATGTATATATGTTTATATGCGTGTGTGTATGTATATACATGTATGTGTGCATTTGTGTGTCTGTATGTATATGTATGTGTATGTGTATATATATATATGTATGTGTGTGTATATATATAATTTTCTATTTTTATTTATATATTTTTTATTTATTTACTTTCATTTATATATATATATATATATATATATATATATATATATATATATATATATATATATATATATAACAGACGCCCCATTTCTTAAACTTGGCCATTTATTTGTTCTTCTGATCAGTTTTCTTAATTTAATTCTGGGACTTTCACGTGCATATCTAAGCTGACCTAATTATTAACGATAACTTTCTCGCTTTTTGTTTGGGTCAGTTTGACCTTGCTTTTCAAATTTAAACTTTTACCGCTTTTCGGTTTTTTTTTTGGGGTTTTTTAAACCTTAATTTTTTTTTATTCATCCAACCTTGACAGACATGTTTGAAATTTATCTCCAGTGCTTTTCTCTTAATGATTTGGAATTCATTCCATTTGCGCTTTTTTTCCAAGGAACTCTGCCTTTTGGATTATTTTGGACCATTTGGAATTTACCCATTGGATTGAAATTTTAAATTCGACCGTTTTGGATTTTACCATTTTTGGATTTTTACCCTTCACCGGACTATCCATTCATGTGAAATCTTTTTATCATTTTTCTTTTGCCTCCTGTTCCCCTTACCTCACCCGTTTTTTAACCAAGTAAGATCTGTGACTTACTTGTAGTTTCATTAAATACTTTTATATGCAAAATCTGATCCTGCATTTTGCTAATTCCTGCCCTCTGATGAGAAGGAGGGTATTTCTTCGAAACTCCGTGGATTAAGGACTATCCACTTATCTTGTGCTTCCTTTTTTAAAATTAAATATGTTTTTAACTCTTTTTCAATATATCTTTTAACATGTTTTATTAATCATTTGTTCATATTTATAAGCTCTATTTCCTTTTCGGTTTTATTGAGCTTTTAGATTTGGCTGAGTTTATTTTACTTGTAAACATTAACTCTTTAATATTTATAATATATTTTAAGTTTACCATTTTGATTACCTTGGTAAACTTATTGTAATTTTTATGTTTATTTTATATATATATATATATATATACATATATATATATATATATATATATATATATATATATATATATATATTTATATACAAAAATAATTATATCCCAAGTTTTTACATTTGCTGTATCAACCGTGTATGTGCATAAATAGTAATATTAATGAATAAATCTCATTTTTGCACAGGCGCTAACTAGACAAATAGAAACTATTATAAAAGTAAAAAAATCAAAACAAAGAAAAACCCCGTGGAATCAGGAAAACTGAACCTGTATAATTTAAGTTCTCCTCCCCCAAATATCGGCACCAACTGGCACCACACCAAATAATCGTTAAGGGTCAAGAAGGATGGAAAGACCGAGGAAAAAAAGCACTAACCAGACCTCTACTGGATGAGTGCAAAAAGGACTGGGACCTTGGAGAGGCTTATTGTCACCCAAATTCCAATGTTGGACTACTTCAATATGTCGAGGACATCACCAACATGACTCACCTACAACACCAAAACCAGCCTGATCGTCACTATCTGCCAAGTATTTGCTGAGCTCCCGTTGGCGCTTGTGGAAAACGCATGGTGGCAGTTCTGGAAGAGAAGCTTTGTTCATGGAAGGTGCATTTAGATTTTGGCACAGATAGAGAGTGGGGGAAATCGTATATAGTGGTTGTAGCTAGTCAAGTGTTTTTTGTGAAAGTTTGGCAAGAGGGAATCATAGATTGGATTTCAGTCGAGCACTTGCCATCTATACATGATATATCGTATGGGCCTCGTATTCTACATTGTTATTTATTTCTACACTTACATATTTATTTACAGCAATGCTTCAAGTAAACTACCTTTTTTATTTTATTTAAAATTACTTTAAATTAATTTAATCTGTTGTAAGCATTTGCTACAGAGTGCAGATATGTATATAGCAGCAGCGGCAGCACCACAGCAGCAGCCATATGCAAATGACCAAACCGGTTGCACGATGTGTCAACAAAGATAAAAAGGACATATGTGTTCAGAGAAGCAGGATTTGAGATGTGTTCGAGACACGAGAAAGACAGAAATAAATGTGTAACACATGTGGTCGACAAGCGACAGGAAAAGACGTGTCCTCAACATGGGCGGTCAAAGACAGAGTGCCCCATGTTCCACATGGAAGAGTCTTGTTAAGCACATTGGAGTATGAGAAGATTTGTGAACAAAGTGTTCTTCTAGAAGTATCTGTAAATAAATGCCTGTTGTTTCAATTGAAAAAAATGTGAGTTTGTTTCTTTACGACTGCCTGCATATGTATGGGTCCTGAGTGCTGACATTTAATGACTATGTTACATATTATCTGAATAAAATAATCCGTGTTCAGCCATAAATACATAACCAGATTATTGGTCCCCCGACAAAGAAGGGATTGGACCCAGTAATTCATTCACGTTCATCCGTTCATTTGTTTGCACTTTTCTCAATAACTACGCCTTGGATTTTTTGGAAATTTTCTATAAACATTTATCATGGAGAAAGTCAATTTTTGCCAGAACAGATTTTCTGGGATAACTCTGATTGCTCCCTTAGGTGCCATTTTAGGGGCAAAATTGACCCCCCACCTAAATCGTTCATCTGTTCATTTGTTCACACTTTTCTCAATAACCACGCCTGGGATTTTTTAAAAATTTACACAAACACTAGTCATGATAAAAGTAAATTTTTCCCTCATGGAGGGGGACCCCACATGCTCGGCTTGTTTTATGGCAAATCAAATTGGTTAAAATTTACTTTAAATGTAAAATTCTTTAACGCAAATAGATCACAAATCAGAAAGTAAAGCAAAATAAATTATTTCTGAGAAATTCCCTAATTGCATTTCCTTAAAAATAATTTATGGCTAATAGTGATGGTTGCCGATAAATTCATACTGTTGATGTCTTTATTTTTATAACCTATGCTAAGGAGTTCGGTAGAATACTACCTTTCTAGCTGGGATCACGACTCATTCTTTTAGTGTAAACTTTGTATTTTCCTATTGTCTAATAAAGATGTCTATTTTCTTATTCTTGTGTATATTCAATACTTCAGGAATATGGTACTACACTTATAGGAAATGACGTCAGTTGGAAAAATTACATGAAAATGATCGATGAAGACATTAAACAAACAAATTATATACACACCCATACATCTACTCAGCACTTGTATATATTACATGCATCCACACACCACACCACACACATACCATACCCACACATTACACCATATACATACCACATCCATACACCACACACATACCATATCCACGCACCACACCACACACACATACCACATTCACACATTACACCACACACATACCATACCCACACATTACACCATATACATACCACATCCACACACTTCACCACACACATACCACATCCTGACATCACACCACACACCTGCCCACTCTTGACAGACCACCTCTACATGCACACATATAACACAAAGCTACTATTACATTAGATATAATCCATTTTATGTACCATAACAAATGTGATAAATTCACTCTCATATGCATAAAAGTGAGAGTATTTTCTTATTTTACACTAGCATGGCTACCAGACAAAGCTCAGGAGATATGGCCAATAAAACTGAAGAGTTAAAAAAATCTTTATCATTATTCTCTTAAAATGTTTCTCTCTCTCTACCTTCTTTTATCCCATCTATCTATCACTCTCTATTCCCCTTTCATCTCCTCACTTCTCTCCTCCACCCTTCTGCTCCCATTCTCCGCCCCCCCTTTTCCCCTGCTCCACTCTATCCTTCATCCCCCTCCAGTCAAGAAGGATTTATCCTCCCTCGACCGAGTATGGAACACATACTATACTTTTTCTGAGTCTGAAAGCGAAGAAAGTATATTTAACTTTCGAATGTCAGATCGATGATTGACGGAAAAAAGAAAGTAATTGTAAATATTAAAACCCTAACCCTAACCCTAACCTTCCTAACTAATTTTTCATTTTTACTAAATAATATATCAGCTTTGTAGGTGTGCTTTGAGTAGTATGTGACTTTTAGCTTAATAAACACACACGCATATTTTATCTGCTAGAGGCTATTCTCAAGTGGTTTTGGTATCTCTGTAAAAGGGTTGGTCAGTACAACCTGACGTCAGGATACGTTTCTCAATGAGTAAGTCCTGACTTTTTAAGAGATAGAGAAGAGTTTTGATTGAACAGTCGGATGTCTATGCATCTAATACAGAAATTAAGTGTTAACTCCAGAAAGATTGACATTTCTAAGGACTTCGTCATCATCATCAAATGGTGTCCTGCCTGGTGCAGGCATTGACAGCTATCGCTCTCCATCTATCTTTCTTTCTCTCAAGTCACTCATGAATTCATTGTTGCTCATAATTTGGCATGTTGTCCAGGTGTTCAAACTGTCAACCTATATTTCTCACTGTCGTCCTCTGCTTCTTCTACCCATGATCTTTCCTGTCAAGCTAATCTGTTCTTTTCTGCTTTTTCTGTAGACATGACCCATGAATCTTATTTGTCTTTTTTGTACTGTTTTTATTAGAGACCTTTCTGTGTGTTGCCATTTCTAATACCTTCTCGTTTGTTTTCTTTTTTGTCCAGGATATCTTCAAAAGTTGCCCCTAGTCTTTTCCTCGTGGAGTTGGTGATTGTCCAGCAATCACAACCGTACAATAGAACTAAATGAAGACCCAAGAACTTACTTAAATAAAATGAAAACAAATGCTCTTTATATAATAGACTAGCGTTTCCCAGTCGTAAAATACGCTTAAATATGATATTTTAATTTATGCAGATTTCGTATTTATTATTATAGAACCAATTCTCGATTGATTATTATATTGTACCCAATATATAGTAATGCTCTTCCCTGGCGTGACCTAATCATAAAATACACTTCAATATGACGTTTCTGAATTTTTGAGATGAGGATTGGTTATTTGTATTACTTGTCGGACTAATGTTCTCATCTTGGGTGTCGATATAACCTCCGACCTTCTTCAGGTGTATCTTGTCGAATTCGGGAATTTGGACTGAATTTCGAACGGAACTCTTTATTTCCTTCACAGGGGTAGCGTGCTCTTGTTCCATCAGCCATGACTGAATAGAGGTCCTAAGTAAATGTATTTTTCAGTCGCCTACATTGAGGATTGAACCTTCAACCTTCAGGAGAATATCACTTTTAAAATTGATTTTTCCCAGTACTCTAACCACTGCACCACGTGTCCTTGCAGACAATTATAGTACGAATTTTAGGAGCCTTAAACTTATTTTTATTTCTAGTTGTAAATATCACCATTACTATATATTAATCTATATCTATCTCTATACTTATTACTTGTAAATATTAATGTTTTTACTTTTGACTTGTATATATTATCTATTCTTTATAATTACTGGTTCCCATATAGTATTGAATTCTATACTAGGTCTACTTAGCAGTTGGTTATTCCCCAGCATATGTGCTGCTGCTTTCAGTTTTAACCGTTTCTCTCTGTCTATATTTTTTACTTCGTCCCATAATGGTAGATGGTTTCCCTTTTCTTTTCAGATATGATCAGTTATACCTGACTTTTCAGTCTCTCCGCGTACTACGGCTTTTCGATGTTCTTCTAACGGTGCATTCAATGGACGACACGTTTCACCTCTTCTTCCTTGCCATGTTGTAAATTTGGAGAAAGAAGTCTGTTTGTAAAGAGCCGCGCGTTGTTTCTAGCGGTTGTGTTGTGAAATGTTGGAACTGTGCGTAGCCAACGCGAGAATATCGTCAAAGAACAAGAATTCATATAGAAACGTTGTTTTAATTTGAATAAAATAAACATTCAAACATTTCAAAATACAACCGCTAGAAACAACGCGCGGCTCTTTATAAACAGACTTCTTTCTCCAAATTTACAACATGGCAAAAAGAAGAAAAGAAAAAAAAGAAACAATACACTGAAGATGGAGTATACCTCTGAAATATATTTGTGATAAAATTCAAACAAGTAAAATATCTGTTTATTTTCCTAATATTACGTTGTATTTGGCTTTCAAGCGCACTTGATGCGTATTTTATTATATATATATATATATATATATATATATATATATATATATATATATAGAGAGAGAGAGAGAGAGAGAGAGAGATAGATAGATAGATAGATAAATAGATAGATAGATAGATAGATAGATAGATACGAAGTGCCTTCAATAAGTTTCCAAGCGTTTTTTGTGCAGACATTTAAAATTGGCGTAAACTTTTAAAAATTCAATATATTATTGTTATACATCTTATGAGATGACTGGCCAATTTTTATGATTTCAGGTTCAAATGAACAGCTGCAGTAGGAATTGGAATACACCATACTAAAGCCTGATTGTCGTAGCTAGTGAATTTCACAAATGCAATCTGGACGTGAGGACTCATCAGAAGAAACCAACAGTCAGCCAAATTCCCTCCAATTCTTTATGTAGATTCACTGATGCCGGAAATGTTTCTACTTTAATAGTTTTGTTCCTTAGAACTGCTTACCTTTGGAATTTCCTCCCTGCTCCTTGCTTCCCCAACTGTACCAACATGCAGAAACTTGAATGTTATGTGAACACAACTCCCTACTTAGCATGCCTCTATAAATTTGGTCCCTTATTCACAGTAGCCTCTTACGTCTCGACGAGAATTTACTTTGTTTAAAGGGTGAATAAAAGTGCAAAATAAATAAATAAATAAAAAATGCCCGTAAAGATCACCATGACAATCATGCAACGCGTATTTATTGGTGAATATAAGCAAATTTTCGAATGGAAATAAGGCTTTTTCTTCCGAACCACCAAATAAAATAAAAACATATAAGCAATTAACATTTTTTTCTCTTTATCCCGCTGCAAAGAACATTGGTAATTTCTTTCTTGATATGGAAAAATAAGGACAATGTATTGTAACACATGATTTGATCAGAAATATTACATAAATTATTTTTTTGATTCACATTTTTGCTTGTTATTTTTCTTCTTGGATTTATTATATCCGGACAATCCAAGTAGGCGGATCTCTTGAAATAGGTTTAATGCCTCCCTTCTCCCCAAGATTGTGTTTAGGATGACTATAGGCCAGGGATCTCCAATGTTTTTGAACAGAGGAGGGTGGGGAGGTATATTGTTGACATTTTAGAGCTACGCAGGCTAAAATAAATAAAAGAAATGACCTAACAGTGTTTTATACTATTTTACACACTAGCTTTACTTTTTAGCAAAACTCATTCTCCAAAACCCCATTCTTTTAATCATTTTCTGACAAAAAAAAAAAAAAATTTAAAAACACCACACAATTTTCACACATTTCCATTTTTTTTTTTTTTTTTTTCCATTTTTCCAGAATATTTTTACATTTTTCATAAGAGCTCCGCAAGCTAGATTAAAGACTTTAGCGGGCCGGATGTGGCCCACGGGCTGTAGTTTCGAAACCCCCGCTGTATCACATATTGCTTTTCTTTCTACCAACAACCTCCTATTAATGGATGATAATCGCATAGTAACAATCTGAATGTACTGGTCCATGTCATTCAGCCCTTTTTACCCTTTTTTTTTTTTTTTTAATTTTCTCTCTACCCCGTTTCCAAACCATATAAACTACTGAAGCTCTCCCTTTGTACCACAGACATAAGCTTATCTTAAACGTATTGATTTATGTATCAGGAAATATATTATAAATTTGATTGAATTAAGTAATAAAGATGAATTAACATTCTCCTGTTTGTTCATCCTTTGTCATCAATTGTCATAAATATCAGCTATTTTCCCTATTTCTAATGCGTCTGATCTTACATAGTCAAAATGGTGGATTTATTTTCAACAAAAAATTTAATTGTTTTGATTTAGTTCTTTGTGTAGACTGAATAATGCTGACCAATGTAATTGATTATTTTCCGAATATAGGAGTAGTAGTAGTAGTAGTAGTAGTAGTAGTAGTAGTATATCCAGTGATTACCATACAATAGAACAAAGACTTGCAGATCAAGCAAGACTTATACTAAAGAGAGGCTGGCTCTCAGAACTGGAACTCTGTTCCGTCTGCCTGCTTCCCTCCGGACTACAACTTGAATGTCTTCAAGTCCAATATTAACAAATTCCTAATGAACCGCCCCCTTAAGTAAACACTTCAGCAAATCTCCTCACTAACTTAATGTACTTGCAATAACCCTTATCCTTGAGTGGCTTCCGGGCCTTGATAAGTGGTGATCACTGTGTAAAAAAAAAAAAAAAAAAAAAATACAGCGAAAAGTAAATGAGGAAATTGAGCATAGAGCATCCCCCACTGGAACCACACCTGTAGAATCACCACAGACGGAGAACCTGTGAAGACTGGACCCTACAAACGTTGAAATCGGGAACAATGAAACAGAGCTAACAAAGGATGAAGCAGATGAAATAGAAAAAATAATGCAGTTCATGAACGAGGAAAAAACAAAGCTCCCGTCTCTAAGGAATCAAGAACTGAAGAAATTAAAAGCAGAGACAGAGACGGTTAATAAGCTCCTCCCACAAATCACAACAGATACAATCACAGACTTAAAAAATTTAATTTACGCAGGAGCCAAGATTGGTAAGTAAAACAGCCGGGGAAAGAAGCATCGACAAAACCTGGATGGGAAATAAGGCTAGAAACCCTAATTAACAAATATAAAAAAGAAGCCAAAACGATAAACAGGAAGAAAGCGACGTGGAGCAAATTGAAAATTGGAAATGTGACCAGCAGGGAGAAGCTCAACAAGAAACGTGAAAATCTGAACCAAAATATAGCAGCAAAAGAAAGGTGATTAAGACAAGATATACAAATCTGAACAGTACAAAAAAACAGGACATTTGAAAACAATGAAAGCCAATTCTACCAAAATGTGAACGGAGGAAAAACAAAAACAGAACGAGCAAACCCGACGGAAACAAAACTCTACTGAAGTAAGATATGGAAAGAACGATAAGAACACAACAGAAATTCCGAATGGCTTAAAGACATGAAAGAAGAATTACAAAAAATCAAAGAAGAAACAGTGAATGAAATCAGTAAGGAAACCATAAAGAAAACCATAGGAAAATAGGAGACTGGAGAGCATCAGGACACGATGGGATAGATGCATACTGGTTCAAAATATTCACAGCACTACACGAAATGAGAAGAGGTATGCAGGAAACAAATGTGGCAGCTTGGATGACAAATGGCAGAACCACACTGATACAGAAGAACACAGAGAAAGGAAGTACCCTCAGCAACTATAGGCCTATCATGTGCTTACCCACTATGTGGAAAATACTAGCAACACAACTGAAAGAACAAATCTACCACTCCCTGAATAATCATGGATTCCTCCCCGAGGAACAGAAAGGATGCCAGAAAAGAAAAAGAGGAACACATAATCTGCTATACATAGATCAAAAATCCTAAACGAGGCAAAAAGAAGAAAGAATTTAGCCATGGCATGGATCGACTACAAAAAAGCATACGACAGAATCCCCCAAGCATGGATAATAGAATGTTTAAAAATGTATAAAATACCAAGCAGGATCATCAACGTTATTGACAATGCAATGAGAACATGGTGGACCGGAACTGACAGCTGATGGACAACACATAACAGAAATAAACATGGAAGGAGACATCTTCCAAGAAGACTCATTATTGCTATTACTGTTCATCATAGCCATGATGCCCCTGAACAATATACTGAGAAAGTGCCAAGCCAGATATAAGTTCTCTAACATGGAAGAAAAAATTAACCACCTGATGTACATGAACGATTTGAAACTTTTCGCAAGGACTGAAAATGAACTCAAGATATTAATAAACACCACCAGGATCTTCAGCCAGGACATCCAAATGAAGTTCGGTGTGGAGAAGTGCACACTACTAGTGATAAGAAAGGGGAAACTGGAGGCGACAGAAGGCAAGGAACTACCCAACCAAATGTAGATGAAGACATTAGGGGGACAAGATGCCTATAAATACCTGGGATTTCTGGAAGCAGACGCCATCAAAGCAACAGAAATGAAAGAATTGGAAAGAAATACCTCAGGAGAACAAGAAAACTTTTGGAAACGAATTTATACAGCAGAAACCTAATAAAAGGTATAAATACATGGGTAGTATCACTAGTTAGATACTCTGGACCGTTCATAGGATGGACTAAAGAAGAACTGAGACACCTCGATCAGAAGACCAGGAAACTCATGACCATGCACAATGCATTACACCCGAAGGACGATGTTGATCGACTCTATGTGAAAAGGAAAGATGGTGGGAGGGGACTGGTTTGCATAGAAGACTGTGTGAATGGCGCCAAAAAAGAACTAGAAAAATACATAATGCAAAACACTGAAAGAATAATCATAGCAGCGAGAGACACGGAAAAAATCAATAAAACAGAAAACAGAGATTCAAAGGATAAAACAAGAAAGAAACAACTATATGAAAGATTCATAAGGATGACAAAAGATGAAAATAATAAAAACACTTGGACATGGATGTGAAAAGGACACATAAGCTGAGAAATTGAATCCCTAATAACCGCAGCACAAGATAACTCCATAAGAACCAACCACATCAAAGTAAAGATTGATAAAACACAAGAAAACAGTAAATACAGACTCTGTGGACAAAGAGACGAAACGATAAACCATATAGTAAGTGAATGCAGCAAACTGGCCCAAAAGGAGTACAAGAACAGGCACGACTAAGTGGGAAGGGCAGTACATTGGAATTATGCAAACAACTACATCTCGAATGCACAGACAAGTGGTACAAACATAAGCCAGTAACAGTACTTTAAAACGAGAATCACAAAATCCTATGGGACATGGATATACAAACTGATAAACCTATACGGGCAAAAAGACCAAATATCGTAATAATTAACAAGAAAGAAAAATCTTGTCAAATTGTAGACTTTGCTGTTCCAGCCAACCACAGGGTGAATATCAAAGAAAAGGAGAAATGGAGCAAATACACAGTGTTGGCCAGAGAGCTGAAAGGGATATGGAAGATGAAGAAAATCAAAATAATACCTATAATAGTAGAAGCACTAGGAACAATCTCAAAAAACTTTGAAAAAAGAATGGGAGAAATTGGAATCAGGGGAATGACTGGGAAAATACAATGAACAACAATCATGAAAACAGCTGAAATGTTAAGGAAAACCCTTGAATGTGGAAACTAACACATATGAGCAACAAGCGCGGACCAGACAAATTGCTGCAGAGGCAAAACATGAAACGCCACATGCAACCAAGAACATTGAAGCCGCATATCTATAAATTCTCTAACCATACCCAACTCCCTATTACCACATAACTGACCCCCCCCCTCAAAAAAAATAAAAGAAGTGAGAACAAACAGCCAAGTCAGTCAAGGAGGAAGGAAAGACCGAGGAGAGAGTACTAATAGATCTCCGCTGGATAAGTGCCAAGAGAATGGGGATCTTGGGGAGGCTTATTGTCACTTAAATTCCAGTGAAGACCAATAGCCGCTGCCAACGAAAAATCAATGGCAAGCAGCTGTTGCGATAATGCAAATTTATTTGCAAATACTATCGAAAGAGGTGAAGAGTAATGGAAATCTGGGGAGACTTGTCACTCAGCTTCCAGGGAACACCACAGGCTGTTTTCAAGGAGAGATCTTTGATAACCTGTGTGAAAGCTCCTTTTGAGCCAATAATAATAGTTCAACACAAAATGGATATAAAGGTTCAACGAGGATTGAAAGACAGGAGAGAAAAAACACCAAACAGACTTTCAGTGGAAGGATGCAAAGGATTCTGAACCTTAAGAAGGCTTATTGCCACTCAAATTCCAGTTGTTAGGGAGAAGCAATTAGTAAATAGCTGTTGAAATAACGTAAAATGATTTGCAATGACTACTGAAAGAGTTGAAGAATGCTGGAAATCTGGAGAGACTGGTTGTCATTCAGACTCCAGGGAAACACTGCTTGTTATTACCAGTGAGCAATCACTGATAATTCTTGTTAGAACTCCTAGCAAATAAATAACATCTTATAACTTATAACTCGTTCGTTAATCGTTGCAAATCATTTTGCATTATTGCAACAGTTGTTTACCATTGGTTTCTTGCCGAACGGTAGTCAGAATAATCCAAATAATTCAAATTATTAATCCTCAAAAATTAAAGAAATACAAGAAATACAGGGTTACCCCCCATAAAAAAAAAACAAGCTAAATGGAGGCCATCTAGAACATTTACTGTAGAACGGAGAAAAGGAGAAAAAAAGGCCAAAGACCCTAGTGTTTTGATGTGATGTTTTGAATATAATAAATTAGTTATGGCCAAAGTTTCATCATTCGGACAAAACACTAAGAAACGGGGCCTAATTAGAGTTGGGGCCCGTTTTTTTTAGGGGGAGGTCACCCTGTATTATTTAAGAATCAATAAATAAGATTAAAACAAAATGGAAACTTACTTTTCTGATTTGATCGATTGCTTCTTTAAGATTTTGGTAATCCGTTTGGGTTTCGTCTGTTTTTTCAAGCAGATTTGATAAGTATTGTTCGTATTCTAAAATCCGATGACACTGAAAAGAAAAAAAAAAAACAAATATTAAATATTATCTTTTCGTGTAGGATGATAGAATCTCTGAGTAATTTCAGAAATAAATTGGTATATGTTTTTGTGTGTGTGTCCTTATCGCATATATAAAATAAAGTCAGAATTTCCCCTATTCCTTTGAATTACTTAAACAAATTCTATATATAGAATTTTCCTTCGTGTGTGCTTTAATAACTCATTGATACATGCTTGAAGAAAATAAAATAGTTTTATCCAGATAAGAGACTAGGGAGATGGTTATGTAGCGATTGCGATTACAGATAACCAGAATAGCAGCAGCAGCAGCAGCGATATCTCTTTGGTTTATAAGCTCAGTACGGATTAGTGCAAATATTCAACTTTCCTTCTGACTTGCCCAAGTAGAAGTCATCTCTCGGGCCAACTGAGCATGTATCAAAGAGGAGTGGATGACTACTTATTTGTTCTCTCTCTCTCTCTCTCTCTCTCTCTCTCTCTCTCTCTCTCTACCTCTACCTCTCTCTCTCTCTACCTCTCTTTACCTCTTTCTCTCTCTCTTTATTTTCCTCTGTCTCTCTTCCTCATCATTAAATTCAATTCATATTTGTATTTAAAAAGTTACTTCCTGCCCGTTAGGGGAACTAATTTAATTTTTAATAAGTTACCATTGTGTAGTCTGTAAGAAAATTATTTTAAGTTCATCTTGAAAACAAAGAGCGATTGCCTAGAAAACTGTATTTCCAAACTTGTGTGATATTTTCGGTCGCATAAAAAGGCAAAAAGGAAACAAGTATAGCTTAGGAATTGACGTGACATGTATTACTGAAATCGGGGAGATCACGCATATTAACTTACTCGAGACATTGTTTGTTGTCTACGTCATGACCCGTCATAGGAAATAAACAGTGCTAGTAATGACCCTCGCTTAATTATGTTTTTTTTTTTTTTTTTTTTTTTTTTACAAAGGCATCACCACATTATCAAGGCCCAGAGGCCACTCAAGGATAAGGGTTAAAGAGTGTACAGTAGAAATTGGTCAATATAGTAATCATTAGTAATGAAAATTTGGTAAATTTGATAACTTATATGGAACGGCTCATCAAGAACTTATTTACTTTAGACTTGAACACAACCATATTGTAGTCAGCCGGAAAGCAGGAAAACGGAAGACAATTCCACAGGCGTGAAGTTCTAAGAAAGAAGCTTTGTTCATGGAATCTACGTTTAGGTTTAGGCACAGATAAAGAGTGGGGGGAATTATTGATAGTGTTTACAGCTAGACAAGTGTTTCTTGTGAAAGTTTGGCGAGGGGGGACCATAGATTGAAGCTCAGTTGAACACTTTCCATGAAAATAACGATACATCAGAGACAAACTCGCAACATCTCTTCTGTGAGATAGAGGTTGCAAGGAGGAGAAAAGGACATCTCCTACGAGGCTACGAAGTCTATTTTGAACTCTATCAAGGCAGGACAAGTCCTTTCTAGCAGCTCCTGCCCAGATGTGGCAACAGTATTCCATCCTTGGACGTAATGTTCAACGATTTATTGTTTTTTTTTTGTTCTTTTTTACTTGGGGGGGGGGTCAACACTTATCAAGGCCCAGAGGCCACTCGAGGATAAGGGCTAATGTGTATACATTAGTTATTGTGATTTTAGCGTAGTAAAAATTAGTGGAAATTTTATAACTTAGGAGGACGGTTCAACAAGACTATTTCAACATTTCAATATTGTCTTTTAGATATAATAAATAAAGATATCCGTACACTGACTTTTTTTTTCAAATAAATATGTTTATTTACGCTTTTTTCGCCCAGATACTCTTTGAAATACGTCCAATTCTGTTTTTTTTTTCTTGAATTTATTACGTGTGAAAAATTCGTGTTACATTTCAGATTCGTTATTTCTGTGAAAATGTCTCTGTAAATAAACATATTTTTTAAAAAAATATATGAAAATAAATATATTTATTTGAAAAAAAAATATATGTGAAAAATTCCTAAAAGTAAATAAACATATTTATTTGCAAAAAATATCTGTAAAAAACCATAAAAGTCAATAAATATATTTATTTGAATAAAATTATATGTGAAAATTTCATAAAAGTAGATAAACATATTTATTTGAAAAAAAAAATATATGTGAAAAAAATCTAAAAAGTAAATAAACATTTATTTGAAAAAAAAAATACATGTGAAAAATGTATAAAAAGTAACCCTTTCCCATAAAACACACAAAGTGAAAGGGTGAACCTGAGGTCAACTGTTCGTTCTAGTGGTTTTTTACAACTATGTTTTCGGTTTTTAATTTTTTATAATCTATAATATAAATCTTACCTGTCTGTTTAAATTTATGTATGTATGTATGTATGTATGTATGTATGTATGTCAGGTCATGTCATATGCTACTGGTACCATGTAACCCAGTACTACCTGCCTCATGGTCGGGTCACCATCGACTAAACTGGTTCCCCCACCAGATTTGTTTGGTGAGGAGGATGGCTAGTCTCCCTGAAGGATTAAAAACATGATTTTCCAAAGGGCGAATGAACCCTTTTTCGGGGTCAACGGCCAACTAGCACCGTGTGTGTTTGCGTGTATGTATGTGTGTGTTGGTGTAGAGAGGGCTCCCGTAAGCCATGGTGAAGATAACCTTTCTAGGAGAAGCAAATCTCTGATTTAAAAAACTGTAAAGCGGGAGATCAGTACCCGCATTAAGCTGGTCTGCAGTTTAACTTGTTGCTGACTATCTTGCTCTTGCTTGTTGCTGGATTTCAACATTTTGAACCGAGAGAGAGACTTAGCTGTCATACAAAGCTAAGACTCTGTAACATCATCTGTGTATAGATACTCCCTCAGACATTTGTCTATTAAAATGATCCTGTGGTGATGGAAGTCATTTTTGGGCTCATGGACTTAAAGTGTATGAGGGAATGGCACTCGTCTGACAAGACATTGCAATCATCATGTATGTATGTATATCTCGCAAAAACTTTCGACAGAGGCGACGGATCCTGACAAGATCATTATTATTTTCAATCTCAACATCTCGGACGACAAATAGCGAAAAATTGACCAAAAACATTAATTCCTTCATTTTAAACTCGGACGTTTTGTCCAAGGAAGGGTCGATTTTTTTCGCCGACATTGTTAAAAACAAAATAAGTTTACAAATATTCTTATTTATTATACTTAAAAACAATATTACAATGAAACAAACAAAAAGTTGTGGACCTTTATTTTTAGCAGGGATGTTCTCGCTTTCAGTTATGCTTTTAAAAAATGTTTTAATTATTCTCATTCGCTGCAGTTTATAATTAACTTGAACAACACCCTTGAATTCTTGACATAGATATTTTTTCTAATAAATATATTTATTTAGATATTTTAATTAATAAACATTTATTTAAAAAAAAATGTACGAATATATTTTTCACATATAACTTTTTTTCAAATAAATTTATTTAGATATTTTTCGAACGTATGTTTATCTATAGACATATTTTCACAGGAATAACGAATATAAAATGTAATATCCTATAAGGATCGTAAGAGATTGTGCAGGTTTGCAGATTGATTAAAAGACGTAATTGGGCGTATTTAAAAAGATATTTGAAAACAAGACGTAAATATTTAAATAAATATTTATTAAAAAAAAATGGACGAATATTCTTATCTTATTTAAAAGCAATATTTTCTATCAAAAAATTGTGTGAAAAATGAAATAAAACAAACAAGAAATTGTAAAATGTAATTGAGTGAAATAAACAAATTTATTTGAAACAAAACAAAAACAGTTTGCGAATAAACAAATTGATTGAGGTTTTGAAGCTGGTTTAGTACATTTTCAAGGCAGGGTAGAGTGACCTAGACAGTTCTTGGCCAAATGTGTCAACAGTACTACATTTTAGGATATAGTTGGCTCTTATACAGGTAGAGGACTGTGTAGCAAGCGAAATACCTTCTGGAGCGGTAGAATAATGCAACTATTTTACCAGTGACCTTGGCCACAGATTTAATGTAAGTTTTTCATTTCAGGTCGGAAGTGAAGGTCAGACCCAGAAGCTTGTCCAAGCATGGAGCCTCTTTGAAACGAGAGTCATTCATATCAGTTGGGGCTAAGTGGGGATCAGAGAATTTATGGTGAAAAGATAGCTTGGGTTCGGATGCATTAAAATTAACCAACCACCTTTTGCCCAATTGCACCACATGCTCAAGATTGGAGGAGAGAAACTTGGTCGTTGTTGGCCTTTGAAGTGTTGCTGTTGATGGCAATGTTGTTTGTGTTTATGTCAATGAACTAAATATGTGATTTAGCAGATCATTGATAAGAAAAACAGTTGGAGCCAGGATGAAACCTTGAGGCATGCCTGTGTTGATACTTTGAGTTTCGGACATCTGCCGCTCGATGACTACTTGTAAAAACCTACCTTTTTTTTTTCTTTACAAGGGAGTCACCACTTCTTCTCAACCATGGAATCTTTTCTCTCCAATTCACTATTAACCATTACTAAACTATCACCTTACATTCATATTAACTCTTATCCTCGAGTAGACTTCAAGCCTTAGTGAATTGGAGAGAAAAGATTCCATGGTTGAGAAGATATTTCCAGATATTTCATTTTCAGTTTGGATTATTTCTCTTTTTCCCTACATTAACTTACAAAATTGTAAATTTAAAAATACTCTCGGTGAACTAAAATGCACTAGTGTCTAAATATTTACCGCGTCAGTGAACAGTTTAACTCAATCATGTTTTTAATTTGATTTGGTGTGGTTGGAAAAAAGATTTTGCCACAGTATCAAAACATATTGTCTAAAGATCTGCTTGTAAACTAGTGTTTTATGAGTGGTTGGTGAAGTTTGTTCAAACAATGTACACGGTAGAACGTTAAAATGTACACGGTAGAACGTTAAAATGTACACGGTAGAACATTAAAATGTACACGGTAGAACGTTAAAATGTACACGGTAGAACGTTAAAATTGTTGTATTAAAGAAAACAACACTACAGCTTTATTTTGAAACTTTTATTGAAAAAAACAATTCAGGTAACTTCATTATGCAGTAGAGCTGGCATCTATTCAATGTAGCCGCCTTCAGCCTCAATCACCATCTCGATACAGATCCAGAACTGGAAGCATGCCTTTTCCACAAGTGTCGATAGGAGATCTGCAAATACTCAGCAGATGGCGGAGATCAGGCTGGCTTTAGAATTGTAGGAGGTCATGTTGGTGATGTTTTCAGCATATGACCAAATGAAGTAGTCCAGTGGGATCAGGTCGGGAGAGGAGGGTACAAAGTCGTAGCTCTCCTTCTGAAGTCAAGCTTAGGTTTCTTTGAACTTGTGGGCCGGTGCTGAGTCCTGCTGCCACACTCAGGGTCTGCCAGCGGCCACCTGATTGCACCAGGGGATCACCACACTCTTCAGCACATCCAGGTACACTTTGGTGTTGACTTCAAGCTGACTTTGAAGATATGAGGTGGCATGATGTAGCCCTCACTTAAAACCACACCAAAGACTATAATCATGGATTATCCGATGCATTGAGCTTTGACTCAAGCATTGAACCATCAGGATTTTTATTTTAAGGGTGCTGGCAATGGTCCTGTTGTCAGAACTTGGATTGGTAGAGAGCATGAGTTGTACAGCGGCGCATCTCCGATCTCACTTGTTGAACATTGTGTCACTTTTGAACATGATAGAAGGCTCCTGTCGCTGTTGGGATTTATACACAACTGGCTAACTAGTAGAAAAAAAAAACAAAAAAAAAACAAAAAAGAAAACCGGTTTTCATCAAATGGAAATGGAATCATATTGTCTTTTCTAGGGTGAAAATTTTATCGTTCCACCCTGTGCAGAAAATTAACAAAGTTATAAACTCAATGATAAAGTGTAAGTACGAAGGCCGCTGCTTTTCATCTCTGTCAGAAAAGTATTGTTCACAGAGTTTTGCCCAGGTTTTCCAAAAAGAGATGCTGCATACTGGTGATTTAGCACGTGCCTGTGAAACTCTTATATTGTCAAGTGGAAATCAATGCACAGATATAAAAAAAGAAAACAAGGGGCGTTCCGAAAGTAATGCGTAAGACTAAGCTGCTCTCCTTCAACAATTACAAGAAACCTCTCCAACCACAGATATCCATGACAAACAACACCCCACCTGAGAATTCTTCCTTCAAACTCCTCGGCTTAACATTCACAGTAAATATGAACTGGAATAAATACATTGCGGACATTGCGAAGGCTGCTGCAAAGAAGGTGCTCTTCCTATATCGTGCTAGAAAACTGCTTACATCTGAGTGTATCCTGTACCTCTATAAGGCCACCATTCGTCCATGTATGGAGTATTTTTCCCACATATGAACTGGTGCATCTACTATTAGTTTCTCCCTCTTGAATAGGGTCCAAAAAAGGTTCTCCAATCTAATAGGTCCCACTTTGTCAACTAGGCTCAAACCCCTGTCCCATCACCACAATGTTGCATCCCTATGCCTGTTTTACAAGAATTTTAATGGGATGTGCTCTAATGAACTCATCGCACTTGTGCCCTCTCGACGTACATATCCTCAACAAATCCGATTAGCAACAAACTCACACCCATTCACTGTTGAAGTCTCTAAATGCCAGAAAGTTTTCTACTCAAAAAGCTTCTTTCCTTGAACAGCTAAACTTTGGAATTCTCTTCCTGCTCCCTGCTTCCCAAACTGTACTGATATGCAGAAGTCCAAATACAATGTAAACCAACATCTTAATCTTTCTTATGCATGATCCCGATTAGTAGCCCTTTACGTCCTGGGTGGCAATATGCCTTGTTTGGGGTGAAGGTGAATAAAATAAAAATAAAAAAATGTCTCCTACTTTTTTTTATTCCGCTCAAACAGATCAGAGAGGATTGCAAATTTGCATTGTTATGATGAGTGAACTTATGCATTCATCACCTGAAAGTTTCATCTCTCTGTTGCAGATATTGACGGTGTGAGACTCTAAGAAAGCAATCTCTGTCATAAACATGCATTCGAAGCAGATTGAATTCCTGGCAAAAGTGCTTTGGTGATTATGCGGAGAATGACGCTTGTTGTGACTCTCGTCTGCACATACAGCACCTGGAAGTCCTAAATGGTCACCCATTTAGTACTGACCAGGTTCAACGTTGCTTAACTTCAGTGATCCAGTCGGAACCGGTGTGTGGATTTATTTGATTCCCCACTGAGCAAATTAGGCACAAGGCCGTTTTTTAATGTGGAGAGAGAGGGAGGGAAAATGGGGACCAGCTCCTGAGAAGTGGGAAATGGGAGCTGGATAGTGACAATTGGTATGAAGGGTTGCCCCTACATTGACCAAGGTCTGATATGTGGGGGTAATCCCACATATGGTCTTTGCTTGCAGTACCTGTCGGACAGATGGTATTTATTTGCTCCCCCACCGAGCAAATTAGGCACAAGGCCGATTTTTAATGTGAGGAGTGAAGGGAGGGGGAAGGGGAAAAGGGGACCAGCTCCCGAGAGGTGGGAAATGGGAGCTGGTTAAAGGTCAGGCATGTGGGGTTGCCCCCACATCTGGTCTTTGCTAGTCATAGCTAGTCATAGCTTGCAGTACCTGTCGGACAGATACTACACTTTGATCTTGTCGCCCGAGGCCACAGAGGGCCGGGCAGTGTGTCAACCTGATTATGACGCCCGGATTTGCATTCATAGACACACAAATACATAGATAGAGTTGCTTATTAAAACCTTCATCTTTGTTTTCCAGGCAATAATCCACAAAAAATTTTTCACCGTAACAGAATTGATTAAATAAGAGATTTGTATACGCTAAGGACTTGCCCAACAACGGACAAATTCTCATGACGTTGCTTTCAACTTTCATTAAATAAATCATTCATTTCTATCTAAAAAAAAAACAACAGATTTACATATAACAATTTTATCTTTTTAGATGACGTCATAGATGTTGTTTGTATCAGTTGAGGCACGGCCACCGAGAGTAAGAAGAAGGCCTGTTAAATGAAAAATGTCTGCAAGCCATGTAGGTAAGATTTGTCAGACTTTCAGACTGTCAGTACTATATGAGGGTCATTTGAAAAAGAGCAATAAAACATTTTTAAAAGAAAAAGGAACACAGTTGGATTAATACTGAAACTGAACTTATTCAATATAAAAGATAAATATTATCTATGTAAAATTAATTATTTTTTTTTTTACATAGGCATCAATACTGATAAAACTGAATTATGAATTTAGGGAACAAACAATTAAAGAAACATTAAACACAAATAGTTTTTGGTCTTCGGAACAAGATCACAGTGTAGTATCTGTTTTGATACTATACATTACCTTTTCTGTCCTCGATTGGTGGAGGAGAAATCTTTCATGACTGAGATTATTTTTGTTCCTATCCAGAGTGCCCCTTATTGGGAAGCTAGATTTTGCCCACAAGATTATATGTTGAAATATTTAAATAACTATTACTTTAAATACAGAAATTATATTTAAAGTTTTGGTTTTCTGTTCTTCTATGTGCATTTTTTCCCCATGTTTTTCATCAAAATGTGTAGCGTATTAGTTGTCTCACAAGCCATCATCACTGATTGCTCACTGGCAGTAACCTGTGGTGTTCCCTGGAGACCAAGTGACAACAAGTCCCCCAGATTTTCAGTGTTCTCCACCTCTTGACCACTTGTGCAGATGATTGCATGTTATCGTAACAATCGTTGTCACTGATTTCTCGTTGGCATCGGCCATTGGTGTTTCCTAAGGTTTGGGTGAAAAAATGTCTCCCCAAGGTACCAGATTTAAACTGCACACTTCGAGTGGAGATTTGGTTAGTACTCTCCCACCTAGGTCTTTCCATCCTCCCTGACCCTTCACAACTAGTTGGTGTGGTGCCAGTCGATGTCATCTACACCAGTTTTTTTTATTATTACTACTATTATTATGATGATAATAATAAGGGTGCTTGTGCAGTGTACGCACGTGTATTTTAAATATTATTTCCAAGTTAAATTAAATTTTGGGTTTGTATTACTGTACACATAGATTCGAAAAAATTATCAAAAAACAAGTATATAACAAATAAATGTTATCAAAGGCAAGATAAGTTACTTTTCTACCTATCTGGAAAGGATTTTAGTGGTTTTACTCACTTTAAAACGTGTAATCGCTTCAAAAATCATACAATGGTTATCGATATATTTTATTTGTTATATATTTGTTTTTTGACAACTTTTTCGAATCTATGTGTATAGTAAAACAAACCCATCATGTAAATTATTTACAGTTAAAGTGTTATAAAAAAATAAACACTTGAAGTTTTAAATATATTTCAAAGAAATAAATTACCCCCGGTGCTAAAATATTGCAAATTTACCGATCGTAAAAAAAAAAAAAACAACAAAAAAAAACTGCCGTGATAAATGCTAACTATATTTGGAAATACTCAGTGAAAAGTTTTATTTATAATTAAAAGAACGGACTGAAAAATATTATATAAAAATTGTTTGTTTTGCAGTAAAAACATAAATAAAATGAAATATTCGACTTTCTCTGATAGAAATTAAAGGTTCAAAAACTAGTTCACTTAATATATTTTGTTAGATTAAAATTCTCCCAATGTGCAATTATAATAATTATTATGCAAATGGAGAATTGTTCTTTCTCTCTAGAGCATACATGAACAATCGGTAACACATATTGGTAGCCATGGATAATCGGTAGCATATTTTTTGCCTGTTAGTGTGACCACGTTGTTGAATACCGGAAGCTGTCTATACCTACAAGTTAATCAGGAAGTGACGTTATGCTGTCATGTGCATCGGCCTTCTTTACTCTCGGTAGCCACGGTTGAGGATACTTCCTTTCCAATCAATCTGACAACGGCTTTGTTTTTACTGTCAGATTTAAGTATGGTTTTATTGCATATTCCTCGAAGATTGACTCGTCCTTCTTTTATCTTCTCTCTAAGAAGGATTTAGTTTATTACTAATCGCTTGAGGTGGTCGAGCTGCTAAAGCATTTTTGTCAGAGTGCACTTCACCATGAGCACTAGCTTTTCAAAACCTGGCCTGACCTTTGATCTAACCTCCTGCATGGGGAGGTAAATAAGCATTCATCTCTATAGGAAACCCTACCGTCTGCCTGTCACATGTGTTGTTGTCTCCCTTTGCATGAAGATAAAAAGAGAAAGAGTGGTCTCCCTTTCGTCTTCTTGTGGCTTGATAGCAACCTTCTGTCTCATGAGACAATGGTGTTGTGCATCTAGTCCAGTGCACTGCAGCATCTGCTGTGGCTGTTCAGGTCGGAGCTGGAGTTGTCTCTCTAAATGCAAGTCTGGGTGGGTGATGAAGAGACCTAGATTTGTCCAGTTACCTGGGTCCCCTCTCGGGTTTGCAGAGAAAGTCCGACAGAAAGGCAAGTCAATACGGTCAGAGCTGATGCAGTTGCAGGAGTTGCCAAAAAGATGTTGCAGTGCTTCACCATCCACCAATCAGGACGCCAAATAAGCTTTTTGTCAAGATTTACCCTTTTAGCTTTTGTCTTTCCCAAGGCATCCACAAGAGAATGGAGTTATTTGCACATAGCAGGTTCAAATTTGAAAATATTTCCAGTTTTGACGAAAATAACGGAGATCCTCATCCTAGTTATAGTTTTATCAAAATATCCTTAAGTGATTCTGATTAAAAATATTTGGGCGAAAGATATGCAAATTCTGTAACGGTGGAAAATCTTTTGTGGATTATTGCCTGGAAAACAAAAATGGGCGTTTTAATAAATGACTGTATCTATGTATCTGTGTGTCTATAATTGAAATTATATAAAAAGTAAACTAATATTGATAATATTCGTAGCAACACATAATTAGATTTGATTTGCTAATATATTAGTACTAGCAGGATAACCCGACATTGCCCGGAACTGAATGATGATCAATGAACGTTTCACACTCCCATATTTTTATTGTCATCAAAATTGGTGAAATCGACCATTTTTCAATCATATCGATTGATTGCCTGCTCTAGTTGGGGGCACATCGCAGTGCACCAGGAGGAAGCTCCCACACCCCTCGCAATGACTTAGTTAAAAATACATTGTAGTCTTCATTGCACTGTAGAGAACCTACTGTTGATTTTATAAAATTATTTTTTTCTATATGATGGCTTGTCTTAAAGTTTAAAATGCAAAAGTCAAGTATCAAGTCAAATTCAAGATGGCGTCTTATTCTCTCTTTAACACGGTAAGTGTGGGAAAAGATGTTATAAATAAAAAACCGGATAAAATACTGTTAAAAACTCGCTCAATATATGTTACCGTGACATAGGTTGACATATATTCGGCGGGTTTTTAATAGTATTTTGTATAGTTTCTTTATTTATAACACCTTTTTCCATACTTACGGTGTTAAAGAGGGTGTGAGACGCCATCTTGAATTTTCGAATACATCGGTAAACACTGTATGTTTTTCGAGCTGAATAAATATGTTACATTGAATAAAAACACAAAAAATATATCCAGTTAGGTAGAAAAGTAACTTATCTTGCCTTTGATAAAATTTATTTGTTATATATTTGTTTTTTGACAACTTTTTTGAATCTATGTGTACAGTAATACAAACTCCAGGGTTTTTTTTCCCTTTCTTTTCCGCCTTCACGTCACAGGTTCGAGCCTGCCTGCCTACTATCACTTATTTCTTTTGCTCAACACACACCTCCAAACACCTGGGCAATGCCGGGCACCCACGCTAGTTAAAAATATATTTAGACTGTATATTCTTATTAATTTAATTATTTATTTAATATTTTACTTGGGAGTCACCACTTATCAAGGCCCGAAGGCCACTCGAGGATAAAGGTTAATGGATTGGGTAGAATTTGATTATTTCTATGAACAGCTCAACAAAAACTTGTTTACATTGGATTTGAAGGCTACGATGTTGCATTCAACTAGGAAGCAGGACAGTGGAACAGTGTTCCATGGATGGCCAGTTTTGGGAAAGAAGCTTTGTTCATGGAATCTGTGTTTAGATTTAGGCACAGACAGAGAGTGGGGGAAATCGTTTAAAATGGTTGTAGCTAGTGGAGTGTTTTTTATGAAAGTTTGGCAAGGGGTAACCATAGATTGGAGTTCAGTCGAGCACTTGCCATGAAAATAACGATAGAGCAGAGACAGACTCGCAACGTCTCTTCTGTGGGGAAAGAGGTTGCAGGGAAGAGGAAAATGCATCACCTACTAGGCTTCGATGCCGTTTTTGAACTCTATCAAGGCTGGATAGGGCGAAATTCTGTAAGTATTGGTTCAGGGACGATTAATCTGGGAATCGGGAATCGAAAAAAAGTGGAACTTTTGTGGTATTTATGCGAATAGGTATCAGAAAATGTTTAGCATTATTTCCAATTCCAAAAAGAATTCCTTTAAATTTTTTTTATAAAGTGTTGGGCCTAATTATAAAATTATAAATATTGATTTGAAACTAACAGTAAAACCAAAATATGTAAAACATAACAACGAACTTAAGTAAGAATAGCACCGAAAACAATGGTATGATTAGAATAACAATGGTATGATTAGAATAATAATGGTACGATTAGAATAACAATGGTACGATTAGAATAACAATGGTACGATTAGAATAACAATGGTATGATTAGAATAACAGGTAAAATGGTACGAGTTGATAAATAGTTGATGAATATGGCAAACGTGAAAAATACACATGAAAACATCACATGAATTCATCAAAATCTTGGAATCTTGATACATGAAAGGAAACCATTAAGAAGTATCTAATTAAAAACACTCCTTTAACCAAATCAGTAACACTAAGTGCGGGTGGCAACGCTACCAATTACAAAAAAGAAACTTTAATATTTAGGGTTCAGTATTCAGTATCAGTTTTGCATGTGCATGAAGCTCTGTCTGTCCGTTAGTCTGTCATGCTAGTCACACAGTTTAAATCTATGCATTTTTCAGAATGGATTATCCTATTCTCTCTAAATGCAAAGTTTTATAAGAAAACGTATGTCACGTTCGGATGTGGCATGACACATATTCCTTATTCCTTAGGTTTCTGAAATTTGGAGATAAGGATTGATTATTCAAATTATTTGGATTCTTCAGACTAGTGTTATTTTCATAATGTTTTGGTAGATGTAGTTTCTGACTTTCAAGTGTTTTTGTCGAACTCGGGAATTTTTTTCTGTCTAATCCGGAATTCTGCATGGAATTTCGAATGGGACCCTTTATTTAATCCCCCGGGGAAAGAAGTCTTGTTTCGCCAGAAATGGCAGCGTGGAAGCCCTAAGTAATTCGCAGTTGTATTTTTGAGAGTCACCCACACTGAAGATTGAACCTTTAACCTCCAAAAGAGTGTAACTTTACAACTGAATTTTACCAAGTACTTTATCCATGGGTCCTTGCAGACTATTCTAGAATTAATTTTATGAATTTTAGGAGTTTTAGACCTATCTTCATACATCTAGAAACAAAATAGGTTTAAGGCTCATAAAATTCATACTATATATATATATATATATATATATATATATATATATATATATATATATATAAAATAAAATAAGTTGAAGTTATATATTTGGATTTTACCGTCACTGGATTATTTATCTTCCAACAGACTATCCATTCATGTGTAATCACCTTTTTCTTCACCGTATTCCCTCTGCTTCACTTTTTTTGTTATTAAGTAAGATATTTGTGAATTATTCCATGGATTTCGGCCTTTTGGATTATTTTGGACCATCTTCCAATTACGCGATTTCCTTGGATTTTACCAAGACCGTCTTTACTTGTGCAAATGGAAACTCAATTAACTTTCTTGGAGTTATATTTTTCGATTTTACCGTCATTGGATTATTTATCTTTCACCAGACTATCCATTCACGTGTAATCATTTCTTCACCATATTCCCTCTGCTTCACTTTTTTTGTTATCAAGTAAGATTTTTGACTTACTTGTTGTTTCATCAAATACTTTTGCATGCAAAACCCGATCCCGCATTTTGCTAATTGTATTTGTTCGAAACTCTGCGGATTAAGGACTATCCATTTATCTAGAGTTTCCTTTTCAGATTAAATATGTTTTAACTCATTTCAAAGTGTTTTTTAACATGTTTTATTAACTGTTTGCTCGTATATATATATATATATATATGTGTGTGTGTGTGTGTGTGTGTGTGTGTGTGTGTGTGTGTGTGTGTGTACACGTATACATATATGTCACGTTCTGCGTGATTGCTTATGTCGCACGATACATATTCCTTAATAAGAAACTCGTATATGTTAAGACTTGCCCAACAACTAACAAATTATGAAACACTTGCTTCCAGTTTTCATTGTTGTTGACGACCGGATGAATGACTCATTTTTACCCTAAAATAATCATCTTATCAGTATTTTTATTTATTTATTTTATTTATTTAGTTATTTATATTTTTTTTTCAGCAACTTGGTCACATATTTGTAAACATTATTTTGTAAGTTTGATTTGAAAATTTAGAGAACCTGAATAATTTTATTTCATTGTTTTTTTTTTTTTTTAATTAAATTACTAAAATCATAGTAAAAGAGAATTGACTTTGGCGATTGCGAATATTGGACAGTAACGAAGGCGACTGAAAGTCATTGGGAAACAGCGGAGATACGGTTTTTAAGGAATATTCTACTGATCTCGTGGACAGAAACGAAAGACCAACGAAGAAGTCATGCCAAAGGCAGAGTACAGCAGATGACTACTCAATACTCTCCATGACAGACAGTTAAAGTTTTTCGGTCATTTAATGTGGGCGAACGGCTTGAAAAAACAAAAGCTATATGTTAGGAAAAATCGCCAGAAAACAGAGCAGAAGAAGACAACGAACAAAGCTCAACGACTGTCTTAACGGGGTCACTGCAAACATGGCTATATATCTTATTAGAAAGACCGAATGAAGAAAGGGACTGGAGAGCCATGATCATCCATATCTGCAATAACAGACCTGATATCTGAAGAAGATATATTGTTATTATTATATACATTTCTATCATACATTTAACGTTTCATATATTTAACGTGGCGTGCGGGCCGGGATCAAAGTGTAGTATTTGTTCCGGCAGATACTGCAAGCAAAGACCATATGTGGGGGCAACCCCACATATAAGACCTTGGTCAATGAAGGGGCAACCCTTCATACCAATTGTCACAATCCAGCTCCCCTACTCCCGTGGGAGTTGGTCCCCATTTCCCCTTCACCCCTCACTTTAAAAATCGGCCTTGTGCCTAATTTGCTCAGTGGGGGAGCAAATAAATACCTCAAAGTGTAGTATCTGTTCCGGCAGATACTGCAAGCAAAGACCATGTGTGGGGGTAACTCCACATACTTGGTCAATGTAGGGGCAGCCCTTCATACCAATTGTCACTATCCAGCTCCCATTTCCTTTCCATCGGGAGCTTGTCTCCTCTCCCCCCACACCCTCTCTCTCCACATTAAAAACGGCCGTGTGCCTTATTTGCTCAGTGGGGAAGCAAATAAATACTATCTGTTCCCGCAGATACTTCAAGCAAAGACCATATGTGGGGGCAACCCCACATATAAGACCTTGGTCAATGTAGGGGCAACCCTTCATACCAATTGTAACTATCCAGCTTCCCTACTCCCCGGGGAGTTGGTCCCCATTTCCCCTTCACTCCTCACTTTAAAAATCGGCCTTGTAACTAATTTGCTCCGTGGGGGAGCAAATAAATACCTCAAAGTGAAGTATCTGCTCTTCAGATGTTGCACTTCAATTTCTTGTTCTCTGTCAGTGGAGGAGAAATCCTTCACGACTGAGACAATTTTTATTTTTGTTCCTTTTCTCCATATTAAAAACGACTCTAGTGTCTAACTCTGTCCCGTGGGGAAGGCATTGTAAATAGGAACGTTTCATACATTTAACTTTCATATATTAAACGTTTTATATATTTAACGTTTCATACAGTTAACGTTTCATATATTTAACGTTTCATACATTTAACGTTTAATATATTTAATGTTTCATATATTTAACGTTTCATATATTTAACTTTTCATACATTTTACGTTTCATACATTTAACGTTTCATATATTTAACGTTTCATATATTTAACATTTCGTACATTTAACGTTTCATATATATAATGTTTCATATATTTAACGTTTCATACATTTAACGTTTCATATATTTAACGTTTCACATATTTAAAGTTTCATATATTTAACGTTTCATATATTAAACGATTCATACATTTAACGTTTCATATATTTAACGTTTCATATATTTAACGTTTCATACATTTAACGCTTCATACATTTAACGTTTCATATATTTAACGTTTCATATATTTAACGTTTCATACATTTAAAGTTTCATATATTTAACGTTTCATATATTTAACGTTTCTTACATTCAACGTTTCATATATTTAACGTTTCATATATTTAACATTTCATACATTTAACGTTTCATATATTTAATGTTTCATATATTTAACGTTTCATACATTTAACGTTTCATATATTTAACGTTTCATATATTTAAAGTTGCATATATTTAACGATTCATACATTGAACGTTTCATATATTTAACGTTTCATATATCTAACGTTTCATACATTTAACGTTTCATACATTTAACGTTTCATATACTTAACCTTTCATACAGTTAACGTTTCATACAGTTAACGTTTCATATATTTAACGTTTCATATATTTAACGTTTCATACATTTAACGTTTCATATATTTAACTTTTCATACATTTAACGTTTCATATATTTAACGTTTCATATATTTAACGTTTCATATATTTAACGTTTCATATATCTAATGTTTCATACATTTAACGTTTCACACATTTAACGTTTCATATATTTAACGTTTCATATATTTAACCTTTCATACAGTTAACGCTTCATACAGTTAACGTTTCATATATTTAACGTTTCATACATTTAACGTTTCATATATTCAACGTTTCATATATTTAACGTTTCATATATTTAACGTTTCATACATTTAACGTTTCATATATTTAACGTTTTATATATTTAACGTTTCATATATTTAACGTTTCATATATTTAACGTTTTATACATTTAACGTTTCATACATTTAACGTTTCATACATTTAACGTTTCATATATTTAACGTTTTATATATTTAACGTTTCATATATTTAACGTTTTATATATTTAACGTTTCATACATTTAACGTTTCATATATTTAACGTTTCATACATTTAACGTTTCATATATTTAACGTTTCATATATTTAACGTTTCATACTTTTAACGTTTCATATATTTAACGTTTCACATATTTAACGTTTCATATATTTTACGTTTTATACATTTAACGTTTTATACATTTAACGTTTCATATATTTAACGTTTCATATATTTAACGTTTCAAATATTTAACGTTTCATATATTTAACGTTTTATACATTTAACGTTTCATATATTTAACGTTTCATATATTTTACGTTTTATACATTTAACTTTGTAGGGAAATAACAGAGAAGAACACCGGATGCTAATACACTGGTGAGTTACTTCCTCTTAGATAGAGAGATCCAGATAATGGGACACAAAGCATGGTTTCTCCTCAGTGGGCCTAATCCTATAATGTGACAGTCGTAGACTTTATTCGCATCTTAGTTCAAATTTATTCAGATCGTTTTTCAGTCCTGTTTTTTATTTTATTGCTTATTTTTGGGTGCATTAAAGCCAGGTTTTGACATTCTTGTAGTCCTGGGACTGTAATTCACTAATGATCTTTGTTATTGGTAATCGTTCGTCTCGGGAGACAATGGTGTAGAAGTGTAGCTACATAGCCTGGGCAGGGTGATATGGGAAGATAGCTGTTGCCCATGCAGCAGTCCTCTCTACCTCTCCACAAAGCCAGAGGATCCAAGCGAAACATGACTAAAGATCTTATAAAAAAGATTGAATGCAGAGAGGATTGGAGAGTCATGATCATCGATAGCTGTAATAAGACCTGCTACCTGGAGAAGAAAATCATTGTTTTTTTTTGTTTTTTTTTTTTAGCGGGGGGTCTGGGACTTGACTTTTTCATAGAAAACTTAGTATTTTCTTTGTTTATTTTTCTTCCGAGGGGTCGACCTTTCCTGGAGAGAGAAATGCATGCCTCCAATATTGTTGATGGGGCGTGTGAAGTCTGAATTGATGGTTGCTGCGAATTTTGAATTTATTGGTGGCATTAAACCGAGGGGTCGGACCCTGTTGGAGAGAGAAAAGGTACACGTCTAACGTTGTTGACGGCTGGTGTAAAGTTTGAGATCGATGTATGCACTGTGGTTAGCGCGAATATTGAACAGAGAAACTTGGTTACATTTTTGAAAACATTATTTGTTAGTTTAATTTGAAATTTTAGAAAAACGAATAATGTTATATATTTTTTTACATGCTTGAAGCTCGGCGTTGCCCGATCGTACAATACGCTTAAACATAATATTTAAACTTATGCAGATTGCATATGTATTATTATAAAATCAATCCTGTATTGAGTATTATATATTATGAGTATTATATATTATGAGTACTATATATTATTAGGCATAGATAAAGTGTGGGAGAAATTATTGATAGTGGTTTCAGCTAGACGAGTGTTTCCTTGAAAGTTTCACAAGATCGGAAAACATATTGGAGCTCAGACATACATCTACTTTTTTATTTATATAGATTTTCAAGCAGGTCCTACTCATTTTTTTAAAATTTGAAGTGGATCCCAGCAACGCTCATATTTAAAAAAAAAAATGAAGCCACTCCTCCTAACAAGGGAAGCCATTCCTTTCATTTCCACTCTTCACATTTAAAATGACCAGTTGAAAAATTCATCTCATTTCTAACATTACTTTCAAATAAGTCACACAACTCGTGATTCACAAATTAAAAAGACAATCATAACAAATAACAATAGTATTCTTTAGAGAGTGATGGTGGCTAAGTGCTCAACGGACTGTAAACCTGGGTGTGCCAAGTTCGAATCCAGTTTCTTCTACGGTCGTTCCCTACCTTTCAAATATGGCGACCTATTTTATAGCAAGCAATCAGGAAACCGTCTCAATCCTTTAAATACACGCGCACACACACATGTGATGACACTTGGATATGCTGATGTCACAAAAAATGGTCATGAAGTGTCGCAAAGAATGGAAAAATTTTGAAGGTAGAGCACCATCCAGACCTTCACTGTAATTGCACAACGAGTACTAGAATCCTAAAAAGATTTATTGCCACTCAAATTACAGAGAAAACTGTCGTTTGTTATCAGTGAAAAAAATAAAAAAAAACAAAAACCGATGGTAAACAGCTGTTGCAAAAACGCGTAGTGATTTTCAACTGTTATTGAAAGAAGCTGAGAGTAGTGAAAATTAGGGGAGACTTGATGTCTTGATATCTTGATTCTAGGGAACATCAATTGCTTGTGTCAATGAGCGATCACTGATAATGACTTGTGTGAAAACTCGTAGTGAGTAAATGATTATAGACATTTAAAAGATCCCAAACCAGCAAAGTGAAGGGTGGGGCAATCCGCTCCAGGCGGCACGTGCCGGAAGGGGGCATTTTGAAGGCGTAAAAATAGAAAATCGAAAAAATTAGAATAATAAAGAGCTAAAAAAAAATCTGAAATTTTATACCAAAATGAGTTTTTAAGGTAATTTTTTTTTGCGTTTTATGTTTTTTCTTGTTTTATTGTTTTTTTTTGTTTTATGTGTTTTATGTTTTTTTGTGTTGTATTTTTTTTGTGTTATTGTTTTTTGTGTTTTATGATCTTTGTGTTTTATGTTTTTTTTTGTGTTTTATGTTTTTGATGTTTTATGTTTTTTTGTGTTTTATGTTTTTTTTGTGTTTTATTGTTTTTTTGTGTTTTATGTTTTTTTGTGTGTTTTATGTCTTTTTTTGTGTTTTATGGGTTTTTTTTGTGTTTTATGTGTCTAATGCTGTTTTTAAAACGGAGTTTAGATCCTTGATTGAAATTCCATGAAAACAAATATTTTGAGGACTTTCTGGAATTTTGAAGGTTAACGGATTATCAACAGCTAGTGGGGTGGAGGTACAATTCTTAAGACTGCCCTGGGTGGCAAAAATAGTTGCTACGCCACTATCCAAAACTATCACATAGAACTGCACCATTTTAGAGTAAGCAATCAGGAAGTCACCACAATCTTTAAAATATCTTGTCCATTTTTTATACAACAAGCTACCATATATTGCGATTATTGAATCATAGATTATTTATTTGTAAAGAAAAATAAACTATAGATTCTATAAATTCATGATTCAATTGAAGACCCTATAGCATTGGTATCGCGATTCCATTTCTTGTCACGACCCACAGGTTGGGAACCACAATCCTACAAAAATATTTTCATCAAACCAACACCTGATTATATATTTTACCCCGTTAGAGAGGGAGTAAACGAAATAACATTCTTTAAATCCACTTCCATACCTAGAAGTTCTGAATAATATAAAGCCGGGCGGACAAGCCTGCAAATTAATTCGGGAGAGGTTAAGTTAGGATAGACAAACGATTCAATGATAAACGTTATGAAATTTAATGAAAACAGTATCCAAATAATGTTTTGCATTTTTTTTTTAAAGATTACATGCAATTTCTTAACGTTTGATTTTGAAATTAAATCAAAATAAACAGGGATCTTGACAATCGTAGATTGAATACCGTCCGAAGCTGACGTCACTTGGGAAATGAAAAATGCGAAATCCGGATATATGAAACAAAATATGTTTTAAAAATTAGGTGCAGTTTGTTTGAAGCATTGTGTGGGGATAGGTATGTCAGAAGAGATTTAGAAGGCTATCACAATGCGAGGAATGGAATGTAGTCGGTGTTGAGGAAGAAAGACGAAAACAAGTGACAATTGACAAATCAATAAGTATATACATATATATTTATATATACATATATTTATTCAATTGTGTTAAGTATAAATGTCTTACTTGTAAAGGTCTATTGTATGCGACAATTTCCATTATATATTTCGGGAAATATATAATGGAAATTGTCGCATACAGAAAAATGAAAGAATATATACTATAAATTCTACCGAAAATTAACTTTAAATTGCAGATAATTATATGTGTGTGTTTGTTTGTGTGTGTGTGTGTGTGTGTGTGTGTGTTTATCCAAGCAGGTTTATAATTCAAACATGCAATGAAGCATTGAAACAACTAGTATGTTTTGTTGATTTTTAAAAAAAAATAACACATGCGTTGAAAGAAGATGCTCAAAGCTAGAAATCTTGATGATGAAACGAGTCAAACGCCAGGTATGCACGAATCAAGCAAAACAAAAAAATTAGGTATGTCTTTAAAGAAGGTGTCAAAATGAGTAGGAGGCAAAGTGCATCAAGAGTCGGTATGACGAAAAAGTCAAAAGTCATGCCAAAGATTGATCATGCAGTCAGAATGCATGCGCATTATCAAAGAAGAAATAAAATAAGACCAGCTCGATTTGACCAACACACATGTTGTGTTCTAAAAGGTCTTTTCTTTTCCTCTGACCACACACGAATAGCAACTGTAATAAAAAGAGAAAGAACCACAATTATTTTTTAATTCTGTGCTTTTCTTTCACAGAGAATCCAATGTTTCACAGTTATCTACATACCTATAAAAATGAGTTGTTTTTTTTCCGCTCTGAGATTAATATTAAAAGTTTAATTTTTCTATTTTAAAAAATCATGTAAACGAGCTTCTTAATATACTCAGTCATTGATATGCGAGCGACTTCATGAAGATGAACTAATTTGTATATTCCTTTAAAAAAAAGCAACAGTTTATTAATTAATTATTCTTTTTTATGGTTTCTTATTTAGTGATTGGTTTCATTTAATTATTACACTTAATTCTATTTATGCACAGTTTCTACATTCTGCATTATTGTGTAGAATCTAGGATGAAAACGTTCTAAAACACATACACACACATCATATATATATATATATATATATATATATATATATATATAAGTGACCTTATCTGTGTGCGTGCAAAACATCTCTATCAAACACCTCTCTAAATGTTTGGTCTACAGATTTGAAACTTGATATGTAAGATATTTGGATCTGTGATGCACTTTCGATTTGGGTTTTAGTTGCAAAAGTAACTGCTAAGGAGTCAAAATTGAAAAATAAACAGTTGACCTTGGCAGGAGTAAGTTGAATAAAACTGTTATTTCTGTGCATGTGCAAAAAAAAAAACATTCATAGGAGAAAATTGCATAATCTTTAACGTTTTTATGTCTCTATAAGAAAAGAATCACAGATTGAGGTCTAAAGATCTTGCAGACCAAAGAACATCAAATTGCAAAATTCTATCCACTTTCCTTTTGTCATTGGTAAGTGATTGGAAAAAAGGAATAATCGATAAGCTTTCAAATGCAAACGTTTTCCTAGAACATGCCAGATAGTAGATTGAGGGATTGTAATCTCAAATTGTGAAATTCTGTGGATTTCCCTCAAGTGTAGTACAGATTCTTACCATTTGTTCCGCCTGAAATTAATCCTTGACTTTTTTCTTTACATCCACTATTTTGGAATTGTTTAAACCACAAGCGAATATTCTTAGGAAACGTCAAATTGCATTCAAAACACATTTTGCACCATAAGAATTGAATTTGTTTTGTAATTATTGGAATTCTTTGGATTACTGTTCTCATCTTAAATGCTATTTGAGTGCAGGCAACATTCAAAAATGCAATTGCAAATTACTTAGGATTTCTGCCCAGTCAAGGCAGATAGAACGAGACCATGCTACCTCCGTGGATTAAATAAAAGAATTCCATTCAAAACTCTGTACAGATTACCGAGTTTGACAGAAATAATCTCAAGTTTAACAAGATACACCGGAAGAAAGTCGGATGTTACATCGACTGAATCGTTGTGAACATATCACTCAAGATGAGAATGGTAGTCACGGCTGATGGAACGAGACCATGCTACCTCCATGGATTAAATAAAAAAAATCTACTAGAAATATTGGAAAGATTCCTCAGTTTGACAGAAAGATTCCCGAGTTTAACAAAAAGATTCCCGAGTTCAGCAAGATACACGTGAAGAAATCGAATCGTTGTGAACATATCACTCAAGATGAGAGTGGTAGTGAAGGCTGATGGAACAAAACCGTGCTACCTCCATGGATTAAATAAAAAATTCTACTCGAAATATTGTAAAGATTCCCGAGTTTGACAGAAAGATTCCCGAGTTTAACAAAAAGATTCTCGAGTTCAAAAAGATACATGTGAAGAAAGTCAGATGTTACATCGATCGAAATGTTGTAAAAATTACATTTAAGATGAGAATGATAGTCCAAATAATTCCAAATAATACGAACAATCAATCCTCATCTCAAAACTTCAGACAGTGAATTTGTTTTAGTAAAAAAAATGCCTTATTTTAACAAAAATTAACGCGTAGAGGGTAGGCATCAAATCTATACGTTTCATGGTGAAATATTGCTTCATTTTCACTGTAGGATGTTGGCGACCTTCACATGGTACTTCTTGTAAGTACCCAATTTGAAAATAGAATTGGAGAAACGATGCAAACACCCCAACAAATAATATTCATATGAGAATTTACTTTTTTAAAGAAATGTTGTAGAATCAGGATTATAAAATTTGGGATCAATTAGGTTTCAAGGACGCCAAAAATAAGCAAAATGAAAGAGACGACTTTGTGTCTACAGCAGTTGATTGTCAAGACACATGATATCTATAACAAACAGATATTAAACCCAAGTTATTTGTTTTTTTCGTCACAAAGTTGATTTTTAAAAGAATTTTGATTACATTTTCATCCCAAACAAGGCACAGTGCC
This sequence comes from Euprymna scolopes, assembly GCF_053919585.1. Taxonomy (NCBI): domain Eukaryota; kingdom Metazoa; phylum Mollusca; class Cephalopoda; order Sepiida; family Sepiolidae; genus Euprymna; species Euprymna scolopes. The sequence goes on from NC_136507.1 coordinate 80,916,907, forward strand.
ACTTTGAAGTAGAGGGCTACTATCGGAGACATGTTGCAGGGGTATTATGAAGGGAGATGAGTAGCAAGATGTTTGTTAACATTACATTTGACTGAAAATTGACAGAGTAGTTTGGTAGAGAATTCTAAACACACAGACTCACACAAAGGCAATTTTACTTATATATATATATATATATATATATATACTGAATTTCGATTGTAATCCTTTATTTACTTCACGGGGGCAGCATGCTCTTGTTCTGTTAGCCATAACTGGATAGAAGTCCTAAGTAATTCGAAATTGTATTTTTCAATCGCCCACATTGAGAATTGAACCTTCAACCTTCAGGAGAATATCACTTTTTACAATTGATTTTTCCAAGTACTCTAACCACTGCACCATGGGTCTTTGGGGATGAGAACAGTAGTCCAATGGATTGAAATAATACAAGTAATTAATCCTCATCTCAAAAATTCAGAAACTTATATGAATTAATCCGAAAGACTATTTTTCGTCTGTATTATTTGAAGTTTTCAGACTACTGTTCTCATCTGGAGATAAATGGATTCCCGAGTTTAACAAGATACATCTATAAAGAAAGTCGGAGGTTACATCGACCGAAACATTGTGGAAATAACAATCAAGATTAGAACACTATTTCGAAGAATCCAAATAATGCGAATTAAAAATCCTCATCTCAAAAATTCAGAAACGTATTATTTTTCCTGTTTAGAACCAAGTTATGAATGAAATTATTTATTCTATTTTGTGTAAAATTTTATTATATACTATATATGTATATATACTTATATGTATTTATATATCTTAGTGGGAGATGGGGGATGCGTTCGACTTTGCCCAGTCGTCAAATACGCTTAAATATATTTTAAATCATGCAGATTTCATATTTATTATTACAAAGCCAATTTTCTATTGCATTTAATATGTACTGATTGCGAAACTAAACAAGTGAAACATGCATGGTCCCCCGTGAATGCACAGTGAACAAGGCTTGAAAAAATGACTAAGTTCAGCATTTGCACCGCCCCCCCCATTTAGCCCCCAAAGTCCATAATGAACATCAAATCCTGATGAAAATGAACAAACGGTGCAGTTTTAGGCCTTAACATATGTAAATTTGAGTTCTGCACCAGGCAAAAAAAAAAGAAATGACTAAATCCATAATTTGCCTCCCCTCTCTCATTTAACCCCAAAATTTCCCAAGGCCTCAACATATTCAAATTTGAGTTCAGAACCATGCAAAACTGCTAAATGAACATACACAGAAAATCTTGGACAAATACGGTATAATAGTCCCAAAATTGAAGTGTTTTTATTAGCCCTAAAAGAGCCCCTGGAGCACACCCAAGAGTTATTGTGAAGTATAGTTAAATAAAATTATATAGTTACAAGTTTTCAGAAAGTTTTATAAAAATCCAAGGTATCAATTCTTTTTGATAAACACAAAAGTGTAAATTTTAGCCATTTTAACACGAAAGGCACCCCTAGGAGGGCAATCAGAGTTTTCACCGAAAATCTGTTCAGTTAATACTCATATCATGTTTAATGTTTGTGCAAAATTTCAAAAATTCCAAAGCGTAGTTATTGAGAAAAGGGCAGACAGACGAACGGATGAACGGAAACCCTCCTTTTGTCGGTGGACCAAAAAAAAAAAAATAATTTGGCTGCCATCAGCTAGAATCGCAATGAAAACATTTAGCAATCTGTCCACATTCCCTACTCTTTGAGCTATCGACAGATAAGAAATATTTAAAATTAAACCACTTCAAGCTATGAATGAATTTGCGCATGCGCAAAAACAATAGAAATATGTCGGCAAGTTGAAATGAACAGTTTGCATTTCAACTCGCTGACATATTTCTGTACGCCTTATTCATCCATCAAAGAAAAGATTTCTTTCGTTATAAACCGTCCTTGATGTTTAAGAGTTTATCGGTTAAATATTTTAACACACACACATACATACATCTACTCTTTTTATTTATGTGGATTATTTTATTTATTAATGTTTCAAGTAGCCGAATGGAATCAAATAAATAAAATAATATTGATGCATAAATAAACCTGTGGTTGCTAACACTATCCCTAATGGAGTACTGTTGCCACATGTGGACAGAAGCTGTTTGGAGCACCTATCCTGCCTTGAAAGAGTTCAAAACCGGCTTCCAAACCTGGTACATCTGACTACAATATGATCATCTTCAAGTCCAATGCAAACAAGTTCTTGCTGAGCCGTCCCCTTAAATAGTATAATCATACCAAATCTCTCACTACTAATGATTCAAAACCTGGTGAGTGATGCTCTTTCCTCTTCTCCGCAACCTCTTTCCCACAGAGGAAACTTTGCTAGCCTTTCTCTACTTTATCGTTATTTTCTATGGCAACTGCCCCTCTGAGCCCCAATCTATGATTCTCTCCCCCTTGCGAAATTTTCACAAGAACAATACTCGTCTAGCTATAACCACTATCAACAATTCCCCTTACTCTGTATCTGTGTCGAAATCTAAAGGTGGGTTCCATGAACTAAGATTCTTTCCTAGAACTGCCTGTCTGTTGATCTCTCTTCTTCTGGTTTGCTTTCCATCTGACTACAATATGATCATCTTCAAGTCCAATGTAAACAAGTTCTTGCTGAGCCGTCCCCTTAAATAGCCAAAATCATACCAAACCCTACACTACTAACGATTGTTACTGATGACTATCGTACACCCATTAACCCTTATCCTCGAGTGGCGTTCGAGCCTAGATAAGTGGGTGATCCCTTTGTCAAAAAGAAAAAAAAAATTCTTCGTGATTGTTGAACCTAAAGAATTGAGAAACTTTTTGGCTCGTATTTATGAAGAAAATGTGATGTATTTAACAAAGATTCCTTTGTGAAATGATAAAGGTTTGACCGCGAATGAATGGAAATTGTAAGGATATAATGGGTTGTGTGCTAAGAATGTAACCCAGATACGAAACTCAGCAAACCGGAACAAACAAGCTCGTAGTTGTGTTCTTTGTTCATTTCAGGCAGCAAAAATGGAATCGCTTCTTCTTCTTCTTCTTCTTCTTCTTCTTCTGAACACATTTTTTCATGTATCAGAAAAAGGAAATTTCAATTAGCTGGCAAACATATCTTTGCAAACGTCTATCCGATTTTATCTTTATAAATAAAAACATATACCTATGTATATGTTTTTATTATAGATTGTTTGTTTGGTTGTTTGTTTTTGTTTTACGGCATATCAACCCTTTTCAGGTTATTTAATGCTGAATCCAAAGATTTTGAAGAAAATTTTTTTTTAGTAACATATATTTGTTGTTTTCACATCGGTTTCTATTTAACCCATAGTTGGGACCCTAACAGGTACTACCACTCCGGGTTGAGTGGACCTGGGAGCAATGGTAATTAAAGGGTGGCTCCACACTCCCCAAAGCCCACAAGCTGGGCCCCTCACCACTGGATATAGTTTAAGGTCATATCCAGGACCCCCATTGAGGGACTTTACCCTCTGCAGGGCCGGGGGGCAGTCAGCATATTCTAATGCCTCACCGACAGGGCCAATTTTATTATAGAAATGTTTTGATTACTAAAAACAATATCAATGAAAGATTACACCCATCTATCCATCGATCCATCTCTCTCTCTCTTTCTCTCTTTCTCTCTCTCTCTCTCTCTCTCTCTCTCTCTCTCTCTCTCTCTCTTATGTATCTGTAAACTCGATATTTGACCTTTATACGATCTTCTTAAAATTACACAAATTTCTTTGTATCATTTTGATTCTTCGGACTACTGTTCTCACCTTGAGGGTTATTTTCACAACGTTTCGGTCGACATAACCCCTGACCTTCTTCAGGTGTATCTTGCTGAACTCAAGAGTCTTTCTATCAAACTCGGGAATCTGCAAAGAATTTCAAACGAAACCCTCTATTTAATCTATGGGGGTAGCATGCTTTCATTTCGCCAGCTATGACCTGAGTAATTCGCAATTGTATCCCTGGCGTAGTGGATAATGTATTTAGTAAAATTTAGTTGTAAAATTACACTCTTCTGGAGGTTGAAGGTTCAATCCTCAGTGTGGGTGACACAAAATACAATTGCTAATTGTTTAGGACTTCTACTCAGTCATATCTGACGGAACAAGAGCATGCTACCCTTGATTAAAGGTTCTCTTTGAAATTTCGTGCGGAGTCTCAATCTAACAGAGCGTGGACGTGTGTATGCAAATGCATGCGAAATGACGTCACCAGTAAAGAAAAAGACTACAAAAAGGAGAAAAAGCATGTTAGAGAAGACGATCACCTTAGAGACGTGGATGGCGTTCGAGATCAAGCTTCGTCACCTTCGTGACAGACTGCAGTATGTCGGGTAAGGTTACATTGAGTTCAGTAGATAGTTATTTATTCACGTACTGACTCATATCTTGATATTTAATTTGAAAAACAGCAATAAGGAAGTAATCTATAACAATCAATCTTACAAAAAGTATTATTCAAGTTTCAAAATTCCCATAAAGTCATGGTTGCTTAAGAATAAAAACAAATAACTGAAATTAAAAATAAAAAAACAGCATAAAGTTTGAAAATAAAATAAAGAATTGTTTTCCAACTGATTATAACATGGTCATCTTCAAGTCTAATGTAAATAAATTCCTATTGAGTCATTCATTTAGATAATCTAACCCTACCAGCGTCCCACCATGACTGATCTTGTCTCACCATCTACCTAACACTTAACCCTTATCCTTGAGTGGCCTCCAGGCCTTGATAAGTGGTGACCCTTTAACAAAGTAAAAGAAAAAAAAAAGAAAAAAGAATACTCGTTCCAGAGTGAACAAAATTAATTCCCTGAACATAACAAGTGGTGATCACTGTGTAATGTAAAAAAAAAAAAAAAAAAAAACAGCTTGTCATCACTTTTAATCAAATCGCTCCAGAAAAGGCTTGAAACCACTTGATGTAACAAGCTAACGAGAACGAAAGACGATTATCACAAAGACAAGAGATGCCTATTGGCCTTAGTCTTGAAAAGACCAAGGCTGTATGTAGGAGGGGAAACAGTCAGCAGGAAGAGAGTTCCACAAGCCTGTGGTTCTTAAAAATAAACCTACTGGAATAGGAAGCTGTATTATAATGAGGTATCAAAACAATGAATTGATGGACACCACAAGACCAGTAAGTCAAACGAGCTGGAACAAAAGAGGCAGACAATTCTGAAGAACACATATCATAATAGTATCGATAGAAAAGACTGAGACTAGCAACATCACGTTATGTTCTTTATGAAAATTAAAGTCACGATATAATGATACTAAACCAAGACATAATGATACGCTGAAAACACTATCATTAATTTCCCCCACGCTTTATCTGTGCCTAAACCTAAACGTAGATTCTTTCTTAGAACTACACACCTGTGGAATTCTCTTCCGTGTGCCTGCTTTCCAGCTAACTACAATATTGTCATCTTCAAGTCCAATGTAAACAAGTTCATGATGAGCTTTTCCTCTTAATAAAATTTACCAAATTTACACTTCTAACGATTACTATATTATTGTCTCTTTGACTATTGTACACTCTTTAACCCTTATTCTCGACTCGAGTGGCCTCTGGGCCTTGATAAGTGGTGATTCCTTTGTAACAAAAAAAATATATATATATATATAATAAAACTTATGTTTAGAATTTTTATTCTAATTTTTATTAGAATCCATTACAAGAATTTTTATCGTAGAAAAAGCTTCAGATTTAAGGATTAATCTGAAGGAGTCTTAAGAAATTGTACTAGCTGGCAGTCCGGCGTTGCCCGGTTGCACAATATGCTTAAACATGATATTTTAATTTATGCAGATTGTGTATGTATCATTATAGAATCAATCCTCTATTGATTATTATATATTACGAGGAATAATTTGCTCGGTGGACTAATTTGCAAAAAAAAACATTACAAATTAATAATAATAATGTCGTTCATCAAATTCCGTCTGTGTTTGTTTACAATATCATGTCAGCCGATATTTGGGCTTGATAAATTCCTTGGAAAAGTCACTTCTGATTAATGTTTAGCTTTAAAATGTGCAAACGAAGAAATGATTTGCATCGATTTTAAATGGTACCTCTTCTTTTATCATAAATTGAACAACATTTCTTTCTGATAGGTTCATAAGAGTAGTAGTTGAGGGGCAAAAATCAGAAGCTCACAGTATTAATGCCGGTGTCCCTCAGGGGTCCATCCTGGGCCCAACTCTTTTCCTGATCTACATTAATGATCTTCCAAATCACATCCTTACATCATTTGTAGACATTTATGCTGACGACACTACCATTTATGGTAGCACATCTAAGACAGTAAACGACCAAGTTCTCTCCAATTCTCTCTCCTCTGATCTTGAGCACGTAGTACAATGGGGAAAGGAGTGGCTGGTTACTTTTAATGCATCTAAAACCAAGCTTCTCTCTTTACATCATCAACATTCTAATCCACATTTGGCATCAATTGAAATGAATGGCTCTCGTCTTCAGGAGGCCTCAAGTTTTGACAAGCTTCTGGGCTTGACCATTACTCCTGATCTTAAATGGAACACGTACATCAAATCTGTTGCCAAGGCCGCTGGAAAAATGATGGGATCTTTCTATCGATCCGGTAAATATCTCACTGCTGATGCTATTCTCTATCTATATAAGAGCCAGGTACGTCCAAGGATGGAATACTGTTGCCACATCTGGGCAGGAGCTGCTAGAAAGGACTTGTCCTGCCTTGATAGAGTTCAAAATAGACTTCGTAGCCTCGTAGGAGATGTCCTTTTCTCCTCCTTGCAACCTCTATCTCACAGAAGAGATGTTGCGAGTTTGTCTCTGATGTATCGTTATTTTCATGGAAAGTGTTCGACTGAGCTTCAATCTATGGTCCCCCCTCGCCAAACTTTCACAAGAAACACTCGTCTAGCTGTAAACACTATTAATAATTCCCCCCACTCTTTATCTGTGCCTAAACCTAAACGTAGATTCCATGAACAAAGCTTCTTTCTTAGAACTGCACGCCTGTGGAATTGTCTTCCGTTTTCCTGCTTTCCGGCTGACTACAATATGGTTGTGTTCAAGTCTAAAGTAAATAAGTTCTTGATGAGCCGTTCCATATAAGTTATCAAATTTACCAAATTTTCATTACTAATGATTACTATATTGTCCAATTTCTACTGTACACTCTTTAACCCTTATCCTTGAGTGGCCTCTGGGCCTTGATAATGTGGTGATGCCTATGTAAAAAAAAAAAAAAGAAGAAAAAATAATATAAAATGGTGGGATCATTCAATTTATAGTTGAATGCTCTACCACTAAGCTCTAGATTATGATAAATCTGTTTTTTTGGGGTTTTTTTTTAAAGAAATTTGCTGAAATTTTATTATCTCCCTTGTCCAGTGTAAACTAAAATATTCCCCTATAAAAATTATTCTTTTTATATATAAGAGAGAAAAGCTACTTTTTAAGATCAGATTTTTTTTATTTTTGATGCTTATTGGATCAGCTTTTCTCTTCCCTGCAACCTCTCTCCCACAGAAGAAACGTTGTGAGCCTGTCTTTGTTTTATCGTTATTTCCATGGAAAGTGCTCGTCTGAGCTCCAATCTCTGGTTCTCCCTCACCAATCTTTCACGATAAACACCCATCTAGCTGAAACCACTGTCAATAATTTCCCCCACTCTTTATCTGTGCCTAAATCAAAACATAGATTCCATGAACAAAGTTTCTTTTTTGAAAATAATGTTAGGCTCTCGTCCTGACGCGAGCCTAACATTATTTATGATTTACCATTAACTGGTCCCCCTTATGTTATGTTCGAAACCGACGGTACCAATGTTTTTTCTGACTTTCTGGACAATTTTAAATAAATAAATATATATAGGGTGTTCCAATAAAATGTATACACTCTTTAAATTATCTCAACTTGCTACATGAATACGCTATACCACGTTCCCAAGAGATGTTTAGGAATACTGGATGGCACTTCCATCAAGATGGAGCACTTCCCCACTATCATCATGACGTAAGAGCATGTCTTGATAGTCACCTGCAAAATAGATAGGACGAAAAGGAAGTATCGAGTACTGTCCACGCTCACCAGATTTGACCCGCCTCCCAATGGATTTTGTGTGGGGGGGGGGGCGTTAAACACAGGCTTCATACCACAAAACGAGCTACAATGAATGAGTTGAGAGCAACCATTGAAAAAAGATGAGTCAACATACTAACTGAACTGATTAGGAACATCAAATTAAACTGATTCAATCAGTCAGCGTTGTCAGCTGTTCATGGACTACAATGGTCAATAATTTGAACACTTCCGATAATTAGATGGTTTCTATATTTGGTCACAGTATTTTGATGTATGAAACATTTCTTTCTTATAATAAATGTTGGTCATTTTAAGAGTGTATACATTTTATTGGGACACCCTGTATATAAATCGAGCCAGAGATGTCTCGTGTCGCGGGGTTCGAATCGTTCGACTGGTAGTAATTGTGACACCCTGCACTGAAGAATCCCGAAAGGATGAAACACTAGTGTCTGTAGGTATTTAATTATTATAGTAAAAAAAATAATTATGACAGCCCCTTTAAGAAATACGTTTCTTATCGTTGAGCACTTTCCGTTGAATAAAAGTCGGTCAATTTAGCTCTTATGCGTAGATCGTCGTATAACGATTTGATCACTGTCTGTCTGACGTAATGAACATTTAAATTAAAATGTTTAAAATTCAACGCTATTTCACACGATTAATGGTAGCCGAATGGATACGGCCTCCGCTAATCGAGCCAGAGATGTCTCGTGTCGCGGGGTTCGAATCGTTCGACTGGTAGTAATTGTGACACCCTGCACTGAAGAATCCCGAAAGGATGAAACACTAGTGTCTGTAGGTATTTAATTATTATAGTAAAAAAAATAATTATGACAGCCCCTTTAAGAAATACGTTTCTTATCGTTGAGCACTTTCCGTTGAATAAAAGTCGGTCAATTTAGCTCTTATGCGTAGATCGTCGTATAACGATTTGATCACTGTCTGTCTGACGTAATGAACATTTAAATTAAAATGTTTAAAATTCAACGCTATTTCACACAATTAATGGTAGCCGAATGGATACGGCCTCCGCTAATCGAGCCAGAGATGTCTCGTGTCGCGGGGTTCGAATCGTTCGACTGGTAGTAATTGTGACACCCTGCACTGAAGAATCCCGAAAGGATGAAACACTAGTGTCTGTAGGTATTTAATTATTATAGTAAAAAAAATAATTATATATATATATATATAGAGAGAGAGAGAGAGAGAGAAAGAGAGAGAGTATCAATAAAATAAGAAAATGACTATATAAAAATGTATACAGATTTATTCATTTATTCAATATGGATGACCCATCAATTAGGGGTGTGGGATAAGTAAAACTCTTTATACCATGGCATTTCGAAGTCTAATGCTTTTCATCAGAAGAGGAGAGAAGATGCTAGGTAACATAATAAGGATGCGACGTCTAGCGATAATTACATTAGGAACAAAATAAATTATTGAGGCAGATGGGGAGAGAATGGGAGAACTAAAATGATCTCTGTGATATAGGAGGAATATAGCTTTTATTATATAATGAAGATAAGTATAGCATATCTGCCATGGTGGGTTAAATATATGCGTGCAATATGTGTAACTAAACCCAGGAAGAATACAGGATAAGTGATTGGAAGAGGATGCTTATTTAATCATTAATGTATTAATGGGTTATAACTATGGAAGGTTTTTTTTTTGTTTTTTTTACATAGGCATTACCACATTATCAAAGCCAAGAGGCCACTGAAGGATAAGGGTTAAAGAGTGTACAGTAGAAATTGGAGAATATAGTAATCATTAGTAATGAGAATTTGGTAAATTTGATAACTTATATGGAACGGCTCATCAAGAACTTATTTACTTTAGACTTGAACACAACCATATTGTAGTCAGCCGGAAAGCAGGAAAACGGAAGACAATTCCACAGGCGTGCAGTTCTAAGAAAGAAGCTTTGTTCATGGAATCTACGTTTAGGTTTAGGAACAAATTTCTTGAAATAGGGAATTTATGCTAGGTCTGTACATTTTAATAGGGGTATCAGAATTATAATTTAGTATTTAAATGAAACATAAACTATTAGAAATAATTAATATAATCCATATAATTATAAAACTCAAATGACCTTGTAATGGGTGTTGTAACCCAGCATCCAGTTTACGACTTCCGTTTGCGCATGCGTACATAAACAAATAATCAACGCGACAATAAAACGTATTGTTTTATTGTGTACATTTTTAGCGTCTCAACTGTTTTGTTTTTTTCGCGTTTAAATTATCCAAATAAACAATTGCAAATGCTTTTTACATTTTTTTTTTACATAGCTCATTTCCGTATTATGTTTAAGTTATTTTAATACAATTTTCTTACAAATAAATCTACTTTAACCTGTTGGCAACCATAATAGCATTTTACAACGGCGACTTACCGACCACCTTCATTTTTTAAAAAATTTATTCTCCATTTTTTAATACACCTTTCTTAAAAAACATTCATACATTTTCTTCTACACTACCAATATAAATAAATAACCCCGAAAATATGTTTTTTTAATTTGTGTTACAAATAAATAATCAATGCAACAATAAAACGTATTGTTTTACTGTGTACAGTTTCAGCGTCCCAATTGTTTTTTATTCGTGTTTAAATTAAAAGATATATCAAAATTTGAATTTAACTTTAAGTATTATGATATCTGTTCAGTGCACATTTACCTATAAGTATGGCAAACCACTTATAATTCAATGGCTGTAAGCTTTTTTTTTTCAAAAACAAACAATTATAAACAGGACGACTCATAGAGATTTATCTATATTCTTTTTTCATTTTAATATACTTTCATAGAAATGTTTCTGTTATGTCACAAAAACTATTTTCTTTACGTCACAAGTGTCACGCTCATATATTAATTCCATAGCTAATATATGTGAGAAATTCCATATACAGACGCTATCTTTCTTTTTGTTCAGCCGCCCACACAATGTAGTGGTCGGCAGTCATTGGTTAAATTTGAGTGTGTCAGGTGATTCACTTGGCGCGCTTTTTGTATCATGCTTTTAATTTTCAGTCCACGCAGAACTCAGTAGCGGGATGGACTCAAACCCAGCAGCTCCCACTGAAGGGAGCTAAGGCAATTCCTTAAGTGGTATCACCAAACAGTTGGTGAACGAGGGACCACATATCTACAAGTAGAGACTACTTTATACTGCGGAAACCATCCAAATTAAGGATGACATTCAATGAACAGTTCTTCATGTTTATTTACCAAATATTGGATCTTATCTCAATTCATCTTGAGTCCTAAATGACTCACATTATACCTAATTATAGGCGCTAATATTCCTGCCAAGTTTACCATGAACATTCATGGATCCTTTCGGAGAACAAAGAGCTAACATTCCGGCAACAGGAATTCATACTAATGGCTCCGGGCGTGTGGAGGCAAAACAGGCCACCGTTTTGCAAAAAAAAATACCAGAACCAAATAAACTTTAATTGCTGTTACTTGTGAATAAATTGTGAGTTTGAAAAGGTATGGCTTTTGTATTTGTGGATTCTTTTGCTTCTGCCGGGAGGAAATTGGGATGTGAGAAATAATTTCTTACATATAACATACTGACTCAACGGGTCACGGGTAATCTAATAAAATAATGAAGGTGAGGGGATAAATTATAAAGAATACAATATAAAAACAACTTTACGTGAGTAAAATAGAGAATAAACACATGGTGGAATAAGGGGATAAAAATACAAAGGAGTATGGGACAAATAGATATAAAAAGATAAAAATACAAAGGAGTATGGGACAAATTGGTATAAAATGTTAAAAATACAAAGGAGTATCGGACAAATAGATATAAAAAGATAAAAATACAAAGGAGTATGGGACAAATAGATATAAAAAGATAAAAATACAAAAGAGTATCGGACAAATATATATAAAAAGATAAAAATACAAATGAAGTATGGGACAAATAGATATTAAAAGATAAAAATACAAACGAGTATCGGACAATGGGACAAATAGATGTAAAAAGATAAAAATACAAAGGAGTATGGAAAAAAGTATTAAAAAGTATAAAAAATAAATGATAAAGATATAAGAAATACAAATTCATCAAATATAAAAGAATAAAACGTAGATATAAAAATATAAACAGAAGTAAAAAATATTAAATAAAATAAAATGAAAATACAAGAAGAAATTTACAGTAGGATAAAGTTCTGAAAAGGCAAAGGGGTACAAATGTTATCCAAAGTTTTTAGAAAGGAGTACAGATGTTGAGTGCAAATGAAAATACTTCTATATTTTAGATTTCAAGATGTTGACAATCATACCGTTTATTTCTTCAATTTACAAATTGAAAAAAAAAATGCAACTTCGCTTCCAACTTTTGGATCTTTTAATCATGCCCATATTCCTTTTCTTTTTTTTTTTAAGTTGATAAGTTCCATTTCTTCTGATGAGTTTAGGGTGGAATAAATTAAAAAAATTTACATAATAATTACATAAATGATTCTGCGCTACGAAACAGGTGCTGTCAAGAATTATGACTGTCAATGTACTTGAAGAAATAAACGGTGAGATGGTCAATATTTTGACATTTGAAATATAAAATGTTGTCATTTGTTTATATATGCTCTGTAGTCACACCGAGCTTCATAAATTAAAGGACTGGTAAAATTTAAGTTAATTGGTTGTTTTTGTTTTACGGCATATCAACCCTTTTCAGGTTATTTAATGCCGAATCCAATGATTTTGAAGAAAAAATTTTTAATAGAATATATTTGTTTTATTTTTGTTTTTTTTTAGTCAGTTTCTATTCAACCCATGGTTGGGACCCTAACAGATACTACCACTCCTGGTCAGAGTGGACCTGGGAGCAATGGCAATTAAAGGGTGGCTCTACACTCCCCAAAGCCTGCAAGCTGGGGCCTTAGCATCGGATATAGTTTAAGGTCATATCCAGGACCGGTAAAATTCAAAGGTGAAATATAACTGAATAAGCATATTTCCACACACACACACACACACACACACACACACACACACACATATATATAAATATATATATATATATATATATATATATATATATATATATGATGAGCAAGAATGTAACCATGTATTCACAAATGCAGAGAGAGAGAGAGAGAGAGAGAGAGAGAGAAAGAGTGAATGTCATATCCGTTAATGTGGAACCAGGTAGAACACCACTTGAAACTTAAATATTCAAACGACAACATATTTCATAATGTCATGCCTATCGTTTTGGACTTTATTCTAAATGTTTCTGCATTTTCAAAGTTTATGACAAAGCAAGAGATCCATATTTCACAGACATCACTTCGTCTCATCCTATAGCAATATTAAAGACGGTGCATAAGAATCGGATCAGCATGGTCAATTTCCACACGTAGGATTAAAATAAAATTAGGTAGAGTGGAATTTTACGATTAAGACGTGTCATGGCTGTGACGTCACTAGCACGTTAAGTGAATGTGAGAAATCTGCAGAGAGAATCGGATCTTTTTTGTTTGAACCACCAGAGAGGACAGTCGAGCTTTTAGATGACTGCCTGCAATTCTCCCTGAGGGATGAGATGTGTTTTTTTTTTTTTTTTTTTGAACTATGAAGAGGTATAATCGTGAGGAATAATATCCCACCTCCAAAAAAGAGAGTTCTAAAGCCTAATTTATATTGGTTGATGCTTCTGAAGAAGAAGAAGAAGAAGAAGAAGAAGAAGAAGAAGAAGAAGAAGAAGAAGAAGAAGAAGATGAAAAAGAAGAAAAAGAAGACGAAGAAGAAAAATAAGAAAAAGAAGACGAAGAAGAAGAAGAAAAAAAGAAGAAAAAAGAAGAAGTAAGCATTGTTCACTAGATTTCTAAATCGTTTGTGCTTTCTATCTTCAGGTTCATGATAAAATAGAGGATTGCATATGCATATTATTTGGATTTATTGGACTAATGTTTTCATCTTGAATATCATTTTCACAACGTTTTGGTCGATGTAACCTCCGACCTTCTTTAGGTGTATCTTGTCGAACTTGAGAATGTTTTTGCTGAACTCGGGAATTTGGACAGAATTTCAAACGGAACCCTTTGCTTACCTTACGGGGGTAACATGCTCTTGTTCCATCAGCCATAGCTGGATAGAGGTCCTAAAATTAATTCATTGTATTTTTTGGTCGCCCACACAAGAATTGAATCTTCAACCTTCAGATCTCAATTCTCAATGTGGACGACCGGAAAATACAATTGTGAATTATTTAGGACCTATATCTATTCAGTTCTCAATTCTCCAAATTACCGAATTTGGCAAGATACACCTGAAGAAGGTCGAAGGTTACATCAACTGAAACATTTTGAAAATCATACTCAAGATGAGAACAGTAGTCTGATGAATCCAAATAATACAAATAACCAATCCTCATCTCAAAAATTCAGAAATCTCATTACATATGGAGCCATATGTTTTCTGGAGCAATAGAATGATTCAAATATTTTTTCTGTGGCTTTAACAACAGACTGGCTATATATATCTCCTAGTTTAAATCTGGAGTGAAAGAACTTATCAAATTATAAGGTTTTTGGAAAGAGAAATCCATTCATTTTGACTGATGCAAAGCAGGGATCCGAGCATTGGAGGTGAAAGATGAGAAACTTCATTTTAGAAGTGTTAAAAGTTAAAAAGCAATTTTTCCCCCAGGTGACCACATACTCAATTCCTGAGGAGAGGGAGGGAGGGAGTAAGTGAGATCTTGACCACTAATGCTCGTACAATTGTGTTATAGTTTTCCTAGGCTATTTATTGGAACAAGTACATTTTTTTTTTACATGGAGGTCACCACTTATCAAGGCTCAAAAGCCACTCGGGGATAAGGGTTATTGTGTGTACAGTAATCAATGGGATAGTATCGTAGTAATAGTTAATATTGGAGATTTTTGATAAAGTGTCATTACTTAAGGGGGCAGTTCATCAGGAATTTGTTTATGTTGGACTTGAAGACATCCAAGTTTAAGTCGGGAGGGAAAAAGGCAAGCGACAGAAAGTTCCACAGGCGTGCAGTTCTAAGAAAGAAGCTTTGTTCATGGAATCTACGTTCTGATTTAGGCACGGATAAAGAGTGAGAAAAATTATTGACAGTGGTTTCAGCTAGTCGGGTGTTTTTCGTGAAAGATTGGCGAGGGGGAACCAGAGAATGGAGCTCAGACGAGCACTTGCCTTGGATAAAACAGAGATAGGCTCGCAACGTCTCTACTGTGGGAAAGAGGTTGCAGGGAAGAGAAAAGGGCATCCTCCACCAAGCCACGAAGTCTATTTTGAACTCTGTCAAGGCAGAATAGACTGTTTTTAGCAGCTCCTGCCCAGATGTGGCAGCAGTACTCCATCCTTGGACGTACTTGGCTTTTATATAGATAGAGAATTGCATCATTAGTGAGATATCTTCTGGAGCGGTAGAAGGATCTCACCATTTTCTCAGCGACCTTGGCCACAGACTTGATGTATGTGTACCATTTCAGATCAGGAGTAAAGGTCAAACCCAGAAGCTTATCAAAACATGGGGCCTCCCCTAGACGAAAGCCATTCATTTCAATTGATGCCAGATGGGGATCAGAGCGTTTATGATGTAATGATAGGAGCTTGGTCTTAGATGCATTAAAGGTAACTAGCCACCTCTTCACCCACTGTACCACACGCTCAAGATCTGAGGAGAGGGAATCAGAGAGAACATTGTCATTTACGGCCTTTGATGTGTTGCCATAGATAGTCGTGTCATCAGCATCAGGTTTGTTCCTGGTACGTAAAGGGTATGGTGGGGGTGGGTAGTGGTGGGGAGTTAATGCTTTTATTTATCTTTTCTTTTTTGTTTTTTTTTTGTTTTGTTTTTTAGATACCTTGAGGTAGAACCTTTGAGCTTCACCTTATAATTAAGTTCCAATAATAGGAATTGTGAAGTCGGCTGATGTTTTTGGATTGGAGAATCTCATTTAAGGACTGGTTTAGTGTAGTGCCAGACATATTTGACAAAAAAGATTTAAAACAAGAGAAATAGCAAAACAGGATAGTAATTGTCTGTATTTTTGAGATGAGATGTTTTCATTGATTGAGATTGTCGGACTGACTTCCTCATCTTGGTTGTTATTGTCACAACGTTTCGACCGTTTTGCCCTCCGGCCTTCGTCAGGTGTTTTGTATCGAACTGGGGAACCGTTTGTTAGGAGTCTCAAACCCAACCCTTTATTATTATTACGGGGGTACCGTGTTCGGACTCCAGAATCGTCCTAGTGATATATGGCCGAGTGGTCCTAGACGTTGTATCAAAGTTTACAGTTACCCAAAAGGTGCTGAGTTCAATCCTGAACGAAGGCAGTGAAAAAGTAACATTAAAAAAAACAGAGAATCAGTAACTATGTCCCAAATCCTAGCTGGAGCCCGAACACGGAACCCCCGTAATAATAATAAAGGGTTGGGTTCGAGACTCCTAACAAACGGTTCCCAAGTTCGATACAAAACACCTGATGAAGGCCGGGGGGCAAAACGGCCGAAACGTTGTGACAATAACAACCAAGATGAGGAAGTCAGTCCGACAATCTCAATCAGCAAAACAGGATAAATAAAGTTAAGGTGTTTCGAGCATTGCCAAGGCTGCTGCAAAGAAGGTGGGCTATTTCTACCGTGCTAGAAGGTTACTTACACCTGAAAGTATCCTGTACCTTTACAAGGCCACCATTCACCCATGGTTGGAGTATTGTTGTCATATTTGAGTTGGTACATCTGCTACTAGACTCTCACTCCTAGACAGGGTTCAGAAAAGATTTGTCAACCTAACAGGTCCTACACTGTCAACCAAACTCCAACCTCTGTCCCATCGACGAAATATTGCATCCTTCTGCCTATTTTACAAGTATTTTAATGAAAAGTGCTACGACATACTCCGAAACCTTGTACACTGTTGATGTAAATACCTCTGATTAACTCAACGACAAGTAGCAAACTCCCACCTCTACACTGTAAAGATCCCTAGCCTTTACTCAAATAGTGTCTTCCGTCAAACTGCTAGATTTTGGAATTCCCTTCTGGGTTCCTGCTTCCCTGACTGTACTGACATGCAAAAGTTCAAGTCTAATGTGAACAAACATCTTGCTACTTAACTCCATATATAGTTCCGCAGCAAATTGTGTCCTAAATATCAGCCCTTTACATCCACGTGGGTGAAAAGGCTGTAAAAAAAAACAAAACTTTGGAGGTCAGTCAAGGTTATCGGTTCAAAAAGCTAAAAAAAACAAAAAAAAACATATTTTATGCTTTTATGTAGTTATTTCCATTCATAGCTTTCATAAAGAAGTAAAAGAAAGAAGAAAGAAAACGATGTTAATAATAAAACACTTCACTCTGATTTTTAAGAGATCACGAACACCATGTCCTCAACGATTACTGTTATGGAGGACTTACCTATTCACTCATAATGATATTATGGGGGACTTACTCATTCACTCGTAATAGTGTTATGGGAGGACTTACTCATGCACTTTTAATGGTATGAGGATTTACCCATTCACTCGCAATGGACTCTTCTAATCATTATATAAACCATAGTGTTATATACTATCCTTGGGAATTATCTTGACACTAAAGCGGAAAGGTTCAACAATCAATCCTACAGAAATTGAGGCATTTCGGTTGCCTTTTTGCTGTCAGACTGATACAAATGTTCTTGGTAGCTCAAAGAGGCCCATTCTCCCAGGTCTTGCCTCCTGGCTTTTGGGAGGAGCAAGTTTATCGTTGGCTTTCTGAAGTGCCCTCACTGGTGAATGCTGACGGCGCTACTCAAATTTTTGCAGGGCCAAAGTGCTCTTCCTATTAGGACACTGCCCCATTTTCCCACCTTCCAAGTTTGTGTCATATACCCTCGTGGTGGGAGGGATAAATACCATAGCTATCGTGACCCAACACAAGACTATAGACTATTTAAGTAACAGTTGAAAAATGTTGTTTACCTTTTCTTTGTATTCACTTTCTTGTACAATATATTCTTTTCTACTTAAACTCGTTGTGCGATTCTTTCTTTATGACACTTTGAAATAGCCTTCCCAAACATTACTGTAAACGAAAAGACAATGGTTGTTCAGAAGCTTGAAAAAAAAAAATTCTTATCATTTTGTTCAAACTGGGGACGGAGCATCCTATCGGATGTCAGACATTTCCACACTATCTCATATATTTCAACCCGAGATATCTTTTTAAGACTCTGACCATCCCTTTAAGAGTAATTGTTTGTATCTCTTGCACTTGGTTCACCGTGTATATCTGCTAGGTGATTTTTTTTTAATTCTTGCTTCATGAGTCCAGTTGATCCTAGAATTTTTTTGTTTTTAATTACATTTTCACCCCAAACAAGACACATTGCCACTTTGATGTAGGGAGCTACTATCAGGGACATAAACTACAGGGGTACTATGTAGGGAGTTTGGCAGCAAGATGTTGGTTCACGTTACACTTGAACTTCTGCATGTCAGTACAGTTGGGGAAGCAGGAACCCGGAAGGGAATTCCAAAGTCTAGTAGTTCTGGGGAAGAAACTACTGGAATAGAAGGCTCTCTTACATCTACGGATCTCAACTGTGAAGGGGTGTGATTTTGCTGCTTGTCGGGTTTGTCGGGGTATTTACATCAAGGGGCTGCAAATGCTTGCAGTTTGTTGGAGCATTCACCATTAAAGTATTTGTAGAACAGGCAGAGGGATGCAACATTTCGTCGATGAGACAGAGGCTGAAGCTTAGATGACAGTTGGCGACTCTCTTTTGAACCCTGTCTGGGAGTGAGAGTCTAGTAGCAGATGCACCAGCTCAAATATGACAGCAATACTCTATACATGGGCGAATGGTGGCCTTATAAAGGTACAGGATACTTTCAGGTGTTAGTAGCTTTCTAACATGGTAGAGAGAACCTACCTTCTTCGCAGCAATGCTCTCAATGTAATTGTTCCAATTCATGTTTCCTGTGAATGTTAGGCCGAGGAGGTTAAAAGATGTACTTTCAGATAAAGAGTCTTTGGCCATTGCTATTGGTGGTAGAGATGGTTTCTTGTAGTTATTGAAGGAAACAAGTTTACTTTTAGCAGCATTGATTGTGACCATCCATTTTTGCCCCCATTCCACTACAGATTGGAGGTCGTCCTCTAGGGTTTCTGCCATTTCTATAGATATGTGTTCATTTGTTTTCCTGTCGTGTCTGTTATTGAGCGTGGTGTCATCAGCATATATACCCATCTCACAGACAATTTTGTCAGGGAAGTCATTTATAAATATTAGGAATAATAGAGGTCTAAGGATAATTACTGGAATGATGAAGATCTTCCTAAGATTCCAGTTTCTTTTCATATCATACATTGGTATTTCGTTATCTTTTCCATTTCAGCTCTGTTTAACCCAGCGTCATTGGTGACACTAACTTCTACTAAGGTTGCTTCTTTCTCCTACTTGTTCCATATCACTATGTCCAGTTTAATAGCCTTGTTTTCTAGGTATGTAGCTGCAGTAATTTCATAGTCATAGTTAATGGTGAATGACTTGTTTCCAACTGTTCTTTCTGGTATGCTTTTCCAAGACTTGCTGCTATATTCGAGATTTAACTTTTTACAGGTGGTTCCGCTCTCATATATTCACACTGTGAAATTTGCTTCTATTAAGACATTTTTCATTTTAATATTTAGCTAGCTGGCAGCCCGACGTTTCCCGGTTGTACCTTATGCTTAAACATGATATTTTAATTTATGCAAATTGCGTATGTTTTATTATAGAATCAATCCTATAGTGATTATTATATATTACGAGGAATAATTTGCCTGGTGAACTAACCCCCCCCCCTCCCCGGCAAAAAATAAAAAAAATAATAATGATAATGTCGTTCATCAAATTCCGTCTGTGTTTGTCTACAATATCACGTCAGCTGATATTTAGGCTTGACGATGATTACCCGAGAAAAGTCATTTCTGATTAATATTTACTTTTATGCAAATCAAGAAACGATTTGCGGCGATTTTAAATGGTACCTCTTCTTTTATCATAAATTTAACTCATTAATAAGAAAAAATTAAATTAAAAGGGTGAGAAATACACGGGCTTGAACAGGGAATCATTTGATCTGTAGTCGAATGCTCTACTACTAAAAAAGATGAAATGATTTGCTGAAATGTCATTATCTCCCTTGACCGGTGTAACGTAAGATATTCCCCTGTAAAATTATTCATTTTATCTATAAAAAAGAAAAGATATTTTTTTAGATCGAAATTTTTCGATTTTCGATACTTATCGGATTAATTTTTTGTGCAAAACATATCTAAGAATACTGCCAGACATATATATTGGCTTTGTGTGAAATTTGCAGAAGATGGGCTCAGCCGTTTCGGAATCTATGAGGAAGGAACTCACACACACATACACACACAAAGTGACTTTTATATAACAGTAGATATAGAGATAGAGATTACTAAATACCTTTGTTTACATTAGCAACTAATCAAGACATTGTAAACTAACTCCTATCAAAATACAGTCCACACATGCACTCTACAAACTTGACTCAAGTTTTCACCCAGGCCACATTTTATATAAAACAATTTCCTCTCCCTTGTTTTCTTTTTCTTCCTTTAATGCTTCCTCTTTTTTTTCAAATCTTAACGCCAATTCATAAACAATTATTCAAAGCAATTCTCCTCTCCACTTTTTAACATACTGAAAATCCCCTGTAATCCAACATTCATTTTATCATTTGATTCAACTGTTTAAAAAAAATCCGTATCATCTGGATTCTCACTTTGAATGTTATTTTCACAACGTTTCGGTCGATGTCCGCAAGAATCCGTGACGTAGTGGATAGACTACTTGGTAAAATTTAGTTTTGAAGTTGCACTCTTCTGTAAGTTGAAGGTTCAATTCTCATTAAGGGCGATACTCAAAATACAATTGCTAATTTTTTCAGACTTCTATTAATAATTGTTTGTCAAATCTAATACATAAAAGGCACTATGACTGTCTGTTTGTCTGTCTGTCTCCATATTTTCAAATCCTATCTCTCCAGAAACTAAAAGTCGCAGAGCGGCGCTAGCGGCGCTAGCGGCTTCAAATGATTGGATTTTTTATGGACTGTTCTTTTATGGATCCATAGCTAGTTAAAATAGTTTTAAAGGGTGTAAAATGGGTCGAAATTGAAAAAATCGTTATACATTTTATACATTGATATTAGCTTATTTTTAATTTTTAATCTGTTCATATGCTTGTTACATTGGTACAGTGGTAACGTCACAAGCTTTGAATGCTACAGTTGTGCTTCTAGCCAAATACGTTTTTTTTTTCTTTTGAAATCACAACTCTATTATCATATATACGAAATCTGGATAAATTAAAATATCATATGTAAGTATATTTTACACCCGGGCAAAGCCGGGCGCCCTCCCACTAGTAAACAATATATAAATCAAATAGAACCATAGGTCTTATTTGTGTTTGTAAATACGATATTTTATGTACTGGCTGTCTCGCCGATGTAAAACATCAGCTATAAGGTACGTTTTATTTTATAGAAACTGGGGAAAGAATGTCCTTCAAGGTATATAGATAATGCAATTTATCAATAAGTCTCAGAACAAACCCCAAACATTTAAAAATGATTGATAATAAAACGCTGAAGGGAAATATAATATCGATGACAAGTGTTTACTGTACACTTGAGATGGTCCAAATACTTTGCTTACAATATGAGAATGTTATAAGTATGTGAGTAATCAGGACCATAAAATGGGGAACTTTGGAAATTCCACAGTGGCATCTTCAAATTTAAATTTAGGGATTTTGTGGACGTTCAGCGTGAATGGAGACCACGTGATATTATTGTAGCCCTTTTTTTTTAAACTGTAAAAGTATTTATCTAAGTAACCTGGTCAATATAGTGTCAGAATATATCAGGTTATTATAGTTTATCTCAGATATCTTCATAGGACTGTATGAGATATTTCCATTGTATGGACGCCCTGTGCGAACGGGAACCCCACGATATCATTATACTATCTTTAGACAGGGCAGATATTACCCTTGAATTCTAGCCAGAAAACCAAGAATGTATATTTTAGTTTCACGTACGGCCCGTGTCTTCGGTGATCGGGAGATCCTATTCATTTAAAAAGAAGATAGAAGGTGATAACATACTACGAACATTGAATTAATGTTTCTATAAACTAATTTAATGTTCGTAGTATGTTATATATCCTTCTTTTTAATAAATAGGATGTCCCGATCAATAATTTATAATCTGGAAATCGTGACACATGTGTGTACATAGTGCATTAAAGATATTACAGTATTAATATATAGATATTAAAAAACAACAACAAAATATTAAAATCTGGAATATGACGAAGATTGCAATATGTAAACTGAATACATATTGTTTGGATTCTTCGGACTACTGTTCCTATCTTGTGTGGTATTTTCGCGACTTTTCGGTCAATGTAACCTCCGACCTTCTTGAGGTGTATTTTTGTCGAACTTGGGAATCTCTCTGTGGATCTCGGTAATCATTCTGTCAACCTCAAAATATAAGTGCAAATTACTTAGGACTTCTACCCAGTCACAGCTAAGGGAATGTAGGTGTGTTACAACTATGGATATAAAAAAAAGGTTCTGTTCTAAATTCATGCAGATTCCCAAGTTTGATGGAAAGATTCCCGAGTTTGATCCAAATATTCCCAAGTTTGATGGAAAGATTCCTAAGTTTGATGGAAAGAATCCAGAGTTTGATGGAAAGATTCTCGAGTTTGATGGAAAGATTCCCAAGTTTAATTGAAAGATTCTCGAGTTTGATGGAAAGATTTCCAAGTTTGATAGAAAGATTTCCAAGTTTGATAGAAAAATTCTCGAGTTTACGATAAACTTGAAGAAGGTCGGAAGTTTCATCAAGCGAAACGTTGTGAAAATAGCAACAGTAGTCTGAAGAATCTAAATAATAGCTGAAACCACTATTAATAATTTGTCCCACTGTTTATCTGTACCTAAACCTAAATTCCATGAACAAAGCTTCTTTCTTAGAACTGTATGCCTATGAAACTCTCTTCCGTTTCCCTGCTTCCCAACTTACTACAATATGGTCATTTTCAAGTCCAACGTAAACAAATTCTCGATGAGTCGTCCCCTTATGTAATCCAATTTACCAAATTTCCATTATTAACAATTACTATGATATTTTCCCATTGACTACCGTGCAATCTTTACTCTCGAGTGGCCTCCGGGCCTTGATAAGTGG
The DNA here is from genome assembly GCF_053919585.1 of Euprymna scolopes. NCBI lineage: Eukaryota > Metazoa > Mollusca > Cephalopoda > Sepiida > Sepiolidae > Euprymna > Euprymna scolopes. Next base: position 80,940,283 of record NC_136507.1, read on the forward strand.
TGACTCCTTTGTAAAAAAAGAAATAAATACAAATCATGAAGCCTCATCTCAAAAAGAATTTTTAGAAATTTAGTAAACTGAATATATAGACACGCATTCTTTTTTGGGCTATAAAAAAATTAAACATTTGGACTGCCACATCCCTCCATGTTACATAATGAGGGCCGTGTTTCAATGGAAAAGTTAAAGAGACAGTGGTGACCCTTAATTGAAGTCACAGAAACATATGAATTCCGAGCTAAGATTTTCGGTCTCTTTGTCTGGCAATACTTCATGCATAAAAAAACGGGTCTGTGTGCTGCCCTCAATTAAAACTGAGTCTAACAAGCTGTCTTACGTCCACCTCATAACAAGCTGTCTTACGTCCATCTCATAACAAGCTATCTTACGTCCACCTCATAACAAGCTGTCTTACGTCCATCTCATATCCATATCAGAGGGACTTTATTAACTGCACGAAAGTAACCCGTTTCTTTTATGCTTTCTGTAACTGTGCTTCTATTTTTAAATAAACTTTCTATAATATCAATTATCAATACCAGTATCCGAATAGTTTGGGATCCATAGACAAGCAACAATCTGCGTTCAATGAGACACAGGTGTATAAGGGTTTAAACACGCATAGTGAAGCGAAAAAATAACGGAAGTGATCTACGTCTATTTGTTTATGGAAAATAACTATATAAATATGTTTTTAGATAACTTAATAAAATCCATCAGATCTCAGTGACTAATGTTCTAGGAATTCATCTCCAACAAACATGTAACTGTTCTACATATTTTGAGATACTTTGTATTTGAGACTCTGTCCACAGTTTAGTATTTTTGAAGAAACTTAGTTGTAAAGGGAGATAATTGGGGAGACTAGTTTTAGTATTAGGTGACTTCAAAGCATAAGTCGATTAAACCACGTCCAGCGATTTTCTGTCTCTTTGGTTGGCGCGATTCCAAGCAGAAAATATGTGTCTGGCGCTGTTTTCATTGTGGCTGGTTATTGCGAGACGAGCTATCCGTCTGTCTGTCTATTTGATTCTCTCTCTCTCTCTCTCTCTCTCTCTCTCTCTCTCTCTCTATCTATCTATCTATCTATCTATCTATCTATCTATCTCATTCATACACATGTAGCCCGTTGCTCAGATGTTTTCTGTAACTGTCTCTCTTCTAAAAAAAAAAAAAAATTAAACACTGGCGCCTGTGTGGATTAATCAGCAACAACGACAACACGTGTGTATAATCGTTTATAGAAAAATAAAAAGGAACAAGCCGAGTTATGTGTTCATCAACGTTTCGTCTTTATTTCGAGACTTCCTCTGGACGAAATAAAGACGAAACGTTGATGAACACATAACTCGGTTTGTTCCTTTTTATTTCTCTATTTCGTCGGAATACTATTTCAATTATTCTCATCATAATCGTTTATAAACACATTTGTAAGTGAAAATATAAAAACTGGATTCCTTGATTCTGATCGGTGCACATCCGTTCAAGAAACAGGGATTTGTGATTACATTTATTGATAGACATTGAATCACAACTGAAAAAAAAAATAATGTTCATTTTAATAAACAGAAATCGGGTTTGTTTTACAATTCACAGAGATTCGAAAAAGTAGTCAAAACTTTCTTTTTTTTTTACACAGTGGTCACCACTTATCAAGGCCCGGAAGCCACTCAGGGATAAGGGTTATTGCAACATTACGTTAGTGTGGAGATTTGGTGAAGTGTTTACTTGAGGGGGCGGTTCATTAGGAATTTGTTAACGTTGGACTTGAACACATCCAAGTTGTAGTCAGGTGGGAAGCAGGCAGACGGTTAGAGTTCCACAGGCGTGCAGTTCTAAGAAAGAAGCTTTGTTCATGGAATCCACGTTTTGAGAAGCTTTGTTCATGGACGTTTTGAAAACTTCAAATATATAAACAAATAAATGTTACCAAAGGCAAGATAAGTTACTCCTCTACCCACCGGAAAAGGTTTTTAGTTTTTATACTTAATGTAAAATGTGTATTTGGCTCGGAAAGCAACTAATTTCAAAAAGTATACGAAAAAAAAAATATGTCCGCAATGTATTTGTTACGCGGCCATTTTTCTTGTGTTTGTATACGGGTTGATATTACTTGTTTTTCGAGCCACATAAACATTTTACGTTAAGTAAAAACACTATAAACCTAATCAGCTAGGTAGAAGAATAACTTGTCTTGCCTTAGGTAACATTTATTTGTTATATATTTTACTTTTTGACCACTTTTACGAATCTTTGTGAATTGTAAAACAAACTCACACGATCCTACAATATACGTTGCTTCAAAGATGCTCTTAGCCTGTTCGCAAATAATATGTTTTTGTATACTTCATTGTCGCCCAGTTGTTATTTTGCTTTTTGATTGGCACATGCTTGTATATGAACCTATATATACATGAGAGAGGGAACGGGCTTGTTTGCTTCCTATATATCTATTTATTTATTTACTAACCGGAAGTGGCGACTTTGCCGGGTCGCAAAATATGCTTAAATATATTTTAATTCGTGTAGATTTAGTATTTACTAGCGAGGGGGGGGGGATTTTTGCCCGGTCATAAAATACGCTTAAATATGATATTTTAATTTGTCCAGATTCCGTATATATTATTATAGAGTCACGATTTCAAAAGTAAAAAAAAAAAAAAATATTTGAGTGCCATCAGCGAGAATCGAAACCGAAAGCAAAACTGTAGTATTCAAAGCTGGTGACGTTACCAATGTACCATCGTGGCACGCAAATGACCTGATTAAAAATAAACTAAGACGAAAGTACACCATGTATAACATTTATTTTAATTTCGACCCCTTTTTAACCCCTTAAAAATTATTTTAACCGGCTAAAGACTCACAAAAGAACGGTCCATAAAAAAACCCCAATCATTTGAGGCCCCTGGTGCCGCTCTGCGACTTTTAGTTTCAGAGGAGATAGAGTTTGAACATATGGAAACAAACAATCAGACAGACAGACATAGTGAGTTTTATAAATTAGATTATTTCAGAGCCAATTCTCTACTGCATGTGATATTGTACCTAATACATAGTACTGATTTCAAAAGTTAAAAGAAATGACTTGGGGCCCATCAGCTAGAATCGAAACTAAAAGGCTTAGCGCTCCATCCGAGTCTTCTACGGATACAGCCGTTGAGAGATCGTAAGAAAGATTTAATGTTTAACAAGTTGAAGAAATAAACTGAATTGAGACATGCATAGAAAGAAGTAAAAATACGTCGGAAAATTGAAATGAACAGTTTGTATTTCAACTACAGGGTGGTCAAAAAGTCAGGTAACATTTTAAAGAAAAACGATATTAGCAATACACGTATATTTAAGTACCATACATTGAAATATAAAATGAAACAAACATGAAATATGTTTATTTTGTTAATTGTCGTCCATTTCTCTCTATCAATCGCTGGAAGCGATTAACCACTGATTGTGTAACACGTGTAATTACCTGACTTTTTGACCACCCTGTAGTTGACATGTGTCTGTACGCGTTATTCATCCATCCAAACAAAGATTTTACTCGTTATAAACCATCCTTGATGTACAATTACTATTTCCTTTTAATTTCACAAATCTACAAAAAGAACACAGGTAGGTGTATCAGAATTTATGTAGGAATTTTTGACACACCTAACACGAAACTGCGAATAAAATATTTAAAAAAAACTCGTAATTTCTCTTTTAAAAGTGGGTTGTTTATTTTCTTTATGGAGTATACTTCCAAAATAAACTATTAAATTGTATAAAAAGTAATAGAAATATTATTTTTATTAAAAAAAAAAAACTAATGAAATTAATTGAATTTTACGAGTTCAGTATTTTTCAATTTTTAAACTTTAAAAATATATCAAAATTTTTCTATTGATTCTATTTTTACGATATTTTCAGGGTCAATGTGAAATTTTATGCTCTTTCCAATAAACTGAATATAATATTTTAGACAAACGTTTTTTTTTTAAATTCACGCCCACCCCATTTTGAAATGTCTATTAAAAAGTAAATAATTTACTCACCAACGTTTTATATATCACAAATTGAAGAGAAAAGATCAATAAATAATATATTCAAATTTAAAACAAAAAAAGTAGTGTTTTTTTTTAGAAAATTACCTGTAAAGTCCGAAGTTTAAAACCTTTTTTTTTTTTTAATCACGTTGTTTTTTTATTTTTTTAATGAAACCTTGGTCCTTTTAATTGCAAAAAAAAAAAAAAAAAATAGGGTTTGAATGATATTTTCGAGTAGTTATAAGCTTGGAAAGACAGGGGGTCGAATTATTCAATATTTTGTTTATGGTCATTATATTCCTGTAGCAGTATTAGGAAATGTTAGTGGCAGGTTAATAGAAAGCATACATATCAACGGCCGAAGCAAAGAAAAAGCGAATACGGATCTGTCGACACGATTTGATACAAACTCAGGTTTATTCCAGATTATTTGTACAGACAACAAAAATGGCTATATTCGATATCTGATCGCCTTTAATATTTTCCTAATTAAGGTTGATTTCAGACTCTTTTAAGGAAAAACAAAAATGCACATTTTTTAAAATTTTTATTCTCTTTTAAAAGCGGTTGCTCAAAAGTTGTTGGAATCCTTTCTCATCAAAGGTCGACTCAAGCCTCATTTTTAATTATGGTTGTGTAACCAGTAATTTAAGGGTTTATCGGTTAAATATTTTCAGAGACACATACACACATGTGTCTACTTTTTTATTTATATAGATTTATTGTTAAACGTTGTAGGTCACATATTTTTGTTTTTAATGAGTTAGTTTATAGATTTGTTTCCTCAATCTGTACTAGAATATTTTATTTCTTGAAACAATTTTTATTTTTTTCATATATGTCACATCGTTAAAAATATCGCTACTATTATATAAAAGGAACTCCCTCCTGCTCCCTCCCTCTCTCTCCCTCCCTCTTTCTCTATGGGATGATCATTCCTTATGGACTCGAAAAAAGCTAGGTCAATTTTTATGAAATTTCACACGAAAGTTCTTTAAGCGCCTTACAGTGTTCTTAGATAGGTTTAGTATCGGAATGTCTTCAATAAGTATCGATAATCAATAATCAAAATAATCCGCTGAAAGGAAGAACCAACGATTTTGACGAAAGTTAACACCTTATACACCCTAACACTACAAGTGCATTTGAGAAGTTTTATTTCCACACAAGGCGAATAGCCCGACATATAAAATCAGCAGTAGGTTCTTTGATATAACAGGGGCGCATTCGAAATGACTGGGGTTTTTTTTGTTTGTTTAAAGCAAAATTGCATCATGATACTTGACTTTTTCATTTGAAATTTAAATTCAAGCCATTATCATCACACAAGCAGTAAGGCCAGGAATATAAAATCAACAGTAGATTCTTTGATATGACTGGGGCGCGTTCGAAATAAATGTTTCTGTTTAAACATGATATTTGACCATTTCATTTTCAAATTAAATTCAAGCCATTATATATAAAAAATAATTTTATAAAATTAACAGTAGTTTCTCTACAGTGTAATGTAGGTGACACTATATTGTAAACAAAGTCATTGCGAGAGGCATGTAAAGCTTCCTCCTTGTGCACCGCGATGTGTCCTCAACTAAAGTAGGCAATCAATCGATTTGATTGAAAAAATGGGAGATTTCACCGATTTTAATGACAATACAAACATGGGCGTTTAAAATATTTGTTTATCGTCATCCAATCCCAGGCAACGTCGGGTCACTCTGCTAGTATGAATATATAAATAAGTATTACTTTTGGGGAAAAATAAAACGTTTTTACGACAATCAACACTAAGATTGCTTTTCAAACATCACATGGCCTTATTGTGCGACAGCATTCAAACGGAACTTTGCCAGCCAAGGACACAATTTTCAACATGTTCCTCACAAATGTCAATACAAATTACACAAACAATAATAGCACAAAAACCATGCCAATTTAATGCTCGACTGAGCTCCAACCTATTGTTCTCTCTTGTAAAACATTTCTCAACAAAAACTCGCCCAGCTACAACCATTCTAAATAATTTTCCTTACTTTCATTTGTGAGTAGGGAATGACCTTGAATCTGTGTGTGCTGAGGTACGGTTCTGTGGAATCTTAGGAAATCCACCCTCTCAGGTGTTTGCCTACTGTCTTTCATGTAAACGAGTGAAAAAAAATGAGGAGAAAGACAGAGATATGAAAAGCAGACCTACCGACAAGTAGGCGAAAAAGAAACCTTGAGATGGATAGGACATCAAAACATGCATGATGGCTGCAGAAGAGATCAGGTAATATATGCAAATGTGACAAAATAGAAAGTGTATGAAAAGACGAACGACAGAGAGAACACCTTCTTTCGAGTAGAGGGAGTTTATTGCTTACTGTCTGAGACGTCCCAAAAAAGGAATGACAACGGTGACGCCCAGGCAGTTTTTAAAAGAGTGTTCCTCCTTTAAGGGTGCTAGCTTGATCCACCCATCTCCGGCCTTGTGTCACATCTTCCTGCAGTGGGAAGGAAATAAATACCTACTACAGAGCTACTTCCCAGCTGACTAAAACATGGTCCAATGTTTACAAAAGGCTAAAGAAAGGGTCTCAAAACTATGGCCCGTGGGACAGATCCGGCCCACTAAAGTCTTTTAATTCAGCCTATGGAACTGTTATGGGAAACGTAAAAATATTCAGAAAAATTAAAAAAAAAAAATGGAATTGTGTGAAAATTGTGTGGTGGTTTTTCTTTTAGTTCAGAAAATGATTAAAAGAACAAGGTTTTGAAAAATTAGTTTTACTAAAAAGTAAAGCTAATCAGTAAAACAGTATAAAACATATTCAAGTCATTTTTTTATTTTATTTTGGCCTGCGTAGTTCTAAAAAGGTTAGCAATATGCCCCCACCCCTCCGCTTGAAAACTTTTGAAACCCCTGGGCTAAGGAAAACTAGGAAGGCTAATGAGATATCCTAGACCTGGTGCTTTACTTCATTCAAAGCAGATACCCTGCTTCAACACCCAAAGCCACTCGATAAGCAGGTCTGAAGCAGCACCTCTTACTAATCCCCTGTGTAGTTCTCTTCTAGAAGACCGTTGGAAACTAGGATAGTACTGGAACAAATAGTTTTTTACAACCCTGGCTGCAGTGTGAAAAGTGGTGTGTACATTGCATCTCAGGGAATCTTGCAGAGTTGAATCTTTCTCTTGCTGGGATCTGATTGCATTTTTCAAGTATCAGATGTGATAGAAAAATAATCAATATATTAATATGATAGCATGTGTGTTAGTTTCTGTGTCACGCTTTCCGGCAAATTTCATTGGTTGAGATTTAATTCCAGAATACGCATTTACGAATGCTCCAGGCAATATTTGATTAGTGGGTTCTCACCTCTATATTTGTTTTTAATTCTATAAAATTTAGGGTTTTATCTTTCTGGTAAATGCAAAAGTTGTTAAGAAATAATTAATTTAAGTTATTCCATAGTAAAAAACGATAACACAAATTTCTCGACCTTTTATTTTTTTGAAATCACTACTTTATATTGCTTTTTTTTAACGGTCATGTATGCATTATTAAATAGGGAAAAATAAATAACTCATTTTTTTATTGTTCTATTTATTTTTTATTGTTCTATTTATTTTTTATTGTTCTATTTATTTTTTTATTGTTCTATTTATTTTTTTATTGTTCTATTTATTTTTTTATTGTTCTATTTATTTTTCATTGTTCTATTTATTTTTTTATTGTTCTATTTATTTTTTTATTGTTCTATTTATTTTTTTATTGTTCTATTTATTATTTTATTGTTCTATTTATTTTTTTATTGTTCTATTTATTTTTTTTATTGTTCTATTTATTTTTTATTGTTCTATTTATTTTTTTATTGTTCTATTTATTTTTTTATTGTTCTATTTATTTTTTTATTGTTCTATTTATTTTTTTATTGTTCTATTTATTTTTTTATTGTTCTATTTATTTTTTTATTGTTCTATTTATTATTTTATTGTTCTATTTATTTTTTTATTGTTCTATTTATTTTTTATTGTTCTATTTATTTTTTATTGTTCTATTTATTTTTTTATTGTTCTATTTATTTTTTATTGTTCTATTTATTTTTTTATTGTTCTATTTATTTTTTTATTGTTCTATTTATTTTTTATTGTTCTATTTATTTTTTTATTGTTCTATTTATTTTTTTATTGTTCTATTTATTTTTTTATTGTTCTATTTATTATTTTATTGTTCTATTTATTTTTTTATTGTTCTATTTATTTTTTATTGTTCTATTTATTTTTTATTGTTCTATTTATTTTTTTATTGTTCTATTTATTTTTTATTGTTCTATTTATTTTTTTATTGTTCTATTTATTTTTTTATTGTTCTATTTATTTTTTTATTGTTCTATTTATTTTTTTATTGTTCTATTTATTTTTTATTGTTCTATTTATTTTTTATTGTTCTATTTATTTTTTTATTGTTCTATTTATTTTTTTATTGTTCTATTTATTTTTTATTGTTCTATTTATTTTTTTATTGTTCTATTTATTTTTTTATTGTTCTATTTATTTTTTTATTGTTCTATTTATTTTTTATTGTTCTATTTATTTTTTATTGTTCTATTTATTTTTTTATTGTTCTATTTATGTTTTATTGTTCTATTTATTTTTTATTGTTCTATTTATTTTTTATTGTTCTATTTATTTTTTATTGTTCTATTTATTTTTTATTGTTCTATTTATTTTTTATTGTTCTATTTATTTTTTATTGTTCTATTTATTTTTTATTGTTCTATTTATTTTTTATTGTTCTATTTATTTTTTATTGTTCTATTTATTTTTTATTGTTCTATTTATTTTTTATTGTTCTATTTATTTTTTATTGTTCTATTTATTTTTTATTGTTCTATTTATTTTTTTATTGTTCTATTTATTTTTTTATTGTTCTATTTATTTTTTATTGTTCTATTTATTTTTTTATTGTTCTATTTATTTTTTTATTGTTCTATTTATTTTTTATTGTTCTATTTATTTTTTTATTGTTCTATTTATTTTTTTATTGTTCTATTTATTTTTTATTGTTCTATTTATTTTTTATTGTTCTCTTTATTTTTTTATTGTTCTATTTATTTTTTTATTGTTCTATTTATTTTTTATTGTTCTATTTATTTTTTTATTGTTCTATTTATTTTTTATTGTTCTATTTATTTTTTATTGTTCTATTTATTTTTTATTGTTCTATTTATTTTTTATTGTTCTATTTATTTTTTATTGTTCTATTTATTTTTTTATTGTTCTATTTATTTTTTTATTGTTCTATTTATTTTTTATTGTTCTATTTATTTTTTATTGTTCTATTTATTTTTTATTGTTCTATTTATTTTTTATTGTTCTATTTATTTTTTTATTGTTCTATTTATTTTTTATTGTTCTATTTATTTTTTTATTGTTCTATTTATTTTTTTATTGTTCTATTTATTTTTTATTGTTCTATTTATTTTTTTATTGTTCTATTTATTTTTTTATTGTTCTATTTATTTTTTATTGTTCTATTTATTTTTTATTGTTCTATTTATTTTTTTATTGTTCTATTTATTTTTTTATTGTTCTATTTATTTTTTATTGTTCTATTTATTTTTTATTGTTCTATTTATTTTTTATTGTTCTATTTATTTTTTATTGTTCTATTTATTTTTTATTGTTCTATTTATTTTTTATTGTTCTATTTATTTTTTATTGTTCTATTTATTTTTTTATTGTTCTATTTATTTTTTTATTTTTCTATTTATTTTTTTATTGTTCTATTTATTTTTTTATTGTTCTATTTATTTTTTTATTGTTCTATTTATTTTTTTATTGTTCTATTTATTTTTTTATTGTTCTATTTATTTTTTTATTGTTCTATTTATTTTTTTATTGTTCTATTAATTTTTTTATTGTTCTATTTATTTTTTTATTGTTCTATTTATTTTTTTATTGTTCTATTTATTTTTTTATTGTTCTATTTATTTTTTTATTGTTCTATTTATTTTTTATTGTTCTATTTATTTTTTTATTGTTCTATTTATTTTTTTATTGTTCTATTTTTTTTTATTGTTCTATTTATTTTTTTATTGTTCTATTTATTTTTTTATTGTTCTATTTATTTTTTATTGTTCTATTTATTTTTTTATTGTTCTATTTATTTTTTTATTGTTCTATTTATTTTTTTATTGTTCTATTTATTTTTTTATTGTTCTATTTATTTTTTTATTGTTCTATTTATTTTTTATTGTTCTATTTATTTTTTTATTGTTCTATTTATTTTTTATTATTCTATTTATTTTTTTATTGTTCTATTTATTTTTTATTGTTCTATTTATTTTTTTATTGTTCTATTTATTTTTTTATTGTTCTATTTATTTTTTATTGTTCTATTTATTTTTTATTGTTCTATTTATTTTTTATTGTTCTATTTATTTTTTTATTGTTCTATTTATTTTTTTATTGTTCTATTTATTTTTTTATTGTTCTATTTATTTTTTTATTGTTCTATTTATTTTTTTATTGTTCTATTTATTTTTTTATTGTTCTATTTATTTTTTTATTGTTCTATTTATTTTTTATTGTTCTATTTATTTTTTTATTGTTCTATTTATTTTTTTATTGTTCTATTTATTTTTTTATTGTTCTATTTATTTTTTTATTGTTCTATTTATTTTTTTATTGTTCTATTTTTTTTTTTATTGTTCTATTTATTTTTTTATTGTTCTATTTATTTTTTATTATTCTATTTATTTTTTTATTGTTCTATTTATTTTTTATTGTTCTATTTATTTTTTTATTGTTCTATTTATTTTTTTATTGTTCTGTTTATTTTTTTATTGTTCTATTTATTTTTTTATTGTTCTATTTATTTTTTATTGTTCTATTAATTTTTTTATTGTTCTATTTATTTTTTTATTGTTCTATTTATTTTTTTATTGTTCTATTTATTTTTTTATTGTTCTATTTATTTTTTATTGTTCTATTTATGTTTTTATTGTTCTATTTATTTTTTTATTGTTCTATTTATTTTTTTATTGTTCTATTTATTTTTTTATTGTTCTATTTATTTTTTATTGTTCTATTTATTTTTTTATTGTTCTATTTATTTTTTTATTGTTCTATTTATTTTTTTATTGTTCTATTTATTTTTTTATTATTCTATTTATTTTTTTATTGTTCTATTTATTTTTTTATTGTTCTATTTATTTTTTTATTGTTCTATTTATTTTTTTATTGTTCTATTTATTTTTTTATTGTTCTATTTATTTTTTTATTGTTCTATTTATTTTTTATTGTTCTATTTATTTTTTTATTGTTCTATTTATTTTTTTATTGTTCTATTTATTTTTTTATTGTTCTATTTATTTTTTTATTGTTCTATTTATTTTTTTATTGTTCTATTTTTTTTTTTATTGTTCTATTTATTTTTTTATTGTTCTATTTATTTTTTATTATTCTATTTATTTTTTTATTGTTCTATTTATTTTTTATTGTTCTATTTATTTTTTTATTGTTCTATTTATTTTTTTATTGTTCTGTTTATTTTTTATTGTTCTATTTATTTTTTTATTGTTCTATTTATTTTTTATTGTTCTATTAATTTTTTTATTGTTCTATTTATTTTTTTATTGTTCTATTTATTTTTTTATTGTTCTATTTATTTTTTTATTGTTCTATTTATTTTTTATTGTTCTATTTATGTTTTTATTGTTCTATTTATTTTTTTATTGTTCTATTTATTTTTTTATTGTTCTATTTATTTTTTTATTGTTCTATTTATTTTTTATTGTTCTATTTATTTTTTTATTGTTCTATTTATTTTTTTATTGTTCTATTTATTTTTTTATTGTTCTATTTATTTTTTTATTATTCTATTTATTTTTTTATTGTTCTATTTATTTTTTTATTGTTCTATTTATTTTTTTATTGTTCTATTTATTTTTTTATTGTTCTATTTATTTTTTTATTGTTCTATTTATTTTTTTATTGTTCTATTTATTTTTTTATAGTTCTATTTATTTTTTTATTGTTCTATTTATTTTTTATTGTTCTATTTATTTTTTTATTGTTCTATTTATTTTTTATTGTTCTATTTATTTTTTATTGTTCTATTTATTTTTTTATTGTTCTATTTATTTTTTTATTTTTCTATTTATTTTTTTATTGTTCTATTTATTTTTTTATTGTTCTATTTATTTTTTTATTGTTCTATTTTTTTTTATTGTTCTATTTATTTTTTTATTGTTCTATTTATTTTTTTATTGTTCTATTTATTTTTTATTGTTCTATTTATTTTTTTATTGTTCTATTTATTTTTTTATTGTTCTATTTATTTTTTTATTGTTCTATTTATTTTTATTTATATTAATATTTATTATATTAATATGATAGCGTGTGTGTTAGTTTCTGTGTCATGCTTACATTGGGGGTCGTTTAACTGCTATGTACTTCCATTTCTGGTAATAAATAATTTTACCAAGAATTCTTCATAAGTTTTGGTTTCTGTTTTGATTAAAGCTGATCGCACTCACGTTATTTATTTTCTTTTTATAAATAATTTTACTAAGACTTCTTCATAATTTTGGTTTCGGTTTCGATTATAACTGATGGCACTTACGTCATCTTTTTTTTTTATAAATAATTTTACCAAGAATTCTTCATGTTTTGGTTTCGGTTTCAATTATAGCTAATGACACTCCAATAATCTATTTTTTTTTTAAATAATTTTATCAAGAATTCTTCATAAGTCTTTGTTTCGGTTTTGATTTTAGCTAATGGTACATAAGTAATCTATTTTTTTTATAAATAATTTGATCAAGAATTCCCCATAAGTTTTGGTTTCAGTTTCGATTATAGCTGATGGCACTCACGTTTGGGATTTGATTTCGATTCAAGCTGATGAACCTAGTCATATAGATATATTTTTTATTTTTGAAATCACAACTTTATAATATATAAAAATCGATAGAACATTAACTCTATAATAATATATAAGAAATCTGAAAGAATTAAAATATCATATTTAAGCGTATTTTACAACCTGGCTATGCTGGGCGTCCCTGCTAGTTTTGATAAATACTTTTGCAGTTTTAACAAAATAGCTACAATAATATCAGAGCATCTCCATTTACGTTGAATATCTATAGAATGCCAACACCAATATATTACATATGAACCAGTCCCCTGTGGAATTTCCACAGGTCCCGCTAGTATTTATATTATTTGCATGATTTTTGTTCTCATCGTGAGTGTCATTTTTACAATGTTCCAGTTGATGTAAGCTCCGACATTCTTCAGGTGTATCTTGTCGAACTTGGGAATGTTTCTGTCAAACTTGGGATCTGGACGGAATTTCGAACAGAACCCTCTATTTACTTCACTTGTTCTTGTTCTGTCAGCCATGACTCGCTAGAGGTCCTAAATGATTTGCAATTCTATTTTTCAGTCGCCCGCACCGAGAATTGAACCTTCATCCTTCAGGAGAATATCACTTTTACAACTGATTTTTGCCAAATATTCTAACCACTGTGGACAGTTCTAGTAGGAATTTTGAGAGCCTTGAACCTATTTTATTTCTAGGTGTAAATATCATTGCTATATTTTTTTATTGCTATTTATTACTACATATATTATTGGTCTGCCGACAAAAGGAGGGTAAACCTGTAAATTCACCCTTGTCCGTTCGTCTCTCCGCACTTTTCTTAATAACTATGCCTTGGAATTTTTTGAAATTTTGCACAAACATTAAACATGATATGAGTAAAAAAGTAACAGAACGGATTTTCTGGGAAAAATCCAGTTGCCCCCCCCCCCTTCCGGTTGCCTTTCAGGTTAAAATGGCTAAAATTAACACTTTTGTGCTTATTAAAAAAAATTGATATCTTAGATTTTTATAAAACTTTCTGAAAAGTTGTAACTAACTGATTTCTATATAATTTTGTTTGTCTATACTTTGCGAGAAATCTTGGGTGTGCCTCAGGGGCTCTTCTAGGGTTAAAAAAAAAACACTCCATCTTTAGGACTATTTTACCATATTTGTCCAAAATTTTCATGTGTATGTCTATTTAGCAGTTTTGCATGGTGCTGAACTCAAATTTACATATATTAAGGCCTAAAACTGCACTGTTTTTTCATTTTCACCAGGATTTGACGTCCCCTGAGGACTTTTGGGGCTAAACGGGAGGGGGGGGGGTCCAAATGCTGAACTTAGTAATTTTTTTAAGCCTTGTTCACTGTGCACTCATAGGGGACCATACATGCTTCACTTTTTTTTCATCCAGATTACCAAGTTGGACAGAAACATTCCTGAGTTCAACAAGATACACTTGAAGAAGGACAGCACAAAACAAGAACTGGTTAGTAAGATCCTCCCAACCCTTTCTAAAGAATAAACCACCTATTGTTTTTCAGTTCGTTTCGGAACGAAAACAAACAAGCCAATCTCTAAATGGGAGTGGGACTTAAGTGGAAGAAAAAAGAAATAGGGGTGCAGACTACATCAACCAAAATGTTATGAAACGTTATGAAAATAACATTCAAGGTAAGAAGAGTAGTCCGAAAAATTCATCTACTCCGCATCACAGAATTCAAAAAAAAAAAAAGAATACATTCTTCGAAATATGACAAAAGGTTGTGAGCTTGTGTGTATGAAACCGAGTCAAGTGTGAGTACATTTTTTTCGCCTGACGCTAGTTTTGCCTATCAGCAAATCAAGACTCTTATCCCCGGTTTTACTTTTTGGTA
>NC_136507.1:80957544-80975044 GCF_053919585.1 Euprymna scolopes
ATATATATATATATATATATATATATATATATATATATATATATATATATATATATATATATATATATATATATATATATATATATATATATATATATATATATATATATGGTTCAAAATATTTGACAACAAGTATTGGACTAGAAACAATACCCCTGACCATTTCAACGTTTTAATGGGTTCAACCGACTCAGCTCAGGTCACGGATCGGGTTGATACTTTCCTCTTAGGTGAAATTCATAATATACTTCACGAACAATTCAAATTGGAGGGGGGACTATACAGAGATAATGCACTCTTCGTAACAAACTCCACAAATAAACATTTCGAAAAAGCAATTAAACCTTACATAAATTCTTTAAAAATTATGGACTTACTATAAAAATCGACCCTAATAAAAAAAATAGTTAATTTATTATATATATATATATATATATATATATATATATATATATATATATAAAGCTGAATGTGTGTGTGTGTGTGTGTGTGTGTGTGTGGTCACGAATAGGCTCCTATATGGTGGGCTCTTTTAAAAACTGATTACATATAATGATAGAAGATGCATCCAGAATCAGGAATAGGTATGTTTGATCTGGCAAAACAGAGGTTCATAAAAATTGTGGGGTCTGCGTTCGTGCCTGGCCCCCAAAGTATGGAAATAAAATATGAAAAAAAAAACGTTTACAAGAGTTTTTGATATAGATGTACATAAGAATACTTTGATAAGTATGTTTCAACTTAAATAGGTATGGTATAATAAAATTGTGGGGTCTGCGTTCGCGCCTGTACTCCATGAAATATGGCACAAACTTTAACAAAGACTTTTCATATCTATTTGCGTAAGTATACTTTGATAATTATGTTTCAGTTTGAAGAAATATGGTATGATAAAATTATTGGGTGTTCGTTCGCGCCTGACCTCCATAGAATGTAAATATATCACAAAGTTTAACAAGGTTTTTTTTAAAAAGGGGTGAGGGTTCACAATAACACCTTAACTGTAATCTTAATTCATGTTAGCTTTTATTTATTTTTTTTAGTTGAATAATATTGTGTCGAGTACATTCACCTCATAAATTCACGTTCTTATTAAAGTGAAAGCCAAAAGAAAAAGTCAGAACTTTAGACAATTCTCGACACAAATTTTGCATAACTCTGTTTTTTCCTTCTCCACTTGCACGTGGCACTCTTTCGAAAATAGATAAATAATAAAAAATAAGAACGTTACTTGTTATCGTGTCAACAGAAGGAAAAAATCCTGCTCACGTGATTACATGTCTTTTTAAAAACATTTACATAACCTTTTTATTTTTATTTATATATCTGTTTAAGATTTTTTTGTCAGTGTACTAGAAGGAATTCAGTTGATTACAACCCTTTTTGCATGTTCTTTACATTACAATAGTACAACCCTGAATCCGACGATGCAATACTACACCGTTCAATACTGTAAAACTGAAACGAAGCTGTTCTGCTTGAAAAGGGCGCAATTTTATTCCTATTTATTTATATCGATTCTTTGCTTTAAAAAACTAAAGTAATTACGTGTTTACTTTTTTAATATCCCATTTTGCTGTTTCGGATTATTTTACTAAAGTAAGTAAAGCTTCATTATTTTTCCAAACTGTCTTTGTTTCTTTGTTTTTCGATATTTTGGCGATATTATTTAGTAAGAATGTTTAGCAGAAAAGCCAACAAACGACTACTCGAAAAAATAAATATACAAGAAATAAATGTTATCATAGTCAATAAAAGTTCAGTTCATGTTTTTTTTTTGGGGGGGAGGGGTTGAAATAGTTTTTAATGCTCTTTACTTGAAATAATTTCTGCCCCTCCTTCAAATTGAAAACGGGTCTCTCCATTTCAAAGTCGCTGCCATTTTGATTTTTTTAAATTTGATTTAATTTTGATTTTTTTAAATTAAAAAAAATCTTCTTTTTTTTTTTACAAACTACTTAAAAATACAAACCAATGAACTTTTCTACCATAAAAGTAACTTTTATTGACTATGGTAACATTTATTTCTTGTATATTTATATTATTATATATATATATAACATTTTCTCTTTGTAAGGGAACATCATTTTGTTGGTCACTCTTGGCTACGAATGGAAACAAAGTTGATATAAAAAAAAATATTTTCGCGAAAATTATCTTTACTTTCATCATATTTTGCTTAGGGTAAAATTTTTGAGTATCAAAACCTATCTCAATCTCTACTTTCTGTAGGCTGTTTTTGAACCCAGTCAACGACGGGTACTTCTGCTAGTATATATATATATATATATATATATATATATATATATATATATATATATATATATATATATATATAGAGAGAGAGAGAGAGAGAGAGAGAGAGAGGGGGGGGAGATATTAGTAGGTAAATATGTACTCATTCCACTCTTCATAGTCTTTTTATTTAAATTTCTGTTTTAGACATAATATGCGGGGAAGAGGGAAAGAAAGAAAAACAAATAAAAAAGAGAAAAAACAAACAAAATAAAGACAAGAGAATTTATAAAGTAGGTCTTTACTGACTTATTATTGTTTTGGTGCAAGGACAATAGTTTTTGAGCACTCAATGAGGTTGGGTATTAATTAGTTAACTAGGCTGGTTTAATGATCTTTTTATGCTGTGCCAAAGTGCTGGAAATTTGTAGAAAATAAAGAAATGGTGCGAATGAAAAAAATAGTGTGACGTGTATGGGGTGGAGAAGTGGAAAGGAAGGTTGAATGAGAGGGAGGGAGAGAAATAGAAAGAGGGGGAAAGAAAGAGGAAAAGAGAGAAGACAAATGAAAGAGAGAAAGGGACAAAGAAAGAGAGCCAATAAAAGGAGATAGATAGATAGATAGATAGATAGAGAGAGAGAGAGATATCTCACTGCTGATGCAATTCTCTATAATAATAATCTCCGTATAAAAGCCAAGTACGTCTAAGGATGGAGTACAGCTGCCACATCTGGGCAGGAGCTGTTAAAAACAGCCTATCCTGCCTTGACAGAGTACAAAATAGACTCTGTGGCTTAGTGGGGATGCCCCTTTTCTCTTCCCTGCAGCCTCTCTCCCACAGAAGAAACGTTGCGAGCCTGTCTTTGTTTTATCGGTATTTCCATGGCAAGTTCTCGTCTGGACTCCAATCTCTGATCCCCCCTTGCCAATCTTTCACAAAAAACACCCGTCTAGCTGAAACTACTGTCATTAATTTTCCCCACTCTTTGTCTGTGCCTAAATCAAAACATAGATTCCATGAACAAAGCTTCTTTCTTAGAAGTGCACGACTGTGAAACTCTCTTCCGTTTGCCTGTTTCCCACCTGATTACAACTTGGATGTCTTCAAGTTCAACATAAACAAATTCCTGACACCCTATCAAATATCCAATACTAATGATTACTACGATACTATCTCATTGATCACTATACACGCAATAACCCTTATCCCCGAGTGGCTTCTCGGCCTTGATAAGTGGTGACCTCCATGTACAAAAAAAGATAGATAGATAGATAGAGAGAGAGAGAGATGAAAAACAAGTGCGAGCATGCACGTATTTTAAGATGTGAAGATAGATAGATAGATAGAGAGAGAGATATATAGATAGAGATAGAGAGAGAGAGAGAGAGAGAGAGAGAGAGAGAGAGAGAGAGAGAGATGAAAAACAAGTGGGAGCATGCACGTATTTTAAGGTGTGATCTTCAAATATAACAACCTTATTTTATCAACAAGATGAAAACAAAGTAATTATACATCTCCAACCACTGAAACTTTAGCTTATTGTATTATTTGGTGCTTGTCCAGAATGTAACTTAACTAAAAAAAAAAAAAGAAAAAAAAACGAAAACACAGAAAAAATTTTACGGAACGAAAATGTCATATTCCAAAAGTCATATAAATTAATCAAGTAATTGTTTTTTTTGTTTTTTTTTTAACTAAGATAATAAAATTTTATGAGGAAACATAGATAGAATATTTCGCTTCGCCATCTTTAAAATTCATCATGT
Organism: Euprymna scolopes; assembly: GCF_053919585.1. NCBI lineage: Eukaryota > Metazoa > Mollusca > Cephalopoda > Sepiida > Sepiolidae > Euprymna > Euprymna scolopes. Next base: position 80,961,547 of record NC_136507.1, read on the forward strand.
GTTAACTCCTACTTAACAATCTCTCCAGAAATAGAGACAAAAAATATTACAACCTTGTAATGGTAACAATTAATAATAAATCGCTAAAAATCGTATAAGTGGGATTTCTTTGTTAAAAATATTGGTCAATTTACATGATTTTTGGTGCGTACATCATAAAGATTTTTTTTTATATTTAAAAAAAAAATAAGTTGAATTCTGAATAAGTACCTATTATTTATTATATTTCCAGTTGTATAGAGTTTAATTTATTTAGTTCGAATCTGTATATTTTATGGTCATAGTCAAATATGAAGAATTTCTGCTTTCTCTGAAATATGCCTGCCAATCGTGTAGGTCAGTCTTAGCTTGATCAGCTCGAACTTAAAACATTAAAATTGAGCTTTTCCGCAAAAACAATTGAATACTTGGTACTCCTGCAGTATTTTACCCACCGATTTCACGATCTTAGCCGAGCGTTGATCGACATCCGTCGGAAAACGCCGGAACATGGCGAGCGGTACGATACTCTATCAGCCAATCAGGGCGCTTCAAACGAACGCGCAGCAGACGAATAATTTTCATTGAAATTACACACATAGCGTTTCATTTCAGTTATTTTATTGTTCAAAGTAAAAATACACAGCCTTTCATTTCAGCTATTTAATTTAGCGATAAAAAAAAAAACCAGGAGCTGTTGGAAACATATTTATGCGAATTTATGTGGAGACAAAAATTTGGACACAACCCTTTTGTCTCCATAATAAATCAAATCGCAGAAGGCTACCCGGTTTGGGAAGGAGCTTCTTCTTTCCACATCCTCTGAAAACCCTTTGCTCCCTACTTTGCCTCTACAGTCAGTAGAAAATCTTCCAGTCGGAACTAAAGATAAACAGTAATTGTTGTGTCCCCCCCCCCCTACAAACATTACTGAAAAAAAACAACAAAAAAAAACATTGTTGTTACTGTTTAATAACGTTTTGTTAAAAACAAACAAGAAAAAAAAAAACATTGAAGTGTTTATTACTGTTGCTTATCCCCCCCCCCAAAAAAAAAGCTATCGGAAAACAAAATGAACCAAAAAAAAAAAAAAATATTCAACAAAATAAATTTATTTTACTTTAAAAAAAAACTTACGGTAAGTGTTTGTGATTTATTTTATCCAATTTTTTTGTATTAATTTTATCCATTTTGTTGTGTGTGTGTAATATCTTTTCCTTGTAATGTTGTTGCTATTCACATACTTTTAGCGTTCTTCTTGCACCGTAGCTCCGAATTCTCGGCTTTCGTCGGCGTTAACGCCGAAAGCGTTCGTCAACGCTCGGCTAAGATCGTGAAATCGGTGGGTAAAATACTGCAGGAGTACCGAATACTTTTAATCATAATTATCATAATTTTTTTTATTACATTTTCACCCCAAACAAGACACAGTGCCACTTTGATGTAGGGAGCTACTATCAGAGACATAAGTTGCAGGGATACAATGTAGGGAGTTGAGCAGCAAGATGTCTGTTTATATTACACTTGAACTTCTGCATGTCAGTACAGTTGGGGAAGAAGGAGCTCGGAAGGGAATTCCAAAGTCTAGCAGTTCTGGGGAAGAAACTATTAGAGTAGAAGGCATCTAGGGATCTCTACTGTGTAGGGGTGGGAGTTTGCTGCTTGTCAGGTTTGTCGGGTGTATTTACGTCGAGGGGGGGCACAAGGGCTTAAATATGAATATATAAATAGCATAATTTAACAGTAACAGGCTTGTGCAACATTAGTAAGAGGAGTCCCGGTTTTGAATTTTGCTACGTTTAGACACATTGATAACTAATGGAGACGACGAAACGTGTGTCTGTGGATTATATATATATATAATTTTAAAAAATTATAGTAATACTTATGTCAGCCCCTTTAAGAACTCGGTTCTTATTGTTGAGCCTTCTAAGTTGAAGTTAAAAGTCGGTCACTTAAGCTTACATGCGTAAATCATGATGTCATAATAATTAGATCACTATATATATATATATATATATATATATATATATATATATATATATATATATATATACGAGCAAACAGTTAATAAAACATGTTAAAAACACTTTGAAATGAGTTAAAAACATATTTAATCTGAAAAGGACACACTAGATAAGTGAATAGTCCTTAATCCGTGGAGTTTCAAAGAAATACTTTCATCTCATCAAAGGGTAGGAATTAGCAAAATGCGGGATCGGATTTTGCATGCAAAAGTATTTGATGAAACAACAAGTAAGTCAAAGATCTTACTTGATAACAAAAAAAGTGAAGCAGAGGGAATATGGTGAAGAAAAAGGTGATTACACATGAATGGATAGTCTGGTGGAAGATAAAAAAAATCCAGTGACGGTAAAATCCAAAGATATAACTTCATGAAAGTTAATTGAATTTCCATTTGCACAAGTAAAATCCAAAAATCCCGTAATTGGAAGAAGATGGTCCATAATAATCCAAAGGCAGAAATCCATAGAAGAATTCACAAAAATATGTACAAGGAAAAATGGGAAAATTTCCAATAATATTAATAAAAGAAAACTAAGATATGCTTTTCATTCTCCTGCCGAGATATAAATATAAATAAGAAATATTTGTATTTTATATATATATATATATATATATATATATATATATATATATATATATATATATATATATATATACAGTCCTGGTCAAAATCATAAGACCACTTAAAGTAAGCGCGTGTATGCATATTATCGAATCTTTAATCAAACAAATGGTTGAAACCATTGCCAAAAGGGAAAATATCATTGAAAAAAATGAAATCTGCTTCATTCGAAACCTTAACCCTGATCTAATAATTATTTTTTAAAAAACAATCATTTTCACCTCTTTAATAAAATCGGCTAGTTTTGAAAAAATGAATACGAAAAGCTTTCTATGTTACTAAAAGCACCTTGTTAGTGGATAAAAAACATCTTACTAAATTATAAATGGAAAAAAAGAAACTATTATCAGAGTTTGAGAGAGGAAGGATCTTTGAGCTTAATAGGGGTGGACTCTCCCATAGATCCATTGCAAACGAAATGAATCGTAGCAAAACGGTCATCACAAATTTTTTAAGAAATCCAGATCAATATGGGCACAAAAAGAGTCCAGGTCGACCAAAAAAAATAACCCTATCACTGGATCGCCGTATCAGAAGAAGTTAAAAAAAAAGTCTCCCGTATGAGCTCAAGTCGATTGAAAAGTCAAACAGCAGCAGAATGTAGTCCTAAAACCATCAGAGGGCATCTGAAAATGAAGGGTTTCAATCATTTAAAGCGACTGCAGAAACCACATCTTCTTGAACAGCACAAAACTAACCGACTTAAATATGCCGCCAAATACCAGACTTGGGATGAAGAGAAGTGGGAAAAGGTTTAATCTAGATGGTCCAGATGGATTTCAACACTATTGGCATGATAAAAATTTGCATAAAGAGACTTTTTCAACTCGGTATAGTGGAGGAGGGTCTTTAATGATCTGGGGTACTTTCTCGTCAGCTGGGACCCTAAGTTGCAGGTAGTGAAAGGCCAGCAAACATCATTGAAGTACATTTCAATGCTTGAAAATGCTTCTATAAGGACTGAAGGTCCACGTCTGTGTGGAAGAAATTGGATTTTCCAGCAAGACAACGCTGCGATACACACTTCTCTACAAGCACGAGAATACTTTTCTTCAAATAATATAGAATTGTTAGATCATCCAGCATGTTCTCCAGACCTCTATCCCATTGAAAATCTTTGGGGATGGATGGCAAAAGAAGTGTTCAAGGACGGAACCCAGTATGATTCGATAAAGGAACTTTCTGATTCAGTTTTCAGTACATGGGATAAAATTCCTTCGCAACTGATAAAAAAACTTAGTCGCAAGCATGCTGAATAGAATTTTTGACGTAATTCGTAATAATGGAGGCTATACTAAATACTGAGACCCTTTTTAGTAATTTATAATTGCCTTTTGTTAGATAAATTATCAGTGGTCTTATCATTTTAACCAGGTGAAAATGTTTGTTCTTTAAAAAATAATTATTAGATCAGGGTTAAGGTTTTGAATGAAGCAGATTTCATTTTTTTGCATCATATTTTCCCTTATTAAAAATTTGATAATATGCGTAAACGCTTACTTTCTTAAGTGGTCTTATGATTTTGACCAGGACTGTATATAGTAATTGTCTGTATTTTTGAGATGAGGTGTTTTCATTGATTGAGATGGTCGGACTAACTTCCTCATCTTGGTTGTTATAGTCACGTTTCGGCCGTTTTACCCTCCAGCCTTCATCAGGTGTTTTGTATCGAACTGGGGAACCGTTTGTTAGGAGTCTCGAACCTAACCCTTTCTTATTATTATGGGGGTACCGTGTTCGGAATCCAGCTAGGCTCTGGGACATAGTTGCTGATTCTCTGTTTTGAATGTTACTTTTCACTGCTTTCGTTCAGGATTGAACTCAGCACCTTTGGGTAACTGTAAACTTTGATACAACGTCTAAGACCACTCGGCCACTAGGACAATTCTTAGTTGTTTTTTATTAAACCTATGTTTTATTCAAGATTTTCTCTCTCTATCAGAGGTTTCCAAATTGCATTCAGCTCTATGCTAGGTTGTTATGTATTGTGACTATAACAACCAAGATGAGGAAGTCAGTCCGACAATCTCAATCAAGGACTGTATATATATATATATATATATATATATATATATATATATATATATATATATAGTCATCCACATACAGCACTGTCTCGCTGTTTCACAGCTCATCAGTGCGGCTAGACAGGCAACTACCTCAAGCCAGGATTGAAACCCGACCGTTTGTATGGCAGTCAAATCACTTAATTATTATATCAATTAGTGAATCTATTCGGTCCTTAACTCATCAGAAGAAATAGCAACAATCAATCCGTTAAAAGGAAATAAAATGCGTAAATGGCGTAATGGAAACATATTATAAGGTATTTGCAGCTTCTCTTCCAATTTTCTGATTTTAATCATGCCGAAACGCACTTTATTTTATATCTATTGTTTTATTTATGTAGATTATGATTTATTTCTTTATTCATTTGCAATAAAAAAAAACGCTTATTCAGTGAATGTGTATTCTAAAAACAAGTCCATTGAAATATTGAGAATAACAAGCTGTTATGTGTGCAATTCACTCAATGGTTCACGGTTGTCCGACAATCTTGCAAAGGTTTGAAGGATTACTGAATCTTACATATTGTTAAGAATTTCTTTTACGTGGACACATGCTTTCTATCTTTTTTGTCTCCTCCTCCTCTCTCGATGTCTGTGTATTCATTTATTTTTAATGTCATTCTTGCACCATGGCTTGGTCATTTGCATATGTGAGAATGGCTTTGTTATTTTTTTAGGCACCAAAGTCAAAAGAATCTAGGCCATTTCTTGTTTATCTTTTCTTTTTTTTTAACATACGCAAAACCACTTATCAAGGCCAGAGACCACTCGAGGATAAGGGTTAAGAGTGTACAGTAGTCAATTGGACAATATGGTAATCTTTAGTAATGGAAATTCGGTAAATTTGTTAAATTAAGTGGAACGGCTTATCAAGAACTTGTTTACATTGGACTTGAAGACAACCATATTGTAGTCAGCCGAAAAGCAGGAAAACGGAAGACAATTCCACAGGCGTGCAGTTCTTTGATCATGGAATCTACGTTTAGGTTTAGGCACAGATAAAGAGTAAGGGGAACTATTGATAGTGTTTTCAGCTAGACGAATGTTTCTTGTGAAAGTTTGGCGAGGAGGAGACCATAGATTGAAGCTCAGTCGAGCACTTGCCATGAAAATAACGATAAAGCAGAAACAAACTCGCAACATCTCTTCTGAGAGATAGAGGTTGCAGGGAAAAGAAAAGGATATCCCCTACGAGGCTACAAAGTCTATTTTGAACCCTATCAAGGCAGGACAAGTCCTTTCTGACAGCTCCTGTCCAGATGTGGCAACAGTACTCTATCCTTGGACGTACCTGGCTCTTATATAGATAGAGAATTGCATCAGTGGTGAGATATCTACTGGATCGATAAAAGGATCCCACCATTTTTCCAGCGGCCTTAGCAACCGATTTGATGTACGTGTTCCATTTAAGATCAGGAGTAAAGGTCAAGCCCAGAAGCTAGTCAAAACATGAGGCCTCCCCAAGACGAGAGTCATTCATGACTTTTCTCTGTGGACTGTGGTATACTGCTGGTTCATCCTGCCAAGCTTTGCCTTCTCTCTTTGAGAAGGGGATAATTTATTGCTAATCGATGGGGAATGCAGATAAGGCTGCCGAGAAATTTTTTGCAATCCACAATGCTCCTCCTCTGCAGAAGTTTAACTTGCTTAATAACATCAACAACAGCAGCAGCAGTAGAAGCAGCAGCAGTAGAAGCAGCAGCAGTAGCAGAGAGGTGATGGTGCCTCAGTGGTTAATGACGTGGGCTGACAACCTGGGTGTGCCAAGTTCGAACCCAGTTCATTCCACAGAAACACATTCACTTAAGGATGTTGGCAACCTTCACACGATCCTGCCTGTAACACGATCCTTCGAGAAAGAATTCCTCATAGAAAGATATTGGGGAAACAAAAATCATCATCATCATCAAACAGCAGCAGCAGCAGCAGTTTAATGGATTGACTTTCAAGGTCATGTTTTAAAGTCAATGTTAATAGCAAGCGCAATCAGTCAGACAAACTGACCAACCAGTGGTCAGTCATAAATGTTCATATCTAAAAAAGTGAAGAAATTTTATACATACTAAAAATGGATAGAAGCAATTTTATAGATAAAGACGTTTTTCTTCCAATTCAGGTTATTAATTATATATATACATACTAGCAGTTCAGCTCAGTTTTGCTCGGGCTCTATGTACTGTTTATAACTTTATGTGCATATATATATATATATATATATATATATATATATATATACATATATACATATATGTATATATATATTAAAAAGTTTGACTCACATCTAAAATTTCAAGTGTTTAGACCCAAAATTGGCGAAGGAGTTTGGTAGAGTCTGCAAAGGTCAACTTTTCAAGTTTGACCTCTTGGCAGTCAAATTTTCGCCCAAAAACCGATTACAAATTTGCTGCATGTCTGAATATCCTTTATGTAGAATTTCAAATGTTTAGACCCATATTGACTGAATAGTTTGCTAGAGAACGCAAAATTCAAATCTTTCGAACTTTAATCGCTTAGTAGCCAAATTTTCGGCCAAAAACCGATTAAAAAGCTTGCCCTATATATAACTTTCACATTGAAAAAAAAATTCATAAATATATATTGTAGTGTATGTTTATGAAAATGGGGCAACGTAAGAGTGAAGCTGTGTAGCAAGATGTTTGTTCACATTACATTTAAATCTCTTCATATTGGTACGGTTAAGAGAACAGGGAGAAGAAAAGGAATTCCAAAAGGCGAGAAGCTGTTAAAGCAGAAAGTTTTCCAATATCTAGCGACTACTACAATGATTTCGCTGCTAATCAGATAAGTCGGGTGGGTGGGGCATTTTTGTTGAGAAGACACAGGTATATTAAGTTCATCGGAGCACATTCCATGATAGTACTCGTAAAGGATTGCAATATTGCGGTCATGAGACAGGGTCTGGATTTTGGTAGAAAGTACAGAATCTATTTGGTTATGAGGTCTTTATTACACTCTGCTCAAGAGGGAGAGATTCATGGTTGGTGTATCAACCCAAATGTAGTGACAATACTCTGTACACGGACTAATGGTGGACTTTTTCCCCTCAACACAAAAATCAATAGATCTTAGGCCATTTAGATGTCTTGTCTCTAATACTGTGTAGTTCTAGAAGGTCCACCCTTCTAGACTTTGCTTTCTCCCTTTGAGAAGGAGTTAGTCTATTGCTAATCCCTTGAGGCGCATCCTACCAGAGAATGCCGACGGGGGCTGCCCAGTCATTTATTATTTTGCAGGCCAGAATGCTTTTCCTTGCTGGCTTTTCAAATCCCACTTTCCAACCCTTGTTTCACATCATCCCAGCGTCACTTAGTTAAAATAAACATATTAATAATGTTAATTGAAAGAAAAGAAAACATTTATTAAAATGGTCCAGCTATTATTATCTATTTATGTAAAATCCCATCATCCTCTGTTTAATTGGTTCTATTCTAAGCTTTCAATGATATTGTTCGTTTATAAATGGCTCTTTCTCAGTCTATTACGCATGCGCGCTCAAATCAGATACTATTAATGAAACCAATCCATAGTAAGTAGTCGATGCGTCATTATCGTATTTGTTCACAATAGAAATGCCAATATTTTCGCAGCTTGTAAAAGCTCATTTTAGATTCGTCTGAAAATCATTTAAACAACAGCTGCAGACAAAATACTTCAATAAATGAGCCAAGAGAAACAGGCCACCAGGAAATAAGGTTTAGACATCTGTTTCAGACAACTCAAGTTTTGCTTTATTTCCTCTTTAATAATTGAATATGCCTTTGCTTAAAAATCTATTTCATTTTCCTGAAAATAAATTTTAAGTTGAATCAAACTGAATTCAATCAATTTTAATTAAACTAAATTAAATTATATAGAAACATATAAGTGAAATATTAAATTCAACAAAATTCAATTCGAATCAAACAAATTCTATTTTAATTTATTTGATTTTAATATTTCGATTGTAGGTTTTTTTAAAAACTCAATATGATAGCTTCTTTGAAAATGTATCGTTTCTGTAGCAATAGCTCTCGACATAAAGATCATTAATAGGGTCTCTTTAAAAGTTTGTTTGACAAACTCAATAAGATAGTTTCTTTGACAAAGGCATCGTTTCTAGGGCAACAGCTCTCGACATAAAGGTCTCTCGATAGGGTCTAGTAACAAGGTTTTTGATAAACTCAATAAGATAGCTTCTTTGAAAAATGTATTGTGTCTGTAGCAATAGCTCTCGACATAAATATCTTTGATAGGGTCTGTGAAAAAAGGTTGTTTCATAAAACTCAATAAGATAACTTCTTTGACAAAGGCATCGTTTCTAGGACAATAGCTCCCGACATAGAGGTCTTTGATAGGGTCTGATAAAAAGTTGTTTGTTTTTTTTAACAAATTTGCCCTATAACCTCCTTCATGACCATTACGGCCTCTTTCTGGATCTTCTCTTCGCCCCAGAAATCAAACTTGAGCTGTTTCATCGGAGATTTAGGCTAAATAATAACAGAAAACAAAAACACACTACCTTGAGGTTGATGACAAACGAAGACAAAGGCTTACATAACAATACGAAGACATTTATTTACAGCTGGTGATGAGAATGATGAGAATCCTATGCCGTGTTAGATTTCTACATTTTATAATATACAACATCACAACCTCTCACATCCAAGATCAAATAGATTATATATTGTAATCCTATGCTGGTAAGTAGAGATTATGTTAACAGGTATGGCATAATTAAGAACATATCGAGACGGCCTGGCGGTGAAAACAGATAAACCCAGTGTGTCTGGTGTAATTGGTGCAAACGGTCAGAGGTCAATTCCTAAGAAAAAAAAACCAGATGTCAGATGGAAATGGCACCACGTGTTCGATACAAAGTTTTCAAGGCAGTTTGCGAGGAAGCATCTGATCCAAACGTACACACAATATAGGGCTCTAAGTAAATCTCTTTGGGGATGCCTGTTCGTCAACCAATTTTTAATTAAGAACAAAAAAATTGGCTTATCTTTTGAAAGGAAAATATTTTTGGTCTCTCCCCTTTTGAACAATCCCTCTTCCCAATAAAACCTTTAAAACCTCCAACAAGTTTCGTGTTTTCATGAATCATGAACATGACGGATCCCTTATTTTAAGAACAGGAAGAATAAGGAGGTTTTAAAACACATTTTAAAGAACGTGTCAAGCGGGCCTGATAGTTATCATATTTTACTGACTGTTTTTTTTTTTTGCTTTGGTTTCGATCTCAGCTCGAGTATTTTTTTATTTTACTTACAAGTAGTGAATTATTTAGCAAAAACATAATATTTGCATCCATATGTCTCAGTTTCTGTAGGAAATAAAATATAATATTATGCGTATTTTAAGATGGGGAAACGCTGGGTGATCTGCTAGTATATATATATATATATATATATATATATATATATATATATATATATATATATGCGTGTGTTTGTTTATATATATACATATTTATATATATATATTTACATATACATATTTATATATATATATTTACATATGTATATTTATATATATATATTTATATATATATATATATATATTTATATATGTATTTATATATATATATTTATATATATATATTTATATATATATATACATATATATACATATACATATAAACATATATATATATACATATATATAGATTTATATATATATATACATACATATATATATACACACACATACATATATATATATATATATATATATATATATATATATATATATATATATATATATATATATATAATAGCAGAGCAGATTACCCGGCAATGTCCGGTCGTAAAATACGCATAAATTTTATATTTTAATTCATAGCCTGCATTTTTTTTCCTTTTAAAAAGGACAGTTTGCCTCGCACAAAACTTAGTAATATTATATATAAATTTCAATGCCAGTGTAATGCTGTCTACGTTGGGCGAACCAGTGTCAACTTTGAAACAAGAATCAGGCAATATATACCTTCAGGTTTTCGTAATACAAAACAAAAATACAAATAAAAATAAAATTCTCCTCAAACCTACCCACAATAATCTAGATTCTGCGATTGGCCAACATTTATTGGATTATACAGAATAGAAGATATTTTTTTTTTAGTTTTGTTCCGAGGCCGATCGACTTATCATTTGAAAATTCTCAAGTTTGTTTGTATCGCACGTCTCAGGTCTTCTCTCTGCCGACAGAAAAGGTTTATTAATAATTTGATCTTTTAGGCGACTTATGAGAAGATACCATAATTATATATGTATATATGTATACGTCTATATATATATATATATATATATATATATATATATATATATATATATATATATATATATATATAAATATGTATATGTATAGGTTTCCTGCCCACTCCATCTCGTGTATACTTTCCATGTGAAATATACAAAGATTTTCTTCTTTTTTTTTCTTTTTCTCTCGTATAATCATATGCAGGATGTATTTTCTTTAATCGTATTTTTTGCGAGTTTTATTTTCTCCTTGAATATCTGTCTTATCTATCTATCTATCTATCTATCTATCTATCTATATATATATATATATATATATATATATATATATATATATATATATAGTGGGGGTCAAAAGTGTTTGCAAATTGTATAAATTGATAAATTTATGCTTCAATATTTTCCAATATAATAACTATGTTACTAACTGTTTGATATGCAAATATATGAAGTAAATTCATAGAAACGGAAACCAAATAATCAGATTCGGGGGGGGGGTATGAATCTTTAAATGATTTCAGGAAGGAATATGTGCCAAAAGAGTTTGCAAGCACTCATTTATCCGCAATAAATACCATTTTTAAACATGATATAATTCGAAAAATTGTGTCATCATGATTATAGTACCATATATTGATAATATATTACAAGAAAACAACAGTTATTACTCAAATAACAATTAACAGAACAATACGAATTTATGAAACTATTTAACCCTTTATTCGCTTTCCTCCATTTTAAATCAAATCAATCAGCCTCCTATCAACAGAGGATGTTAATGTATGCATTTGCTGAGGTGTGATTTCAGAAGATACCTTCTTGATTCTCTCCCAAATGTCTTTTTTACTATGGAATTGATGCCCGTTTTCGTAAACCTTCCTCTTCAGAATCCACCAGAGGTTCTCTATCGGATTCAAATCCGGGCTCTGAGGTGGCCAGTCAATCAGACGTTCACCAGAGATCCCCTTGTCTGAAAGCCAAGCTTTTGTGAACCGAGAAGCATGGCTTGGGGCATTGTCTTGTTGGATAATTAGATTCTGGTTGAGAGCGTCATTTTGTGAATTCAACCAGGGCAATAAATGTGCTTCCAAAAACTTGCAGTAGTTCACAGAATTCATTTTGACACAGTCAGGGACAAGAAAAGGACCAACAATCTCACTTCCAATAGTACCAGCCACAATCATCACTCCTCCTCCTCCTCCCTGTTGACGTCTGAATCGCAAGCGTGGACTATTGCCTTTAAGAAGCCATCCCTTGGCACAACCATCGAGGCTGTCGAGGGTTGCTCTGGCCTCGTCAGTCCAGAGAACATTTTGAAAATTGATTTTCAAATATTTAGTGGCCCATGCTAGTCGCTTCAGTTTATATTACTCAAAAGAGGACATTTTGTCTGTGTTCTTTGGTCGGCTATCTGTTTCAAAATCCGATTTCGGGTCCTTTTAGAGATGCCAGACACTCCTGCATGGTCGAAAATAGCTTTGATTGTGCTGTGTGAGTTTGCTAGCAAACTCCACTTGATTTTTCTAATATCTCATGGTGAAGTCACCTTTGGTCTTCCTGTTTTATGCTTTTTTCTTCCATCTTTGCCGTCAATGACGAAACGTTTCACAGTTCGATGATCTCGTTTAAAAATTTTTTAAATTTCCAATGTAGACTTCTTTGCAGCAAGAAAGGTAACAATTTCACCCTTCTCCCTATCTGTCAACATCTTTCCTTTAGCCATTATCAATAAATTAAGATTACCTGCATAAACTTTTGGCTCATCTGAAAAGTGGGAAATGTTGAACTATTATTTTATCGTAAAATGTAGTAATGGAATGAATCAGAATGGCAACCAGCAAATGATGGAAAATTCCAAAATGAAAAATAAAGCAAAATTAATACAGAAATTGAGAAAAAATAGGCCTGCAAACTCTTTTGAACCCCCACTGTATATATATATATATATATATATATATATATATATATATATATATATATATATATATATATATACACCGTCATTGGATAATTTACCTTTCAACAGACTATCCATTCACGTTAAATCACCTTTTTCTTCACCATATTCCCTCTGCTACACTTTTTGTTATCAAGTAAGATCTTTGACTTACTTGCAGTTTCATCAAATATTTTTGTATGCAAAATCCGATCCCGCATTTTGCTAATTCCTGATGAGAAGGAAAGTATTTCTTCGAAACTCCACAGATTAAGAACTAAGTGTTTCCTTTTCAGATTAAATATGTTTTTAACTTTTTCAACGTGTTTTAACAGGTTTTATTAACTATTTGCACCTGTATATATATATATGTATATGTATATATATATATATATATATATATATATATATATATATATATATATATATATAAATAATTAGTTATAAGTAAAAAAAAAAAAAGATGGAACGTGTTTCCTTAAATAGTGAAAAATTACTAAACGATTACTCAGCGACGAATGGATGTTACAATTTGTTACAATTCGAAATATGATTTACAGAATACATATAGCAATTCCTGTTCTTATAATTTTGAAAATATAAG
>NC_136507.1:80977544-80990044 GCF_053919585.1 Euprymna scolopes
CTTATTCTTTAGTTGCTCCAGAATTACAGGGTACTTTCAGGCGTAATTAACTTTCTAGCATGGTAGAGAGAGAGAGAGAGAGAGAGAGAGAGAGAGAGAGAGAGAGAGAGCCCACCTTCTTCACAGCAGCATTGGCAATACTCTTCATGTATCTGTTTCAACTCATGTTCCCTGTGATCATTAAGCCGAAGAGTTTGAACAAAGAATTTTCTGATAGTGTAAATTTTGCCATAGCTATTGATGGTGGAGAAGGTTTTTGGTAATTATTGAATGAAATGAGCTTAGTCTTGGCAATATTGAACGTTACATTTATGTACCAATTACACTACAGACTGGAGGTCTCTCTCTAGGGTTTCCGCCATTGGTTGTAGGCTGACTACAGCTTCTGTTTCAACAGTGCAGTGATATGAACTAAAAAAAAAAAAAGACGTCTTACGACGATTCTGATGATATATGTGTGTGTAGATTATACTGAATATTTTTTTATTCTGACTATTAAAAGAATTTTTTTATTATTGTAAATGTAGAAAGTGAACAACAAAAAAGTCTTTGAAAATAACAATAGTCTGTGTTTTGTTGAATAAAATAAAATGTATCGTCTGATGTTGTCCTCATAGTCAGCCACTGATGCATTAAATGGGATTTTTTTCCATTTTAAAAAAGAAACATTTGTTTGTCAGGAATTATTTTATGGGCGGAAGAGAGGAGCAATTTCTGTCTTTCTCATTGTTCTTTGCTCAGGCATTTTTACTCGTGAATATAGTCGCCAGCTGAAGTACACCAACAAATTTTTTTCTTGTTTTTGTTTAAGTTTGGTGCAAAAGTTTTTTTACCGATTTAAAATTCCAACTTTCTTTTTGTTTCATTTTACTTCAGTCGAAGTTCTCAAGAATCAAGAATGTCCCCTGATAACATCACAAGTGCATTTGAGAAGTTTTATCACCACACAAACAGAAGGGCCCGGCCTATAAATTCAACAGTAGGTTCTTTTATAAGACAGAGGTGCGTTTGAAATGGATAATCCTGTTTAGATCCTGAACAGAAGTGTGCATTCTACCCCCACCATCATCAATAGACCTGAGGTCATCTCGTCAGCCAAGGCCAAACTATTTGCCAAGAACTTTGCAGCTAATTCTACCCTATGTGATGAAGATCATCAACTCCCCGTATGTCCTCCTATAACAGACAACACGCTATGCAACATACAAATATCTGTGCGTGAGGTAGCTAAGCTAATCAAGAACCTTGATTCCAGTAAAGCAACTGGCCTTAATGGTATTCCAATTATAGTGCTGAAAAAGCTTCAACCAGAACTTGCCCCCATACTTACAAAACTGTTTAAGCATTGTCTTAAAGAGAAGTGTTTCCCTACACCCTGGAAAACCTCATCAGTATGCCCTGTATTTAAGAATTCAGGTGATAAGTCGTCTCTCTCTCAGTACAAACCAATAAGTCTCCTGTGTGTCATGAGTAAGTTGCTGGAATCCATATTAAATAGAGAAGTAGTCAACCACCTCAGAAGAAATAACCTTCTTATACAATATGATTTCTGTTCTGCTAGATCTACAGCAGACGTGCTAACGGTTATATCCCATAGGATTAGTGAATCTCTTGACAAAGGCTTCCTCTCTAGGGCAATTGCTCTTGACATATCAAAAGCCTTCGATAAAGTATGCCATAAGGGCCTACTTCACAAGATTTCTAGCTACGGTATAACTGGAAATGTTTTCGCGATCATTAAATCATTTCTCTCTGATAGGCTCATAAGAGTAGTGATTGATGGGCAGAAATCAGAGGCCCTCAGTATTAATGCTGCAGTCCCTCAGGGGTCCATCCTGGGACCAACTCTCTTCCTGATCTACATCAATGATCTCCCTAAACATATACTTAAATCATTCGTTGACATCTATGCTGATGACATGACCATCTATGGCAACACATCAAAGGGCGTAAATGACAAAGTTCTCTCTGATTCTCTCTCCTCAGATCTTGAGCGTGTAGTACAGTGGGGGAAGAGGTGGCTGATTACTTTTAATGCATCTAAAACCAAACTTCTATCTTTACATCATCAATGCTCTGATCCGCATCTGGCATCAATATAATTGGATGGCTCTCGACTAGGGAAAGCACCATGCTTTGATAAGCTTCTTGGCTTGACGTTTACTCCTGACATGAAATGGAACACATACATCAAGTTTATTGCCAAGGTCGCTGGAAAAATGATAGGATCCTTCTACCGCTCCAGAAGATATCTCACTGCTGATGCAATTCTCTATTTATATAAAAGCCAAGTACGTCCAAGGATGGAGTATTGTTGCCACATCTGAGTAGGAGCTGCTAAACACACTCTATCCTGCCTTAACAGAGTACAAAATAGGCTTTGTGGCTTAGTGGGGGATGCCCTTTTCTCTTCCCTGCAACCCCTCTCCCACAGGAGAGACGTTGCAAGCCTGTTTTTGTTTTATCGTTACTTCCATGGCAGGTGCTCGTCTGAGCTCCAATTCCTGGTCCCCCCTCGCCGATCTTTCACGAAAAACACCTGTCTAGCTGAAACCACTGTCAAAAATTTTTCCCACTCTTTATTTGTGCCAAAACCAAAACGTAGATTCCATGAACAAAGCTTCTTTCTTAGAAGTGCACGCCTGTGGAACTCTGTTCCGTCTGCCTGTTTCCCATCTGACTACAATTTGGATGTCTTCAAGTCTAACATAAACAAATTCCTGATGAACCGCCCCCTTAAGTAAGACACTTTATCAAATCTCAACATTAACGTACTATACACGCAATAACCCTTATCCCCGAGTGGCTTCCGAGCCTTGATAAGTGGTGACCACCTTGTAAAAAAACCCAAAAAAAAAGCCCTAACGTATGGGTGAAATGTTGCTTTGTAGAGATATAGGATACTCTCAGGTGTGAGTAAATTTCTAGCACGGTAGAGAGAGCCTACTTTCTTTGCAGCAGCCTTGGCAATGTCTTCAATGTATTTGTTTTAATATTTTACGTTCATACCCTACTTAAGCCAAAGAATAGGGTAAAGGTTTGAAATAGAATAACTAACATGTAGTAAATATAGGTAAAGTCAAAATATAGATAATAGAGCACTACAAATGCTGCAATTATAAATATCAGCTCAATGGTTGAATATATAGATCAAACAGAGCTATTGTAAAGTCGGGTGAGATAAATAAAATTAGTATAAGGATTTAAACAGAACAAATATACGATCGTTTCTATTTTATTTTCTATCATATTTTAAATGATTTTTTAATTCGGGTGGGATCTATATAAATACTGTTATTTATATTAGTTTGAGGTTTACCATTGTGTATATCAGGTAAACACTACATCCCTTTGTTTTCATTAATATATATATATATATATATATATATATATATATATATATATATATATATATACTTCTATCCTTCTATCTATCTATCTATCTATCTACTCTGCTCTACTCTACTTATGTAAAAGGAACTTTGTGTGTATGTTTGTGTGTCTGTGTAAGTTCGTTTCCTATTGACTCGAAAACAGCTGGGCCGATTTTTAATACATATCACACGAAAGTACTTTATGTGTCTGGTAGTGTTCTTAGATAGGTATTGCATTGTAATGCCTTCAACAAGTATCGATAATCGGTAATCGATAACTGATAATCGAAATAATGAGATAAAAGAAAGAACAGGCGATTTTGACAAAAAATTAACACCTTACACAGTCTAGCATCACAAGTGCATTTGAGAAGTTTTATTACCACACAAGCCAAAATGCCCCATATATAAAATCAACAGTAGGTTCTTTGATATGACAGGGGCGCGTTCGAAATGAATTTTTCTGTTTAGGGCGCAATTGAAGAGTAATACTTGACTTTGCTTTTTAAACTTTAATTCAAGCCATTATATATATATATAAAAGTTTATAAAACCAACAGTAAGTTCTCTACAGTGCAATGTAGACTACAATGTACTCTTGGCTTTTTGGTCAAGAACAAAGTGTAGTATCTGTTCTTCAGATGCTGCACTTCCATTTCTTGTTCTCTTTCGGCGGAGGAGAAATCCTTCACGACTGAGACAATTTTAATTTTTGTACCTTTTCTCCACGTTAAAAAAACGACCCTGGTGTCTAACTCTGTCCCGTGGGGAGGCATAGTAAATAGGTACAATGTACTAGGACTAAGTCACTGCGGGGAAGCATGTGAAGCTTCCTCCTGGTGCCCTGTGATGATTCCTCAACTAGAGCAGGCAATCAATCGATTTGATTGAAAAATGGGCGAGTTCAACGATTCAATAAAAAATATAGGAGTGCGAAACGTTGATCAGCATTCAATCCCGGGCAACGTCGGATCTACCTGCTAGTACATATATATATATATCTGGAGAAATATGTTGCAACAAAACATTATCAGTATATGAGAGATTACTTATTGTATACAAACCAATACGTTATTTTAATGCAATTTTCAGCACATATTTAATTAATTATATGTTTTACTAGATGTGCCTACCCGGTGTTGTCCTGGATTCATTTTTTTAATTCATATTTGTTGACAGATTTTTCTTTTCATGTACAGTATATTTCTAAGAACTTCGTATCTATGGAACACATTTCCACAGGACTGCTTACCAGCATGATCATATTCAAGTCCGATGTCAACAAATACTTGTTGCACTATCCTCTTTAGCCATCAAATTTTGTCCGTCTTTTTCAATTCTCTTGTGGCGTTGTTCATCATCCGACTGAAAATCTCTATAACTCATATGTAACGTTGTCCGGGAACCAACACGCGTTGTAGCCTCAGTCGCAAAGGAGACCAGGAAGAGAAAAGGATTTCAACTCACTTTTTTTTGTTGTTGTCCAACAACATTTATTTTTATCATTGTTACGGCATTGATGTCACGCATGTGATCGTAACTCTTGAACGTTATTCATGTGACCTCGAACGTGATCTCGAACGTGATCTCGTTCTGTGCTTCACGTCTCTCTTGTGATCATCCTCTTTCTCCCTTTCATAGTCTTTTTTTATTTACCGATCATTTCGCATGGATTTGCATGCAGTCGTCTGCGCTATGTTGTACTGATCCTCGAGTGGCTTTTTGGCGTTACTGATTAGTATCAAAATAAAAAACTTGTTTCATTATTTACCTCAAGCTTACAATTACAATACAAATCTATTGGTAAAATAACAAATTCCATCTTGGAATCATTAGATTCCTGGGATTGTTTGCGGACATATTTGGAAGATTTATTCAGTTTTCAAATTCCCCACTGGTGTTATCAGATCAGGCTGTCTGAAGTTATTGGCTTCCTAAAACGAAATGCATCTAACATTGATGCTTTTTGTTTTTCTTTTGCAAAACTTAATTACGTTCTGTAAAACGAAAACCAAAAACAACAATCCACCTTCCCCCCTTTTTCTTCTTCCTATTCCCCCTTTCTCTTATTATCTCCCCCACTTTCTGACTGGTTTCCTAACTTAAAATGTACCAACCATCAATACTGTAACCCTTTTCCCTCTTAAATAAGCTGTAAAGAGTTGATGTGCCGTAAAACAAAACAACCAAACCAAACTCTATAAATAAATATTTGAAGATATAAAGAACTTGAAGCATAGAAGTGTTTCCATAAATAACTGGATTTTGGCATTAAATAACCCGAAAGGGTTGATATGCCGTAAAACAAAAAAACCTAACCAAATCAAATTCCCAAAATGCACCAAACGAATGGATGTTGGCATCGTCACTGGATGCAATAATAGATTTCATGTAGACACGAATGTGCACGCCAATGTCGCCTGCATAATCAGCGCATTATCTTTCTTATGTGTTCAATCGTTTAAACTTAAAGATCGTGACTCACATTCAGAAATTTTTCTTCCGTTATTTGCTTCAGAACTCGTGTATTGATATCGTAAACACTACTGAACTCTTCTTTATTCGGCGACTCTCTTTTGAACCCTGTCTAAGAGTGAGAGACTACCAGCCCAAATGTGGCAACAATACTCGATGCATGAACGAATGGTGGCCATGTAGACCGTCAGAATACTCTCAGGTGTAAGTAACTTTCTAGCACAGTAGAAAGAGCCCACTTAATTTGCAGCAGTCTTGGCAATGCCCTCAATATATCTGTTCCGATTCATGTTCCCTGTGAACGTTAAGCCGGGAAGTTTGAACGAAATACTTTCAGATAATCATACGATTAGCTATGGCTACTAGTGGTTGAGAACGTTTCTTATAATTATTAAATGGATTATTATATGTATTATGGATATGCGTTTATTTCTTTGACTCATCGTGTTGTTCGTCGTTGGCTGACAATATTATCAACCTTGATACTTGAGGTCCTGGACATGACCTTAAACTATATCCGACGATGAGGCCCCAGGCTTTGGGGAGTGTGGAACCACCCTTTAATTGCCATTGCTCCTAGGTCCACTCTGACTCGGAGTTAGGGTCTCAATTATGGGTTGAATAGAAACTGACTTGAAAAAAAGAAATATATTCTATTAAAAAAAAATTTTCTTCAAAATCACTGGATTCGGCATTAAATAACCTGAAGAGGGTTGATATGCCGTAAAACGAAAACCAAAAAACCAATCAACCGACCAACCAACCTGATACTTGAGTGTTTTTGGCCTTAATACGAAGTGCTTTCGATATTATATTCAATATTATATTCCAAAAATCACGTAAATGGAAATTCATCAGTATAAAAAAAAATTGATGATTTTCAATCTTTTCCTCATCTCCATCTTTCAATCGCCAATCATTCCATTTCGTTAGCCCTTATCCTCGATTAGCTTTTTGGCCTTGATAAGTTTGCTTCATTATTAATAAATAAATAATCATTATTGCTTTTACTTGTTTTAAACTTCGTTAAACTTGGGGTAATTTCGGTGGACGCTTATGGTAAATGTAGTGCATAATTATAAAAGCAAACGAAACAGAATTTCCATGAACAAAGTTTCTTTCCAAAGACTTCCTATCTGTGGAACACTTTACCGTGGGGCTGCTTCCCTGCAGACTACAACATGGTCGTCTTCAAGTATTATGTAAACAAATACTCGTAGAAATGTCCTCTCAAATTTTGACGATTCCGTCTATCGTTTTCAATCGTCTCATAGTGTTGTTCGTTGTACAACTGACAATCTCACTAACCCACATCTAATCTTTGAGTGTCTTTTGGCCTTAGTAAGAAAATAAATGTATTAGTATGAAAATAAATTTTTAAAATTTAAATGAAAGAGATATTTCGACTCTCCCTCATTATAAAAGCAAAATTCAAAAATCAAATTATTGAATTTCAAATAAAACCAATGGCATCTACTTGTTATGTTGCAGTAATGAACATATCCAAGAATTATGATAAAACGATAAGGTAGAAAATTAATTATTATTGGAAAACAGTTTTCGAAGAAAATTAGCGAAAATTATTCAGAAAATATTTATCTCCCTTGTTACGGTTTGAACTCCCTGTATTTTTTTTATTATTGTTTTTGTTGTTTGTTTTTGCTTTTTTTTTTTTTTTAGCAAAACTCGATTTTCGCTAATTGTCTTCAAAACCGATTTTCATTAATAAATAATGTTCTACATTATCGTTTTTCGTAATTTTTAAATATGCTTCATTTCTGCGACATGACAATTCAGTAGATTAGACATGACACTTAGTAGTAGGATTTTACTTGAAATTCAATATTTTCGCATTTTGAATTTCGGTGTTAAAACGAAGAAGCGCCAATATTTCATTACTTACCTCAAACTCACAATTACGGTATAAATCCACTGGTAAGATAACAAATTCCGTCCTGGAACTATTAGAATCCTGGAATTGTTTCCGGGCAAATTTTGGAGACTTTTTTAGTAAACTTATGATGTCTCCGATTACGCCAAGAGAATGGATTTTGCTATCATCCACCGATGCAAGTATTGCTTTTCCGTAGCTATCTTCTAGAATTGAATCGGAATGTCTGTTATTCGCTGTTAGATCTCCATCGCTGGATGCTGACACGGAACTATCATTAGAATCCTTTGAAAGTGTCCGTGGCGGGGCAATCGGCGCATAATGTTTCTTATGCGATAGGTCGTTTAAACTTGAAGATTTTGTCGATCGTAAGTGCGTCACATTCAGAAGGTTTTTTTTGTCCGCCATCATTTTCTTTGACTCAATCTCTTCCCTTCTACTTTTTAAAACATTTATATTTAATTCACACTAATGTTTGTTTTCTTTAAAAAATATATATTATACCTCTGACAAATATATATATGATTACCAACTACGCTCATATTTCGTTTTTTCCCCCTAGAGTCTATAAACTGTAATTTTCTAAAATTGATTATTTACAAAAATTGTTCTCAAATGAAACTATCCTCTCCTTTCTTTTTATTTATATTTAACTCTCCCTAGTTTATATTTATACCTCTATCAAATATAATTTATATATATATTTTTTATTTATATCTAACTCTCCCTAATTTATGTTTTCTTAAAAAAATGATACTCCTATCAAATATATATAATTACCAAGTACGCTCATATGTCGTTCATTTTTGATTCAGTCAGAAAATTTATTTTCCTTTTATAATTAATTGTTCCTGAATCAAAGTGGTTTCTCCCGTCGACCAAAACAGCAAACTTTTAAAATAAATACATTGCACTCTAAACTAGTATTCGTATTTTTATTATCCGACATACTTGTCAATAAACCTGTTCATTTATAGTTTGTATCTTCCGTCAACTCTTGACAACCCGAGACACAAAGCATTTTTCCGAATAGTATAAGCCGTTCGGCGTTCCTCTAAATAACGCATCTTTGCGACATTGTATTTGCCTTTAAATAATACTCGACCCCCTTGGACATTTAGCTAAGTGCTCTGATTAAGACTGGTATCAACTTTGTCTTGTCCTATTGTGTGTCTGATTTTACTCAGAATTCTGAATAATAATTTTTTTTCAAAATCCTTTTCCCCCAACAATGTTGATAATTTTATATATTGTTTTTATTATTTGGCAATAATAATAATAATAATAATAATAATAATAATAATAATAATAATAATAATAATAATAATAATAATAATCAACGAGTTCTTTGTGTTGTAATATATATATATATATATATATATATATATATATATATATATATATATACAGAGAGAAAAGGAGAGACAGAGAGAGTGAGGCAGAGAGTTTGTTTATCAATATGTTTTCCCAATTAAATGATCATTATGAATTTTGGAACGCAGCTACTAGTCATAAGGGAGGGGGGCAAACGCGTGTTATATCTACTTTTATGCAAATATGCAATTGGATAAATAAAAAGTGGGTTGGGTGGTTGTAAAAAAATCAGATAAAACCTCCAATTTCTGCGAATTTTTTGACAATAGGCATTAGGCATCAATTAAAAAATATCTTCCAAATTTCCGTTTCTTTGGTGTATTATGAAAAGGTTTTCGTACAAATAGTCCCATTTGAAAATTCAAATATTTCAGATTTACATTGAATTTGATTCATACTCATTATACATCAGTTAAGCAAGATTATATCATGCATATATATATATATATATATATATATATATTCACTTAAGATTAATAATGTTAAAAATTAAATAACTTTTTTATACTTTACTGATATTATCTCTCTCTCTCTCTCTCTCTCTCTCTCTCTCTATATATATATATATATATATATATATATATATATATATATATATATATATATATATGTGTGTGTGTGTGTGTGGAGAGTGTTTATAGAAGGCAGAACAATGCAAAAGTGTAACTGATAAACTCAAGCTGAAATAACTTCAATTTCTTTCTATATACACATCAAACAATGCTTCAAGCAAACTATTTTAACCGATTATACATTAATATATATATATATATATTATATATATATTATATATATATATTATATATATAACTACTTCATTTACTCACGTAAAATTAATATACGAAAGTATAGATTTATGCGTAAACTTTAAGTATTTACTTCAAAAGTGCTCAATACGTAGGTAGAGCTAGTTAGTAATTTATAAATATATATATATATATATATATATATATACAGTTAGTAATTTATAAATATATATATACAGAGAAAAAGGAGCGACAGAGAGAGTGAGGCAGAGTTTATAAATTACTATTATATATATGTGTGTGTGTGTGTGTGTGTGTGTGTGTGTGTGTGTGTGGACGTGTAATGCTTGATAGCCTTGCTAGCTTCAGATCGAATATAAAAGAAACAAATCGACTGATTTTATATCTGTAAGTCCAAAATTACAAGGGATAGCTTTGAAGTGTTCTGACCGATGACTGATCCTAATTATTTGAAATAAAATGCATCTGAGTAAAACATCAAAAATCGTAACATCAATAACTACCCAAGAAGCCAGGAGAGTATAACGGTCGAAATGGTGTTGTGCACACAACAACCAAAATGAAGATATCAATCTGAAATGTGTAAATAATATATGTTTGTTTGTTTTCTAAAACTTATACTTTTGCTAATTTTGATCTTTACATTTTTTTTATACTTTAAAAAAGTAAACAAAAAAACTTCCCTGCAGACTACAACATGGTCGTCTTTAAATGTAATGTCAAGAAATACCTAACATAAACTATCCGCCATAAGTAATCAAACTTTATTTATTCTATTAAAATGATTATTTTCAATCTACTCGTAACAGTTTTTTGAACTGATAATCATTCTTTCTCATTAATACTTATCCTCGAGTGGTTTTTGATCTCGATTAGTAGTGACTTATTTATATAAAAAAAAGAAAAAAAGACAGTTTTAAATTTTAATCCGGGATAATTTCTAAGGACGTTTTTGAAAAAAAAAATGTGACGTTAAATCCATGCGATGATTTCTTTTCTTTTTTTTTTTTTTTGTTAATTTGTTAAAAAATATGGCCGATTTTTTTTTTTTTTTGGGGGGGGGGGTCTTTTAAATAAATTCCTTTTTTTTTTAAAATAATCTTTTTTATATATATTTTACTCTGTAAAAAAGAATTATACTCCTGGTAACCAGTTCTAATGAAACGAACGAAAATTTCGGTACTGATCCACGGGTGTGTGTGTGTGTGTGTGTGTGTGTGTGTGTGTGTGTGTGTGTGTGCAGCAGTGCAGCACTCCGTATGTATATGTTATTAACAACCACCTGTTGATTGCGAAAACGTGTTTTCCGGGCGGACAAGTATCCTGGAAAATCCTTTATATCTCCCCACTGGAAAAGTATAATGGTTGGAATCGGTCGGTGCGCACCGGCAGATTCACATCTGAATCTGTTTTCTTCATCGCTTCAACCGCTTCCGTCGACGAATAACTTGAGGTCGAAAATCAATACGTCACACGCGAAACAGTAGAGGAATGTCACATTTTTTTTTTAACAAGTTTTACAACTTATAAAAAGGACGACAAACAAATGAAGAAACACCTACTGTAGATATGGTATTGTTTTCTTAATTTTTGTTGCACCTTAATCTAAGTAAAAGATTGTTGCGTTGTTATATCATCCGTCAGGTGCGCGCGTGTGTGTGTATGTGTTTGTATGCGTATGGGTACGTGTTTTTTTTTTTTTTTTTTTTTTTTCGTTTGTTTTATCTTTTTGTTTTTCTTCTTTTTTTTTCCGGCCTTCAAACTAGCAGTCGCTGCTGCGTCACACCTCGGTCACACACAACGACAACAACAGCATCGTCCGCTGACGTTTCTTTACTGGCCTACATAATCAGTAAGAAGAAGAAGAAAAAAAACTTACGTATAGTAAACACTTCACTAAACTTGTGTTACGACTTTTTCCTATGTACACTAATTCTGACGTTTAAGCAAAAAGACAAAAAAAAAAAAAAAAAAAAAAAAAAAAAGCGCATGGAGATAGGGTATATAGTTCTCTTCCACTCCAAGAACTGTAACAGTAAACGGGTCGGAAAGTGGGATTGGGAAGTCAGCGCCCCCCTCCCTCACCAGAAGGGGGGGGGAGCACTCTGACATGCAAAAAAATGCCTGGATAGCCAGGTCGGCATTTCCCGGTCAGGGCGCCTCAGGCGAATAGCAATAAATTAATAAACTTAAAGAGAGAAGTCAAAGCCTGGGAGGGTGGACCTCCTAGAACTGCACAGAAACAACAACCCACCACCGCAAAATCGACATTTCCCGAAACCAGAGTAACACCAAAAGAAGGTCATGCTGACTGATTCGTGGTCTGCGACCGGTCTCATTCATTACAGTTTTTTTATGCAGGCGAAACTATTACGACGGTGAAGTATTGTCAATAAATTGATGAAATGCATTATAAACTTCAACAACAACGCCCAGCATTAGCCAACATTTGCTAAACCGACTCTGCAGAAGTTGAATGAATTGGGCTATGAAACACTGCCTCATCCGCCATACTCTTCATACCTCTCACCTACTGATTACCACTTTTTCAAGTATCTCGACAACTTTCTGTGTGAGAAATGCTTCAAAAGACTAAGCAATATCAAAATCGCCTTCATC
>NC_136507.1:80995044-81045044 GCF_053919585.1 Euprymna scolopes
AGAATGTATTTTCCGAAAAAACTCCGGTCCCCCCCCCCCTAGGGGTGCCTTTCGGGTTAAAATGGCTAAAATTGACACTTTTGTGCTTATTAAAAATTATTGATGCCTTGGATTTTTACAAAACTTTATGAAAAGTTGTAACTAACTGATTTCCGTCTATTTAGCAGTTTTGCATGGTGCTGCTGAACTCAAATTTAAATATGTTAAGGCCTTGGGGACTTTGGGGGCTAAATGGGCGGAGGGGGAGCAAATGATGGACTTAGTCATTTCTTACCAGGAATGCTGACTGGATTGCCAAGGCATTTTCTTTACCGACCAGAATGCCTCTCCTTGAGGGCGCTGATACCTGAATCCCACTTTCTGACCCTGGAGTCTAATATCTTGGTGTGAGAAAGAACTAAACCCTCATTTTCTTCCTCGCCAAAAGGCTGGTTGTATATTGTTATAGAAAGATTTGGATCAGCGTACTTACTGGCAAAGATAGCAAATGCTCCAATGACAGGCCACTGCCGATATGGCTCTCCTGACAAAATTCAGCAAATGGACATTTTTCCTGCAGCTTCTGCTCAAGAATTCTGAAAGATAAAAATTGTGTATTTTGAATTATTTACAAAATTATACTTCTGATTTTGAGATGAGGATTGATAATTTGCATTCGTTGGGTTATTCGGACTATTGTTCTCATCTTGAGTGTTATTTGCACAACATTTCCACGAATGCAATCTCCAGCCTTCTTCAAGTGTGCCTTGTTGAATTCAGGAATATATATGTCGAACTCGGGAATCTTTCTGTCAAACTCGGGAATCTTTCTGTCAAACTCGGGAATCTTTATGTCAAACTCGGGAATCTTTCTGTCAAACTCAGGAATCTTTATGTTGAACTCAGGAATCTTTCTGTCAAACTCAGGTATCTTTCTCCCGAACTCAGGGATCTTTATGTTGAACTCGGGAATCTTTCTGTTGAACTCAAGAATTTTTCTGTCAAACTCATGAATCTTTCTACCGAACTCAGGAATCTTTATGTTGAACTCGGAAATCTGCACAGAATTTCAAATGGAACTCTTTATTTTAATCCATGTAGGTAGCATGTTCTCATTCCGTTAGCCATGATTGGGTAGAAGTCTTAAGTAATTTGCAATTATATTCTTAGTATCGCCCACACTGAGGATTGAACCATCAACCTCTAGAGCCATGTCACTTACAATAGAATTTTGCATGCGCTACAGATACTTGTGACAGGAAAATTCCTGAGTTCGACAAGATACACCTGAAGAAGGTCAGAGGTTAAAACATTGTGCAACAACTGTAAAAGAGTAATAAAAAAGGCAAGAGAGCTATATGCCCAGTCTGTTAAATCCAAGGTAGCTGATCAGCGGCTTGGATCCCACCAGTTTTGGCAAATAACAAATAGGATCCTGAACAGAAGTGTGCGTTCTATCCCAACCATTATCAATGGACCAGAGGTTATCTCGTCAGCGTCAGACAAGGCCAAACTATTTGCAAAGAACTTTGCAGCTAATTCTACCCTATGCGACGAAGGCCATCAACTCCCCATATTTCCTCCTATAACACAGAACAAGCTAGGTAACATACAAATATCCGTGCATGAGGTCGCCAAGCTAATAAAAAACCTAGATTCCAGTAAAGCAACTGGCCCTGATGGCATCCCAATTATAGTGTTAAAAAAGCTTCAACCAGAACTTGCTCCCATACTTACGAAACTATTTAAGCGTTGCCTTAGGGAGAAGTGCTTTCCGACCCCCTGGAAGACCTCATCAGTTTGCCCTGTATTTAAGAATTCAGGTGATAAGTCATCTCCCTCTCAGTACAGACCAATAAGTCTCCTGTGTGTTATGAGTAAGTTGCTGGAATCAATATTAAATAGAGAAGTAGTCAACCACCTCAGCAGGAATAACCTTCTTAGTGACACACAATATGGTTTCCGCTCTGCAAGATCTACCGCAGATGTGCTGACGATTATATCCCACAGGATTAGTGAATCTCTTGACAAAGGCTTCCTTTCTAGGGCAATTGCTCTTGACATATCAAAGGCCTTTGACAAAGTATGGCATAAGGGTCTACTTCACAAGATTTCCAGCTGCGGTATAACTGGAAATGTTTTCTCAATCATTAAATCATTTCTCTCCGATAGGCTCATAAGAGTAGTGGTAGATGGACAAAAATCGGAGGCCTGCAATATAAATGCTGGAGTCCCTCAGGGGTCAATACTGGGCCCAACTCTCTTCCTGATCTACATCAATGACCTCCCTAAACACATACTTAAATCATTCGTTGACATCTATGCTGATGACACGACCATCTACGGCAACACATCAAAGGCTGTAAATGACGAAGTTCTCTCGGATTCTCTCTCCTCTGATCTCGAGCGCGTGGTTCAGTGGGGGAAGATGTGGCTAGTTACCTTTAATGCATCCAAAACCAAACTCCTATCCTTACATCATCAACGCTCTGATCCCCAGCTGGCATCAATTGTGATGGATGGCTCTCGTCTGGGTGAGGCCCCGTGTTTTGACAAGCTTCTGGGTTTGACCTTTACTCCTGATCTGAAATGGAACACGTACATCAAGTCTGTTGCCAAGGTCGCTGGAAAGATGGTGGGATCCTTCTACCGCTCCAGAAGATATCTCACTACTGATGCAATTCTCTATCTATATAAAAGTCAAGTACGGCCAAGGATGGAATACTGTTGCCATATCTGGGCAGGAGCTGCCAAAAACAGCCTATCATGCCTTGACAGAGTACAAAATAGACTTCGTGGTTTAGTGGGGGATGCCCTTTTCTCTACCCTGCAACCCCTCTCCCACAGAAGAGACGTTGCGAGCCTATCCTTGTTTTATCGTTATTTTCATGGCAGGTGCTCGTCTGAACTCCAATCCCTGGTCCCCCCTCGCCAATCTTTCACGAAAAACACCCGTCTAGCTGAATCCACTGTGAAAAATTTTCCCCACTCTATATCTGTGCCTAAATCAAAACGCGGATTTCATGAGCAAAGCTTCTTTCTTAGAACTGCACGCCTGTGGAACTGTGTTCCGTCTGCCTGCTTCCCTCCGGACTACAACTTGGATGTCTTCAAGTCTAATGTTAACAAATTCCTAATGAACCGCCCCCCCTAATTAAACACTTCATAAAATCTCCTCACTAACGTAATGTACTTGCAATAACCCTTATCCCTGAGTGGCTTCCGGGCCTTGATAAGTGGTGATCACTGTGTAAAAAAAAAAAAAATAAATAAATAAAACTCAAGATGGGAACAGTAGTCTGACTAATCCAGATAATTCATATTTACAAAACGTTTTGAAATTTTTCGTTTTGGAAGATGGAGGCTTATTTGTGAGTTTATTTACGTTTTCTTTTTAATGTATGTACGTTGTGGCTACTTACTTCTGAATCCTTGACATTTAAAAGATAGATCGACCTATATAGGTTTTCGGGTATGCTGACAACGAATATCCCAGTCAAATTTGGGGCTGATGAGTCGTTTACCAAATATATAAGTAATAACATATGCAACAATTATGAAAAAAAAAACAATAAAATGGAAAAAATGATTATTAACAAAGAAAAAGAAATTTGTTAAATGACGCAAAATCATTATATTATGTTTACTAAAAAAAAAAAGAAAGAGAGACCAGCTGGCTGGGAAGATAAGTAAGTTCTGTTGCTTACATCACGTGACGAGCGTAATTCAAAATGTTGGACAAATTTTATTCCCCCATCTAAACTTTATCGAAAACTGTTTTTCATTGATACATATTTTTCTACGTTATCGTTTTTCGTCACTTTTGGATATGTTACTATTTGCGACATGACAGTTACGTAGTTACCATTTCGTTCATTCAATATAGAAGCACCAAATTTTTTTGGTGTTGTTGTTTAATACGATAAATCATTTTTTTTTTTATAGTTAAACACAAGAAATCTTTTCGAGTTAAAATCTATTGAAAAATACACACTTTATATTGAGAAATGCACGCTTTGAATATGTAAACATTTTATAAAGGTATCAAATATGGCCTCAAAGACGGCCATTTTGGATAACTTATATTTAAAGTATCTATGTCTTAATACAAGATGTACATTTCTCAATAGATTTTAACACAAAAAGATTTTTTTTTTTTTTACATAGGAGTCACCACTTATCAAGGCCCAGAGGCCACTCAAGGATAAGAGTTATTGGGTGTACAGTAGTCAATGGGATAATATCGTAGTAATCGTTGGTAGTGGAAATTTGGTAAATTAGATTACTTAAGAGACGGTTCACCAAGAATTTGTTTACATTAGACTTGAAGACTACTAAATTGTAGTCAGCTGGAAAACAGGCAAACGGAAGAGAGTTCCACAGGCATGCAGTTCTAAGAAAGAAACTTTGTTTATGGAATCTACGTTTTCGTTTAGGCACAGATAAAGAGTGGGGTAGATTATTGATAGTGGTTTCAGATAGACGAGTGTTTTCCGTGAAAGTTTGGCGAGGGGGGTGGGACCATAGATTGGAGCTCGGACGTTCATTCCTTATATAATAATATAAGCAAAAAAAATAAAAATGTTTAATATCTACACAGATTTTTTTCCTCGCAATAAACTCACGTTGTGGTTGAGTGACTTTGCCTTATATTTTTATTTAAAATGCTGCAAATTATTACATAATCGATGTTATCAATAACAAAATATTTAAGGTTTTAAAGCATATCCAACCATTTCGGATTATTTAATGCCGAATCCAGTATAGTACATCAACCCCTTTGGAAATAGTATTCATGTGTTGCATTCAGTTATTTTGTAGAACGTTTTTATTCTTCAAGCTTTTTTTATCTTCAAGCATTAGTTTGCAGTGTTTGGTTTGGTTGTTTTGTAGTTGATTTTGTTGTTTTTGTTGTTTTTGTTCCTTGCCCTGCAGAACATGAATGAGTTTTGCAATGGAGGAGGGAAAAGGGCTGTAGTATTTATGTTCGGTAGATTTAGGTTAAGAAACCAATCAGGAAGTAAGGGAGGGAGAGAGAAAAAAGGAAAAGCGGGGGGAGGGTGGGCTGTTTTTGGTTTTGGTTTTGCAGGACATAATTAAGTTTTGCAAAAGGGAATAGAAAAATTAAAAAAAAAAAAACCTAAAAAATCAAAACATCAATGTTATGTGCATTTTGTCTCAGGAAGCCATTATCTTCAGACAGCCTAATCACGAGAACAAAATATTTTTTTTTTTTTTTTTTACACAGTGATCACCACTTATCAAGGCCCGGAAGCCACTCAGGGATAAGGGTTATTGCAACTACATTACGTTAGTGTGGAGATTTGATGGAGTGTTTACTTAAGCGGGCGGTTCATTAGGAATTTGTTAACGTTGGACTTGAACACATCCAAGTTGTAGTCAGGTGGGAAGCGGGCAGACGGAACAGAGTTCCACAGGCGTGCAGTTCTAAGAAAGAAGCTTTGTTCATGGAATCCGCGTTTTGATTTAGGCACAGATAAAGAGTGGGGGAAACTTTTGACAGTGGATTCAGCTAGACGGGTGTTTTTCGTGAAAGATTGGCGAGGGGAGACCAGAGATTGGAGTTCAGACGAGCACCTGCCATGGAAATAACGATAAAACAAGGATAGGCTCGCAACGTCTCTTCTGTGGGAGAGAGGTTGCAGGGTAGAGAAAAGGGCATCCCCCACTAAGCCACGAAGTCTATTTTGTACTCTGTCAAGGCAGGATAGACTGTTTTTAGCAACTCCTGCCCAGATATGGCAACAGTATTCCATCCTTAGACGTACTTGGCTTTTATATAGATTTAATGAGAACAAAATCATTCTAGTGATGAGAAGAATAAATAGAAAAGATGAAAAAATTTATGTAAAAGCTGACAATCAGAGATACCCCCCCCCCAACAGTAAAAAAAAAAAGGACATCTGATATTATGTTAGAGGGTCATCTTTCTTAAGCACTTTTTTTTTTTTTTAATTTTATTTCGTTTTGAAATACTGTGACGGTTTTTATTTATATTTGATCATCACTGAAGAGCAGCCAAATCAACTACTAAAGACGGTATTTTTTTTTTCTGTTATGTGTTGTGAACTGTGCATACGACAGTAAAGAAGAAAATAGAGGATTTTACAAAATCTAAGTTTGTATGCAAGAGTTTGCGAGCACCTAGCAACACTGCTGACATTAGTCCATTCAAACAGTACTGATGTGTCCCTTTCAACATTTTAATTTTTTTTTTTTTACAAGGTGGTCACCACTTATCGAGGCCCGGAAGCCACTCAGGGATAAGGGTTATTGTAAGTACAGTACGTTAGTGTGGATATTTAAAGTGTCTACTTAAGAGGGCGGTTCATCAGGAATTTGTTTACATTGGACTTGAAGACATCCAAGTTGTAGTCAGGAGGGAAGCAGGCAGACGGAACAGAGTTCCACAGGCGTGCAGTTAACATAACAAAGTAACAGTTCGTTTTGTTTGTTTAAAAGTTAAAAAAAAATATGATTGTGGATTCGTCCTTTCATATGGTCATTGGGATGCAACCATATCAATTAGATACATATGCACACACACACACACACACACACACACACACACACACACACACACACACACAAACACACACACACACACGCACATACATATCGATGGATAGATAGATAGATAGATGGATAGATAGATAGATAGATAGAAACAAATTTTGTTAAAAGATAAAAGAAAGTTCATATGTTTTTTTACAAAGGAGTCACCAGTTATCAAGACCCGGAGGCCACTCGAGATAAGGGTTAATGAGTGTACGTTAGTCAATGGGAAAATATCATAGTACTCGTTCCTAGTGGAAATTTTTAGTAAATTGAATTAATTAGGAGGAGTGGTTCATCAAAAACGTGTTCATGTTGAATTTGAAGAGGACCACATTGTAGTCAGCTGGAAAGCAGAAAAACAGAAGAGAGTTCCACAGTCGTGCAGTTCTAAGAAAGAAACATTGTTCATGGAATATTTTTTTTTTTTACACAGTGATCACCATTTATCAAGGCCCGGAAGCCACTCAGGGATAAGGGTTATTGCAAGTACATTACGTTAGTGT
Organism: Euprymna scolopes; assembly: GCF_053919585.1. Classification (NCBI taxonomy): domain Eukaryota; kingdom Metazoa; phylum Mollusca; class Cephalopoda; order Sepiida; family Sepiolidae; genus Euprymna; species Euprymna scolopes. The sequence continues at coordinate 81,002,106 of NC_136507.1, forward strand.
GGAGATTTGTTTAGGTTTAGGCACAGATAAAGAGTGGGGGGAATTATCGATAGTGGTTTCAGCTAGACGGGTATTTTTCGTGAGGCAAGGGGGGCACTATAGATTAGAGCTCAGTCGAGCACTTGCAATAAAAATAACGAAAAAGTAAAGATAGGGCCGCAACGTCTTTTCTGTGGGAAACAGGTTGCAGGGGAGAGAAAATAGCCTCCCCCCCACTAGGCTACGAAGTCTATTTTGAACTCTGTCAAAGCAGGATAAGTTACTTCTAGCAGCTCCTGCTCAGATGTGGCTACAAGTCCAATATGTGTCATGAACATTTTCGATTCTTCGTCGAATCATCATCCGGTGAAAAAGTAAATAAACAACAAAAGCTGGAAAACAGGAGATAATTTGAAAAGGTAGCTGTGAAAGAGGTGTTTGTAGTCAGTTAAACGTTCCTATTTACAGTGTCTCCCCACAGGACAGAGTTAGACACCAGGGTCGTTTTTTAATGTGGAGAAAAGGAACAAAAATAAAAATTGTCTCAGTCGTGAAGGATTTCTCCTCCACTGACAGAGAACAAGAAATTGAAGTGCAGCATCTGAAGAACAGATACTACATTTGATCTTGACCCATTTATATTCCATGATGCCAGAATTAGTGAGACGGGGTAAAATTGTAATATGTTAAGCATTTTCAAACATTGGACTGGTTTTATAACCAATATTGTTAATTGTACCTATTTACAATGCCTCCCCACGGGACAGAGTTAGACACCAGGGTCGTTTTTTAACGTGGAGAAAAGAGGTCATAAATGTGGATGTAAATAGCTTTCAGTGTTTTTAATTTTTTCAAAATTGGATTGGCTAGTTTTTAACATTAAAGCAGTATTTTTTAAATTTTTTTTAGTATCTTACATCAAGTGGGTTTATGTCTTGTATGCAACGATTTCTATAACAAAAAAACTAAAGAAAAAAAAACAAACAAAAGAACATTTTACAGGGGGCCAATTAAACATTTTTACAAAATCTAAGTTTGTATACAAGAGTTGCGAGCACCTAGCAACACTGCTGACATCCTTAGTCCATTCAAACAGTACTGATGTGTCCCTTTCAACATTAACAATACAAAGTAACAGTTCGTTTTGTTATTACTGCCCTGGTATCTAACAAAACCCTGGGAAAACGGGGTGCTGTCAAAGCGATCATTTAGACACCCCCCTCCTCCTTCTCCTCCTCCTCCAGGGGCAGCTATTCTCTATCAACTGTTGAGGCTAGTGACGAGATATGTCTGTCAGGGTATTCTGACAGTCAGAGTGTGAAAGGTGGAGGGACATGAATTCAGAATTTCTCTCTCGTGGCTAACAGTCCATTTTCCATGTTAGTCGCCGCCACACGTTCACACATCTCGAATCCAAAGAAACTAAAAAAAAAAAAAAAAAATAGGTGCTTATTCAGAATTGCACTTTTGGTAATAAACAAAAATAAAGGAAAACTGTTATAGTGTACCTTTATTTTTTTTTATTTTATTTTATTTTTTTTACATGGAAGTCACCACTTATCAAGGTCCGGAAGCCACTCGGGGATAAGGGTTAAATCTCAAGGAATGAAGATCGTATGAGGTGCCTTCAATAAGTTTCCAGCCATTTTTCATATGTGCACTTTTATTCATAGTACACCCATGAAACTCTAGTCCCCTTCAAAGTAATCTCCTCCGGCTGCAATGCACTTGTACCGTTCCAACAACTTCTGGAAGTCCCCACAGAAGTTCTCTGGTGTGAGCTTGTCAGTGACCTTTGCCACAGCCTCTTTCATCTCCCAATTTGTCTCATAAACACGGCCTCTAAGATTATTCCTTAGGGAATAACCAAAAGTCACAGGGAGCAAAGTTTAGGCTACAGGAACTGTCTTGATGCCCATCTTGGTCAAAAAGTCTGTGATTTATTCTGAGCACCTTTGGAACAAACTTTGCACAAATCTTTCCCATCTTCAGTTCCTCACGAATAATTGTGTGTACAGTCCCCACACTGACATCAAACTGTGCACTTATTGTCTCTATAGACACACGACGGTCCTTATCCATGAAATTCTTTATTTGGCCATTCAACTCTGGTATTCTGACTTCCTTGCTCCTCCCAGACCTCTCATCATCCCTCACAGGCTCCCTGCCTTTCTTGAATCTATGATGCCACCCAAAAACTGATGTTCGATTCATGCAAGATGGTCCAAAAAGCAATCTGAAGCATTCCATCGTTTCTGTGGAATTTTTTCCAAATTTAAAACATAATTTTATTGCATATCGTTCTTCTAAAGTGTCGTCACCTCTAGATTGCATTTCTGAAATTCACTAACTTTGACAATCAGGCTTTAGTAAAGTGTATTCCAATTCATGCTGTAGCTGTTCATTTGAACCTGAAGTCATAAGAATTGGTCAGTCATTTCGTAAGGTGTACAGCAATGACCTATTTAATTTTCCAGAATCAACGACAATTTTAAATGCTTGTACAAAAATGTCTGTAAACTTATTAAAGGGACCTCGTATATTTCCAAAATTACGAAAATTAATCAAGTAATTTTCATTTTCGTTTAAGAAAATTAAATTTTACACTTTTAGTAATAACTTATTGTTGCAGTCATTTGTTTATGAAGAGGTTAATAATGGGAGATAATCGGTGATATTTATCTTTTTATAAATGTTTGTATTTGAAATATTGTTAATTTCAATGTATACCGTTTTCGTTTACCGGGTTGAGACTGTTATGATAAAAACTGAATCATCATTTATATAAACACATAAAATCATAAAATTATATAATACTTAATTAAATTACGTGATTTTTGGAATATTTCATCTTCATTCTGTGACTGGTACATATATCATACAGGCTTTACTGTGTTTTCTTTACTTTTAATTTCTACCATAAGTGACATTCTGAATAATACCTTTTTTTTTTTAATGGAAATCGTTCCAGACAAGACATGTATGATGTATGTACCAGTCACAGAATGAAGATGAAATATTCCAAAAATCACGTAATTTAATTAAGTAGGTTTTTTTTTCTTGAATCTATGATGCCACCCCAAAACTGATGTTCGATTCATGCAAATATTGTTAATTTCAATGTATACCGTTTTCGTTTAACGAGTTGAGACTGCTATGATAAAAACTGAATCATCATTTTTATGAACACTTAAAATCATAAAATTGCCATCCCATTAACGAAACGGCTGTAAGGAAGAAATCCAAGATAAAATAAACAAAAGTTACAAAAAAGAAAAAATGTAAGCCTTTGAATTTCAACAAGTTTTTCAATAAACTATCTATGTCTATTTATATACCTATAAAGTTGATTTTTTTTCTCGCTCTGACATTGATATTAAAAGCCTACTTTTTCTATTTCAAAAATTATTAACACGAAATTTTTAATATACTCAGTCAGGGATATGTGAGTCAGTACATGAAGGTTAACTAATTTATATATTCCTTTGGAAAACAAGCATTAAATAATTACTTAATTTTTTAATGGGTTTTTGTAAGATGGGTAGTTTCATTTTACTATTATGCTGAATTCTATTTATGCATAGTTTAATTATTTCTAGAGTCAAACAACGTCGCAGCTCACATATCCCATGAATGCCAACAAACCCAAAGTTAAGATATGTTCAACTAATGAGGCCAAAGTAGGGTAAAACTCTTTGACTTCCGGTTTCTTGGCCTTCATAGCTTATGTGAGCTATAATGTTGTTTGACTGTGGAAATAATTATATAATCTTTCACATTCTGGAAATTATGCATAGTTTCTACATTCTGCATAATTGCATAGAATTTAAGATGAAAATATTCTAGCACGCATAAATATTTCTGTGTGAGTGTGTGTGTGTGTGTGTGTATATATATATATATATATATATATATATATATATATATATATATATATATATATATAAGTGAAATTATCTGCCTGCATGTATATGTGTGTCTGTGTGTGTACATTTCCCTACCAAACTATTCTGTCAATTTTCAGTTTACAGACTCAAGATTTGACATTTGGGAAAATCTTTTTAATCTGTCATCAACCAGAAATTTGGCTGTCAAGGGGTCAAAGTTCAACGATTTGACCTTTGAAAACTCTACCAAACTCCTCCGTCAATTTTGGGTCTAAGCACTTGAAATGTTAGATGTAGGTTACTTGGACATGGATCAAACTTTTTTAATTGGATTTGAGCCCAAAACAATCAATGTTAAGAGGTCAAAATTGGGGTTAAAGTTTTAAATAAATTGACTTCTGTGGTCTCTACCAAATTATTCAGCTATTTTTTGGTATAAACATTTGAAATTTTACACATAAAGTGTATTTAGACATAAGGCAAGCTTTTTAATCGTTTTTTAGCCAAAAAGTTGGCTGCCAAGGTGTCAAAGTTGAAAAGGCTTCACCTTTGCGGTCTCTAGCAAACTATGCAGCCAATTTTGGATCTAAACATTTGAAATTTTACATAAAGGGTATTCAGACAAGCAGCAAGCTTTTAAAACAGTTTTTGGGCGAAAATTTGGCTGCCAAGAGATCAAAGTTGAAACAGTTGACCTTTGCAGACTCTACCAAACTCCTCTGCCAATTTTGGGTCTAAACACTTGGAATTTTAGATGTAGGTTGAACTGCTAGTATATATATATAAAAGTGACCTTGCTGGTGTGTGCATGAAAATTCTCTACCAAACTTCCCTCTGAATATTTAGTCTACACAGTTGAAATTTGATATATAGGGTATTAAAACCTGTAGCACACTTTCAGTTTTTTTTTTTTTTTTTCAGCTGGCAAAAATTCCTGGTAAAAGAATTAAAATTGAAAACAGTTGGACTTGGTAGCAGTAGCCGGCTAAAATTGGTTAAATGTACACATTTACATTCATAGATGAAAACCTTATTTTTGTAATGATTACATGCGGATGGGCGTGGCTGAGAGGCTAAGGAATGAGGCTAGAGAGTTGTAGCTGATGGCACCCAAGTTAAGACGATATTGCTTATACAAAAGCTTAGTCCGTAAGTTTTTCAACTATATGGGGGAAAAAAATTATAATTCAAAGTCTTTCATTGGAAAACTTCTTTGGCTGTAAGTCGATTAATCTGTTATTATCATTGTGTTCAAATAAAGTTTTATCAACATTAAATCACTGATTAACTTGCGTTTCTGCACTCTAAAAAAAAATAAATAGAAAAAAATAAATTATTTGATGAGAAATTTTGGAAGAATAATGTTGCATATATTAATTTAACTTTCATTTTGTTGTCAATGCCCCCCCCCAACTCCGGATAATGCTTAGTAGCCATGTGACTATTTTATAAATTATATGAATATTTTATAAATTATATGACTATTTTATAAATTATATGAATATTTTATAAATTATATGACTATTTTATAAATTATATGACTATTTTATAAATTATATGACTATTTTATAAATGCACTATAATTCTAATTAACCATCAGTCTGTAAATGCTAAATCATATTTAACACATACATTATACATAAGATGTGTGTTTTTCTTTTTTAAAGAGACGTTACCACATATCCAGTCCTGATAAGGGTTAATGTGTGTATTGTAATCATTAAGACAGTTGCATAATAATCGTTTGTAGAAGTAATTTGGTATAATTAGATTAGATTGAGGACGGTTCAATAAGAACTTGTTTACATTGGACTTGAAAATAATGATATTGTAGTCAGCTGGAAAGCAGACCGGCGGAACAGAGTTCCACAGGCGTGTAGTTCTAAGAAAAGAAACTTTGTTTATGGAATTCATGTTTAGGTTAAGGCAACGATAAAAGAGTGGGGGAATTTATCGATAGTGATTTGAGCTAAATTAGTGGTTTTTCTGAAGGATTCTCAAGGCGGGACCATAGATTGGAGCTCAGTCAAACACTTGCCATGAAAATAGCAACATAGCAGGGACAGGTTCGCAGTGTCTCTTCTGTGGAAAAGAGGTTGCAGAGAAGAGAAAAGGGCATCGCCTACTAGATTACGAAGTTTGTTTTGAAGTCTGTCAAGGCAAGATAGGGTGCTTTGAGCAACTATTGCCCATACATGGCAACAGTTTTCCATCCCAGGATTACTTGGCTTTTATAGAGATAGAGAATTACATCAGCAGTGAGATATCTACTGGAGCGGTAGAATGCTCTAACCGTTTTTCCAGCGACATTAGCAATGGATTTGATGTATGTGATTTCAATTATATAAAAAAAGACGGGGGAAATCCGTATTCAAAATGAAGGTGATGGCTCATCTCTAAGAATAGATTCTTCACTGATTCCACCCTGCTTGACTCAACATTTCATGGGCTCAAGTAATATTTCAAACGCTTCTGGTTTACAGTCTAACTTGTTTTGAACATTTATTAGCAACTAGCTTGGGTACCCGTCATTACCCGGGTATTTGGAGGTGTACATTGAGCGAAAAAAAAAAAAAAAAGTGGTAGTAGGCAGGCAGGCTCAAACCCGTACCATGGAGGAGGAAAAGAACGTGAAGAAAAAAAGAAGTGACGTCCTTGTCATCCATTGCCAAACCAGAAGTGACGAAGGTTTAAATTAAGGCTAGTCAATCGAAAAGAGGGGATGACTTTCGGAAATATCAGCGAAAAAAGCGCCCCCCCCTCCTTGTAGAAAAGTGTCTTGTTGAGAGTGAAAGAATTAATGTTTTTAGCTAATTTTTCGATATTCTTGAAGCGTCGAGCTTCGAAATGATACTGATTTCGTGAAAATCCATCGCCTCTGTCGAAAGTTTTAGGCAGACGTACATACATACATACATACATACATTTAAACAGACAGGTGAGATTTAGATTATAGAAGATGGGTGAAATTCGTGTTCAAAATGAAGGTGAAGGCTCATTCCACTCTGCGTTACTCAACATTTTATGGGCTCAGGTAATATTTCAAACGCTTCTGGTTTACAGTCTAACTTGTTTGGAACATTTATTAGCAATGACAGGAGTGCAGGTGCAACTAATACCATATAAGTTCGTAATCAAGTAGAAAGAGAAACAATGACTAATGAAAACAACTATATCCTATTCTAGCTTCAATAGTAGTTTGAAAACTGAACATGTTTCAAGTGAACAGGCATTTTTTTTTTTTTTGTTGTTGGCCTCTTTGATTGGATTATTTCTTTTTATTGTTTATTTTTATTGAAAACAAAAACACACAACGAAGAATGTACAAATAATAAAATGAAGAATAAAATAATACAGGAAGAGATTGAAGAAACTAGGATTAACTACTATATTAGATAAATACAGGGTGGAACGAAACAATTGTCGCCCTAGAAAAGACAGCATGATTCCATTTCCGCTTAGTGAAAACCGGTTTTGATTTTTTGTTGGAGACCATCTACTAGTTACTAGTACTAGTTACTAGTTGGCCAGTTGTGTACAAATCTCAAGAGCGATAGGAGCCTTCTATCATGTCTGAAAGTGACACAATGTTCAACGAGAGAGATTGAAGATACACTGCTGTACAACACATGCTCTCTACCGATTCAAGTTATGGTAACAGGACCATTGCCAACACCCTCAAAATGCATCGCTGGATTGCCATAAATAACAGGGACGTACCCAGGGGGATGAAAACAAAGCTTCCGGCCATGGTTATGGTCTTTAGTGTAGTTTCAAATCAGGGCCACATCATGCCACCTCACATCTTCGAAATCGGCTTGAAAGTTAACACCAAAGTGTACCTGGATGTGCTGAAGAGTGTGGTAATCCCTTGGTGTAATCAAGTGGCTGCCGGCAGACTCTGGGTGTGGCAACAAGACTCGGCACTGTCGCACAAATCTAAAGAGACCCAGGCTTGGCTTCAGAAGGAGTGCTACGACTCTGTAATCTTCTCTCACTGGCCCCCTTCTTCCCCGATCTGAAACCGCTGGACTACTTTGTTTGGTTATACATCGAGAACATTACCAACATGACCTCCCACAACGCCAAAGCCAGCCTGGTCGCCGTCATCTGCAGAGTATTCACCGAGCTCTCGGCACTACTGTTAGAAAAGGGCTCCAAGTTCCAGACCCATATCGAGGTGTGATTGAGGGTGAAGACAGCTACATTGAATAGATGTCAGCTTTACTACATAAGATACTTGAATTGATTTAAAATAAAACTGTAGTGTTGTTTCTTTAGGGTGACAACTTTATCGTTCCATCCCGTAATGACAGGGTTTTTTTTTTGGTTTTTTTGTTATTACATTTTCACCCCAAACAAGGCACTTTGCCACTTTGGTGTAGGGGGCTACTAACAGGGGCAATAACTACTGGGGTACTATGTAGGGATTTGGGCAGCAAGATGTTGGATCACGTTGCACTTGAACTTCTGCACGTCAGTACAGTTGGGGAAGCAGGGACCTGGAATGGAATTCCAAAGTCTAGCGGTTCTGGGGAAGAAACAACTGGAGTAGAAAGCCCTCTTACATCTAGAGATCTCTACTGTGTGGGGGTGGGATTTAGCTGCCTGTTGGGTTTGTCGAGGGTGTTCACGTCGTGGGGGCACAAGTGCTTGCAGTTCATCAGAGCATTCACCATTAAAATACTTGTAGAACAGGCAGAGGGATGCAATGTTTCGTCAATGGGACAGAGGCTGAAGCTTAGATGCCAAATCAGGGCCTATCAGATTTGCGACTCTCTTTTGAACCCTGTCAAGGAGCGAGAGACTAGTAGCCGATGCACCAGCCCAAATATGACACCAATACTCCATACATGGGCGAATGGTTGCCTTATAGAGGTACAGAATGATGCAAAATTGAGAAAAATGAGATTTAATTTATTTGGCTTGGTTTCTTGCTACTGTTTTATGGCATATCAACCCTTTTCATGTTATTTAATGCTGAAACCAAACATTTTGGTGAAAGTTTTTATGCTTAAAGATCCTGAACTGTCATCTAGGCGTCAGCCTCTATCCTATCGACGAAATGTTGCATCCCTCTGCCTGTTCAACAAGTATTTCAATGGTGAATGCTGCGACGAACTACAAGCCCTTGTACCCCCTCAACATAAATACTCCCGACAAACCCAGCAAGCAGCAAAATCCCACCCCTACACAGTAGAGATACCTAGATGTAAGAAAGCCTTGTACTCTAATTGTTTCTTCCCCAGAACTGCTAGACTTTGGAATTCCCTTCCGGGTCTCTGCTTTCCCACCTGTACTGACATGCAGAAGTTCAAGCATAATGTGAACAGACATCTTGTTGCTCAACTCCCTACATAGTATCCCTGCAACTTATATCTCTGATAGTGACCCCTACATCAAAGTGGTACTGTGTCTTGTTTTGGGTGAAAATGGGGGAAAAAAGTGATTTATATCTCCAAATATTTACAGGAAGCGATATGACCTTCACCTTCACCGAGGTGCACGACTTATATGATCTTCACCAAGGTGCCCGACTTGACACACAAAAAAAACAGCCTCTTAATCACCTGCTAACGCACGCGTCACTGAAACGTCCAATGACAACAACAACAACAACCTTCTCACTCGACCTGCCTTTTATACCACTATCTCAATCCCTTCTCTTGCGCATGCGCCTGTAGATTCCTGACAACCTCGAGACTTCCGCTTATCAAAACCCAAGTTTTGTTGTCGCGCATGCCTATAAAAGGCACAAACACGTGGGCGTTTGTTTTGTTGGTAAGTACTACAAGCGATTTAAGAGATTAGGAATAAAGTGTAGCAGTCACCAGAACATACTGTTTTCTCTTGTGGATTAATGCCACCCTGGCTGACTGATGCGGCCATGAACTGACCAATCTAATCAGCTAGTAGGGCACATTAATCCTACATGTCCCTTAAAGAGAAATAATTACCCTTGTCAGGAACTAGCTAGCAGCCAGGAGAGGCGCTCAGTCTGTAATTGCTAAATCATATTTAACACATATATTATATATTAGGTGTATGTGTGTGTGTTTTTTTTTTTTACAGAGAAATTACCACATATCCAAGCCTGGAGGCCACTCGAGGATAAGGGTTAATGTGCATATTGTAATCATTGAAACAGTTGTGTACAAATCGTTTGTAGAAGTAATTTGGTATAATTAGATTAGATTGAGGACGGTTCAATAAGAACTTGTTTACGTTGGACTTGAAAATAATGATATTGTAGTAAGCTGGAAAGCAGACCGGTGAAACAGAGTTCCACAGGCGGGCAGTTCTAAGAAAAGAAACTTTGTTCATGGAATCCATGTTTAGGTTTAGGCAACGGTAGAGAGTGGGGGAATTTATTGATAGTGATTTTTGCTAAATTAGTGTTTTTTGTGAAGGATTGACAAGGGGGGACATAGATTGGAGCTCAGTCGAACACTTGCCATGAAAATAACGATAGAGCAGCGACAGGCTCGCAACGTCTCTTCTGGAGGAAAGAGGCTGCAGAGAAGAGAAAAGAGCTCAGACTACCAAGAAGACGGACCTCTCTTCTTTCACTTTCGTTCCACTGAATCCCCCAAGGCTGCGACTGCTTCACTGAAAACCTCCACTGGACAATCTGGGGACACTTCAAGTTTCTGCCTCCTGACACGAGAACATCCAAGAACTTACTATTTCTTTTCTTTCTTTCACCTTGGACACAGTCCCCCTTCTTTTGAAATAAACCCTTAAGTTGTTTTGTTTTAAGGGGCGTGTTCAAATTGAACCATTATATAAGACAGGAGCGTGTTCAAATTTAGCTATTTCATAAGACAGGAGCGTGTTCAAATTGAACCATTTCATTAGTAGGAACGTGTTCAAATTGAGCTATTTCATAAGACAGGAGCGTGTTCAAATTGAACCATTTCATAAGACAGGAGCGTGTTCAAATTGAAGAATTTCATAAGATAGGGGCGTGTTCAAATTGAAGAATTTCATAAGACAGGGGCGTGTTCAAATTGAACCATTATATAAGACAAGAGCGTGTTCAAATTGAACCATTATATAAGACAGGAGCGTGTTCAAATTTAGCTATTTCATAAGACAGGAGCGTGTTCAAATTGAACCATTTCATAAGTAGGAACGTGTTCAAATTGAGCTATTTCATAAGACAGGAGCGTGTTCAAATTGAACCATTTCATAAGACAGGAGCGTGTTCAAATTGAAGAATTTCATAAGACAGGGGCGTGTTCAAATTGAACCATTATATAAGACAAGAGCGTGTTCAAATTGAACCATTATATAAGACAGGAGCGTCTTCAGATTGACCTATTTCATAAGACAGGAGCGTGTTCAAATTGAACCAGTATATAAGACAGGAGCGTACCTGCCACAAGTTAATAATCAAATGATATTTTTTTATAATAGAATAATTTATCTTTGGAACAAGTTGTAATAAGAGATAGGTTGGTTTGGAAGTCGATTTCTAAGAACTCTCCAAATCCTGACACGAGGTAAAACTGAGAAGATTTGGCTCGGTTTGTTTGTACTGTTTTACGGCATATCAACCCGTTTTATGTTATCTAATGTCGAATCCGATCATTTTGGTAAACGTTTTTATGCTTCAAGGGCTGGCTCAGCTCATCGTTGCTTAACTTTGATGATCTTACCAGACCAAGTGTGTAAACGTGATTATACCATATATGTGTGTGTGTGTGTGTGTGTGTGTGTGTGTGTGTGTGTGTGTGTGTGTGTGTGTGTGTGCATACACAGACTCGCACATGCACACATACATGCATACATCTCTACAATTAAAGTGGAAATCTTGGCCTTTTGGTCAAGCTCAAAAAAAAAAAAAATTTGCACGCACACACACACACACGCACGCACACACACACACACACACACACACACACACACACACACACACACACACACACACATACAGAAATTGTATATATATCCTTTTTGTAAAAACACTGGGGTTTTCATTAGTTAGCTTTAGATTCCACAGAGTGAATGAGGTATTGTGGTAAATGTTGCCAGTCAAGAGTAAAGTCGCCAAAGATTCCAATTTTTACTTTAGTTACAAAGACCCTGCAACACTCCCCTCCCCAGATCTTATAGGGCCTTGACCCTAAATTTGTTTCGTCTTTTGGAGATTTTACTTTTTTAAATTTTTTAATTTTATATTGGAATTTTTTTTAATTGTATTTTTTTCTTTAAACGAAATAAATTAAATATAAAGATCAAAGTGTAGTATCTGTTCTTTAGATGCTGCACTTCCATTTCTTGTTCTCTTTCGGTGAAGGAGCAGTCCTTCACGTCTGAGACACTTTTTTTTATTTTTGTACCTTTTCTCCATGTTAAAAAACGACCCTGGTATCTAACTCTGTCCAGTGGGGAGGCATTGTAAATACGTACAATTATATAAATGCAACTTTGTCTGTATGTGGGGGTGTGAGATCGTTCCTTATAGACTCCGAAACGGCTGAATAGATTTTCTTTAAAATTTACAGAAATTTAGTGTATAAGTCTGGGAGTGTTCTTAGTTAAGTTTTGCCTCAGAATATCCCCGATATTACTGATAATCGATAATCGAAACGTTATTATAATTTATCTATCATCGGTAAAGCCATTTTTTTCCATGTTATCGCTTAGCAACAATGATAGAATAACGGGCCGTGAAAATTCTACTGTAGGTGAGTTGATAGCATTTTTTTTTTGTTTTGATTCTTTTTTTTTTTGCATGACGTGGTCTCTAAGTTAAAACTTTGCTTATAAATTTCTTTTTTTTTCATTAACGGCAAAGAATTTTATAGGACTTGAAAAATTATGTGTTTTTTTTTTTTTTTTTTTTTTTTATGACGTGGTCTGTAGGTCCAAACCCCACACGTAAATTTCTTAATGTTTTTTTTTCGTCAACTGGAAAGAAGTTTATATAAAATAATTTTACAATAAAAACAGAGTAGGTTCTCTAGAGTGCAATGTAGAATAACATATATTTTGGACTAAGTTACTGCATGGAGGCATGTGAAGCTTTCTTCTGGGCGATTTCGCGGATTTTGATGACAATAAAAATATAGGAGTGTGAAATATTCGTTGATCATCATGCAATCCCGGACAACGTCGGGTCTCTATGCTAGTATATATATATATATATATATATATATATATATATATATATATATATATATATATAATCTACCCGTCACTGTCTGGGAATCTTTACTTTATTTTTGTCCCCACTCTTTTTAAACGATCTTGTTGCCATGCCGTTAGATATGACGTACTCATATATGACGTCATCTGCTGTTGTATTAGACGTATACTGCAGATTAATATCTATCTATCTTTCTCTCTGTCTATATATATATATATATATATATATATATAAAAGTGAACGTCTGTGTGTGTGTCTGTGTCTGTGTGTACATTTCCCTACGCAATAACTCTGTCAATTTTAAGTCTACAGACTCAAAATTTGATATACAGGGTACTGAGATTTGGGAAAATCTTTGAAATCCGTTTTCGGCCAGAAATTTGGCTGTTAAGTGGTCAAAGTTCAACGATTTGACCTTTGAGAACTCTACCAAACTCCTCCGACAATTTTGGGTATAAACACTTGAAATTTTAGATATAGGTTCCTTGAACATGGATCTAACTTAATAACTTGATTTGAGCCCAAAACAATAAATGTTAAGGGGTCATAATAGGAGTCAAAGTTTTAAAAAATTGACCTCTGCGGTCTCTACCAAATTACTCAGACAATTTCTGGTCTAAACATTTGAAATTTAACATAAAGGGTATTCAGAGATAGGGCAAGCTTTTTAATCGGTTTGGGTAAAAAATCTTTAGTAACCAATATATAAATGTATGTATGTATGGATGTTTGAATGTCTGCCTAAAACTTTCGACAGAGACGACGGATTTTACCAAGATCAGTATCGTTTAGAAGTTCGACCTTTCAGACGACAAATATCGAAAATTTGCTAAAAACATTAATATCTTCACCTTTAACTGGGCACTTTTCTACAGGGGGGGGGGTCACTTTTTTCGTCGATATTTTTTAAAGTCATCATCTCTTTTCGATTGCCTAGCCTTAACATAAACCTACGTCACTTCCGGTTTGGCGGTGGTCGTAATAGCAAAGACGTCAGGGTTTCCCCCCCCCCCCGTTCTTTTCCTCCTTCGCGGTACGGGTTCGAACCTGCATTCCTACTGCCACTTTTTTTTTTTTTGCTCAACATACACATCCAAACACCCGGGCAACGCCAGGCTGAAATGCTAGTATATATATATATATATTGTTGATATCTGCTATGTTTTTTTTTATTATTCTGATTTCCGATTTATAATAAAATATTTCTTTGTCATAATTGGTATCAAGCAGCCATTTTTTTTTATTAGCACACCCTAATTTGTTTTGCCTTGTTTTTTTTTTTAACCACAGAAGAAGGTCTTAAGAAGAAAGTAAAATGTAAGTCACGGACCATACAATTCTGACCCATCAAATATGATGTATAAACATTCCATGAAATTATTTGATACTTCAGTAAACAGGTATTTTAAACAAACAAATTCTCGAGTATCGTATTCCCTTTTTTCTGCTTTAACTTGCTAAAATCTGTGTAAGGTGACCCAACGAACAGATTTATTTTTTTTTTTTTAAATAAAATGTCGACGTAAGAAGACAACAACAAAATATAAATGCTTAATAAAAAGATGATCGTTTACTTTTAAAACGTCTTGGTCTTGTCTTTATTTGAGTCACCCATTAATTAAATTAGTTATTTTGTATGGATTGGCCCTGTCATTCTTTTGATGTTGTCTTTTGTTTAATATTCCAACTCTGTGAAAAAGAGTCGGCCTTGTTTTGAAGATAACTCAGGTACTGAGTGCGGCACAAAGGTACGAGGTACCTTCAATAAATTTCCAAACTTTTTTCGTTTTGGTGCTTTCATATATGAAACTCTAGTTCCTTTCGAAACTGTACCGTTCCAACAACTTCTGGAATGTCTCTTGGAAGCCGTCTTGGGTGAGCATGTCAATGACCCTCATCACAGCCGCTTTTATCCCCTCAATTTTCTCATAACAAATGCCTCTAAGATTTTCCTTGAGCTTAGGGAATAACCAAGAGTCACAGAGAGCAAGATCTGGACTATAGGGAGGGTGAGGAACTATCTTGATGCCCATCTTTTTCAAATAGTCTGTGCCAAGAATAGAGTTGTGGAATGGTGCATTCATGCAAATCTTCTGCGTCTTCAGTTCGTCATGAATAATTGCTGTACCGTTCAAACAACTTCTGGAAGTCCCCAAAGAAGTCCTCTGGTGTAAGCTTGTTATAGCCTCTTTCAAATCCTTAATTGTCTTATAACGACAGCCTCTAAGATTTCCTTTGAGCTTAGGGAATAACTTTGAGCTTAGGGAATAGCAAGGTCTGGACTACAGGGAGAGTGAGGAACTGTCCTTATATCCATCTTGGTCAAATCGTTTGTGATTTATTCTGAGCACCCTTGGGACAAACTTTGCAGAAGTCTTTTGCATCTTCAGTTCACCGCGAATAATTTTATGTACAGTTCCCACACTAACATCAAACTGTGCACTTATTATTATTCAGGAAATTCTTTATTTGGCCAATCAATTCTGGTGTTCTGATTTCCTTACTCCTCCCACACCTCTCATCATCCCTCACAAACTCCCTGCCTTCCTTGAATCTCTTATGCTACTCAAAAACTGATGCTCAATTCATGCAAGATGATTCAAAAGCAATCTGAAGCATTCTATATGTTTCTGTGGCATTTTTTTATATACTAGCAGGGTGACTCCATGTTGCCCGGGATTGAATGATGATCAACGAACGTTTCAATCTTCCATATTATTGTCATCGAAATCAGTGAATTAGCCCATTTTTCAATCCAATCGATTGATTGCCTGCTCTAGTTGGAGACTAGTTGCAGTGCATCGGGAAAAAGCTTCAATTCCTCTTACAATAACTTAGTTTAAAATGCATTGTAGTCTACATTGCACTGTAAAGAACCTACTGTTGATTTTATTTTTTTATATATATATAATGGCTTGAATTAAAGTTTAAAACACAAAAGTCAGGTATCATACTTCAATTGTGCTCTAAACAGAAATATTTATTTCGAACGTACCTCTGTCATATCAAAGAACTTACTGTTGATTTTATATGCCGGATCTTTCTGCTTTTGTGGTAATAAAACTTCTCAAATGCACTTGTGATGTTAGGCTGTGTAAGGTGTTAACTTTGATCAAAATCGTCTGTTCTTTTATTGACTAGATTATTTCAATTATTGGTTAATGATACTTATCGAAGGCATTCCTATACAACGCCTATCTACAAACACTGCCAGGCACATAATGTACCTTCATGTGAAATGGCACAAAACTCGGCTGAGCTGTTTTCGAGTCCATAGGGTAAGAACTCACAGGCACACAAAGTTCCTTTTATATAATATGTATATATATATATAGTCTAGCCGTACTGATGAGCTTTGAAATAGCGAAACAGTATTGTATGTGGATGACTGTAATGCTCCTTATCTTAGGTTGAGCATTTCGGAAATGATATACAAATTACCATTAGCATATGAAGTGATGCTCTTTGTGCAAACAAATTGAGCTTAGATATTTTTGGACAATGTCAAAACATTGTTAATTCACTGCCCACATAGCAGCAGCCGTATAGCACAATGGTTAGAAACTCCAACTGTCATTTGGGCGATCGGGTTTCGATCCAGGCATGAGGTAGTTGCTTGTCTAGCCGCACTGATGAGCTGTGAAACAACGAAACAGTACTGTATGTGGATGACTATATATATATATATATATATGGGGGAGTTAAAAGAATAAGGTCGATTCTTTAAGAGGAGCCTTATCGGGATAATGCAAAGCTCAACAAATTGTTTTGGAGCTTATATTATATGGAGTATCAATAAAATAAGAAAATGACAATATAAAAATGTATACTAATGCATATAGATTTATTCATTTCTTCAATAAGAATGATAAATCAATTAGGGGTGTAGGATAAGTAAAACTCTTTATACCATGGCATTTCGAAGCCTAATGCTTTTCATCAGAAGAGGAGAGAAGATGCTAGATAACATAATAGGGATGCGACGTCTAGCAATAGTTACATTAAGAGCGAAATACTTGTGCAGTGAGAGATAAAATATTACGTCTTTTTGGGGAGGGAATGGGAGAACTAAAGTGATCTCTGTGTTATAGGAGGAGTATTATTTATTAATTTATTTATTGCGGACTTTTATCCTCGTCTTTCTTAGATGTTATTTCACAATGTTTTGGCGAACTATTCCTCTAGCCTTCGTCAGGTGGTAACCGCAACGAGATAGGAACTCCGAATCTCCTGACTGCATTCTCAGCAATTACTGCCTTCCATAGTTGTTGTCGTCTCACTACGTTTTTGGGCAAGAGAGCCTCTGGCCGGCTTTGGGTAAGATTGAAACCACTATCTTCAGACAATTCTCATCTGGAACCGTAGAGATTCAATGTCTCTATCAACTGTGCCACCGGCCCCAAAGGGCGATTAAGGTTGGATTTTTTTTTTTTTTTTGGTTTTATAAATGAACGTTTATTTATTATCTGATCTTCCATGATCGGGACCGTACCGATTGGTATATACATTATTTAATTGAAATTCATTATTGAGATGAGTTTTATTTATTAATTTATTTGTTGCGGACGATTATCCTCATCTTTCTTAGATGTTTCACGACGACAACTATGGATGGCAGTAATTGCTGAGAATGCAGTTAGGAGATTCGGAGTTGCTATCCTGTCGCGGTTACCACCTGAGGAAGGCCAGAGGAATAGTTGGCCGAAACGTTGTGAAACAACATCTAAGAAAGATGAGGATAAGATGTAGGAGAAAATTCTTAAAAGACAAAGAAGAAGAGATGTTATTCAAAGTTTTTTATGTCCTTGTTAATTGCAAAGCAGTGTCGAAATATATATATATATTTTTTAATTATTAATAAATAAACAGAAGCTTCACTGTGAGAATTATAGTGTCCAGTTTAAACAGTGATTCAGAGTAACGTGTGCAGTCGGTGATGGTAATTTGGAAATCTTTTAGAATATTAAAGCTGGAATGAGAATATAATGAATGGATATAATCTCGCTTTTTCAACAGAAAATGGTTTGAATCGGCAAATACATGGAATATAAAATATAAATATTGAGAAATTTTCATAAATGAAGAATGGAAGCATTCATTGATTAGTATTTTATATAGGTAAGTGATTTTTTTTATTTATATATATTTATTATATTTAGATTAAGTTAAAATTCGTTGAATTTTGTGAAATCTTTTTTCAAGAAAACCGATTTTAAAAAAATATTGTATATTTTTCGATAAAACTTTTTATTATTTTAAAGTTTAGTCTTTGCTATTTTTATTGAAAAAAAATTAGGGTTTAAATTACATTATTCATATTGTTATAAGCTTATAAGCTTCGAAAGATAGCGAGTCTAATTAATCACTCCTTTTTTAATGGCGACTTTTTACACTCCTACGTGTGCGGTTGGTGATGAAAATTTGGAAATCTTTTAGAATATTAAAGCCGGAATGAGAATATAATGAATGAGAGGTGACTGGTTTGCAGTAGACAGGACAGTTTCCGATGGTTCGTTGTTCTAAACAAGTTTTGAGAGGTGACTGGTTTGCAGTAGACAGAACAGTTTCCGATGGTTCGCTGTTACACACAAGTCCTGAGAGGTGACTTGTTTGCAGTAAACAGTTCCACAGAGCAAAATATTCTTACCGTGTCGAGACGGAAAAAAACGTGAAATGGCTACGGAAAAGGTTTAATATTTATGGAGCAATTCTGGTTTCTGATTGGTTGATAGCAGAACGTGAATTAATTCGATTTGTCAGTTCTTAGCAGCATCGTTTATAAATAGAATCATCCGACTGTGTGGAATCATACCCCATTATAACTCCCCATCACTTCGTCTGATGGGGAAGGTCTCCTAACAGCTTCGGCTGTAGGGAGACAGGGTAGTACACGTCAAGGATTCGTCACTTGACACTCAGCCTAAGAGGTGAGGGGCCGGTTCCCGGCCCAGCACCTGTTGGACTGAGGTACACCGCCTGGGTAATACCTAGGAGGTCAACACTCCCAGGCCTTGCCACCGGGCTTTCTGGTGGGGCAAGTTTATTGCTTGCTGCCTGAGGCGCCTCGACCGGGGAATGCCGACGGGGTTACTCAAGCAATTTTTAAAATTGCAGGAGGGCCCCTTCTTTAGGGGAGCCTGTGGGGTTCCCACTTTCCGGCCTTGTGCCACATATTGCTGATGTGGGCAGCAATTTCCCCCACTCTTTATCTGTGCCTAAATCAAAACGTGGATTTCATGAACAAAGCTTCTTTCTTAGAACTGCACACCTGTGGAACTCTGTTCCGTCTGCCTGCTTCCCACCTGACTACAACTTGGATGTGTTCAAGTCCAGCATTAACAACCGCCCCCTTGAGTAAACACTTCATCAAATCTCCACACTAACGTAATGTACTTGCAATAACCCTTATCCCTGAGTGGCTTCCGGGCCTTGATAAGTGGTGACCACTGTGTAAAAAAAAAAAAAATTAAATATATACCCCATTATAACTCCAAAATATCGTAACAGATATTATCTCACTTTTTCAGCAGAAAATGGTTTGAATCGGCAATTAAATTCGAAGTAGTTTGTGATTTCAAATTTCTCACGTCTAGAGTAAAATATGTTGGTGCGTGGTGGATGATGTAAGTATTTCTGAATTCAGGTTGTGTATCCAAAAAAAAAAAAAAAAAAAAATCCAATCCGTGGTTATATATAAGTGGATACTAAAATATTGGGAATCTAATTGTGGCACAGTTTGGAATTGAAGTAAAAGAAAGTTCGGTAGTTTAAAAGACACAGGACTATAAAATATCAATATAATATCTCTATAATAATATATACAAAATCTGCAAGAATTAAAATATCATATTTAAGCGTACTTTACCGGGCGTTCGTGTTAGCTTAGATAAATACATTTGCAGGTTTAACAAAAAAGCTATGATAATGTTAGAGCGTCTCCATTTGCACTGAGCATCTACTGAATGCCAACATCTATATATTACATATAATGCATCCCTTGTGGAATTTCCACAGGTCTGCTAGTGAAGAAATATTAGAATTTCTTGTATTGATAAAGTACAAAACCGTCTTCAAAATTTAATGGGTGATAACCTTTTCGCCTCCCTACTCCCTCTCACTCACAGAAGAGGCGTTACAAGTCTATCTCTGCGCTATCAAAACTTTTATGACAAGTGTTCGACTGAGCTCCAATCTATAGTTCCTCACCGTAAAATGTTCACACCAAATACCCGCCTAGCCAAAACAGCCATCAACAACTTTCCTCACTTTCTATCTGTGCCTAAAACTAAACGAAAAATTCCATGAACAGAGTTTCTTTGTTTTTTTTTCAATTTTTTTTAACAAAGGAATCACAACTTATCAAGTCCCAGAGGCCACTCGAGGATAAGGGTTAAAAAATGTACAGCGGTCAAAAAGACAATATCACAGTAATCGTGAGAAGTATAAATTTGGTAAGTTGGATTACTTAAGGGGATTAGCTCATCAAGAACTTGTTTACATTGGACTTGAAGATGGCCGTATTTTAGTCAGCTGAAAAGCAAGCAAATGGAAGAGAGTTCCACAGGTGTGAAGTTCTAAGAAACAAGATTTGTTCATGGAATCTACGTTTAGGCTTAAGCACAAGATAAAGAGCGGGGGAAATTATTGATAGTGTTTTCAGCTAGACAAGTATTTTTCATGAATGTTTGGCGAGGAGGGGGCATAGATCGGAGCTCAGACGAGCACTTGCGATGAAATAAC
The DNA here is from genome assembly GCF_053919585.1 of Euprymna scolopes. Lineage (NCBI taxonomy): Eukaryota > Metazoa > Mollusca > Cephalopoda > Sepiida > Sepiolidae > Euprymna > Euprymna scolopes. The sequence goes on from NC_136507.1 coordinate 81,022,866, forward strand.
AATAAAACAAAGACTGGCTCGCAACGTCTCTTCTGTGAAAAAGATGTTGCAGGGAAGAGAAAAGGGCATTCCCTACTAGGCTATGAAGTTTATTTTGAACTCTGTCAAGGCAGGATAAGTTTCCTATCAGCTCCTGCCCAGATGTGGCAACAGTACTCCATCCTTGGACGTATCTAGCTCTTATATAGGTACAGAATTGCATCAGGAGTGAGATATCTACTGGAGCGATAGAAAGATCCAAACATTTTTCCAGCAACTTTGGCAACAGATTTGATGTACGTGTTTCATTTCAGATCTTCAAGTTATAACTTCCCATAGCATTTCTTTTTCGATCCTTATAGCTGGACTGAATACTGTATGCATAAAATTATAAATTATATAAGTATAAAGTACACAATATAGCATAAAATATTTTTTTTTTCAAGTTGTGGAGATGGAATTTATGAAAGATAGAAAGGAAAAATAATTAAACACAAAAAATTAAAATAAAAAGGTTTCTTTAGATTTACAAAAACAAAATCCAAGTTTTTTTTTTTCTTACCAAGATACTTTTCTTCTTTTTGTCTTTTTTTTTTACACGGTGGTCACCACCTATCAAGGCCCGGAAGCCACTCAGGGATAAGGGTTATTGCAAGCACAGTACGTTAGTGTGGAGATTTGATGAAGTGTTTACTTAAGGATGCGGTTCATTAGGAATTTGTTAAGATGTGGCAACAATATTCCATCCTTGGACGTACCTGGCTCTTATATAGGTAGAGAATTGCATCAGCAGGTAGATATCTACTGGATTGATAGAACGATCCCACCATTTTTCCAATGACCTTGGCAACGGATTTGATGTACGTATTCCTTGAAATGCAATACCGTTTGTCTGCTTCCCGGCTGACTATAACATGGTTGTCTTCAAGTCTAATGTAAATATATTCCTATTGAGTTGTCCATTAAAATAATCTAGCCCTACCCAAGTTCCACCGTGACGGATATTGTCTCACTATCTACCGAATACTTAACTTTTTTCCTTAAGTGGCTTCTAAGCCTTGATAAGGTGTTACCCTCCTAGTTAAAGAAATATATAAATAGAAATAAACATAACAGTAAAACAATGTATTCAATGAAATTGTGATAATGTTCGACTAAATAAAAATATTCATAGAATAAATTGATTAGGTAACATGCATACCACAGATTTATAAGCATAAGTCCAGTACAAACAGACAAAAGTTTATAGAAGCTAGAAGTAATTGAAAGAAAGAAGTAGCGACAGCTAAGAGAGAATATACCTACCCACCAGAAAAAGCACTGAACTCGTGATTTCTGGAAAATCTACAATAGTGTAGTAGGTAATGGGTAATCAACAATTCCCCCACTATCCAACAATCATCAGGTTGTTTGCTCAGAAAGCGAGAAAGGTAACCTGCCTCAAACTCTACTTTGGACCCAGTAAACTATTCTCTCCCTGATTTTCCTTTGCGGACAGAAACTACACTAGATGATCTGAAAATCACCCCTTCTCAAGTACACAATATCATGAAAAACCAAGACACCTCAAAAGCATGTAGACCTGATCTCATCCCGGCTGTACTATTAAAAAATGCTCCGCTGAAGTTGCTCCAGTTCTCTTCAAACTCTTCAGTAAATGCCTTAACGAATCATGCTTTTCTGACTGCTGGAAAACTGCTTCTGTGGTACCAGTTTACAAGAATTCTGGCAAAAGAACTTACCCATTAAATTTTCGCCCCATACTCCCTCTTTTTCCAAAATATTTGAGTCCATAGTTTATCAAGCTCTAGTCCACCACCTTACAGTTGCTAAACGTCTGTCCGACCATCAATATGAATTTAAGCAAGCCTGTTTTACTGCAGATATCCTAACTGTAATCTCTGAGCATATATACCATGCACTAGATAAGGCAGGGGAGGGCAGTAGACCAAGATATATATATATATAAGGCTTTTGATAGAGTATGGCACGATGGCCTTCTCATGAAAATCAGATCCTATGGTATTACTGGATGAATACTTAACATAATAAAATCCTTCTTAAATAAGAGAAGAATCCAGGTTGTTCTCAATGATCGTACATCTAAACAATATGATATAAATGCAAATGTACCTCAAGTATCGATTTTTGGACCTTTATTATTCCAGATATTCATAAATAAACTCCCTGATAAAATTGTCTCTGAGATGGGTATATTTGCTGACGACATCACACTCTATAACAAGCACAAAGGAAAAACGAATGAACATATAACCAAGGCAATGGTGGAAACCCTAAAAGAAAACCTCCAGTCTGTAGTGGAATGGAGTCAAAAATGGATCATAACGTTCAATGCTGCCAAGAATAAGCTCATTTTCCTTTAATAATTACAAGAAACCTTCTCAACCACCAATAGCTTCATTCAAACTCCTCGGCTTAATGTTCACAGTGAACATGAGCTGGAACAGATATATTGAGAGCATTGCCAAGGCTGCTGCAAAGAAGATGGACTTTCTCTACCATGCTAGAAAGTTACTTACACCTGAAAGTATCCTATACCTCTACAAGGCCACCATTTGTATGCGGTATTGTTGTCACATTTGAGCTAGTGCATCTGCTACTAGTCGCTCGCTCATGGACAGGGTTCAAAAGAGAGTTGTCAACCTGATGTCCTGAACTTTCATCTAAGCTGCAATCTCTGTCCCATCAACGAAATGTTGCATCCCTCTGCCAATTTTACAAGTATTTTAATAGTGGATGCTATGACGAACTACAACTCCTTGTACCCCCTCGATGTAAATACCTCCAACAAACCTGACATCAGCAAAGTCCCACCCCTACACAGTAGATATCCCTAGCTGTAAGAAAGCCTTCTACTTTAATAGTTTCTTCCCCAGAATTGCTAGACTTTGGAATTATCTTCCACGTTTCTGCTTCCCCAACTGTACTGACATGCAGAAGTTCAAATGTAATGTGAACAGACATCTTGCTGCTCAACTCCCTACATAGTATCCCTGAAACTTATGTCCCTGATAGTAATCCCTTACATCAAAGTGGCACTGTGCCTTTTTTTGGTTTAAAATATAATAAAATATAGATAGATAGATATAGATACACACATACACACACACACACACGCACGCACGCATGTGTGTGTGTGTGTGTGTGTGTGTGTGTGTGTGTGTGTGTGTGTGTGTGTGTGTGTGTGTGTGTGTGTGTGTGTGTAATATAGTTACTAAAAAAACAGCATAATTTAATGCCTTATTCGGCATTGGTATTAAAAAGAGAAGACTTTATTAAATAAATGTTTTAACCAGAGTAGATATGACAAAATAAATGAATAGTTTTCTTATCTTAGTCACATGAAATGTAGGCCAGGTATTTTCTTTCCTTCCTTGAGTCCATAGTCACCAATTGCTGAGTAGAACAAGCATTCCCTGATACTACTACTACTACTACTACTACTACTAATAATAATAATAATAATAATACTGATAACAATACCACCACTACGACTACTACTACTACTCATATCATTACTAATACTATTACTAATACTATTACTAATATTAATCATATTAATACTGATACTATTAATAATACTATTACTAATACTAATCATACTATTACAAATATTATTACCAATACTAATACTAGTCATATTAATACTAATACTATTACTAATACTAATCCTAATCATATTAATACTAATACTAATACTAATAATACTAATACTAATCATACTATTACTAATGCTATTACTAATACTAATCATATTAATACTAATACTAATAGTAATACTACTACTAATAATACTATTACTAACACTATTACTAATACTAATACGAATACTAATCATATTAATACTATTACTAATACTAATACTAATCATACTATTACTAATACTATTACTAATACTAATACTAATCATATTAATGCTAATACGAATACCAATCATACTATTACTAATACTATTATTAATACTATTAATAATAATAATCATATTAATACAATTACTAATACTAATTCTAATCACACTAATACTAATACTAATCATATTAATACTAATACTAATACTAATCATACAATTACTAATACTATTACTAATACTAATCATATCAATAATAATACTAATACTAATCATACTATTATAAATATTATTACTAATACTAATACTAATCATATTAATACTAATACTAATACTAATCTATATAATACTAAAAGTCTATGGATCTTGTATGTTTGCAATCAGATTTCCGGTTTTCAACATCCGGTTGCGCATGCATAAATAGCAACGTCTTCAATCCGTTATTCCAATTCCGGAATTTTTATATCACTTTTAATACAAACAATTTCATTTAATTTGATCAAATAGTTTTTTTTTTTTTTTAACGGCTAAAAACATTCAACTTCGTAAAGTCTGTCGCAGTTTCAAAAAAACTTCTCCCTTTTAAAAAAACAAAAGTAAACAAACAAGAAAAACAACACTCATTATTAATAGAAACAGCGGCAGTGAAAGAAAACACCTCTCACTTTCCCTCTAATAGATTTCAACACTCCTACTCCCTCTGTTTTCGTTACGTACGCAAGAAATCTTTAATTCATGTCATTATAAATAAATAATTTTATAAAATCAACCGTAGTTTTTTGGGTTTTTTTTAACGGCTAAAAACATTCAACTTCGTAAAGTCTGTCGCAGTTTCAAAAAAACTTCTCCCTTTTAAAAAACAACACTCATTATTAATAGAAACAGCGGCGGTGAAAGAAAACACCTCTCACTTTCACTCTCATAAATTTCAACACTCCTACTCCCTCTGTTTTCGTTACGTACGCGAGAAATAGTTACGTGTATGTGTGAGAGAGAGAAAAAGGGAGCGATGTAAAACTGGATAGTTAAGCGAAAGGAAAACATAAAAGTTTTTTAAAACACTCAAATTGTACAAAAAATGTTGTAAATAGAAAAGTATTGTCTTAGTTTTAGTGACCTTATTATTAGCATATGAATACAATATTTATTTTCTGTACAATAAGTGCTTAAGCACCCGTGCTTTTCAGCGATACATATTCAATAAAATAAATTGATTAATATAATTAATCTGGATATAAGAGAGTTAGAACCTGATAAGAAGTCTCAATTAAGCAAAAGGATAACAAAAGTTTTCTTTAAAAAAAATTAATTGAACAAAAAATGTAAATAGAAAAGAATTGTCTTAATTTTATTGACCTTATTATTAACATACAAATTAAATATTTTACACAATGGGTACTGAATGTTTGCTTAAATTAAATGAAAAAAGTTACATTTTATTTTCATTTTCTATTTAAAAAGCCATTATTAACATGTGGAGAGTGTTTTTTTTATTATTCTGTACTTTCAACTAACAATTTCATTTAAAAGATGATATATCAAAATTTGAATTTAACTATAATAAGGATTATGATACCTGTTCAGTGCATATTTACCTATAAGTATGACCAACCATTTATAATTCAGTAACTGTAATTTAAAAAAAAATAACAATTATAATAAACAGAACGACTCATAGAAATCTATCTATATTCTTTTTTCATTTTAATATACTTTCATAGAAATGCTTCTGTTATGTAAAAAAAAACTATTTTCTGTATGCCACAAGTGTCACGCTCATACATGAATTCCATAGCTAATATAACGTACTGACCCAACGGGTCACGGGTGGTCTAGTCATATATATTACTTATAATATTATTAATACTATTACTAATACTAATCATATTAATACTAATACTAATAGTAACACTACTACTAATCATACTATTACTAACACTATTACTAATACTAGTACTAATCATATTAATACTATTACTAATACTAATACTATTACTAATACTAATACTAATATTAATACTAATACGAATACCAATCATACTATTACTAATACTATTATTAATACTATTTATAATAATAATCATATTAATACTATTACTAATACTAATTCTAATCACACTATTACTAATACTAATTCTAGTCACACTATTACTAATACTAATCATATTAATAATAATACTAATATTAATCATACTATTACTAATACTAATACTAATCATACTATTACTATAACTATTACTAATACTAATTGTAATGTTGTGACCCTTTAGGCTGTGATCATAGCATAGTATCTATTAACTGTGGCAAGTGGAAGCAATGGTTAAAATCAATATAGAACACTAATCATACTATACTAATACTATTACTAATACCAATACTAATCATATTAATACTAATACTAATACTAATCATACTATTACTAATACTATTACTAATAATAATAGTAATCATACTTTTACTAATACTAATACTTATCATACTATCACTAATACTAATACTAATACTACTAATAATATTAATCATAATAATACTAACGCTAATCATACTATTACGAATACTAATACTAATACTACACATACTATTACTAATACTAATAATAACAGTAATAATACTAATACTAATCATACTTTTACTAATACTATTAATAATCCTAATATTAATACTAATCATATTAATACTAATACTAATAATACTATTACTAATACTATTACTAATACTAATACTAATCATACTAATACTAATACTAATCATACTATTACTAATACTATTATTTATACTAATACTAATACTAACACTAATCATACTAATACTAATGCTATTACTATTACTAATACTAATACTAATCATACTATTACTAATACTATTACTAATACTAATCATACTATTACTAATACTATTACTAATACTAATAGTAATACTAATCATACTAATACTAATACTGCAACTAATGCTGTTACTTTTATTACTGGATTTATTCTTACTATTATATAACTGCGATTAAGTAAAACTTTCCTAGTCATAGTGTCGTCAATCATGACCTTGGCTAAGCTCTACTGAGAAGATTTCTTTTGAAGTGGATAAATTTTGATGAACAATTCGCCATCTGTGTTCTTTTTGCGCAAATATACAAGCTTTAGATGAACAATAAAACTTATACGTACCACCTTGAATAAACTTTTACAAATTCACCAAAAAGTAATTTATTTTTCTATTCAGAGTATACAATTGTTTCTGCCTACCATCATGATATTTATAATGTTCACAATTTCTAGTGTATTTATCTCATCTTGGTAAGGCCATCCTCAGTGCTCAAGTAAATAAATACATAAGCCGTCCACCACCAAACACAAACAATGCCACATTCATTTTTTAATGCCAAGGCATGAAGCCACTTGATGTAAGGAGCTAAAAAAATACTACATCAAGATCAAAAACTTGTCAACGATAAGTGTTAGATGGAATAGATTCTGACCTAGACAACAGCAATTGTTCTCTCTTTGTCAGAAACATCACTCATGGAATGTGAGAACTAAAGGACAAAATAAGGGAAGCGAAAGTTATGAAAAGATTTGAGAAGAAGTTTAATGCTGTGGACACCAGAATATTACAGCAGCTTCTGCCGTTAGCACTCCCCAAGGGAACAATTCTACGGTTGCTGTCATAGATTTCAACCATGACCAAAGAGAGAAGAACCAGATTTGATGGTCACTCCAAGAGGGCTAAGGAGGAAATCATCGGTGATGTTCTTTGGTGGATGCTAAAAGTAGGGAGCTAGTTCAATGGGGAAACTGCACAGGACATGAAAGGCATAGCCAGCCATGCTTTCTGTGCTTTTTGGACCCTGCCTCTCAGAGAACTTGACCAAAATTTTTTTCGCTAATTTAAAGCACGAGTAAGGCACCCCGAGATAGGCAAACAGGCAGAATCGGAAAAGTCTGAACCGCACGACAATATTCACTCTACACAGGTCTGAACGCTTCTTTCTTAGAACTGCCCGCCTATGGAACACTGTTCTGCTGGCTTACTTCTTTACCGACTACAATATCGTTGCCTTCAAGTCCAATATAAACAAGTTCGGAAAAATCTGACCGTGTTCACTCTACACAGGTCTGAACGCTTCTACTCACTCCCCCCAGCAACCTGCTTTTATGGTGCCCAGGTGCTCCTCAAAATCATGTGAGATGCGATTTTTCGAGAACTGTTCGATACTGTGGGTATTAAAAGACCACGGTCGCCATCTTGGATCTTTTTGTTTTTCCTTCTCAGTCAGCACGACAGACAGACACAAGCACGTTTTTGCAATAAGCCTTCTCTATTTTCTCCGCAGCCTTGTCATAAATAATTAGTCTGCAAATGAAGTAATTATTTACTGCTTGTGAATTGATTTTGCCTGCCATTTCACAATATCCCCTCAAAGTTTACCTAGCTATAGGGAATTTTGCAGGGTTGGAATTATTTCTTTTTGTTCTGTTTTGTTCAAAATATTTACTAACAAGCAGGCCGCCTGGCGTTGCCCGGTAGTAAAACACACATAACTATTATATTTTAATTCATACAGAAACTGAGACATGTTATGCGAGTATTATGTTTTTTCTAAACTGTTGACTTCTTGTCAGTAAAAAAAAAAAAAAAAAGAAGAAAATACTTGGGCTAGGATTGAAACCAAAATCTAAAGACAGTGAGTCAAGTATGATAACCATAAGGCCGGCTTGACATATTCTTTAAAAAGTGTTTTAAAACCTACTTATTGTTAACATAATGAATCTGTCATGTGAACCATTCACACATGCTCATTCGTGGAACAGTTAGCAAACAGATAAAATTCCGACGACCCCCGTGTACCAATTTTGCAACTTTGACCCCTTAGCAGCCCGTTTTCCTGGATAAAAACTGATTAAAAACTTTTCCACATGTCTGGATATCCTATATACCAAATTACAAGTTTGTAGATTAAAAATCTGTTGAATATGTAGGATGAGAAGGAAGTGTCCTCACACACAAGTACACACATTCTTACTTTTATAGATATATAAATTTAAAAAAAAATTTTGTACAAGAATTTAATTATAACCAAAATGTGGCAAAAGGTATCAAGGTTTTACTAAAACTATGAAACATGAAAAGTTATAATTAGTGCAACCCACAGATTGCATTTCTTAATCAGGTTGAGTAATTTGACAAAGTAATTATACAAAAATTTCATGAATAAATAAAAATATTTAAATTTCACGTTATAAGAACATTCAATGAGCATTAATTGCAATCTTTAGGTTGCCCTAATTATAATAAAAAATGAGTGAAACGAAAATTTTACTAAAACGAAACGAAACGAAACAAACAAAACATTTATTTTGTCAAATTTTTTGCTACCTCCCAAACTTTGTCCTTCCTGGCTACACCCGTAATTTGTGTTCACTTGCCCCCACCCCTTCACCATGAGGGCAAAGTGAGACACAAGGTTGATTTTTAATGTGGGGAAAATCCAGCTCGCCCAAAAAGAGTATTCTCGATGGGAACAAATAAAAATTGTCTCAGTCATAAAGGATTTCTCCTCCATTAACAGAGAACAAAAAAAGTGAAGTGCAGCATTAGAACAGATACTACACTCTGATGGTATTTATTTGCTCCCCCACCAAGCAAATTAGGCACAAGGCCGATTTTTAATGTGAGGAGTGAAGGGAGGGGGAAGGGAAAAAGGGGACCAGCTCCCGAGAGGTGGGAAATGGGAGCTGGTTAAAGGTCAGGCATGTGGGGTTGCCCCACATCTGGTCTTTGCTAGTCATAGCTAGTCATAGCTAGTCATAGCTTGCAGTATCTGCCGGAACAGATACTACACTGTGATCTTGGCCTGACGACCACAGCTGCTCCGTTAGTTAAGCTTGATATCATTAACACCTATTTGCTTATATCCAGATAGAACCCTATTTTTTGAATGTCAGTATCATTAGAAACAATCTTATTCTTTTTAAACCAAAATCAAGAACTTTGCAGCTAATTCTACCTTTTGCGATCAAGGCCGCCAACTCCCAATATTTCCTCCTGTATCTGAAAACACACTATGTGATATACGTATATCTGTACGTGATGTTGCCAAGCTAATCAAAAACCTTGATTCCAGTAAAGCAACTGGCCCGGACGGTATTCCAATTATAGTACTCAAAAAACTTCAACCTGAACTAGCGCCCATACTTACAAAACTATTTAAACGTTGTCTTAAGGATAATAGTTTCCCATCTCCCTGGAAAATTTCATCTGTATGCCCTGTATTTAAGAATTCAGGTGATCGCTCATCCCCCTCTCAGTACAGGCCAATAAGTCTCCTGTGCGTCATGAGTAAGTTGCTGGAATCTGTGTTAAATACAGAAGTAATCAACCATCTCAACAAAAATAACCTTCTTAGTGACACTCAATATGGTTTCCGTTCTGCTAGATCTACAGCAGATGTGCTTACAGTTATATCTCATAGGATTAGCAGATCTCTCGACGGAGGCAACCTTTCTAGGGCAATTGCTCTTGACATATCTAAGGCCTTTGATAGGGTATGGCATGAAGGTTTACTTCATAAGATCTCTAGCTATGGTATAGCTGGAAATGTCTTCTCAATTATTAAATCATTTCTTTCTGATAGGTTCATAAGAGTAGTAGTTGAGGGGCAAAAATCAGAAGCCCACAGTATTAATGCCGGTGTCCCTCAGGGGTCCATCCTGGGCCCAACTCTTTTCCTGATCTACATTAATGATCTTCCAAATCACATCCTTACATCATTTGTAGACATTTTTGCTGACGACACTACCATTTATGGTAGCACATTTAAGACAGTAAACGACCAAGTTCTCTCCAATTCTCTCTCCTCTGATCTTGAGCATGTAGTACAATGGGGAAAGGAGTGGCTGGTTACTTTTAATGCATCTAAAACCAAGCTTCTCTCTTTACATCATCAACATTTTGATCCCCATCTGGCATCAATTGAAATGAATGGCTCTCGTCTTCAGGAGGCCTCAAGTTTTGACAAGCTTCTGGGCTTGACCATTACTCCTGGTCTTAAATGGAACACGTACATCAAATCTGTTGCCAAGGCCGCTGGATAAATGGTGGGATCTTTATATCGATCCGGTAGATATCTAACTGCTGATGCAATTCTCTATCTATATAAGAGCCAGGTACGTCCAAGGATGGAATACTGTTGCCACATCAGGCCAGGAGCTGCTAGAAAGGACTTATCCTGCCTTGAGAGAGTTCAAAATAGACTTCGTAGCCTCGTAGGAGATGTCCTTTTCTCTTCCTTGCAACCTCTATCTCACAGAAGAGATGTTGCGAGTGTCTCTGATGTATCGTTATTTTCATGGAAAGTGTTCGACTGAGCTTCAATCTATGGTCCCCCCTCGCAAAACTTTCACAAGAAACACTCGTCTAGCTGTAAACACTATCAATAATTCCCCCCACTCTTTATCTGTGCCTAAACCTAAACGTAGATTCCATGAACAAAGCTTTTTTATTAGAACTGCACGCCTGTGGAATTGTCTTCTGTTTTCCTGCTTTCCGGCTGACTACAATATGGTTGTCTTCAAGTCTAACGTAAATAAGTTCTTGATGAGCCGTTCCATATAAGTTATCAAATTTAACAAATTTTCATTAATAATGATTATTATATTGTCCAATTTCTACTGTACACTCTTTAACCCTTATCCTTGAGTGGCCTCTTGGCCTTGATAATGAGTTGATACCTATGAAAAAAAAAAAAAAAGAAAAAGTTTAATGTGAACAAGTTCTAACTGAATCGTCCCCCTAAGTAATCCAAGTTACAAAATTCCCACTGTTTACTATGCTAAAATCACAATGACTAATGTATACCTATTAACCCTTATCCTCGAGTGGCCTCTGGGCCTTGATAAGTGGTGACACCCTTGTAAAAAAAAACAAAAAAAAAAAAACAGACATCATTAACGATCATTTGTGCAGATCAGGATCGTAACGTAATTCTATTTGAGGGCGTTATCATTAGCAACCTTTTATTTAAATTCCGATCTGATACTGAATCTTTTAAACCCGGTATCATTGATTATACGTATATAAATCGTACCCTAATGTTGTAATTTCTCTTTTAAACTAGCCTGAGTGCCCGGCGTTGCCCGGGTGTTTGGAGGTGTGTGTTGGGCAAAAAAAAAAAAAAAGTGGTAGTAGGTAGGCAGGATCAAACCCGTACCACAAAGGCAGAAACGAACGTGAAAAAAAAAAAAAAAGTGACGTCTTTGCCGTTACGCCCATCGCCAAACATAGTAACATAGGTTTAGATTAAGGCTAGTCAATCGAAAAGGACTTTAGAAAATATCGGCAGAAAAAGCGACCCCTATTTGTAGAAAAGTGCCCAGTTGAGGACGAAGGAATCAATATTTTGGGCCAATTTTTTTATATTTGTCATCCACAGAATTGAGCTTCAAAACGATAAATCTTGTGAAAATCCGTCGCCTCTATCGAAAGTTTTAGGCAGACATACATACATACATACACGATGATTGCAACGACTTGTCAGACGAGTGCCACTCCCTCAGACACTTAAAGTTCCTGAGCCCAAAAATGACTTCCATCGCCACAGGACCATTTTAATAGACAAATGCCTGAGGGAGTATCTATACACGGATGATGTTATAGAGTCTTAGCTTTGTACGATAGCTAAGTCTCTCTCTCGGTTCAAAATGTTGAGATCCAGTAACAAGCAAGAGCAAGATAGCCAGCAACAAGTTAAACTGCAGACCAGCTTAATACGGGTACTGGTCTCTCGCTTTATGGTTTGTTAAATCAGAGATTTGCTTCTCCTAGAAAGGTTGCCTTCACCACGGCTTACGGGAGCCCTCTCCACCCCAACACACAGATACATACACACAAACACACACGGTGCTAGTTGGCCGTTGATCCCAAAAAAGGGTTCATTCGCCCTTTGGGAGGTCTTGTTTTTAATCCTTCAGGGAGACTAGCCACCCTCCTTACCAAACAAGTCTGGTGGGGGAACCAGTTTAGTCGCCGGTGACCCAACCATGAGGCAGGTAGTACTGGGTTACATGGTACCAGTAGCATATGACATGACCTGACACATACATACATACATACATATATACATTTAAACAGACAAGTGAGATTTATATTATAGATTAGTAAATATTTGATGTAGTAATTTATTTGATATTTTAAAAAAGGACACTCCTGGTTTTGGTGATATATCAGCTTTGCTTGACTTGTTATGTAAATATGGAATATGTAACCATGATTATTTTCACAGTTGAAATAATAACTTTTCTTTTTAAATTAATTCTTGTTTTTTTTTTTTAATTTTTTATTAATATCTAATAAGGTTTAGTTTCAATATACACTGTTTGCCTCACAATGCACATACAACTACCTATCTGCTGTGATGGAGGATAGAGCAAGATGGTAAGAAAGAATCAAGAAGATACTAGCACGACTGACTGATGATGAAGTTGTAGTATCTGTTAATAAACAACTTCTACAGTTTTAACAAAAGACACTCATACCCATGTATATCTATATATTCCTTTGTCAAGCAATAAATTCTTAAATCGAATATATGTCTCAATATGTTGTTTTTTCAGAATTTAAAATTGAACCACGAAACTTATATATATATATATATATATATATATATATATATATATATATATATGTGTGTGTGTATAGTAAGTTATAAAATATATATGGCAAGTAAGCTACACAATATATATATAGTAAGTTATAAAATATATATGGCAATTAAGCTACACAGAATATTTCGCGTTTCATCCATAGATCATAGATTAAACAGTCAGTTGCTGTTGACTTTCTTTGCTCGTTATTGATGGAAGATTAAAGATGAAGTATTTTTAATGGAATGTGCTCTGATGAACTCATCACACTTGTGCCCCACGATGTACATGCCCCCAACAAACCCGCCTAGCAACAAAATCACGCTCCCTCACTATGGAGGTTCCTAATTGCCAGAAAGCCTTCTACTCTAATAGCTTCTTCCTTTGGGTGGCTAAACTTGGAATTCCCTTCCTGTTACCTGCTTCCCTGACTGTGTTGACACGCAGAAGTTTAACTTATCATAGAGATGGGGGTCTACATTGGAAGTTGGAGTTCTTGGTTTAATCTTGTATTCTTTTTGGAGACTTTTCATGATGGAGTTTTAGAATTTGTGGAATAGGTCTACAGACTTAATTAGAGCAGGGAAGAGAGGGAAAGAAGGTGAGAAAAAGAAGCAAAGATATATTTTTTTTTAGACCAGGATGGCTGGGAGGATTGCCTCATTTAAACTCGACAATCCATGTAAGGATAATCTCAAGTTGTTCCCTACTAAACACCATATTTTGAAGAGGAATGACATCATAACCTGAAGTTACCCCCTTGCCTATTACTTTGCACCTACTCGAATAAACAGAAGTAGATATTATCTGAGAGGATTGTCTCCTTTAAACACTCACCAATTCATATGAGGATAATCTCATGTTATCCCCCATTTTACACTATAATGTGAAGAGGAATGACGTTGTCACCGGACGGTACCCCCTGCTTATGAACCCCACCTACTCGAATAAACAGGAGTAATGTCTGAGATAACTGTCTCATTTAAACACTTATTAATCCATGTGAGGATAATCTCATAATAATAAGTTGTCTCCCACTTTATACCATATTTAGAAGAGGAATGACGTCATCACCGGAAAGTAGCCCCTACCTATAACCCCCCCACTCACACAAATAAAGAGAAGGAGATAATGTCTGGGAGGATTAAACACTTATCAATCCATGTGAGGATAATCTCCACTTTACATTATAATTTGAAGAGGAATGACGTCATCACCGAACGGTACTCCTGCCTATCACCCTTCCATACTCGAATAAACAGGAGGAGATAATATCTGGGAGGATTGTCTAATTTAAACACTCATCAATCCATGTGAAGACAATCTCAAGTTGTTTCCCACTTTACACCATAATTTGAAAAGGAATGACGTCACATTGGAAGGTACCCCCTGCCTATCTCCCCTACAGGAATAAAGAAGAGGAGATAATGTCTGGGAGGATTGTCTCATTCAAACACTCACCAATCCATGTGAGGATAATCTCAAGTTGTCTTCCATTTTACACCATAATTTGAAGAAGAATGACGTCATCACCGGAAGGTACCCCGCTGCCTATCTCATCAGCATCGGACCAAGCCAAACTCCTAAGAACTTTGCAGCTAATTCTACCCGATGTGATCAAGGCTGCCAACACCCTGTATCTCTTCTTGTGTCTGAAAACACGCTGTGTGACTTGCAAATGTCTATGTGTGATGTTATCAAGAGAATCCAAAATCTCGATTCCAGTAAAACAACTGACACTGACGGCATTCCAATTATAGTGCTGAAAAAGCTTCAACAAAAATTAGCTCCCATACTTACAAAGCGTTGTCTTAAGGAGAAATGCTTCCAAACACTTTGGAAAACCTCATCAAAGTATTTAAGAATTCAGGTGATCAGTTATCTTCCTCTCAGTACAAACCAATCAGTCTCCTATGCATCATGAGTAAGTTGCTGGAATCTGTGTTAAGTAGAGAAGTAGTCAACCACCTCAGTAAAAATAATCTTCTTAGTGATATGCAATATGGTTTCCATTCTGCTATATCTACAGCATATGTACTAACAGTTATATCTCATAGGATTAGCGAATCTCTCAATGGAGGCTTCCTTTCTAAGGCAATTGCTCGATATATCAAAGGCCTTTGATAGAGTATGGCATAAAGGTCTACTCCACAAAATCTCCAGCTACAGTATAGCTGGAAACGCCTTTTCAATTATTAAATAATTTCTCTCTGATATGTTGATGGGCAAAAATCAGAAGCTCACAGTATACATGCTGTAGTCCCTCAGGAGTCCATACTGGGCCCAACTCTCTTCCTGACCTCCATCAATGATCTTTCAAATCACATCCTAAGATCATTCATAGACATTTATGATGACGACACTACCATTTATGGTAACACTTCAAAGGCTGTAAACGACAAAGTTCTCTCTGATTCTCTCTTCTCTGATCTTAAACATGTGCTGCAATGAGGAAAGAGGTGGCTGGTTAATATTAATGCATCTAAAACCAATCTTCTATATTTACATCATCAATGCTCTGATCCCCATCAAAATGAATAGCTCTCATCTTAGGTAGGTTCCATGTTTTGACAAGCTTCTGGGCCTGACCTTTACTCCTGATCTGAGATGGAACACATACATCAAATCCACTGCCAAGGCTGCTGGAAAAATGGTGGGATCCTTTTACCGCTCCAGTAGTTATCTTACTGCTGAAGTAATTCTTTACCTGTATAAGCGCTAAGTACATCCAAGGATGAAGTACTGTTGCCACATCTGGGCAGGAGCTGCTAGAAGCACTTTATTCTGTCTTGACAGAGTTCAAAATAATCTTCGTAGCCTAGTGGAGGATGCCCTTTTTTCTTCCCTGCAATCTCTTTCCTACCGAAAAGACGTTGTGAGCCTGTCTCTGCTTTATCGTCATTTTCATGGCAAGTGCTCATTTGAGCTCCATTTTGTGGTCCCCCCTTGCCAAACTTTCATGAAAAACACTCGTCTAGTTGAAGCCACTATCAATAATTTCCCTCACTCTTTATCTGTGCATAAACCTAAACGTAGATTACATGAACAAAGCTTCTTTCTTAGAACTGCACACCTGTGGAACTCTGTTTTGTATTCCTGCTTTCCAGCTGACTACAATATGGTCGTCTTCAAGTCCAATATGAACAAATTCTTTGTGAGCCATTCACTTAAGCAATCAAATTTACCAAACTTCCACTACTAACAATTACTACGACATTGTCCCTTTAACTACTGTACACTTATTAACCCTTATCCTTGAGTGGCTTCCATGCCTTGATATGTGGTGACTCCTTTGTAAAAAAAAAGAAGCTTGATCAGATATTCGTACCAGTCAAGGGTACGTCTTTGACAATTAGTCTAACAGTGACTGTTGTTGCTATTGAACTGAGATACTGTTCCATTCAGTTCTAGAATGTCCACTTTTCCAAGCTTTACCTTCTTTGTGAGAAAGGATTAGTTTATAACTAATGGCCTGAAGCGCCCCTACAAGAGAATGTTGACAGAGCTGCTCAGGCATATTTGTAGAATCAGAGTGTGCTTATCCTAGTTTTTCAAAAGTATATCCAACTTCCTGGCAGGGAAGTATATAAAATATAAATTGATTTAATGACTTGTTCGTTGTACTGATTTTCGAGTTATTTATTGTTGACATTTACCAAAAGATTACCAAAAGAAAATTGGGGGAAGGGGGGTGTACAACAGAAAATGCTAGTAGTTGCTCTTAACATCCCCACAAGACAAAAGCTTTCTTGAATCTAAGAGAGATAAGAAACAGATTTGCTGAAGATGAAGATGAAATTGCCAGTGATGTTCTTTTGTGGATGCCCCCAAAATACGGAGGATTGTCTCATTCAAACACTCACCAATCCATGTGAGGATAATCTCAAGTTGAACAAAAAATATGGATGTACGAGGTGCCTTCAATAAGCTTCCAGACTTTTTTCATATAGACACTTTTATTGACATCAATAATTGTGTGTACAGTTCCCACACTGACATCAAATTGTTCACTTATTATCTCTATAGAGACGTCGAGTCTTATTCATGAAATTCTATATTCGGCCAATTAACTCTAGTGTTCTGACTTCCTTACTCCTCTCCAACCTCTCATTATCCCTCACAGACTCCTTGCTTTCCTTGAATCTCTTATGCCACTCAAAAACTAATGTTCGATTCATGCAAGATGGTCCAAAAGCAGTCTGAAGTATTCTATACATTTCTGTGCCATTTTTACCACATTTAAAACAGAATATTATTGCATATCATTTTTCTAAAGTGTCCTAACGTTCAAATTGCATTTTTAAAATTCACCATCTGTGACTATCAGGCTTTAGTAGGATGTATTCCAATTCCTGCTGTAGCTGTTCACTTGAACCTGAAATCATAAAAATTGGTCAGTCATCTCATAAGATGTATAGCAATAACATACTGAAGTTTCAAGACTCTACGATAATTTTAAATGCCTGTACAAAAAAAAGTCTGGAAACTTATTTAAGAAATCTCATAGTTCAATAGGGGGCCGCGCACAACTTCAGTCAAGCAACTAACAGATAATTCACAATGCACTTGTTGAAGACTTATCTGGTGTGATGGGAGATAGACAGAGCAATATGGAGTAAGAGAGTTGAGAAGATCCGTGGCACTACGATGACTAGATGGTGATACTCTCTAATAAAGAAGCTATTCTAAATTTGATAGTAGAGTAAATTAAAGGTAACTTATTTTGTATAAACATGTCTTCAATCATCCTACATCCATCGTCCATCGAGGTCACATAACGCTGATGATTCAACGCGTTTATTCGGGTTACTTAAGGTTGTTTGGGAGTGGCGTCTTTGTTAATGACAAGGCAGACAGAAAATATCAAATCATGTAGAGATATTAATATATTATGCAGGCATTCTGTCAAAAGTTACAGTTTAGAAAGCAAATAGGACGGATGAATAAAAAGGGGTTATATAAATAAGTCAAGCTTGAAATGTTTTTCTCTCTGCATTTTATTACGTGAGTTCAAAAAGTATCAAGGATAAGGTTCTATTATTATTATTATTATTATTATTATTATTATTATTATTATTATTATTCATTCATTCATTCATTCATTCACTAGTAGTTTTCACACAGGCCATCATCAAAGATTTCTTGGGGCTTTCTCTAGAGTCTTAGTGAAAACAAGAATCCCCAGATTTTCTTCTTTCTTTTTTTTACATGGAGGTCACCACTTATCAAGGCCCAGAACCCACCCGGGGATAAGGGTTATTGTGTGTACGGTAATCAATGGGATAGTATCGTAGTAATAGTATTGGAGATTTGATAAAGTGTCATTTTCAGTACTCTCCACCTCTTTCAATAAGTTTTACAGTTGAATTTGCATTATCACAACAGCCGCTTACTATTGATTTTTCACTGGTAGCGACCATAGGTCTTGACTGGAATTTGGGTAGCAATAAGCCTCCCCAAAGTCCCAGTACTCTTTGCACTTATCCAGCGTAGGAGGTCTGGTTAGTGCTTTCACTTATCGGTCAGTCCATCCTCCTTGATCCTCCTCACTTACTTGATGTGGCATCAGTTTATGGTGACACACACAAAAAAAAAAAAAAAAAAAACGAAGGTGGGGAGAAGGCAGGGGCACAAGGGGTTAATTTACAATTATACAGTTTCAATTTTCATGATTCCATGTGATGGCCCTTTGTTTTTTATTATGTGAGTTTAAAAAGTATCAAGAACAAGGTTCTACTATTTATTTATTTTTATTACATTTTCACCCCAAACAAGGTACATTGCCACTTTGATGTACGAGGTTATTAATCAGGGACATAAGCCACAGGAGTATTATGTAGGGAGTTGGGCAGCAAGATGTCTGTTCACATTACACTTGAACTTCTGCATGTCAGAACAGTTGGGGAAGCAGGGACCCGGAAGAGTATTCCAACGTTTAGCAGTTCTGGAGAAGAAACTACTGGAGTAGAAAGCTCTCTTACATCCAGGGATCTCAACTGTGTAAGGGTGGAATTTAGCTGCTAGTCTGGTTTGTCAGGGGTATTTACATCGAGTGGGTACCAATGCTTGTAGTTCATTGGAGCATTTACTATTAAAATACTTGTAGAACAGGCAGAGGGATGCAACATTTCATCGATGGGACATAGTTTGAAGCTTAGACGACAGTTCAGGACCTATCAGTTTTTCAGGATTGTTCCTAGCACTCCTACTATTGGTTGTGTTAGGGTTAGGGTTTCTTCATCTTCAATATCCCCTTGACCTCTCTGGCCAATTCTGTGTATTTACTCCACTTCTCAGTAACCTTGATATTCACTCTTTGGCTGCTAGAATGGCAAAATGAGTGGACTTTTCCTTTTTGTTAATCATTATAACATCCGGTCTTCTTGCTTGGATAAGTTTATCTGTTCGTACGTCTATGTCTCATAGGATTTTGTGACTTCAAGTACTGCTACCGGTTTGTGCTTGTACCATTTGTCTGGGTATTCATGATGCAGTTGTCTGTATAATTCCCTACTTGATCATGCCTATTCTTATATTCTTTTTGGGAGAGTTTGCTGCATTCACTTATTATGTGGTTTATTGTTTCGTCTGTCAACAAAGTTTGTACTTGCTGTTTTCTTGTGTCTAGTTGATCTTTGTGTGGATGTAATTGGTTCTAATCGCGTGTAGCTGTTATTAGGCCTTCATTCCTCTGTCTAGGTTTCCTTTTTGTAGCTATGTCTAAGTGTTTTCGTGAGTCTCATCTTTTGACATCCTTATGAATCGTCTGTGTAGCTGTTCCTCTTCCTATTTTTCTTTTTTCATCTTATAACTTGCCTCTCTGTTTTCTGTTTTATTTATTTTTTCAGTATCTCTTGCTGCGGTGATTATCAGTTCTGTGTTCTGCATTACACATTTTTCTAATTCTTTTTTGTGTCATTCACACAGTACTCTCACTATTATTATTATTATTATTATTATTATTATTATTATTATTATTGTTATTGTTATTATTACTATTATTATTGTTATTATTATTATTATTGTTATTATTATTATTATTGTTATTGTTATTGTTGTTGTTATTAATATTATTATTATTATTATTGTTGTTATTGTTATTATTATTATCATTATTATTTTTATTATTGTTATTGTTATTGTTATTTTTATTATTGTTATTGTTATTGTTATTATTATTATTATTATTGTTATTGTTATTGTTATTATTATTGTTATTATTATTATTATTATTATTAATATTATTGTTATTATTATTATTATTATTATTGGCTCACAAGGAGCTTTCACACAGGTCATCAAAGAGATCTCATTGAATACAGCCTGTGGTGTTCCCTGGAAGCTGAGTGACAACAAGTCTCTCCAGATTTTCCAGTACTCTCCACCTCTTTCGATAACATTTGCAAATAAATTTGCATTATCGCAATAGCTGCTTGCCATTGATTTCTCGTTGATAGTGGCCATTGGTCTTTACTGGAATGGCGAGTGACAATAAACCTCCCCAAGGTCCCAGTTCTCTTCGCACTTATACAGTAGAGGTCTGGTCAGTGCTCACTCCTCGGTCTTTCCTTCCTTCTTGACTCCTTGGCTATTTGGTCTCACTCTTTTTTGGGGGTGGAATTAGAGAACTTATGGCTATGTAGTCTATTATTATTATTATTATTATCATTATTATTATTATTATTATTATTATTATTTACTCACTGTGTGTTTTAAAACAAGTCATTATCATTGATTGTGCCCTGACAATAAACAAATGGTTTTCCCTGTAGTCTGGGTGATAAAAAGTTTCCTCAGAATTCTAGCACTCTCCACATCATTGCAACAGCTATTTACCATTAGTTTCTCACTGGCAACAAGTGTTGGTCTTCTCTGGAAATTGAGTTGCAATAAGCCCCTCAAGAGTTCCATAGTCTCTATATCGTTTTAGTGAAGGCCTGGTAGATGCTCTCTCTCCTCGATATTTCCACCCTCTTTGCACCTTCATGACCATTTTGCAAACAAATCGAGCTTAGGTATTCAGATGATGGCAAAACATCGTTAATTCACTACCCGCACAGCAGCTGCCGATTTAGTGTAATGGTTCTAAGCCTTGACTGTCACACGGGTGGTCGGGTTTCGATCCTGGCTTGAAGTAGTTGCCTGTCTAGCCGCACTGATGAGCTGTGATACAGCTCAACAGCACTGTATGTGGATGATTATATATATATATATATATATATATATATATATATATATATATATAGTAGAATAAAAGAAATAGTATTTCAACGCGATGCATGCACGCAGAAGCCCTGCTACTTTAATAGCGTCGGCGACTATGGCTCTCAAAATTGTACAGCCATGCTAATCTTTTAAAATAGTAGTCTACAGACATGCATGTTTCAGGGCCCTACCCTTCTTCAGCGTAGCTTGACTGTTACTAGGAATCGAACCCTGGACCTTATGCATTACAGTCCAGTGTCTTAATCCATTACGCTATGAAGTCACAGACAATTTTACTGTTTAATTTACAATTTTACTGTTTATTTTGACCCTTTAGCAACCCCTTTTTTCCGGATGAAAACTAATTAGAAAGTTTTCCACATGTCTGAATACCCTGTATACCAAATTTCAAGTCTGTAGATCAAAGCTTCGTTGAGTAAATAGGTTGAGAAGTGTCCTCACACACACATACGCACACACACACATTATATA
>NC_136507.1:81050044-81157544 GCF_053919585.1 Euprymna scolopes
TATTGAAAGTGTGGAAGAGTCGTTGATTCTCATACGATCCCAGGCAACATCAGGTCTCCTCGACAGTAAATAACTGAATAAATATTTTAAAAACATCTATTGTATATGTTGCGTATAGCAAGAGATGTAGAAAACATCAGTCTCTTTTTTTGAGCTGGATTAGAGGTTTGGTTTGGTTTGGTTTGGTTTGGTTTGATTTGGTTTAGTTGTTTTGTTTTACGGAATATCAACCCATTTCAGGTTATTTAGTGCTAAATACAAAGTTTTTTCAAAAAAGGTTTTGCTTAAAGTTCTTTGTCTCTTCAAATATTTATTCATGGTGTTTGGTTTGATTGATTTGTTTTACAGCGTATAAACCCTTTTCAGATTATATAATACCTCATCCAATAATTTTGAAAAAAAGTTATGTTTAAAGTTCTTTATATCTTCAAATTCATAGTATTTGGTTTGATTTTTTTTTAGAGGAAATTTGCTGTTTTTGTTTTAGACTTTGCAGAACATGCTTGAGTTTTGCAAAGAGAAAAGTAAAAAGAATAGCATCTATGTTTGGTGCATTTTTGGTCAGGAAGCCAGCATCTTTGGATAGCCTGATCTGGTAGCATCAGGACTGAGCGAATGTTTGAAACAGTTTATTAAAGTAACACAGTTGATGCCGTGTACAGAATCTAGCTTTAGGGGCTTATGTTCTCAAGAACAAAAATTAAAAAGGAAAGTTCCAAGCAGTCTAAGGGTCTATTGTCCCCAGGGAAAAATTGACAGCACGGTGGCTAAATTGTTAACATTTGACATGTTTATGTGCTTCTAGTCATTTGCGAATTCTGGCAACTAAATTCAAAGATGGTCTAGATGAAGCCAGTAGACGTTCACAAAGGAATTATCTAACAGATAATATGATATATTTATATCTTGTTCATTAGACTACATGCATATACACCCTCTAAGTAATTCACAGTTGTATTTTTGAGTATCGACTGCACTAAAGATTGAACCTTCAACCTCCAGAAGAGTGTAACTTGCAACTGAATTTTAACTAGCATTTTATCTGTTATGCCAGAAACATAATACTACTTATCAAAGCCTTATCTCAATATAACAACAATCCGATATCGGGTCCCATAAATTGTCGGTTTAAAGATTCTTTCCAGTGGTTAGTTATGTTTTTATTTGACCACTATACCGTTTTCTCTGGAAATGGGAATGGTGCAAGATGAAGATGTCTGATTGGCCAGCGATGGCCTAATCACTCAATGGTAAAACTGTCTATTTACAATGAAAGAAAAAAATGATTGCTATGGTCTTGTAATTACTTCCATTATTCCAGCCACAAAGGAGAAAAGATCAACATTTCTCACCACTCTGAGAGATGTCACGATTCAACGAGCTTACTACAAGGTCACAAATAAACGAACAGCTGTTTCTGCCAATAAAAAATACGATAGAAAAATCATGAAGATTGAAGAAATCCCACTCGAGGTACATCCCACCCTTCACTGTTAAGGACCTTCGACGCCAGAAAACTTTCTACTCTAATAGTTTCTTCCTTAGGACTGCTAAACTTTGGAATTCCCTCACTTTTTCCTGCTTCTCTCTTACTGTACTAATACATCGAAGTTTAAATATAATGTGTTATATTTTGGCATTCTGGTCTGTTTCGTGCTTCTCTGCAGAAGTTTAAATGTAATATGAACAGGCATATTGCCACTCAACTCCCCATAGTTCTCAGTTAGACATAATCCTAAATAGTAGCCCTTCACGTTCCAAGTGGCAATATGCTTTGTTTGGGATGAAAAAGAGTAAAAAAAAAAAAAGATATGCAGATCAAATTTTTATGCTATTTTTGTTTTGTTTCATTACAAACAATTTCTTTATCAGCAATATTATATTACAGCATTTAATAGGTTGACAGACCACCCATCGATAGTGATGCTTTACATAACTAAATGAAAATAAATGACAAGTTATACATGTAAAGATTTATGATTAAACTAGCATCGTCATCTGGCAGTGACCGGGAGCTAAAATACCAAAATGCTTGATATGAGAGAAATAAGAAGGCTGAGTCGGAGAGAAGAAAGTTCATTATACAAAAAGAACAGAACACGATTGTATTAGAAAAAGGGCAGCAAATATAAGCTGATCCTACCAATTTAGAAAATAGTATTTTCAAGATGGCGACGTGAGGCAGTCTGTCCTCCCTTAGTCACAACTAGGGCTATGACAACAGCATATTCTTTTCGCTGTTTTGATTTGCATGTATATATCCATTGATATCTTATATGTTTTTATGTAAAGTGATGTGGTTCTCGGTTGATTAATTGTGCCTGACTATGTTGGATATATATACTCGAGAGACAAAACAATAAAAAGAATATGCTGTTGTCATAGCCCTTGTCATAACATTTAATTTTCTTAGTTAAGATAAAACTACTTGATCAATATAGGTGATTTTTCGAATATATGATATTTTTGTTTTGTCACAAGGACGTAAATCATATAGATTTTTGTTCATTTTTTTATTTATTTATTTTTTTTTTTAATAGAAGGAATTCTGGACAAAAACAGCTGTTTCCTTATAATGACAAATTGTAACGTTGTTAGTACTCTTAAAATGGACCAAACGTTGTATGTAGAGACTCACAAAGAAAATAAAACTTTGACACCTCTATCTGCAACCTCTATCTCACAGAAGAGATGTTGCGAGTCTCTCTCTGCTTTATCGTTATTTTCATGGCAAGTGCTCGACTGAGCTTCAATCTATGTTCCCCCCTCACCAAACTTTCACAAGAAACACTCGTCTAGCTGGAAACACTATCAATAATTCCCCCCACCCTTTATCTATGCCTAAACCTAAACATAGATTCCATGAAAAAAGCTTCTTTCTTAGAACTGCACGCCTGTGGAACTGTCTTCCGTTTTCCTGCTTTCCAGCTGACTACAATATGGTTCTCTTCAAGTCCAATGTAAACAAGTTCTTGATGAGCTGTTCCACTTAAGTTAACAAATTTACCGAATTTCTATTACTAACAATTACTATATTGTTCAATTGTCTACTGTACACTCTAAACCCTTATCCTCGAGTGGTCTCTGGGGCTTGATAAGTGGTGATGCCTATGTAAAAAAAAAAAACCCCAAAAAAACGAACTTTTCAGCTGAAAGAAAAAGTGATTTATTTCATTCAATTTTGCATGCAAGTCGCCGCCGGGTATTTACAACACGATACAATGTTTTCTCTTTGTTTCTCTTTCTTGTTAGATAACTGGGTTTTTTTTTTGTTGTTGTTTATTTTTTTTTTTTTGTTGCTACAATCAAATTCTTGGGTTGAAGTAATTCTCTCTAGGACTCACAGTTCGGCCTGCTTGTCTTGAAAGGCTTAGAAGAAAGAGAACTTATGTGCTTGTCAAGTATACCTTTCAAATCGACATGTCTTCTTTTTTTCGCTGTAGTAGTCACCCAAAATTTGAAGTAGGTCGTTTCACTTCCGCTCAGGGCAAATATTGACTGGAAAAAAAAATTTGGCCATGCATCCCTCCTTTTTTTCTTCTACTCTATCTTTTCTTTCAATCCTGATGCATATATATGCATTTCATTCTGTGACGTCACATTCACGCCATAGATTGAATGCTGACGCAGCATTAACTCGGCACGTGAGTCGTCAAAATACGTACGCGTCCTAACTTGGTCAGTTAAATGACGGAGCTAGTGACTGCATTAAATGCCAATTCAAATCAATTATGAGCAGTACAATACGAATGCATAAGGAGAAACAAGAAGAAACCGAGCAAAAGAAACACAAAACATAAAGAAAAACAAGAATGACGTAACATGTAGAGAATGAAGCTAAGATCTCCATTAAAAAAAAAAAAAAAACAGGAGAGAAGAGCAAAGGCGGGAGTGGCACTGATCTTCCAGAATAGTTAGAATGAATGGGAGGTCAAATCAGTGCATCACACCTCGCAGGTTCAGGGAAGTGTTGTTTTAGTATGCAAGTGAGATACATAAATAAATATAGCAAACCTTCCGGTATTGGCACCGCTGTAATTGTGAGACTTGATTTGATTGACAAAATAGATGAGTTTTGAAAAGTGTGTGCAACATCACTCTCTCCCCCTCCCCCACTCTTTCCCCTCTATCTCTCTCAACTGGTCAATATAATAGAAAGTTCCAAAAGAAAAAGAAAAAAAAAAATCTGACTGACTGACTGACTGACCTAAATTCAGTGTATTTGAAATAACTACCAGTAAGAATTTAAAAAGAAAGAGGAAGGGGGGGGTTTAAAATTCCCTCCCCCATGCACTAATTTGGTCCCTGGTGATCCCAAGGGAACAAATATTACAGTATTCTTTGTTTTACCATGATAACGGACATGCTACATTTGACGATTAAAATTCTGTAAATGTATCTTGTGTAGTTTCACACTTTTAGCTGGGTGCACACACACACACACACACACACACACACACACACAAACGACTTTCCTTTATATAACACTAAATTGTCAAATATCAGTACAAAAAGTATCCCTTCACATCAAAGATTGATGAAAAATGTAAATATCATCCTCTATCGACTAATTTGTCCCTGCTTTATTTTGTTTTGTTTTTTTTTTCTTCCATTTTTATCCCCAAACAAGGCACAGTACCACTTTGATGTAGAGGGCTACTATCGGTAACATAAATTGCAGAGATACTATGATAGGAAATAAGCAGCAAGATGTCTGTTCACATTACACTTGAACTTCTGCATGTCAGTAAAATTGTGAAAGCAGAATTTCAGAAAGGAGTTCCAAAATCTGGCAGTTCTTGGGAAGAAACTATTGGAGCAGAAAGCTTTCTTACATCTAGGGATGTCGACTGTGTAGGGGTGGGACTTTGCTGCTTGTCAGGTTTGTTGGGAGTATTTACATCCAGGGGGTACAAGTGCTTGTAAATTGTGGGAGCATTCACCATTAAAATACTTGTAGAACAGGCAGAGGGATGCAACATTTCATCGATGAGACAGAAGCTGAAGCTTAGATGACAGCTCAGCACCTATCAGATTGGCAACTCTCTTTTGAATCCTGTCCAGGAGTGAGAGACTACTAGCAGATGCATCAACCCAAGTGTGACAACAATATTCCATACATGGATAGATGGTGGCCTTATAGAGGTACAGGATACTTTCAGGCGTAAGTAGCTTTCTAGCATGGTAGAGAGAGTCCACTTTCTTCACAGCGGCCCTGGCAATGCTCTCAATGTATCTGTTCCAACTCATGTTCCCTGTGAATGTTAAACCGAGAAGCTTGAAAGAAGTACTTTCAGGTAATGTGTCTTTGGCCATTGCGATTGGTGGTTGAGAAGGTTTCTTGTAATTATTGAAGGAAACAAGCTTAGTCTTGGCAGCATTGAATGTGATCATCCATTTATGTCCCCATGCCATTACAAATCGGAGGTCTTTCTCTAGTGTTTTTGCCAAAAGAATCAAAGTTACAATATTATGTCAGACGCAATGCTGGAAAAGAATACATCAGCTTTGTGGGTGCCTTGTGTAGTTTCTCACTTTCATGTGGACATGTTGCATATTTTGCTCTCGTTCTTATTTAATTGGGTGTTATCTAACTGCTATTTAACGGACTTTTGTCCTCAGATACCTTAATATCTATTTACTTAACAGCTCATGACTAATGGTCGTGAGTGCATGCGTGTGTGTCTCAAACATATAATATGCATACACATGACAACATACCTGTTTGCTGCTGGCCGCTTCTGTCTTTTGGCTGCTGCCTGGAGTATTCGCCAACGTCTATGGGAAGCTGGGTTCAGCTATAACAAGCACGCATGCAAGACACACAAGGGGATGCATGTTTTTATCTAATAGTTTATTTCACTCCCAGGCATCTTGTCTTCCGCAGCATGGAGTGGAATCGACGATCTCAGACTTGTGGCATTTCTCTGCATCCATTTGGAGGCCGTTGATCCCTTATGGAGAGACCTGTTTAAGCCATCTTGCTTCCTCGGCTTCTCAGACCGAACTCAACTAAAGTTACTCAAACTGGAACACCTGACATGGCAAGTCCAGTCCCCACTCGCATAGTTCTGGTACAATTCACTTTTTGGGAGCTTTCCCACACAACAACCACTGATTACTACTTTGTTTAGTGTTATGGGGTGAAATGGTAATAAACGAAGGGAACACAGGATTTTTAGGAACGAAACATGTATTCACATATATTACAGGCAAAGTGAGTTGAGTAATACCATTCCTCAACGGTTGGGCGTGTGCACCCAACCTGCTTGGTCGCGTCTCAATCTCTGACTCCAGGCACCGGTACTCGATACCGGAAGTGACGTCACCAACGGAAGTGACGTCAGGAGATAGTCCATTAATCCCATGGAGGGGCGTCTCCCAAGCTTTTTCTTCGTAAAAGCTGTCAGTACCTCTTCCTTTTAGGGTTTACCATCAATGGCTCGGTAAACTTTCTCTTACAGAACGACTGCCGTAGTTCAGGTATTGGTTAAGGAGGTTCAAGATCAAAAGTTTCGAAGACAGTGTCTATCGGCTCATCTTCCAATGGTGAACTGTCGCTGGTTTCAATTGATCGACATCTTCTTAGTTGGTTCTGGTGACGTTTGTGGGTATATGTTGGTCCTTGGATGATATATACCATGTCACCGACTCTCTTAGCAATTGTACCCACCTCCCAGAATGATGTGTTGTTTTTATAACTTTTGAAAAACACTCTTTCACCTGGTATGAAACGTTTATTGCGTACATACGTGGTCACTAGTGACCTTGACTGTTTGGATAAGAGCTTGTCAAAATGGATCTCACTTTCTGTGCAAACATCGTTTCTGCAGGTGAGACTGCTGTTGTGTGTTCGGGTTGGGTGTAATCCTATACACGTGTAGAAATTGTTGCTTTGGCTTGGGGAGTTCTTTTGGCGCGGAATTTTTAGCTTTTCAGTTTCAGTTTTTTTGCCACCTTTGGCAGATTCTGTTGAAACTTCCTTTTTTTTATTTTTCCGTTGCTGCAAATAGGACATTTCGTTTCTTCTTGGAAACGGGCCAAGGGTATTTTTTTAGTTCGAATGTTGCTATAGCCTTTGTACATTTTCCGTGTCTTGGTGAGACTACTTCTGGAAATTCATCTTTTAACTCATCCTTCAGTTGTTGCGCTTCCGTAGACGAGTCTTCTATCCTATGACAGAATTTATTCATAGGTTGGTCCCACAATTCGAATCGCTCCATCCAATCAGTACCGAAGTACATACACTTTCACTTTTTTAGTAACACCTTTTAAGGTCACCGGAAGTGTGAACTCTCCCTCAAATTCCACTTTCCAAGTAACTCACAATTGTATTTTGAGCGTTGCCTGCACTGTGGATTCAACCTTCAACCGCCAGTAGAGTGTAACTTACAACTGTATTTATACCAAGTACTTTATCCACTATACCATGAGTCCTTTCTATTTCAGTTTCAAAATGGCAAATGCATGTTATGCTAGACTTCCCATTTCACCTAGAATGCCAGAAACCACATCCGTAGACACACCCTATTTGTTTATATTCAATCTCTAAATGTACAAGTTATATAACCACAAATGGAATATGATAGTCAGTCGTGTAAAAAGACAAGCACAAATTTTAGCTCAATACAATGTAATCATGACAGAAGATCGTTTCATTGAAATATTAAACCATTAGAGACATTACGTTTCTCAATTTTTGAAATGCGGATTAGTTATTTGTATTATTTGACCTATTCAGACTACTGTTCTTATCTTGAGTGTCATTTTCACAACGTTTCGGTTGATGTAACCTCCGGCCTCCTTCAGGTGTATCTTGTCGAACTTGGAAATGTTTCTGTCGAACTCAGGAATATGCTTGCTAGGACTCATGGCGCAGTGGTTAGAGTACTTGGAAAAATCAATTGTAAAAAGTGATATTCTCCTGAAGGTTGAAAGTTCAATCCTCAGTGTGAGCGACTGAAAAATACAATTGCGAATCACTTGGGACCTTTATCCAGTCATGGCTGATGGAACAAGAGCATGCTACCCCCAGGAAGTAAATAAAAGATTCTGTTCGAAATTCTGTCCAGATTCCCTAATTCAACAAAAACATTCCTGAGTTCGACGAGATACATCTTAAAAGGTTGGAGTTTACATTAATCGAAATGTGAAAATAATACCTAAGATGGGAATAGAAGAATCCAAATAACATTAAAGTCATATAAAATATAAAAAATATAAAATAAGAAAATTAAAACCAATACATTTTCATTAAAGGAACATAATATGCTTCATGCAGGTGTTCGTTCTCCCTAAGGGGAGTAATATTTCCAGTCGATTTAATTAGAAGCTCCTTACTCCTGGTCAACAACATTCCTACAGCTTGAGACTCAACTAAAAATATCCTATAATTTCTTAAAGAGTATACAGGCTCTTCCTATCACCTGTTTTTGCACTCCTTCTTTGCCTATTATTCATTATCATTACAAGGACACCTTAAAAACACTGTCCTTGTCCTTTTTCCTGACAATGAACACTGTCCCACTATCTCTTTCCATTCAAACAACTTGCAGATATTTACTTGGAAGTTAGTTTCACGATTAGTTTTGGCCCCTCTTGTTCTGATAGGTTGAGAGCATGGTTTGACAGCCTGTCTGGCTTCTGTTTTCAACTGGTAGTACAGGAACCCTAATTCTTAACTAGTACTAAGAGCAGCTTCTCTATTACCAGTTGTATAATATCGGGATAACTGTACTGCCATATCCTGCATGGATAGGGACCCTGTACTTATTCCTGGTGGTACAACCCTATAGATAAAGTCCTGGCTAATAATTTACTGGTGTGAACTTTATATTTTCGATATATACCATACACCCACTTCGTTCAGCTCACTCTATCTAAAAAGCAATAAAAAGATTAAACTATATGTTCCCATAAAAAACAATCAAATTTGAAGCCATTATTTATAATATCCTAGGGTTTTGAACTAACCTAGATGGTGTAGGAGCCTCTCTAAGCCAAACCAATCTACAGTCCTCAATCTCCTCTAATCGTTTTGATATACAGTAGAACCCCGGGATACGGCATTAATCCATTTCAGGGTTGGTGAAATCGCTGTATAGCGGGGCTTAAGCAAAATTTTATGCAGTACATATTAAAAATTAGCAACAAAATACAGTACAGTATATAATACACACATATATATACTCAAATAACATTATAAATAACACCGTAAGGCGAGGCGAATACGGTTACCAGGGTCTGGAAAAACATTGTATTCCACATCGTAACCTGAAAAAACTGTATCCCAGGGCCACTATATCCAGGATACATATCATTCCACGATAAAGACTCAAAATCTATAACCATAACATCCTTTCCTTGATTAGAGAACTTAGTTTAGAAGCAGATAATCAGGCTTAGAGGTGCTTTAGATTAATCTTAAAACACAGTGGTATACTTTCTCTACTGTTCTCCTTCAACCTAGGACTGCATCTCGATATGTGCCCCATAGTATAGATGCCACAAATTTCTTTGGATCTAAGCACATATATATACTCAAATAACATCTAAGCACCCGAATCCATGTATTTGGGGATTTTGATATCCGCTACATGGATTGGCCTGATTTCTCAGGCTACACAGATGCAGCAGCATACTTTCTCTATTGCTCTCTCTCTCTCTCTCTCTCTCTCTCTCTCTCTCTTTCTCTTTCTTTATCGCTTTCTCTCTCTCTTTCTCTTTCTTTATCACTCTCTCTCTTTCTCTTTCTCTATCGCTTTCTCTCTCTCTCTCTTTCTTTATCACTCTCTCTCTTTCTCTTTCTCTATCGCGCGCTCTCTCTCTCTTTCTCTTTCTCTATCACTCTCTCTCTTTCTCTTTCTCTATCACTCTCTTTCTCTTTCTCTATCACTCTCTCTCTCTTTCTCTTTCTCTATCGCTCTCTCTTTCTCTTTTTCTTTCTCTATCGCTCTCTCTCTCTTTCTCTATCACTCTCTCTTTCTCTCTCTCTATCACTCTCTCTCTTTCTCTATCGCTCTCTCTCTTTCTCTAATTCTCTCTCTCTCTTTCTCTTTCTCTATCAATCTCTCTCTTTCTCTTTCTCTGCCACTCTCTCTCTCTCTTTCTCTATTGCTCTCTCTCTTTCTCTTTCTCTATCACTCTCTCTCTTTCTCTTTCTCTATTGTTCTCTCTCTGTTTCTCTTTCTCTTTCTCTATCGCTCTCTCTCTTTCTCTTTCTCTGTTGTTCTCTCTCTGTTTCTCTTTCTCTTTCTCTATCACTCTCTCTCTTTCTCTTTCTCTATCGCTCTCTCTCTCTTTCTCTTTCTCTATGACTCGCTCTCTTTCTCTATCGCTCTCTCTCTCTTTCTCTTTCTCTATGACTCGCTCTCTTTCTCTATCGCTCTCTCTTTCTCTTTCTCTATCGCTCTCTCTCTCTTTCTCTATCACTCTCTCTTTCTCTCTCTCTTTCTCTATCACTCTCTCTCTTTCTCTATCGCTCTCTCTCTCTCTTTCTCTTTCTCTATCACTCTCTCTCTCTTTCTTTCTCTATCTCACATCATCACTTTCCAAAATCACCTCCTTACTTTACAATCTATTCTTAACATTACTATCAGTGGTGGGATTCAAATTTTTTAAGAACAAATTCTAAGAAAATGTTAATAAGAATCAAGAATCTACTATAATGTAGTTATGAATAGAAGTTTACGTAATTTTAACAACCGGTTTGCCGAACTCATAATATTTTAAGCACCGGTTCGCACGAACCAGTGCGAACCGGCTGAATCCTATCACTGATTACTACCCAGATGCCTACTCAAGAATACTGATCACTTAAACCCCTGAAGACTCATTACTGAAAATGATACATTACCAATGGACTCGATGCTCAAGAGACCTCATCAGAGATGTTCTTTGGAGGGAAATTTTTTCTTTACCTTTTTTTTTTTACTCTTGTTCACCTCAGATAAGGTTTATTGGATACTAGCAGGACCCGTTAACCAGCGTTGCCTGGTGGTAGCATAATAAGCAATCCCATATCTGACTAAAATGCAGAATACTTCCCAGTGTTGACTGGGAGTGGTAGGAGTACTTTTTATTTAGAGGAAAAAATAGCAACTACTTCCTCTATAGATGGTTTCGACTATGATGCTGTTGCTCCTAGGATGTAATGTAGGATTTTAATATAACAAATAAATGTGTGTTATATGGCGTTTCAAAGTTACATAGTATCGTGGCTATTAGTCTAAACACAATAAATTTGTATGTGGCATCTGTTGGAGCAGACCTGCGGTACTTTGGTCGTGAGGGGAATTTCTGCAATCAAATTATTATATATGGAGATGAAAGGTTATTATTTGGGACGATGTTTACAGGGGACTATGTTAGGAGATGAGTAAGATGTTGGTTTACATTACATTTAAACTTCTGCATGTCAGTACAGTCAGAGAGCAGGAAGTTGAGAGGGAATTCAAAAGTTAAGCAATCTAAGGGAAGAAGCTATTAGAGTAGAAGGCTTTCTAGCATCTAGGGACTTCTACAATGAACGGGTGGGTTATTGTTGCTGAATGGGTTTGTCAGGCATATGTACGTCAAGGGGATACAATTTTTTATTATTATTACATCTTCACCCCAAACAAGGCACATTGCCACTTTGATGTAGGGGGTTACTATCAGGGACATAAGCTACAGAGGTACTATGTGGGGAGTTGGGCAGCAAAATGCCAAATGCAATAAGTTCATCAGAACACATTCCATTAAATACTTGTAAAACAAACACAGGGATGCAACATTGCGGTGATGGAAAAGGGGACCTATTAGATTGGAGACGCGTTTTTGTAACCTTTCTAAGAGAGAAGACGCTAGGGTTAGGGTTTGGGTTAAACCAGATGAGGCAACAATACTTCATGAATGGGCGAATGGTGGTTTTGTAGAGATATAGGACACACAGAGGTATAAATAATTTTCTAGTATGGTAAAGGGAACCCACCATTTTTGCAGCAGCCTTTTCAATGTCCTCTGCTGAATAGTGTGCAAGTGGGGCAACTGAATGAGTATTAAAATATGCAATAAAAGCACATTAAAATAAACATATAAAATTTCAAGGTGTTTTTATTACTTTGTCCAACCCTGTATATTAAAAAAATTATGTCTGTTGGTTATATATATATATATATATATATATATATATATATATATATATATATATATATATATATATATATATATATATATATATATATATATTTAAATATTTAAATAAATGTTTGGAGGTACAGAATTTATATACAGTTTTGAATAAAATAGGCGGAAGTTTCTCAAGAGCTCTTTCGGCTATTATCTCATCAAGAGAAAATCGATAGCGTACAAAATAATATTATGTCGAAAATAAAGAGTTCTAATGGGGAACTTATTGAATGTGCCAATAGTACGGGGGACACTAAAATAAATTTATTAACATTTAAAAAAAAAAAAAACGATTAAAATATTGGCACAACGAGGGGGGAAAAAAACGGGATAAAAGATTCAAAGTTCCCTAAAGAGAAACAATGCGTTTGAATCTTTTCTCCCGTTTTTCTTCCCCCTCGTTGTGCCAATATTTGAATCGTTTTTTAAACGTTAATAAATTTATTTTAGTGTCCCCGTACTTTTGGCACATTCAATAAGTTCCCCATTAGAACTCTTTATTTTCGACATAATATTATTTTGTACGCTATCGATTTTCTCCTGATGAGATGATAGCCGAAAAAGCTCTTGAGAAACTTCCGCCTATTTTATTCAAAACTATATATATATATATACTAGCGGGGGTACCCGGCGTTGCCCGAGTGTTTGTTTCCGGGACGGGGGGGGGAGTTCTAAAAAATGTTATGGTAGGTAAGTAGGAAGGATCAAACCCGGAGTCATGAGTAAAAGTAGGGAAATAAAGTGTGAAAAAAAAAAAAATTATCTGCAACGTTAACAGTTCGGCCACCAAGAAAAGTCCATTCCAGTTGTTTAGGAAAAAAAAAAAAAAAAATGACTACGGTAGGTCGGCGCGAACGTGAAAATATAATGTGAATTGTCCAGCACGCTAACCACTACGCCACAGAGCACTGCAGCTTAGTTTAGTGATTTTAAATAACTTCACATGAAAGAACTACGAAGCCAAACCGGTGTTCTCTTCTCAACTGTTCCTTGTGAACGATCCCCAAACGGTGTTAAGTCGTGGCAGGGGGAAGAGGAATTTATTAGAGAGAAAATATTTTACCACTTCCATTGATCTTAACCGATTTTGGCCGTGACTTCTCAGCAGAAAAAGTATAGAAATCTAAGATTATCGAGGAATTTGAGAAATAATAAGCCTATAACACACCTCAGATATTGTTCTGCCGTTTGTGCATATTATATTTGCATGAAATATCTTGATTTTTAATCCTATTAAGGTCAAAATCAGACGAGAAAAAAAAATGAGTTAATTTTATTTATATAGAGATAAGCGCTAAATAAAGACCAAATTTTTCCATAACGAATTAAAAAAAATAAAAAATAAAAAAGCCAGCTGACAGGTTTCACGCCTCGCTCCACAGAGCTAAATTGAGGTATACCTACGATTAAAAAAAAGTATGAAATGGAAATATTGCAGGAGACGCACACAAAAAAGCAACAGCAATAAAAAAAAACAAAGCTGGGAGGAAAATCGAAATAGAAACTACATGAAGTCCTAAAAGATTTTCTTTTTGCTTACAAAGTGAAGTTCTAAAGGACTTAATATATATGGTGTGACTTGCTGAGAGTAGAGAACAAGTCAACACTGAACCCGGAAGCACAAACACGGCTATTTATCAGGTGTTCCCATATGGCTGAACAGAATGTATTATTCAAATCGTCTGATGGTGAAAAAATTTGCATGACGAATCTTAGTTCGAATATGTTGTTTTACGTGGGAATCCGATCCCTATGATGTCTGCACAACGTATTGCGTGTCACAAACAGATTTAAATAAATAAACAAGAGTTATTATGGTGGGGAGATTAGGACGGCTTTTCGGATTGCTGATAGCGTAACCCTAGTAAATGCTTTCATAAATCCGAAAACATGTCTTTTTCTCCTGTAGCCCCCCCCCCAAAAAAAAAAAAAATTTTTTTTCAAACATATATAAAAAGTCGTCCGTCTACGTAAAGGAAACAAAAATGTTGCAGTGTCTGAGCAGTGAGCATTGAACCATTAATGCTTAACATATAATTATTCAACCGTTCCAGATGAGATTGACGTCATTGGCTGACAATGAAAATATCTAAAAAAAGAAAAAAGAAATTATTTCACCAGTTAAAAAAAGGCTTGCCACATTTTTTCTTTCTGGTGTTAGTTGTGAACAGTCAAGCGAAACGTGATCTGATCGGATACTTTACACACAATTCTAGAATGAGATTATTATTTTTTTTTTTAGAAAACAAGCGAAATTGAAAAAGAAACATTTAAAGGCTAGACCGTAAGTAGTATTTAAGAGGTATTAATTGATTCGCTGAGTTTCAAAGAATGTAAGGATTCTTCTCTTCGGAGGAAAGATAACTAGTTAGCAAAACATATAGATATCGGGGCCAGAAGATTTGCTACACAAACACACACACAGAGATATATATATATATAAATATATATATATATATATATATATATATATATATATATATATATATATATATATATATATATATACACGAACAGTCCAGCCCGGCTTTGCTCGCGCCCTATGTACCTATTTACTATGCCTCCCCACGGGACAGAGTTAGACACCAGGGTCGTTTTTTAACGTGGAGAAAAGGTACAAAAATAAAAATTGTCTCAGTCGTGAAGGATTTCTCCTCCACTGAAAGAGAACAAGAAATAGAAGTGCAGCATCTGAAGAACAGATACTACACTTTGATCTTGACCAAAAGGCCAAGGAATCTCGCGCCCTATGTACTGTTCATAACTTTATGTGCATATATATATATATATATATATATATATATATATATATATATATATATTAAAAAATTGACTCATATCCAGGTAACCTACATCTAAAATTTCAAGTGTTTAGATCCAAAATTGACGGAGGAGATTGGCAGATTCTGCAAAGGACAGCTCTTTCAACTTTGACCTGCTGGCAGCCAAATTTTCGGCCAAAAACTGATTAAAAAGCTTGCCCTATATCTGCACTTTATGTAAAATTGTAAATGTTTAGACCAAAAATTGGCTGAGTACTTTGATAGAGACCACAGAGGTCAACATTTTTTCAACTTTGACCCCAATTTTGACCCCTTAACATTTAATGTTTTGGGCTCAGATAACATTAAAAGATTTTTATCCATGTCCAAGTAACCTGCATCTAAAATTTCAAGTGTTTAGACCCAAAATTGGCAGAGGAGTTTGGTAGGGGTTCTAACGGTCTAATCGTTGAACTTGGAACCC
Organism: Euprymna scolopes; assembly: GCF_053919585.1. Classification (NCBI taxonomy): domain Eukaryota; kingdom Metazoa; phylum Mollusca; class Cephalopoda; order Sepiida; family Sepiolidae; genus Euprymna; species Euprymna scolopes. Next base: position 81,065,459 of record NC_136507.1, read on the forward strand.
TTGACAGCCAAATTTCTGGCCGAAAACAGATTAAAAAGAAAATTGACAAAGTAGTTTGGTAGAGAAATGTATACACACAGACACACACAGACAATTTCACTTTTATAGATATACTAGAAGTTCCGCCTGGCTTTGCTCGGGCCCTATGTACTGTTCATAACTTGCCCTATGTGTGAATACACTTTATTGAAGATTTCAAATGTTTAGACCAAAATTGGCTTAGTAATTTGGTAGAGACCGCAGAGGTAATATTTTTTTTTAACTTTGACTCAAATTTTGACCCCTTAACATTTATTGTTTTGGTCTCAAATCAAAATAAAACATTTGACCTATGTCCAAGTTACCGACATCTAAAATTTCAAATGTTTAGGCCCAAAATTGGCAGAGGAGTTTGGCAGAATCTGCAAAGATCAACTCTTTCAATTTTCGCCCCAAAACTAGTTAAAATGCTTGCCGCATCTCTGAATCACCGTTATTTAAATTTCTAATATTTAGACCAAAATTTGACTGAGTAGGTTCCTAGAGACCGCAAAGGTAAAATCTTTTGAACTCTGACCCCTTGACAGCTCAAATTTTCAACCCAACCCGAGTAAAAAGCTTGCCCTATGTCTGAATACCATTTGCATCAAATTTCAAATTTTTAGACCAGAAATTGGCTGAGTAATATAGTAGAGACCGTAGAGGTCAAATCTTTTTCAACTTTGACCCCAATTTTGACCCCTTAACATTTATTGCTTTTGGCTCAAATCAAATTAAGAAGTTTGACTTATGTCCAAGTAACTTACAAGTGTTTACACTCAAAATTGGCAGAGCAGTTTTCTGGTGTTTTCAAAGGTCAAATCGTTGAAATCTTACCCCTTGACAGCCAAATTTCTGGCCGAAAACGGATTAAAAAGATTTTCCCAAATATCAATATCCGTGATGTGAAATCTCGAGTCTGTAGACCGAAAATTGACAGAGTAGTTTGGTAGTGAAATGTACACACACACACACACACACACACACATGCACACACAGACAGACAATTTCAGTTAAGTCCACTTATTGGTCAAGATCAAAGTGTAGTATCTGTTCTTCAGATGCTGCACTTCTATTTCTTGTTCTCTTTCGGTGGAGGAGAAATCCTCCACGACTGAGACAATTTTTATTTTTGTACCTTTTCTCCACGTTAAAAAACGACCCTGGTGTCTAACTCTGTCCCGTGGGGAGGCATAGTAAATAGGTACAATACAATATTACGAAATTAAACAAATATTTAACTTGTTTGAAATTTATAATTAAATATATTTCGGAATCAACTCCACCCTCAATTTTGTCAATTTTTAGTCTACAGACTCGAAATTTGATATACAGGGTACTGAGATTTGGGAAAATCGATGTGATTGATTTTTGGCCAGAAATTTGGCGATTAAGGGGTCAAAGTTCAACGATTTGACCTTTGACAACTCTACCAAATTCCTCCGACAATTTTGGGTCTACACACTTGAAATTTTAGGTATAGGTTCCTTGGACATGGATCTAACTTAATAACTTGATTTGAGCTCTAAACAATAAATTTTAAGGGGTCATAATAGGGGTCAAAGTTTTAAAAAATTGACCTCTGCGGTCTCTCCAAATTACTCAGACAATTTCTGGTCTAAATATTTGAAATTTTACATAAAGGGTATTCAGAGATAGGGCAAGCTTTTTCATCAGTTTGGGTCGAAAATTTTTAGTCACCAATATATAAATGTATGTATGTATGTCTGTGTCATGTCTGCCTTAAACTTTCAATAGAGGCGACGGATTTTACCAAGATCAGTATCGTTTTCAAGTTCGACCTTTCATCTGACAAATATCGAAAAATTGGCTAAAAACATTAATATCTTCCCCTTCAACTAGGCACTTTTCTACAGGGATGGGGTCACTTTTTTCGCCGATATTTTTTTTAAGTTATCCTCTCCTTTAGATTGTCTAGCCTTAATTTTAAAAAAATGTGGCTTCCGGTTTGGTGGTGGTCGTAAAAGCATAAACGTTAGGTTTTACCCCGTTCTTTCCCTCCTTTGCAGTACGGGTTCGAGCCTGCCTTCCTACTACCACTTTTTTTTTTTTTTTGCTCAAAATACACATCCAAACACCCGGGCAACGCTGGGCTGAAATGCTAGTATATCTATAAAAGTGAACGTGTGTGTGTGTGTGTGTGTGTGTGTCTGTCTGTCTGTCTGTCTGTGTACATTTCCCTACGCAATAACTCTGTCAATTTTAAGTCTACAGTCTCGAAATTTGATATACAGAGTACTGAGATTTGGGAAAATCGATGTGATCGGGTTTCGGCCAGAAATTTGGCTGTTAAGGGGTCAAAGTTCAACGATTTGACCTTTGAGAACTCTACCGAACTCCTCCAAGAATTTTGGGTCTAAACACTTGAAATTTTAGATAATCGTTCCTTGGACACTGATCTAACTTAATAACTTGATTTGAGCCAAAAACAATAACTATTAAGGGGTCAAACTAAAAAAAAATAACTCTTGAGAAGAATATGACTGAACAACAACTTTTGGGCGCCATTTCATACAACACGCCAGCTAAAATAAAACTAATAAAAATAAAAATAAAATATAATAACTCTGTCGTGTTCAATCAGACGTGCTTGAATTATATATATATATATATATATATATATATATATATATATATATATATGCATGTATGTATCTATCTATCTATATATATATATATATATATATATATATATATATATATATATATATACGTATGTATAGGCATCTATATATATGTATATATGCATATATACGTATGTATATATGTACCTATATATATATATATATATATATATATATATGCATATATACGTATGTATATATATATATATATATATATATATATATATATATATATATATATATATATATATACTAGCATTTCAGCCCGGCGCGCCCGGGTGTTTGGATGTGTATGCTGAGTAAAAAAAAAAAAAAAAAGTGGTAGTAGGAAGGCAGGCTCGAAGTTTTTATGGTCTCAAGAGAAAAGGAGATCTGAAGGTTTATTTAAAGACGATATGCAACTCTGTCCTAACGTTAAGAGAAGAATAAGGCAGAGAGGTGTAAATATAATTATCGAGAAAGTGATAGTTGTGGATTATATGAAGGAAACCTGAAAATTCTAAGATATTCTGCCATCATGGTGAAAGAAGGAATATTGGAGAAGATTTACTCGATTGTTGAACTGGAATTTGTTCTTTTTGGAGAATTTATTTCTCAAACACAAGAGAAAGCATGCTTGGACGTTTAAAAGGAAAATGAACACGGAAACGAGTTAACAGGAAAAGTGAGTTACCCCTAAGGGAGAATACGGAAAAGATACTTTCTAGGAAGATATTGTCAAAAAGACTGAGAACTATTCAAACAAGGGCTCTGTAGATAGAAAAAAGAACTTTACTTTGTTTCTATACGGATATACAAACCTAGAAGCTTCATCAGTAAGTGCAACCCTCTCGCTCTCTCTCTCTCTCTCTCTTTCTCTCTCTCTTTCTCTCTCTCTCTCTTGCTCTCTCTTTCTCTCTCTCTCTCTCTTTCTCTCTCTCTCTTTCTCTCTCTCTCGCTCTCTCTCTCTCTTTCTCTCTCTCTATCGCTCTCTCTCTCATCCTCTCTCTTTCCTTTCATGCTCTCCCTTCAAACTCTTTCGGACTGTTACTATTACAAGAAACCTTCTTGTAAGCCAGATGGACATTTTTGACAGCCCTAGGAGGTTACAGACTTTTCTATCAGGACTATTAATTGAATTTGATGTCTTTTATCCTTTTTCTTTTCTTCCTTAATTGTTTCTCTGGGTTTTACTTGTAACACGTAACATGTACCTAGCTACAAAGAATTACCTTCCGCGGGAAGAAGTGGATAAAAATTTCTTTAATATACGCCACCTACAATAAAATTCTAAAAACTAAACTCAGCAAGAAATTCCTAAATCTCATCGAAAAATACTTCCTCATAAAAAATCCCTTACACAAAATCTTTAACAAAAAAAAAATAATAATAAAACTCTTGCCGTGAAAACTCACAGGTGATAATTAAATCACATAATAATGAAATAGTAAATATGAGCAGTAAGTAAAGTATAACAAAATTATTAAGAAAAGTGGACAACATAACAACAACAAAACATACCAAAGAACAAAAATATAATTATCCGATATATAAAAATTTGATCGCAGAAATTCCCTTCTGAACCAGATTACCGTAGGTTTGCAACAACACATGTCACATGCACATTTATTATATCTAACCTTTTAGTCACTACCTTATGTAACTTTAAAACGACATTATCTACACATTAAGGCGTTACATTAAACTCTTACGTTATTTCCGATGAACCACATGATCACTATCTCACCATCTTTAGAGGAAATAATTCCTATTTTTCTCTCTACATATTTTGTGCTCTCGCCGCTCCCACTAGACACCGGCACCATCTCTACATATTCCTACTATGCTGGGTTTTCGCTGTTCTTAACTGGTTATTCGACACATACACATACTATAACCTTTACAATTTTCTTACTCCTAGATAATAATTTTTCCCTTGCTGAAATCCGGCCCCACTGACTGGCTGCAACGTAGACATTAAATGAACAGTTCCATACTTATAAACATGCTGCCATTTATTTATATATCCATTCGTTTCCAATTTTTTCTCTTAATTATCTACATTACTTTTGCATTTCGGGACTATGCCGATATTATATTAAGTCATTGCTTCTGCCATTATATTTATTCAGGCACGGAAATTCAAAACTAAACGTATACAAAGCTATGTAAAACTGCTTCTTTCTACAATTACTCTCGTCATTACTCGATCTCTCACACTCTTACTCCTTCCCACTCTCTCCCTATTCGTTTATTACGCTGCGTTCGTTAGCCCATTTTCCTAGCAGTTTACTAAGTTGTTTGTATCATGTAACATTTTTTGGCAGTTGTGTGCGTTTATCTACTCGCATCCCGTCTGCTATCCCAGCTATTCGACAGGTGTTCTTTCAATTTTGCTTACATTCTGTCATTATGTTATTTATTCTTATTTCTATTTTTAGCATTATTTATTCGTTTATTTAATTTAAATGAGGATCATCGTCTTCATCTTTCGTCGTGGCTGTTTCACGAAGTTACTTTCATTGATAGCACTTTTATTGATAACATTTTTAATGATAGCACTTTTAATAGTACACACATGAAACTCTAGCCCCTCCAATGCACTTGTTATACCATCTTAGCACTTCTGGAAGTCATCTTGTGTGAGCACGTCAATGACCCTCGTAACACTTAATGAAGTGCATCTAGAGTTGAAAGTGGGTGTCAGTGCACTGGAAACGGTGTTGTCATCCCTAGGATACAGCAAAGTGTGTGCTAGGTGGGTTCCACGAATTCTCTGTCAGAATTTGTTGAATCAGTATAAAGTCGAAGGTAATCGACTCTTGGACCGCATTGGACTGATGATGGAACATGTTGTCACCACTATGAATCGGAGTACAACAGGCAGTTAACGTAATGGCACCACTCACGCTTCCCAACAAGAAAGATGTTCAAGATACATCTTGAGTTGGAAGCCATATTTAGATTCAGAACAGTTTCCGATGGTTAGTTGTTCTGTGGGCGTTGAAAACTCTCAGCCTTACTCGATTGTCGCCCTTTAACTCAAAAGAGCGACCTAGCTACGTCACTTCCTGTTCCCCATATTTCGTCCTCTTTTCCGCTGAACGCTCGACCAGTCAAGATGTGACAAACACCGTTCCGGTGGGGCCATGAGCCACCACCGCGTTCCTGACTAGCCAGTCAACCGCAAGTAACGTTACGCATCCTTCAATGAACTCTTTTTCTTTCTATCACTCTTTCCTGTATATTTATGCAAATAAATTGCATTTGTTTCGTTGATATATAACGGTATATTTTCGTCTTCATTATGCGACCTTTTGTCTTTTCAATTCCTCTACCATTAAATACATCCATCATTATGCAACGTGGGGACGGGATCGTCTATCGCACTGCAGACCGTCCTGTCTCCAACAGTTCTATACAAGTCCTGGAGGTGACTGGTTCTCAGTAAACAGTTCTTGAGTTGGAAGCCATGTTTAGTTCCACAGAGCAAAAGATTCTTCTCATGTTGAAACGAAGAAAACATATGCAAGGTTGCTAAAGAAAATGTTTAATTTTTATGAAGCAATTCTGGTTTCTGATTGGTTGGTAGCAGAACGTAAATTAATGTGATTCGTCAGTTCCTAGCAGCATCGTTTATAAATAGAATCTCCCAACTGTGAGGGGCCATACCCTCATTATTACGGAAAAATATTGCAACAACACAGATTTCTATAGGCAAATATGTATGTAACATCCTCTGGTACAGGAAGTGTGTTATCCTCCTGGATTTCTTGGAACCAGATTTGACTGTCAACTCTCATAGTTACGTTGAAACGTTGACAAAACTGACGGTCTACATTGCCCATGTAACGCCAGAGAAAAGGGAGACATACCATCTGCAACACGACAACGTCAGGCCACACAAGTTTGAAGACCACAGAATGTATGACAAAGTTCGACTGGACGATGCTGTCTCATCCACAAAATAGTCAGCACCTGTCAAGGCGATCCATTTATTCATTGCTACGATTACATTATGATCAAGGAAATGTTGCCCATGAAATAGAAGTTATTCATTGCTACGATTACAACATTATGATCAAGGAAATGTTGCCCATGAAATAGAAGTTATACTATTGTATAACTTCTATTTCATGGGCAACATTTCCTTGATCATAATGTTGTAATCGTAGCCATGAATAAATGGATTGCCTTGACAGGTGCTGACTTTTACGACCGGAGCATCAAAAGTGCATTGAAAAAGTGCAATGGAAACTATATAGAAAAATAAATTTTGGAGCACAAAAGATCGTTTATTTTAATGTTACTACTCCTGTCTTTATAGCTTTTCAACTTTTTGAGTTAAAAAAATATGCGGCATTACTTTTGGAATGACCTTCATATTCTGTAGGTATGACCTCCCTGTTTTAAAACCAGATATTACAACCACAGAAATAGATTCAAAAATAAAAAAAAACGCTGAATAAAAACAGAACTAGTGAACCACAACTGGGAGCTCAAAGAAAGTAGAGGTTCGCCAGCAGTTGAGTGGAAAATAATACAACAAGCCAATACACATAGGAACTTAAATTACCTGTGTAGACTATATTTGAATGAGCTGTATTCCATCCACAAACGAACAAAGAAAGGGGTGAATTACAGGTCAAGTGAACATCTGAAATTAGACGACCCGTGTAGACTATGTCTGAAGGAGAAATTTTAATAATAAAGAGGTAAATAAATAAATAAATAAATTAGTATAAACAGAATAAATAAATTAATAAAGATATAAGTGGACATATCTGAACACATCCAGATTAAAACTAACACAAAGAAAATATGGCTCTACTCCATCCAAAAACGAACACAGAAAGGGGTGAATTACAGGTCAAGTGAACATCTGAACTTAGACAACCCGTGTAGACTATTGCTATGTACCTGTGTGTGGGGGGGGGCGAGATGATGATGAGGATGAGATGTATATATTCTCGTGTCTATGGTGTCTATATAATTGTGATATGGCCGTGACCGTCTGTCTCTTTGCGTGCACTATTCTTTCATGTGTGTGAGTGTGTGTGGCTGTTCTCTTTGTCTTCCGTCTCATCTCATTAACCTGGAACCAAAATGCATGTTCCAAAAAACACAACGCATTTCTTACTTGTTTACGAAGCTGACACACTCTCTGGAAAGGTTTCCAGAATGCAACCCATTTCTGATTTCTTTCTTTTTCTTTCTCTTCTTCACATTTCATAGATGACCAGTCTTCTTCGAATCTCACTAACTGCCTACTAACTGCTTTGACGAACTGCCCCAACTAAACTCTCAAGTGCCCTGACTGACTGACTCTCGAAAAAATCCACCTGTGTGTTTCTATTTATATTAGAGTATGCACGTGGGGCTGTAATTCCTGCTAACTGCTTGCACTAAAAATACACTCAATGACCTGTCTCGCAACACAGATGCACGCTCTGTCAATGGAAGTCGCTGAAACTGATATGTCATTCCTTGACCTTTACTATTGCACTTACCTGACACAAGTAAGCTGGGTTCAACCCAGTGCCGCGTGAAACGCGCTATTCATGTCATGGACTCCATAACACTGTGCCTGGACGAGCAATTTTAATAATTAATAAGTGAACAAATAAATAAACTAGTATCAACAAAATAAATAAATTAATTAATTAAAAATATAAGGGGACATATCTGAACACATCCAGATTAAAACTAACACAAGGAAAAGATGGCTCTATTCCATCAAAAAACGAACAAAGAAAGGGATGAATTACAGGTCAATTAAGCATCTGCCTGATAAACGCAAAATAAATGGGTACAGGAATAACAAAGAATCTCATTGGCTAACTATCAAACTTAGCATCATATGAATATATAAAAAAAACACACAATTCCATGCAATAGCCTGATGAATCCTGATGAGAATGAAACATGAAAAATCTCCATCTAGCTTAATTGTCATGTATATTTTTGAAACTTACTACCTACCTCTACTCATGTATTAAACACTGTTGAAGAAAATACTGAAAATAGATGCATAAAATTATTTAGTAACAATATAATAATACATATATATGTGTGCGTGTGTGTGCGTGTGTGTGTGTGTGTGTGTGTGTGTGTGTGTGTGTGTGTGTGTCTGTGTCTGTGTGTGTGTGTGTGTGTGTGTGTGTGTGTGTGTGTCTGTGTGTGTGTGTGTGTGTGTGTGTGTGCGTGTGTGTGTGTGTGTGTGTGTGTGTGTGTGTGTGTGTGTGTGCATGTATGTGTGTGTGTGTGTGTGTGTGTGTGTGTGTGTGTGTGCATGTATGTGTGTGTGTGTGTGTCTGTGTGTGTGTGTGTGTGTGTGTGTGTGTCTGTGTGTGTGTGTGTGTGTCTGTGTGTGTGTGTGTGTGTGTGTGTGTGTCTGTGTGTGTGTGTGTGTGTGTGTGTGTGCATGTATGTGTGTGTGTGTGTGTGTGTGTGTGTCTGTGTGTGTGTGTGTGTGTGTGTGTGTGTGTGTGTGTGTGTGTGTGCATGTATGTGTGTGTGTGTGTGTGTGTGTGTGTGTCTGTGTGTGTGTGTGTGTGTGTGTGTGTGCATGTATGTGTGTGTGTGTGTGTGTGTGTGTGTGTGTGCATGTATGTGTGTGTGTGTGTGTGTGTGTGTGTGTGTCTGTGTGTGTGTGTGTGCGTGTGTGTGTGCATGTATGTGTGTGTGTGTGTGTGTGTGTGTGTGTGTGTGTGTGTGTGTCTGTGTGTGTGTGTGTGTGTGTGTGTGTGTGTGTGTGTCTGTGTGTGTGTGTGTGTGTGTGTGTGTGTGTGTGTGTGTGCATGTATGTGCGCGTGTGTGTGTTTCTATTTTAGTTGGCAAGAAAAAATTGTCATAAAAGTGGGGTAAAGAAGTTCACCAGAAAAGCTACTTACTCTTTGATTTGTGGATACTTGCAATAATACTCGTTGTAATTGGTCCAAATTTTGGAAGAGAAGATGCCATCTGCAAGATAAGAAAAATCAAACAAAATGAAATGAAATAACTTGTCTCAATTTATTTGTTGCGGACTATTATCCTCATCTTTCTTAGATGTGGTTTCACGACGTTTCGGCCAACTATTCTTCTGGCCTTCATCAGGTGGTAATCACGACAGGATAGGAACTCTGAATCTCCTAACTGCATTCCCAGCAATTACTAACAACGACAAAGGCCAGAGGAATAGTTGGCCGAAACGTCGCGAAGCAACAACTAAAAAAGATGAGGAAAATAGTCCACAATAAATAAATTAATAAATAATACTCATCGCAATAATGAATTCTAATTAAATAAAATATATATGATTTGTCTCCATCAAAAATAAATGAGTTTTTGAGGATAGATGATAGGTATCACTCATGTCACGTAACAGTCAGCCCTACGATAAAGATTACAATTGCTAGTGTTAATTCACTCCTTAACAAATGAATGTCTCTTTGTAAATCATGGAATATATATTCTAGGCTACACGGTTAGTAAAGTGGCTACATCACTTTTATGGAAGCAGTCCTACACCTCCTCCCAAAAAACCTAATAATAGTTTAGAAAAAAAAAAAAAATGTTTCCTCCAATGCCAGTAGGTGTAGGTGAAATGTAAACAAATTCCACGGAATCTTTCACATTTTTTCTAACGGCTGGAAATACTTGATGCTTCGCCAAGGCTATCAAGAGTATGTTTATCATGACATCATCACTAGATGGGTTGCCTACCATGGCTTAAGAGAGGACCATCTACCCAGAAGGATAAACCACACCAGTTTCCCAACATGGTATTTTTACCTCACGGTACATACAGTGCCTCGCCTTCCTAAATGGTCACCCATCTGGTACTGGCTAGGTTTATTGTTGCTTAACTTCAGTGATCTAATGAGAACCGGTGTGTCAATGTGATTGTGCCGCATAATAATAGATTTTAGACATGAATTCAGCTTCTTTGGATTATTTTAAAGAGCTTTTAATAGGCATCAATATCCTGTTTGAAAATGTCAATATTGCAGATTTGCATAGAATGATAATTTTATTATATTTTTTTATATTAGGAATCCTTTGAGACGGGACTCCATAAGTTGTATATCTTTTTTGTGGACTTTTATCCCCATCTTTATAGTTGTTGTTTCACCACGTTTCGGCCAACTCATCCTCCTTCATGTATCAATTTCTTTTTTTTTACATAGGGGTCACCACTTATCAAGGCCCGGAGGCCATTCGAGGATAAGGATTACTGAGTGTAAGATAGTCAGTGGGATAATATAGTAATCGTTAATAGTAGAAATTTGGTAAATTGGAATACTTAAGGGGACGGTTCATCAAGAATTTGTTTACATTAGACTTGAAGACAACCAGATTGAAAACAAGCAAACAGAAGAGAGTTCCACAGGCGTGCACTTCTAAGAAAGAAGCTTTTTTCATGGAATCTACATTTTGGTTTAGGCACAGATAAAGAGTGGGGAGAATTATTGACAGTGGTTTCCGTTAGACGAGTGTTTTTCGTGAAAGTTTGACGAGAGGGACCATAGATTGGAGCTCAGACGAGCACTTGCCATGGAAATAAAGATAAAGCAGAGCCAAACTCCCAACGTCTCTTCTATGGGAAAGAGGTTGCAGGGAAGAGAAAAGTGCATCCCCAGTAAGCTACAAAGTCTATTTTGAACTCTGTCATGGCAGGATAAGTGCTTCTAGCACTTATATAGATAGAGAATTGAGTCAGGAGTGAGATATCTACTGGATCGATAGAAGGATCCCACCATTTTACCAGCTACCTTAGCAACAGACTTGATGTATGTGTTCCATTTCAGATCAGGAGTAAAGGTCAAGCCCAGAAGCTTGTCAAAACATGGAGCCTCCCCAAGACGAGAGCCATTCATTTCAATTGATGCCAGATGGTATCTTAGAAATAATAGGTCCAGTTTGTCTCCTGTAATTGGATTTCAGCCTCTGGAAAATTGGAACGTAGACCCCTGATGTTGGAGAAGGAAACATGGTATTAGGGGTCTATGTTGGAAGATGAAGATCTTGGTTTATTCGTGCATTTTTTATGAAGACTTTTCATGATGAAGTTTTGGGATTTGTAGAACAGGTCGACAAATTTGGTTGGAGCAGGGTAGAGAGGGAAAGTAAGAGAGAAAAATAAAGGAAGTTTGTTTTGTAACACATGATAAGGTAAAGCCGTAAAAAATATCAACTAATATGGCATCGAGAAGCCCCATTAGAAGCTACTGCATTGTCCAGAATCCATTCATCAAAAGGCAATACAGCAGCCCCAGTACTTTGCACCTGCTGATAGGACAGCCTGCTTAGTGGTTAATCTAAGGTTCGGATCCCTGACTATCAGGCAGATAACGTCAACCCAGATAAAACGTTTACCTCCAGCACACTTACTAGAGACATGGTTATAAGGATAGACATAGAAACAGAAACTTTCCGACATCTCAGGCTACTGTTGATGCAAAACTGCCAACCTAGAATGCAGCTTTTTTTTTCTCCCTTTGTCATAAAAATCACTCATTGGAAATGAGGACTGAGGGACAAATAAGGAGAAGCAAAAGTTATGGGAGCTGACGATAACACATCCACAATGCATTATCTAGTCTCCATTTTAAAAAATATATATTCAGTATCTACTTAATATAAGTTGAATTGATGTGCTGAAGGGAAAGTATAATGATAAATTCCCTCTCACAAACTGAAAATGAATAGAATTGTCGGATCTATTTATGATATATTAACACCGATTTTATATTTAATAAATAAAAAAAAAAAAAGATTAAAACACTATATAAATATAATATTAGCATCTAAAAAAAGAAGAAAATATTGTAAAATTCACAACTTATCTGCTAAAACCGTCCATCTTCCAATGCAAACAAGGATTGACTTTGCTTGAAATAAACATCAGTGTTCCTTTTTTTAAAAAGCAAACCGTTATTCCATGATAAAGTTTGCTACTTGAACTAGCATGTTGTTTTAAAGGTAGGAGAGGGTCAAGAGAACAGCATTTTTGGATCTATTCATGCTATAATTAAAACCAGCAGGACCCGTTAACCGGCATTGCCCAATGGTAGCATGCATTCCCCCACCCCGTGTAAAAATTTAAAATATGGCTGTTGTTTTTGTCGTTTGCCAACACCAACCTCCTCATGTTAAAAAAATCATAAGCACCAAGTTATGATGGCATATCGTCGCATATGGTTCAATTGTACTCTGAACAGAAACATTCATTTCGAAGGCGCCCCTGTCTTATCAAAGAAGCAACTACTGATTTCATTAAATCATTTTTACATAATCACTTGAACTAAAAGGGACAGTGAATAAAGACAGTGAGTCTCTATAGTTCCAGGTGAGCATTATCTGAAGATAGCGGTTTCAATCCTACCCAAGCAGGCCGAGGGTTTTATTGGCCAAAATGTGGTGAAACAACAACTATGGAAGGCAGTAAGTACCCAGCATTCCCTATCCTGTCGCAGTTAATCATCTGAAGAAGGCCAGAGGAGGAGTTGACCGAAATTTGGTGAAACAACAACTATGGAGATGAGGATAACTGTCTACAAAAAGAATGAATTCACAAATTAAGAGGCATCGTCTCAAAGGATTCTTAATATAAACAAATAAAAAATTTAGTAGAAATATAGTTTACATTGCACTGTAGAGAATCCACTGTTGATTTTATAAAAAATTTTATATAATGGCTTGAATTAAAGTTTATATGCAAAAGTCAGGGATCATAGTTCAATTGTGCTCTAAACAGAAACATTCATTTTGAATGCGCCCCTGTCATATCAAAGAACCCACTGTCCTACCTATTGTTGATTTTATACACCAGACTGTTCTACTTAATAAAATTTCTCAAAAGCACTTGTGATGTTAGGCTGTATAAAAGTGTTAACTTTGGTCACAATCTGACTGTTCCTTCTTTAATGGGATTTTTTATTACCAATTATTGATACATATCAGGGACATTCCAATATAAAACCTATCTAAGAACATTGCCAGATACATAAAGTACATTTGTGCGACACTTCAAAAAGAAATCGACCAAACCGCTTTTGATTTCGTAGAGATAAACATGAACTTGCTTAGAGTAGTACTTAAAGTCGACTTATGCCTGTCAAGTTCCAATTTTTCGATTTCGATCTTTTAGCAGCTTTTTTACTGATTAAAAACCAAATTGAATTTGATCCACAGGTCTGAATACCCTATATATCAAGTTTCAAGTCTGTAGACTAAAAAATTAACAGAGTAGTTTGGTAGGATTGTTTCACATAGACACTTAAACACACTCACACATAAAGTTTCTTTTATATTTTAGTAGAGACAAGATTAGTATTTTGAGTGAATGCCGGCAGGGCTACCCAAGCAATTTTTTCTAGGTCAGAGTGCAGATTTTGTATTTATTATTATAGAGTCAATTCTCTATTGATTATTATATTGTACCCAATATAGTAATGGCTTCAAATTAAAAAAATGTGTGACATTTAAAAAAATTAGTCCAGCCATTTCGGAATCCATAAAGAACGGACTCACATGCGCACACACACACGAATTGTCTTTTATATTTAAGTAGAGATAGAGATTGCTATTTTGGGTGAATGCTGACGGGGCTGCACAAGCATTTTTTTCAGTCCAGAGTGCTCTTCCTATTGAGCGTTGTCTCTTCCATTCCACTTTCCTACCCTTGTATCACGTCTTCCTGTCGTAGGAGGGAGATGAATAACCCATAAGTCACCTTTCTCGTGTCGACAATGTAAAGATTGTTAACAGACTGAAGCGCCACCTTCTGACAAATCTCATGCAGGTCCTCTTTAATTCCGCCTTCACTCGATCTGTCTGAACATTCCGATGCTAACAGTGTCTGCCGTTAAAACACAACGCGGCCATGTTTGTCGCAAGAAACACACCTTTCTTTGTTGTTTTTTTTGTAGTTGGACTAACTCACCGAGGATGGTCGTCTTTTTTTTTTTTTTTTTTTCTTAACAGTTTTCTGGGTCAATATAGCATTGTCCTCAGTTATAGCATTATACTCATGCCATCTTAGATCAGTGGTTAATGTGCAGGGCAAAGGACAGGGAAGGCAGGAGGGGGCTGGTAGCTAACATTAATGGGAAATGAAATTTGTGAACACAGTTCACAGACCAACTAGTATTCACATTGTTAAAGGGGGCGTAGATTGTAGAATGAACACTCTCAAAATGACTAGGTGAGTTTGAACTAGAGTTTCAGAGTCAAAGCCTGAAAGAGTTGGAGGTTTTCAATGGTATAAGAATGCTTAAAGCTAGAGTTAGAGTCAGATATTTTAATCTCAAAAGAATCAACAAACAGTTCGTATCATTTTGATGATTCCGACAAGGGGTCTGTGCGGTTCCTCTTTCTGCCGGAGCGTCTCGGTTCTGACATCCCTTTTGGAGGGTCTATGTCAAAACAG
This sequence comes from Euprymna scolopes, assembly GCF_053919585.1. Classification (NCBI taxonomy): domain Eukaryota; kingdom Metazoa; phylum Mollusca; class Cephalopoda; order Sepiida; family Sepiolidae; genus Euprymna; species Euprymna scolopes. The sequence continues at coordinate 81,080,516 of NC_136507.1, forward strand.
TCATACACAGTTTCAACCGCCTGACTGCCGTCTTGCGTTTCCTGATTTGCGTTGTCGCTAACCAGACAGTCTACAACCCCAAACCGAGCTAACAATTCCGATAAAAAATTTGTTGTTGTTGCCGTGGTCGGTTTTTTGCATCTTAGTACCTCTGGCCATTTAGAGTAAGAGTCAACTACTATCAGGTAGTAAAAATCCTCCACAGGTCCCGCATAATCGATATGGATCCTCGACCATGGTTATCGGTGGTGCCTTTGCATCTGTTCACCATGTCGGTAATATATTGGTCCATAGTTGGCCAGTAAACAAAACTTCTCATTAGGCTTTTCATTCTGTTTATTCCTGGATTCCCGATGTGAAAATCCATGAGAATTCTTTTTTGAAGGGTTTGGGGATTACAATCCTTTCACCGTATAATAGTATTTCATCGCAACCAGAAAAAATGTCTGAACTGGTGTCACCCAGAGCTAATTTCTGCTTCGTGATTTGAATGAAATTGTCATTTAGGGATTTTGACTTAATTTCCTGAAGTGTGACCGGCAGTTCCGGATAATATTGTTTATCATGGTTTTTACATCACTATTAATACGTAGTGCCGTGATTACTGAATCTGCAAGAGGTTCCATTTTGGCAGGAATCAGTCTCGATAGACCGTCTGCATGGGCTAGTTGTTTTGAGGGGAGAAACTGAAATGTAAAATTATAGTTCAGCAAAATAGTTCCCCATCTTAATAGACAGTTCGCAGTGAATGTTGGAAGTCCTTTTTTTTTTATCCAAAATTGGATATCAACGGCTTATGGTCAATTTGTAGAAAAAAATGTCTTCCGTACAAGAACCATTGGAATTTTGAAACTGCAAATATAATTCCTAGGGCCTCTTTCTCAATCTGAGAATAATTCTTTTCCGCTGGCAAGAGAGTCCGTGATGCGAAAGCAATAGGCTGTTTCGTGCCATCCGGCATTCGATGTAGCATACACGCCCCAACGCCATTTTGACTAGCGTCGCTAGCTACTATTATGTCCAACTGCGGGTTGAAATGTGCTAGGAATAGTTTTGAAGTCAGGATTCATTTTATTTCTTGGAATGATGTCTGGCAATCTTCTGTCCACTCCCAAGCCTTATCCTTTTTCAGCAATTCATTAAGTGGTGCGCACAATTTGCATATTTGGGATGAACCCCTGGTAATAATTTGCCAAACCTAAAAACTCTGCAATTGAGTTATGTTTACTGGTGCCGGAATTTCTTTAATAGCGCTCACCCTATCTGGGTCTGGGCGTCTGCCATCTTTATCAATTATTTAACCCAGGTATTTAATTGTTTGTAAAAAGAACTCGCATTTATCTGCTTTGATCTTAAATCCATAATCTTGTACTCGACTGAATACTTATCTGATATGTTTTTCATGTTCCTCCCTGCTTTTGCTCGCTATGATAATGTCATCAAGATATGCGATTGCGGTGTCCAAGCCGGACAGCATAGTATCAATTACTTGCTAGAATATTGTGGGTGCCACCTTGACACCAAACGCGAGTCTTTCATATCTGCACAAATCCTGATGAGTGTTAATACAGAGGAGGTTAGCGCTTTTGTCGTTTACTGGAATCTGTAGGTAAGCGTCGCTTAGGTCGATCTTAGAAAAAAACTTGCCGGCATTTAATTTTGTGAACACTTCTTCTGGATTAGGTAATGGATAGTGAAAATCTTCTAAGGACCCGTTGAGTCTGGTCGCGAAGTCGGCGCAAACACGAATGTCCCCAGACCTTTTCTTTACGTAAACTGCCGGAGCAGCTCACTCACTATATTCAGTTTAGCCAGGATACCGATGCTTTCTTATCTGTCTAGTTCCTGATTTATTTTGTTCAGGGAAGCGAACGGGACATTTCTTTTTAAACACCAGTTGTGTGCCAGGTTTCAACTTAAAATCTGCGGCCAATTTTGTACATCTCCTCAGGCCAGGAGTAAATACGTTTGTGAATTCTTTTTTAAAACAAGTTATAAGTTTCTCCGTTTCTGCTGGGCGGGTATCTATTTTCTTGAAGAATGTGGATATAAGAAGATCCCAGAGACGAAACTCCTCCATGCTGTCAGAACCGAACAGGTTCTCACTATCTTTTAGCACATACAATCTTAGTTTTTTTGTTTTCCCCCATAAAGTGACGTTTGTAATTAATTCACCTTCAAAATTAATTTTTGTACCATTAACGGTCGTCGCCGTTCTGTTAGTTTTTAACATAGTCGGCTTTCGTAATATTTTCCACGTTTTGAGATTTATTATTGAAAGATCCGATCCACTGTCTAATTGGAAGCCTTGCCAAAACTGTTAACCATTACATATTTGCGTAGATTTTTATCTACAGCGTCCTTAGTTCTGGTTTGACATACACGGCTTCTATTCTGAGTTTTTCTACAGTGCGAACTTTTATGACCGATCTTATTGCATAAATGGCATCTTTTTCTTAAAAACGGGCAATCCCTTACTCAATGTATTCCACCGCATCTGAAACAAGCGCTCGGTGCTTTTAGTTTTTCTGAGTTTCGGTGGTTAGTGTCTGTGTGCCATTTCGCCGGGGTTTTCTTAGTTATTTTTTTATATTCGCGATGCCTGCTTCGATATTTTTTGCCTCTTTTTTATAATTTCTACTTTTTGACAATCCTCAGTCAATTTTGGAAGTGTTAAGTTCGGTTCATTTTCCAATTTTGTAAGGACTCTGCATCTGATTTCCGCATCTTTTCTCGAGGTTAACCCTTGCGCAAACACAAGACATTTAAAATTGTCTGCTGTTAGTTCAGACAACTTAAAGTCATCACAGTGTTTGTTCGTAGGTGGCAAAATCATCATTATCGCCTTTTACCACATTCAAACATCTCCAACGCTTATGGAAAAGAGACGATTTCGGCGAGAAAAGTTCTGTTAACAAATTTACCGTCTCATTGAATGATAAATCTGCTGTTTTCCGAGGCAAGATATAATCCACGAATTTATCATGCTCAGCCATTTCCAATTTTCGTAGTAGAAGTCTGGTTTTCTTTTGATCAGACCAGTTGCTGTGGATAATATTAAAAAAATTCTTCATAATGCCGAAAATACGCTGCAAATGATTTTTCCTCTTCCTCGTATTTACAATTGTCTATTGCGGTCCATATTCTATTCTGAGAAAATGCTGAATTGCTTTCCGCATTCACATTATTCTTAACAATTTCTGTAAATAATTCCTCTGTTCGTAATTGATGTTCCGCTAACTGTTTTTGCAATTCCTTTTGCTGTTCCTTGAATCGTATTTGACGTTCAGTCCAGTGTTTTTCGGATTGTGACTGACGCTTTGCGGCATCGATATGCAACTTGGTCAAATGTTCCAACGCTACTTTCAATTCGTCCATTTTGCTTTGTCAGCATTAGCAATTTCAAAACGTTCGCTGAATTTATCAAAACCGTTTTATTCTTTCTTATTTCTTCCTCCAGACAATAAAACGAACAGAAAAAACATAAATTTATAAAAAGTTCATTGTCTAAAGAAAAAAAAATCAAGTGTATATTTTTCTCCAGAAAAAAAAAAATAAATAAATAATGCCCGATTTTAGCAGCGAAAACCACAAGTGATGAATTCTTTTTCCAAAAGTATAAAAATTTACCTTTCTAAGTCGCGACGAACCTTTTTCTTTTTGCAAAAGTACAGTGCTATCTTTGAAAGTCGTGACAAACTTTTTTCTTTTCAACTCTTTTTTTTCCGTAATGATCTGCGTTTTTTTTTTATTTTTTTTAGTTACCGTGAACCTTTCAGTTGCAAGTGTTATGTTAAACACTTTCTTAGGCTTGATAACATTTGAGTCCGATGTCGTTAGTATTTTTAGAATACTATTTCAACGCGAGTATTTTTTTAATGTCGTTACTGGTTTCGATTTTAGTATGCTCCTTGAATTCAATGTCGTCAGTGTTTAGTTTTTTAGAACAATGTTTTTAAATGTGAGTACGTTCTCCGAATCCAATGTCGTCAGTGCTATGGCTTGCAATAAGCCACAAAGAAAACAGAACAACGGAATAGAGTTTAAACAATGTATTACTGGAACAACAACGTAAAAAGGTTACGACTGAAAAGAGTAGTAAACGTTACCGAGCAAGCGAGGGTCGCTCTGGAGTTTTATCCACACCTGGGATCAAAAGGTCTATGGTTTATATAATGGATAGAACAGTCCATTTGGAGGGTGATTCCCCCGCAACACTTGGATTATAAATAAAGATTTTTTTTTCTATTATTATTATTTACTTGTGGGGGCGCCCAGCCTTATCGGGTCATAAAATACGCTTAAATATATTTTTAATTCATGCAGTTTTCGTATTTATTATTACAGAGCCAATACTGAATTGAATATTATAGTGTACCTAATATATAGCGTCGATTTCAAAAATAAAAAAATTATGACTTCGGTACCATTAGCTAGAATTGAAACCAAAACATTTAGCACTCTAGCCTTGTTCCCTACCATTTGAGCTATCGACAGATAGATAAGAAATATTTAAAATTAAACAATTTAAGGCTATGAATGAATGTGCGCATGCACAAAACTAATAGAAATGGCAAGTTGAAATGAATATTTTTGAATTCCAACTTGCCGACAATTTTTTGTGAGCATTATTCAGCAATCCAAACAAAGATGGCGTATTATTACTATTTTATGCTCATTTCAGTGTTGTGTGACCAGTAGTTTAAGAGTTTATCAGTTAAATATTCTCACATGGATAGACACACATACATACATCTACTACTTTATTTATATAGATTGTACAATCTATATAAATTACTGTTACTGGCACTTTTATTGTCTACTTTGTGTCAGTGTCATTTCTTCTTTAATTATGTAGTCCCACCCAAACACCTAGAAAAATATCAAATCAGTTGTCTCTCTTATAAGTACATTTGATACTTATGCAGAATACAGACCGTTCTATGTCTCATTGGTAATTCTGACAAGTTACATCAATTGTGAGGAGGTTTCGGTGGCATATTCTAACAAGTTACATAAATTTTCAGAAGGTCTGAAACGTTTCAAATATGAAATCGCAGCAACAACGTTGCCAAGGTCACTAGAAAAATGGTTGGATCATTCTATCGCTGCAGTAGATATCTCACTGCCGATGCAATTCTCGACCTGTATAAGAGCCAAGTACGTCTAAGGATGGAGTACTGTTGCTACATCATGGCAGGAGCTGCTCGGAGCACCCTATCTTGCCTTAACAGAGTTCAAAACAGACTTCGTAATCTAGTAGGCCATGCCCTTTTCTCTTCTCTGCAACCTCTTTTCCATAGAAGAGACGTTGGGAGCCTGTCTTTGTTCTGTCGTTATTTTCATAGCAAGCTCCAATCTATGGTCCCCCCCCCCTCACGAATCTTTCACAAAACCACTTGTCTAACCAAAATCACTATCAATAAATTCACCTAATCTCTATCGGTGCATAAACCTAAACGTGGATCTCATGAACAAAGATTCTTTTCTAGAACTGCCCATCTGTGGAACACTGTTCCACTTGTCTGCTTTCCAGCTAACTACAATATTGTCATCTCCAAACCAAATGTAAACAAGTTCTTAATCTAATTATACCAAATTTCTACCACAAATGATTACTACGCTACTATCCCAATGACTACAATACACACATGACCCTTATCCTTGAGTGACCCCCGGGCTTTGATATGTGGTAACCCTTTTTTAAAAGAAAAAAAATCGAATTACTTCTACCCAATCATGACTGACGGAACTGCTGGAATATGTCAACAATAACGTGGGTTGTATTCTTTGTAAAGACTGTACATCTTATTTCTTTTTCTGTATATGAAAAAATAAATTTATCTTGGACATATCTCTCTCTCTCTTTCTCTCTCTCTCTCTCTCTCTCTCTCTCTCTGATCCTATGTTGCGTTGTTAAGTTTTTGCTCTGACCACAAACACTTTTTCTAACACTAAGCATAAGCAGACTCTTGTTATTGCAAAGCTAAAGAAAGAAAAAAAACAAGATTCTCCATATTATTTGGATTCTCATCTTGAGTGTTATTTTCACAACGTTTCAGTCCATGTGACCTCTGACCTTCTTCAGGTATATTTTGTCCAATTTGGAAACTTTCCTGTCAAACTAAAAAATCTTTCTGTAAAACTGCAAGAATTTTTCTGTTGAACTCTGGAATCTGCACAAAATTTCGAACAGAATTCTTCATTTTATCCACGGGAGGGGGGGGGTAGCACATTCTTATTCCATCACCTGTGTATAAGATTTAATTCATTTTCTAATTAACTCCAGAAATGTAACTTGTTAAAGAAATCTAAAGACGTTCATTTCCCGTGTTTTTACAGTTTGCAATAGGCAATTGCAGACCTGGACGTTCAACATTTGCTCATATCCTCGCACTATGACGATTGATACAAGGAGTGAAACGCTATAACAGGAAAGCAATCATTATTTTCGCAGATTTCCAGAAAGCGTTTCATTCAATACACAGAGGCATGATGATGAAAATATTGAAAGCAAATCTACTCCAAGCAATAACTAAGATCTATGAGAACAGAATGGCAAGAGTAATAACACCAGATGGAGAAACAGAATTTTTCAATATCATTGCTGGAGTTTTACAAGGAGACACATTAGCACCTTACCTCTTTGCCATAGTACTTGACTATGTTCTAAGAAAAATACTCGGCAGAAGAGAAGAGAAGCTTGATTTTCGTCTGCACAGACGAAAGAACAAGAGTGTTCAACCAATTGTTGTTACTGATCTCGATTTTGCTGATGACCTAGCATTACTGAATGAGGAAATTAGTCAAGCTCAAAAAGTCCTAAGCCAACTGGAAGAGGTAGCGTGATTAGTGTATTTGTACTGCAATGCCAAAGAAAGAGATACAGGCCTTCAATAACGTTGACCCAATTGCAGTGAATGGAGGAGCCACGCAACAAACCAACAGCTTTATGGTGACCTACCACCAGTATCACTGAAAGTACAGCAGAGAAGGATGAGAGTATCCGGTCACTGCATGAGACATAGCGAAGAGGAAGCCAGCAAGCTAGTTCTCTGGATACCAACAGATAGACATCCAAACCGTGGTAGAAGAAGAATGACCTACACTGACAACCTGCTACAGGACACAGGATTGGAAAGTGTTTGAGACCTGCAAAGGATCATGCAAGATCAAGAGAACTGGAGAAGTCGTGTAGATTCGGTGGTGAAGCATCCTGAAAGCCGATGGAGGTGAAAGAAAGATGGAATGGACACAGATTTGTTTGAGAGGAAAGTCATGAACAGAAACTACAGGTATTGCACAGTTCCATGGGAACATTATGATCCACAAGCAAGATATTTTTTTTTTTTTTTTTTTTTTTTTTATTACATTTTCACCCCAAACAAGGCAAATTGCCACTTTGGTGTAGGGGGCTACTCTCAGGGGCAACAACTACTGGGGTACTATGTAGGGATTTGGGCAGCAAGGTGTCGGTTCACGTTACACTTGAACTTCTGCATGTCAGTACTGTTGGGGAAGCAGGGACCTGGAATGGAATTCCAGAGTCTTGCGGTTCTGGGGAAGAAACTATTGGAGTAAAAAGATCTTTTACATCTAGGGACCTCTACAGTGTGGGGGTGGGATCTAGTAGCCTGTCGGGTTTGTCGAGGGTGCTCGCGTCGTGGGGGCACAAGTGATTGCAGTTCGTCAGAGCACTCACCACTAAAATACTTGTAGAAAAGGCAGAGGGATGCAACATTTCGTCGATGGGACAGAGGCTGAAGCTTAGATGCCAGTTCAGGGCCTATCAGGTTTGCGACTCTCTTTTGAACCTTGTCAAGGAGCGAGAGACTAGTAGCCGATGCACCAGCCCAGATGTGGCAGCAATACTCCATACATGGGCGAATGGTGGCCTTATAGAGGTACAGGATACTTTCGGGTGTTAGTAGTTTTCTAGCACGGTAGAGAGAGCCTACCTTTCTTGCAGCGGCCCTGGCAATGCCTTCAATGTAATTGTTCCAACTCATGTTTCCTATGAACGTTAGGCCAAGGAGTTTGAAAGATGGACTCTCAGATAAAGAGTCGTTGGCCATTGCTAACATTTTCTTAACTACAATGCCATTTTTATCTGAAATCATATTTTGTATAATCACCATGAGTTTGGTTTGGTTTGGTTTACGGCATATAAACCTTCTATGAGTTATAAAATACAAAATAAATAAAATACTATTGGTAGAATGATTATTATATATTCCTGGCAAAATTTACTCTTAGAAAATATTATTGAAAAAAAAAAAAAACATTTAAAAAATATTATATATAGAAAACATTTCCCCTTAGAAACATTTCTTTTAGAATTAAAATAAACATAAAAACATGATCTTGGATCAAGGTGCAGAATAAAAAGGAAACTTTTAGGATTACAGAATTAATATTAGGCGTTAGCAAACATTTATCAGTTAAAAATACATTATGAATATTTGATAGGCTTTGTAAATCACCAGAAAATTTCGATGTTTCTGTTTTATATGATTTTTAAAAATTGGAGTAAGATATTTATTAGAAAATTATAAATATCCACTAAAAAACATACACTCGAAGTCGGAGGTTACATCTATGGTATTATTACCATACATTAACATGGGTACTAATTTGAGGTCACCATTTCGGTAGGCTCCCACTTCGGGGCGCCTCCGATAACAGGGAGAACTAGAGTGCTGAAATAGAAAGAAATACTGGTAAAAGAAGACATTGTCTTCTTATAAAAATGAGGACGTGTAACGCGACTTTGTTATGAATTCATGAGGTTTTATATATCCAATATATATGTGTGTTTTCCCGAAACTCGGGTTAAAAAGAAAGACAGTGCATTTTGTAAAGTCTGTATTAATGTTCAATGCTCCTCTTGGCTACCTAACAGGAGCTGAGGAGTGAGGCGTGTGTTCTGTCTCTAGTCACCGTGGAAGTAAGGACGTTTCCTTCACTCGAATGCCCCACGTAAACCGTTCCCGCTTTTCATTGGCTGGAACCTCTGATGACGTATAAGAAGAAAGGAAAGAAAAGAGAAAAGAGTAGGGAGAAAGAGAGAACTAAGGTGAGAATACAGCCTAGTCTTTTAGTAGTAGCAGCTCGCTACACATCTACCGTAACGTTGTGAAAAATAGCACTGAAGATACGAAGAGTAGTCAAAAAAATTCAAATAATACAATAAAAAAATTTCATTGCATCCCGGGCAACGCAGGTACATCTAATCTATTAATAAAATTGTTGATGGTTTGACAATGCAAACAAAAGGGTACATTTGTATACGAACGTGTCCAATCTATCTATATATCTATAAAAGTGAACGTGTCTGTGTATCTGTCTGTCTGTGTATCTGTCTGTCTGTGTATGTATATTTCCCTACGCAATAACTCTGTCAATTTTAAGTCTACAGACTCAAAATTTGATACACAGGGTACTGAGATTTGAGAAAATCTTAGTGATCCGTTTTCAGCCAGAAATTTGGCGATTAAGGGGTCAAAGTTCAACGATTTGACCTTTGAAAACTCTACCAAACTCCTCCGACAATTTTGGATCTAAACGCTTGAAATTTTAGATATATGTTCCTTGGACATGGATCTAACTTAATAACTTAATTTGAGCCCAAAACAATAAATTTTAAGGGGTCATAATAGGGGTCAAAGTTTTAAAAAATTGACCTTTTTTTTTTTTTTGCTCAACATACACCTCCAAACACTCGGGCAACGCCTGGCTGAAATGCTAGTAATCTAATAATTTATATTCATGCATTTGTAGGTCATACCTCTAAACTGTGAACTGGTGTAGAAAAAAAAAACTATCTGAGTTCAGTGAAGCTAAGAAATGATTTTGTCAAATATATGTATATCTATCTATACTCCTATAAATTTGGGGCTTTGTGTGTATTGATATTCATATTGAAAACCCTTTTTTCTATTTATTTATATATTTATTTAAGAAGAAAAATCACAAATTTTACAGAATTTTAGGGTTAAAATTATATAAAACAGGCAACTAATTCTTTTTAAATGTGGCATGAGGCCAGAAAGGGTGTGGGGGGGGGAGATGGGTGTCGGGGGTCGTCCACTTGTCTATTCCCTATCACTAGTTGCAATCACTACAATACCGCATTCACTCTAGGAGTTGGATCTACTTAAAGCCCCAGATGACAATATGTACAAGTTTTTTTTTTTTTTTTTTTTTTTTTTTTTAAATAAAATTATATACAATGACTTTTTTTTTTCTTTTTAAATAAAATATATAATGACTTTATATTTACAATGCAATTTATTTAAAAAGAAAATACAACTTTGTTATATATGAATCGTTAAATTGCATTCATCTGCAGAAGATCTAGCTATTTTGCATATTCTTTTAAACATTCATTTTAATTAATTCTCTATTAGTTTTTTCGGTTTTCTTATAGGATGATCATCTTTAGTTAACTATTACGTGTAATTATATTCATGCAGATATTCTACATGATTTATACTTGCGTAATATTTGCATAAAAAGGTTTTAGCAAACACCAACCTCTTTCTATATATATTTATGTATGCGTATATATATTTGTTTACATAATTTTCTCCACCAAACTCCTAGAGGTTTTGGTCTACAGACATGAAACTTCATGCATAGGGTATCCGAACCCATGTGAAATTTTATATTTGTGTTTTAGCCGTGGAAAATCGGTGCAAAAGCGCGCAAATTAAAAAAAAGTGGAATTTACCAAGTGATGGCCGAACGCCAGCATTACGAATATGCATGCATAACATAATAGCTATTGGTTCATGTTTTAATTTTTAGGCTTGCAGCAAACATAGCTCAGGCATTATTGTCAAAGGAAAAAGTAAATCGTAAGCTAAACGTTTTGGTTTCGATTCTCGGTGGTGGCACAATGGTCATTTTCTTTTTTTAACTTTTTAAATCATTACTATATATTGGGTTCAATATAATCTATAAATATAAAAGCGAAAATGTTTGTATGTGTGTTCGCTTTTTCTGCATGTCTACAAAAGGCTTTTTTCAGAGAAGCGGTCGCTCGTTTCACAACTTCTTAAAACTTTTTATATCGCATATAAATCGTAATATCTCACAGTTAACAACGAAGCTCGCCAGTCTATTTAATTTGCTCGATTTCGGGAAGATAAATATTCAACATTTGTCGCTCGCCGCATGTGGGTTAGTCTTTTTCCTATAACATCTTGGGGAGCGTTCCCGCCCCGCAGTCAAACTTGACCTCATTAACTCATTAAAACGGGCACCTGCCAAATCCAAGTAATTAAATAAATTCAAACGTGTTTCTGTTAGCATCTCGCGGTGAGGCAATGGTTAACATCGCCCGTTTTTTTTTCCCCACTTTAATTTACAACTTTGCCTCAAGGGTTCCGGTTCGATCCTCATACTTACTTTTTTTTTACCCCCCCCCCCCGGATTTTCCACACACACCTCCAAACACCCGGACAACGCCGGGTACCCCTCGCTAGTATTATAATAAATACGAAATCTGCATTAATCAAATATCATATTTAAGCATATTTTACGATCGAGCAATGCTGGTCGATCTGCTAGTATATATATATATATATATATATATATATATATATATATATATATATATATATATATATATATATATATATATATATATATATACGTGCGTGATCTATATAATGCCAAAGTTATCCGACTTTTGTGTTTGTCTCTTCAAGTGTCATGCTTTCTTTGTACAAAGCAGACCCCACCCCAAATCATATAACAATTATGAATCACCGTGATGTCCCTGGTGTGGTTCACAGCACAAGTCAAAGCGTGACTAATAAAGCCACACCGTTCTTTATTTTTGTTTTAATTTTTTCGTTCAGTCTAATCTGTGAAGAAAACTTTGATAGTCCACGTTGGCTTCACTTTTATCGAACTGGTTATCATTTTTTTTTCTTTCCTAGAACATCCCATCTCTGGGAGAAAATGCCACAAGGCTGCTTCCCAAACCACTACGACATGGTCGTCTTCAAGTTTTATGCAACTTGTTGAGCCATTTTCTTGGATAATCAGTGCGATGAGAATAAAGCCATATGTGGAACAAAATGCCACAAGGTTGCTTCCTAAACAACTACAACATCTTCAAGTCTAATGCAAATAAATACTTGTCAAGCCATTTTCTTGGATAATCAGTGCGATGAGAATAAAGCCATATGTGGAACAAAATGCCACAAGGTTGCTTCCTAAACAACTACAACATCTTCAAGTCTAATGCAAATAAATACTTGTCAAGCCATTTTCTTGGATAATCAGTGCGAGTAGAATGAAGCCATATGTGGAACAAAATGCCACAAGGTTGCTTCCTAAACAACTACAACATCTTCAAGTCTAATGCAAATAAATACTTGTCAAACCATTTTCTTGGATAATCAGTGCAATGAGAATGAAGCCATATGTGGTACAAAATGCCACAAGGCTGCTTCCCAAACAACTAACAATATGGTTGTCTTCAAGTCTAATGTAAATAGATACTTGTTGAGTCATTTTCTTGGATAATGAGTTCATCTTAAGTAATCCTCTGTCTATTCGACCCATTGTTTCACATCTTCTCATCATGATGATCATTGCTCAACTAACAATCTTTTCATTGAGTGGCCATCCCTCCACTCACCGAACCTTGGTAAGCAATAACACACAAGTAAATAAAAGAACCTGTGACACAGTAGATAAAGTACTTGGTAAAATTCAGTTGTAAGGTTACACTCTTCTAGAGGTTGAAGGTTCAATCCTAAGTGCGGGCAACACTAAAAATAAAATTATTAATTACCTAAGATTTCTACCAGTCCATGGCTGACAGAACGAGAGCATGCTACCCCCATGTATTAAATAAAGTGTTCCATTCTAAATACAGTGCAGATCCCCGTGTTTGACAAGATACACCTGAAGAAGGTCTGAGGTTACATCGACAGAAACGTTATGAAAATAACACTGAAGATAAGAAGAGAAGTCCGAAGAATAAAAAAAAATACAAATAATCTTTAATCCTCATCATCAAGAGATCACTCCTCTGGCCATTTAACTTGTTTTAACTTGAGAGTCACTACTTATCAAGGCATGAAGGCCACTCAAGGATAAGGGTTAATGAATTTAAGGTTGTAGTGTAGTAATCATTAATGGTGTCGATTGGGTAGAATTTGATTATTTATGGGAACGGCTCAATAAGAATTTGTTTACATTGGAATTGAAGACTACCATGTTGTATTCAGTTGGGAAGCAGATCAGCGGAACAGTGTTCCACAGGTTGGCAGTTCTGGGAAAGAAGCTTTGTTCGTGGAATCTGCGTTTATATTTAGGCACAGGTAGAGAGTGGAGGAAATCGTATATAGTGGTTGTAGCTAGTCGAGTATTTTTTTGTGGAAGTTTAGCAAAGGGGAACCATAGATTGGAGTTCAGTCGAGCACTTGCTATGGCATTCTCTTATTGATCAACTTCCGTTTTTATGAAGGACCAGAATAAGTACCTGTCCCAGGGTTAGTCTATTACGCTTACATATTGTTTGCCTCTGTTTTGGCTTTTTTCGTACGACTTCTCATTGTCAATGAAGATGTGTAAACATATATCGATGGATTACAAAGTAAAGTTTTTATGCATATTAACTTATTCAGCTTACTTAACTCACTTACGTCATCACACGTCATATGAAAATAGAGAATGCTAGTCACTTTTTTTTTCTTTCTTTTTTGGTATTTTCACTTCAAACAAGGCACAATGCCACTTGGATGTAAGGGGTTACTATCTGAAGCATAATTGCAGGGATACTATATAGCGAGTTGAGCAGCAAGATATTAGTTTACATTAGACTTGAGCTTCCGCATGTCAGTACAATCAGGATAGCAGGAACCCGGAAGGGAATTCCAAAGTCTAGCAGTCCTAGACAAAGAAACTATTAGAGTAGAAGGCTTTCCGGCATCTGGGGGATTTCTACTGTGTAGGGGTGGGATTTTGCTGCTTGTAGGATTGTCAGGAGTATTTACATTGAGGGGGTACAAGGGCCTGTGATTCGTCGGAGCACCTACCATTTTGGTGAATCCTGATGAATTACGTTCCACAATTTCTTGTTTGTTTTATCTCAATATTGTCTTTTAAATATAATAGATAAGAATATTCGTAAGCTGAGTTTTTTTTTTATCAAATAAATTTGTTTATTTCACCCAATTACGTTCGACGATTTCTTGATTGTTTTATTTCATTTTTCGCACAATTTTTCGATAAAAAATATTGCTTTTAAATATAATAGATAAGAATATTCGTACATTTTTTTTTCTTAAATTAATGTTTATTTAAATATTTACGTCTTGATTTCAAGTATACTTTTAAATATGCGCAACTACGTTCCTTCAATCAATCTGAAAACCTGCGCAATCTCTTACATTCCTTATGTTACGTTTTATATTCGTTATTTCTGTGAAAATATGTCTGTAGATAAACATATGTTTGAAAAATATCTTAATAACTTTATTTGAAAAAAAATATGTGAAGAATTCGACTGAGTTGTTCAAGTCATTTATAAATTGCATCGAATTAAAACAAGTAAAACATCGTTAACAACATAACTGAAACCGAGAACCTAATTATATTTTCGCATACGATTTGTGCTGTTAATATACGTACATATACATAACTTGAACGTCCACTAGAGAGAACGTGAATGCCTACTGGAGAAAACTTGAATACTTACTAGAAAAAACTTGAATGCCTACTGGAGAAAACTTGAATACCTACTAGAAAAAACTTGAATGCCTATTGGAGAGAACATGAATCCCCACTAGAGAGATCTTGAATGCCTATTGGAAAAAACTTGAATGCCTATTGGAAAAAAAAAACTTGAATCCCTACTAGCAAAAACTTGAAATACTACTGGAGAGAACTTGAATACCTACTAGAAAAAAACTTGAATACCTATTGGAGAGAACATCAATCTCCACTAGAGAGATCTTGAATGCCTATTGGAAAAAACTTGAATGCCTACTGGAGAAAACTTGAATACCTACTAGAAAAAACTTGAATGCCTATTGGAGAGAACATGAATCCCCACTAGAGAGATCTTGAATGCTTATTGGAAAAAACTTGAATGCCTATTGGAAAAAAAAAAACGAATACCTACTTGCAAAAACTTGAAATACTACTGGAGAGAAATTGAATACCTATTGGAAAAAACCTTGAATGCCTACTGGAGAGAACTTGAATGATTATTGGGCACTATCCTCGAGTGTCTAGAATCTTTCTTTACAGAGGTTTGTCAGGTCAACCTGGCATGATAATATTTTTTTCTATAAGTAAACCCTGACAAAATATTCAAAATCACATAGTAATCACAGCCTAAATAGGTATCTTCAATATGGCTAACCCATACTGGCTTTTACGAGGAATGGTGCATTGGTGCACCTTTTTCAAGTGATGTTTCTCAAGTAATAGTATGAAGCTGGATACTCCACCAGACTAGATGAATTCTCACCCTGGAATTCAATAAGACTAAGAGAATGAAAGACATGCTATAACACACTTAAATGGTCAATTAGGAAGAGGAAAATTATGTTCTTGACTTCTACACTAACTCAGTGTTTAAGGTGTAACGGAAAACTTTAATGAAACATTCGAATATCTATGTATCTCATATAGAGATTAAGTGTTAGCCCCCAGGAAGAGGGTCCCTTGATTTAATTTATCAAATTATCAAGTTTTATAGCATATTTAATGTGGAAGGGTTGTGCGACAGTATGAACAACTGATTTATCTCCCTTGATTTATATCGACTAAAATTAAGGATCCCTTATTTCTAAACAGAGCATAATTGTGACTGCTTGTTTTTTTTTTTTTGTTTTGTTTTTTGTAAAATGCATCTGGCACGTTTTCTACTGAAAAATTTTTCGTAATTTTTACAAATTTATACTAATGCCGACATGAGATGCGTTAGTTTAAAAGATTACCAGTATATACAAGCACCTATTTTTCAAAATATTTTGTCCAGGTTAGAATCTGTTTGCTTCAGAGAAAAGTTGGCATTTGTGTACGGAAAAAAATAAAAATAAAAATAATAAAAACGCTAGCAGTTAAAATCAAATTGCATGTAAAATTTTATGAAGTTAAAATTTTGCATAGTGTACGCCAGTAATGCAAGGGAAATAACTCTCGTTGAGATTTATCATTTTTTTTTTTTTAGAAGAGAATTTGTGCGTGACCTTTGTAAAATAAATAGAAGCAGGCCTGTTCACTGAAAAATTATGTCATTTCTGAGATCTATGCCTGTTGAACAGTCAGACTGTTGATAATGAATAAAAGATGTTTACAAAAAGCATTAATTTTTTTTTTAATTTGCATTAAAAAAGAAAAAGTAAGAAACATGGGTTATACTTATCAAACTTATTCAATATTAATTTTTTAAAAAAATCAAAAAAGAAATGCAAAAATTAATTCAAAAGGGAAAAGTCCCCACTTATCAAGGCCCGAAGGCTACTCAAGGATAAGGGTTAATGAATTTAAGATGATAGTTTAGTAATCGTTAATGGTTTAAATTGGGTAGGTTTGATTATTTATGAGGAGGTATCAAGTTGTTGTTTCTGTTTTCTGAATAAAAATGTAGTAAAAAAAAAAAAAAAAAAAAAAAAAAAAAGCAAGAAGTAGCCGAAGAAATAACAGATTCATTGCAATTAGCGTTTTTCCTTTTTTTCTTGCAATTAATCAGAAGCGACTTTACCAGGATATTTATCACCAAGCCCAAATATCAGCTGGCATAATATTGTAAAAAAGTGATCTTCTTTAATATAAATCTCACCTGTCTGTTGAAATGTATGTATGTATGTATGTACGTATGTTTCGCAAAAACTTTCAATAGAGGCAACGAACTTTCTCAAGATTGGTATCATTTTGAAGCTCGACCCTTTGGACGACAAATATCGAAAAATTGGTCAAAAACATTTATTCCTTCACTCTCAACTGGCCACTTTTATACAGGGAGGGATCACCTCTTTTCGAGTGTCTAGCCTTAATTTAACCCTACGTCACTCCCAGTTTGACGATGAACGCAACAGCTAACGCATCACATTTTTTTATTTTATTTTATTTATTTATTTATCTATTTATTTATTTATTATTATTATTTTTTTTTTTTTGCCTAACACACACTTCCAAAAACTCAGGCAATGCCGGGCATCCAAGTTAGTTTCTTAATGCAAATTTTAAAAAAGTCACTTTGTAATTAGCGCCCCGAATTCTCGTATGAACATTTGAAGACATTGTTTAGTAAAATAGAGTTATCTCCCATGAATCAATGACGACAATTGCAAAAAACACCCGAAAATTTATTTTTAAAAAGTCGTCATTTTAAAAGTGATTGCTAAGGTGAAAAGAAAGTATTTGGCCTTCGGGTTAAGATTCAAGTGAAGTATCTGTTCTGTTCTTAAAACACTTAAGTTAATTCGCCCTATTTCAATTTAAGGGAAACCTTTCTATACTAAGGCAATTTGTATTTTTGCAACTTCTAGCGTGCCCCATTTTAGGGAGCTGTCTCCCCACATTAAAAACGACCTTGTGTCACATTCTACTTTCGTGGGGAAGAAAATGAATACTACACTTAAGTTAATTTGTCCTTAGCCAATGTAGGGAAAACCGTTCTTCTACTGAGGAAATTTGTATTTTTACTAGAGTGCCCCTTTTTGGGTATTTTTTTTTTTTTCTCCCATATTAAAAACGACCTTTTGTCACATTTAGCTTTCGTGAAAAAACAAATAAATACCATAATAGTTAAACGCATATCTTAGCAAATTACTTTCCTTAGCGTCATAAGTAATAATTTAGAATAAAATGGGTTCTGGTCCAGAATTCATAAATGTTGTTACATTTTTTTAAAAAAATGATAAATAAAAGTCTTCGCCGTTTTCTTTAATAAGGTTTCCAATTCTTGAAACGTACAATTTCTCATCTGAAGTAGGGGGAGGGAATTATAAATCTTAGAAGTCAACAAGAGTTATTTCCCTTGCACAAGTGCCGCACCCGATATGAGTTAGTGTTTGTTTTGTTTTGTTTTGTTTTACATGAAGGTCACCACTTATCAAGGCCCAGATGCCACTCGAGGATAAGTTTTTTTTTTTTTGTTTTTTTACATGAAGTGTTTACTTCGTATTGAAAAATATTAGCGTACACTGAAGCTTACAGAAAAATAAAAAATTATGGGCATTCTTACAATAGCCAACAAAAAACAAAAGTAAAAATAAAATAAATACACAACAAAAAATGTTACCGAAAACAAAATAAGTTGCTCTTCTACCTACCTGAATATGTTTTTTGCCTTTTTTGTTATTGTGTAATAAATTGCGAACAGACGGGCTTACCTGACAAACGCTCGAGGTGTGCACTCTGCAAAGCGGGCACGTCAAAAGAAAAATGGCAAGATGGTGGCGGCCGGTTAATATTGCCAAGTAATCACGCAAAATCTCGTGTTCTCTCGCACACACGAGAGTTCAGCTTAGCATAAAAATGGGTCACGGTGAGCAAGAAGGGAGAAGGAAAAACGTAGTCAAGACAAAGACGACGCTTCTGACGACTGAGAAGAAAAAAGAGCAAGAAGTAGAAGAGGAAGAAGAGAACGATACATGAGAAGACGAGGTGTGTGCGGTTTTGAGTAAATCGAAACAGACAGAAAAAAAAAACTCTGATTACAAGCTATTTCGGCTTTGGTATGGAGAAATTTGACATCAGATTAATTCCGGAATTCGATGGCTCCCCCACTGGTCCCTCGGTGGTCGAATGGCTGGAAAAGGCTGAGCGCGTTTGCCGGTTGTGCAAGATTAAAGACCCAGCTATGGTTATCCCATTGAGACTCACTAAAGGGGCTTATGCCGTGTACCAGCAGCTAGGGAAGGATCCGACCATGGAGCAGATTACACAAGCGCTATACGGGGCATTTGGTACAGACCCTTTTGTCGCCTGGAGGCAGTTTTCCGAACGCCGACTTGGGCCGGGGGAGACAGTGGATGTCTACATGGCCGACTTGAAAAAGCTTGCCACTCCCTTCGGCGGTGCAAGTGATCGAATATTGGCATGTGCCTTTTTGTCGGGACTTCCGGATGAGGCAAGTCGACTGCTGCGAGCATCGTCAAGACTCACTGAGATTGGATTGGAGGAGTTATTGGCGAGAGCACTAAACATCTTGAAAGACGATCGAGAACTAGTCTCCGCAGCTGTTGACACTCTGGACTCGCCAACGAAGGGTCTACGATGCTATACCTGTGGTGGCCCCAACCACTTTTCCAGAGACTGCAAAAGCGGTACAAGGCGCACCCCTAATTATGGAACACGACAAGTAATACGGTGTCACCAATGCAATAAGTCAGGCCACATAGCGCGGAATTGTCCGGGAAACGGGCAAGGGGAGGACGCCGCAGCGCTAGCACCCTCCCCAACGCGGCATTGAACAAAGCGCTGCCTGCAGTAACAGTTCAAGTATATGGATGTGAACGTTCAGCGCTGGTTGACACCGGCTGTACCCAAACCCTTCTTCGAAAGGAATATTGCGCCACATGGAAGAAACGAAGGATCCCTGTACTTACTGTCGGCCAAGGCTCATTGGTGTGTTGTGGGGTCAGCGTTGTTCATATCAGCATTGGCAATGGCTCTCTGGTTGCTGTGACGGTATTAGTGGTTGATGGGGAGCTGCTCGGATATGACCTTCTCCTTGGAATGGACGCTATCACACAGCTAGGCGGAATTACTGTGAACGGCGCCGGTGATGTGAGCTTCTCTCGACCAAACAAACAAATGTGTGCAGCAATCACTCTCGATGAGCCCGACTTCCATGCAGAATACGATAAGGGCACAAACACTTGGACAGCGTCCTGGAAATGGGCAGGCGACCAGCCACCAGTGTCATTGCAGAATCGACTTACAGAGTATCCCCCTCCTGCGTGGCTTAGGGGGCAGTACGAGGCAGAACTTCAAGTGTGGCTGGATAATGGCTGGTTAGTTCCATACCCAGAGGATGAGCTCGGGCCCCCGCGGGGGCTAATTCCCCTGATGGCTGTCAGACAAGAGAACAAGCAGAAAGTTCGACCTGTTCTTGATTACCGGGAACTTAATGAATACGTTGACCCACACACTGCGGGGGCTGATGTCTGTGCTCATAAACTACGGGAGTGGCGGCGGCAGGGTGCGGAAGCAGCCATACTGGACTTGCGAAGAGCGTACTTGCAAATACGTGTTGAGAAATCGCTGTGGCCGTTCCAGACGGTGGTGATCAAAGGAACTCGCTATTGCTTGACCAGGCTAGGATTCGGCCTGAATGTAGCCCCTAACATCATGACAGCAATCATGCAGGCGATCCGGCGTCCAGATGAAGCGGTGCAACATGCGACATCCTCGTATATAGACAACATTTTTGTCAATGAGAGCCTCCTGTCTGCCCAGGCGGTCAAAGAACACTTCGAGCGCTTCGGATTGTCGTGCAAGGAGCCGGAGCGGCTACAGGATGGGGCGAAAGTGCTCGGACTGCAGGTGAGTGGAAGTGCAGATGGCCTTCAATGGGGAAGGAGTGGTGAAATCCCGGAAATCCCATCTACCATCACACGTCGGAGCACGTTTTCCATTTGCGAAAAATTGGTGGGTCACTTCCCTGTGTGTGGGTGGCTCCGAGTGGCTGTAGCGGCCATAAAGCGACGGGCAACTTCTATGTCAACTGGATGGGACGATGAGGTGCATGATCCTGCCCTGCGAAGCATGCTGGTGGAAGTTGTGGCCAGAGTGACCAATGATGACCCTGTACGGGGGAGCTGGTGCGTCGATGGGAGTGAATTTACAGTTTGGGTAGACGCCAGCTCACTTGCCCTTGGCGTTGCTCTGGCGGTCGACGGAAGGATAATAGAAGATGCCTGCTGGCTTCGGCCGGAGAATGACGCCAAGCATATAAACCTAGCTGAACTCGATGCTACACTGAAAGGAGTCAATCTAGCGCTTCAGTGGCAGGCTAGAATCCTTCACATCATCACGGATTCCACGTGTGTGCATCGGTGGATGACCAATGCCTTGAACGGAAAAGCACGTCTGACAACGAAGGCGTCGGCCGAAATGTTGATCCGGAGGCGGCTTGCTACCCTAACCGAAACCACTAAGGAATACGACTTGGTCATAGATGTGACACTGGTGCAGTCCTGTTTGAATCAGGCGGATCGTCTGACCAGAGTGCCACGCCATTGGCTAGACCTGCCAAAAGAAGTGAACGAGTCAGCACCTGTAAATTGTGCTGCAGTGGGACATAGACTCAGCC
The DNA here is from genome assembly GCF_053919585.1 of Euprymna scolopes. Classification (NCBI taxonomy): domain Eukaryota; kingdom Metazoa; phylum Mollusca; class Cephalopoda; order Sepiida; family Sepiolidae; genus Euprymna; species Euprymna scolopes. The sequence continues at coordinate 81,101,814 of NC_136507.1, forward strand.
CGGAGCATATTAATGATGTCCATTGCCAAAGCGGGCACCCCGGTGTAAACCGAACGCTTTACTTCGCCAGATTGGTTGACCCCTCTGTGTCTCGGAGGGCTGTGAAATCTGTTGTGGGAAGCTGCAACACCTGCCGCTCGATCGACCCAGCACCTGTCCGGTGGAAGAAGGGAATACTCAGTGTGAAGCGTAATTGGGATAGGATTGCGATGGACATAATGCACTACAACGGGAGGCATTTTTTGACGCTTATCGACTGTGGACCATCTAGGTTTTCATTGTGGTGGCCCCTTCGCCGGCAGGACGCGGCTGCCATTATCAATGAGTTGGAAGGTGTGTTCCTCGAGCGTGGCCCTCCTTCTGAGATACTCACCGACAATGGCCCCGCTTTTGTTAGTGAGCCGTTTAAACAGTTTGCAGATGGTTGGGGTGTCCATCTGCGTTGTCGGTGTGCCCATGTTCCCAGTGGAAACGGGATTATTGAGCGCAATCACAGAACTGTTAAGACAATCGCAGCGCGGAAGGGGTGTACGATACCTGAAGCAGTCTATTGGTACAACGTCACCCCTAAGGACAATGTTTCACCCTCCACCGCGCCAGCCAACGCGCTACATACATACCGTGTCAGGGTGAGAGGTTTGGAGAGCAGCTCACTACCCGAACCGGAGCCACCACAAAAGAACATAAAAGAAGGAGATGTCGTCTGGGTTAAAAAACCCCGAGGCCAGTGCACGACTCGCTACGGAACCGGTCATGTCACTGAAGTGATCAGCCCGCAGGCGGTGCGAGTTGATGGAGAACCTCATCATATTAAAGACTTAAGATCAGTATTCCAAACGCAGCTGCCGCTTGACGAAGATAGTGAAATTGAATCCGTGACCAGCGACCCATCATTCTGGTTCATGACGGCTTCAACGCACAGCGACACTGAGAGTGGTAGCCTTCAAAGTACTGACCCTCCTGCTGATGATGAAGACCCGGACAGTGATACTGCGATGCTCAGCTTTAGGTTCGCCGACCTTCGTGTCACGGAAGACAGCGCAGACGATGATGAAGCCCCGAATCCCCCTCTCCGAAGAAGCACTCGAAGAAAAAAGCCACCACCTCCCTGCTCTTTCTGTGATAATGAGATCAGGGGGGAGTGTGTAATAAATTGCGAACAGACGGGCTTACCTGACAAACGCTCGAGGTGTGCACTCTGCAAAGCGGGCACGTCAAAAGAAAAATGGCAAGATGGCGGCAGCCAGTTAATATTGCCAAGTAATCACGCAAAATCTCGTGTTCTCTCACACACACGAGAGTTCAGCTTAGCATAAAAACGGGTCACGGTGAGCAAGAAGGGAGAAGGAAAAACGTAGTCAAGACAAAGACGACGCTTCTGACGACTGAGAAGAAAAAAGAGCAAGAAGTAGAAGAGGAAGAAGAGAACGATACATGAGAAGACAAGGTGTGTGCAGTTTTGAGTAAATCGAAACAGACAGAAAAAAAAAAACTCTGATTACAGTTATAACTTATTTTATGCATTTAGTTACTTTGAAACAAAAGTAGTGCTAAGTTTGTTTAGTTAGAAAAAAAAATGTTTTCGTTAAAGCCAATTGGACCTTCGATAATCGGTCAAAAATCGAAAATTAAATAAAAAATAAAATACTGGTACATTTATTGGATGGATATCTACCAACACTTTGCATTGTTTTCATTTTTTTCAATGTCGCTGATGAATTTGCGCTGACTTTTTCCACCCTCTTATGGGTAATTGAGCATAATGAAACCAATGGTACGACCTTGAAATCTGTATATATAGTGTTGTAATAAATATTGTATCTTCAGCTCTCACTTCCACGATTGAGCACTTTATGGGATTTCTTTCATCGACTCCTGACATGCGCTCTCTCTCTCTCTCTCTCTCTCTCTCTCTCTATATATATATATATATATATATATATATATATATATATATATATATATATATATATAATACTTAAGTATATTAATTAATTTGTGTGTGTGTGTGTGTGTGTGTGTGTGTGTGTGTGTGTGTGTGTGTGTGTGTGATTCATCAGGGTATTGTATGGAATCAATGTTGCTACATCTTTTTTTTATATATTTCCGTGGTACTGGTTTTGCTAGTCAGCCAATAAGATTCTTTGTTATTCACAAATCTATTTATTATAGCCGATGGGTACGCGTTTATCAGGCAACGGTCCACGTGACCTCTAATTCACCTGTTAAATGAATGGATAATGGATGCATGGATGGATAGATGTACATAATAAAATATTTTTATGAACTGATAATTATGAATTCAGGACCGTTATTTTTTAACCTTTAACTTCACATATATTTATAACTTTTTTTATTGTTGAAGTGACAATAAAATGCAAAGGAAAGATTTGTCCTTTCAGTCTCAACTAAATAACTCATTTATAAATGCATTCTCGATTTTGATGAAGCAAACAATATTCAGAGCTCAGCATTTGCTACAGAAACGTTTAAATAATACTGAAAGAACAGGAATTGAATAGTTCAAATATCGTTGGAATAAATTCAAATAGAGTTGAAAGTAATTATATTTGTGTTTATGTGAGGTAAAATTCACTCTCTGTGAATAGTGAAGTCGAGTCGCAGTTAACTGGTTTGTAAAAAGGTTTAAACTAGTGTTGGGTCGATTAATCGGAATGAGAATCGGGAATCAAAGAAATTGGAAATTTGGGGGGGTATCGAAACTGGTATTGGAATCGGACAAATCTGTGCTTATTTTCCGATGCCAACAACAATTCTTTTAATTGGCTTTTTTATTTGATCTTCTTTTAAGAAAAAAATATTCTACCGCTGATAGTAATACTAAAATAGTGAATATCTGTTCATTTTAAACTATTAGTAAAACTAAAATCGATAGTTCATCCCCTCACAAGTGTATCCTTATGTGTAAGAAAATATCTGCACATTTAACATGTGTTTTTACGGTAACCGTGAAAAATAGCAATTTTATAGTTAAATATGTAGAGATTTAGAAAGAATCGGAATCGGTAATTGTATCAGAATCGGGAATTTGATACGGAATCGGTAATTGTATCGGAATCAGTAAAAATACTGGAATCGTCCCATCCCTAGTTTAACCCCCCTCCCACAAAAAAAAAAAATCACGATAGATGCTAAGTACGAGAGTTTTTTTTATTTTTATAAATTTTTAATCTGGCGACGCAGATATTTTAGAAAACCTTACTTAATCATGTTTACCATTTTATATCTGTATACAGTTAAGTATGGAAATATATATATATCTATAAAAGTGAACCTGTCTGTGTGTTTGTGTGTCTGTGTGTGTGTCTGTGTACATTTTCCTTCGCAATAACTCTGTTAATTTTCAGTCTACAGACTCGAAATTTGATATACAGGGTACTGAGATTTGGGAAAATCGATGTGACCGGTTTTCGGCCAGAAATTTGGTTGTTAAGGGGTAAAAGTTCAATGATTTGACCTTTGAGAACTCTACCAAACTCCTCTGACAATTTGGTCTAAACACTTGAAATTTTAGATATAGGTTCCTTGGACATGGATCTAACTTAATAACTTGATTTGAGCCCAAAACGATAAATTTTAAGGGGTCCTAATAGGGGTCAAATTTTAAAAAATTGACCTTCTTTTTTTTTTTCTCAGCACACACCTGCAAACATCCGGGCAACGCCGGGCACCTATGCTAGTATATATATATATATTTGTTTCCTAGCGCAAAAACAATCACTTAATTATTATATTAATTAGTGAATCTATTATGCCCTTAACTCATCGGAAGAAGAAATAACAACAATCAATCCGTCAAAATCCATCAATCCGTGCAGCTTCTCTTCCAATTTTCGGATTTTTACCATATCAAATCACACTTCATTTCCTTTTGATGGATTGATTGTTGCTATTTCTTCTGATGAGTTAAGAGCATAATACATTCACTAATTGATATAATAATTAAGTGATTGATTTTGCGCTACAAATCAGATACTGTCAAGAATTGTATAAGTCAACTGATTCAAAGAAATAAATTATAAGATGGTCAACATCATGAATTTTGGAATATAACTTCTTGTTATATATATATATATATATATATATATATATATATATATATATATATATATATATATATATATATAGTGATAAAGTGCAGATAAGATTAGCACGCATTTCAAATAAATTATACAGCATTATTCGATTTTCTAAAATTTTGAAATTTAACGTTAAAACGTTGACATATTTGATCCCCCACCCCCACCCACACCCACACGTCCACCATACTAAGTCAGCGCCAGAAGTACTTGGAAATGTATTTGCCAGTCGGGTAAGGGTTAGGATTAGGCTTGAAGATTATATTTTGCCAAAGGAGAAAATATTATAAAATGGTGGACCAAAGATTACTCCAGGAAGTGTCGTTTCACCACGTTATTTGCAGCGTCTATGTCTGGTATGAGCAAATGCAAAATGTTCACTGTTTCTAATCATATATTTTTTGTAGTTTTGGTTGTCTTGTTTTACGGTATATCAACCTTTTTCTGACTATTTGATGCCGAACCTAGTAATTTTAGAAAAAAACATTTATGCCTCAAATTCTTTATATTTTCAAATATTTATTCATAGTGGTTGTTTTTGCGTTTTTGTTTTTTTTACATGAAAGTCACAACTTATCAAGGCCCGGATGCCACTCGGGGATAAGGTTATTGTGTGTACAGTAATCAATGGGATAATATCGTAATAATCGTTAGTAATGGAGATTTGATAAAGTGTCTTACTTAAGGAGGCGGTTCATCAGGAATTTGTTTATGTTGGACTTGAAGACATCCAAGTTGTAGTCAGGTGGGAACCAGGCAAACGGAAGAGAGTTCCACAGGCGTGTACTTCTAAGAAAGAAGCTTTGTTCATGGAATCTACGTTTTGATTTAGGCACAGATAAAGAGTGAGGAAAATTACTGACAGTGGTTTCAGCTAGACGGGTGTTTTTCGTGAAAGATTGGCGAGGGGGAACCAGAGATTGGAGCTCAAACAAGCACTTGCCATGGAAATAAAGATAAAACAACGACAGGCTCGCAACGACCCTTCTGTGAGAAAGAGGTTGCAGGGAAGAGAAAAGGGCATCCCCCACTAGGCTACAAATCTGTTTTATGGTATATTAACCCATTTCCAGCAATTTTGGAAAAAAGATTTTATGGGGTTTTTTTTTTACACAGGAATCACCACTTATCAAGGCCCGGAGGCCATTCAAGGATAAGGGTTGATGGGTATTATACATTAGTCAATGTGATTATAGTGTAGTAAACATAAGTAGTGGGAATTTTGTAAATTGGATTATTTCATCAAGAACTTGTTTACGTTGAACTTGAAAACAATCAGATTGTAGTAAGCTGGAAAGCAGGCAATCGGAAGAGAGTTCCTCATGCGTGTAGTTCTAAGAAAGAAGCTTTGTTCATGGAATCTACATTTAAGTTTAGGTATGGATAAAGAGTAGTGGAAATTATTGATAGTGGTTTTGGCTAGACGATTGTTTTTCGTAAAAGTTTGGTGAGGGGGGACCATAGATTGAAGTTCAGATGAGCACTTGCCATGAAAATAATGATAAAACAAAGACAGGCTCACAACGTCTCTTTTGTTGGAAAGAGGTTGCAAGGAAGAGAAAAGGGCATCCCCCTTTAAGCTACAAAGTCTATTTTGAACTCTGTCAAGGCAGGATAAGCTGCTTCTAGCAGCTCCTGCCCAGATGTGGCAACAGTACTCCATCGTTGGCCATACCAGGCTTTTATATAGGTAGAGAATTGCATCAGGAGGGAGATATCTACTGGAACGGTAGAAGGCTCCCAACATTTTTCCAGCGACTTTGACAATGGATTTGATATACATGTTCCATTTCAGATCGGGAGTAAAGGTCAAGCCTAGAAGCTTGTCAAAACATGAAGCCTCCCAAAGACAAGAGCTGTTCATTTCAATTGATGCCAGATGAGTATCAAAGCGTTGATGATGTAAAGATAGAAGCTTGGTTTTAGATGCATTAAAAGTAATCAGTCACCTATTTCCCCATTGTACCACATGCTCAAGATCAGAGGAGAGAGAATCAGAGAGAAATTGGTCATTTATGGTATTTGATGTGCTACCATAGATTGTATTGTCATCAGAATAAATGTCTACAAGTGAAGTAAAGATGTGATTTAAAAGATCATTAATGTAAATCAGAAAGAGAGTTGGGCCCAAGATGGACCCCTGAGGGATTCCATCATTAATACTGAGAGCTTCTGATTTCTGCCCATCAACAACTACTCTTATGAACCTATCAGAAAGAAATGATTTAATAATTGAGAAATTTCCAGCTATGGTATAGCAGGAGATCTTGTGAAGTAGACCTTTATGCCATACCTTATCAAAGGCCTTTGATATGTCAAGAGCAATTGCCCTAGAGAGGAAGCCTCCGTTGAGAGATTCGCTAATCATATGAGATATAACTGTAAGCACGTCTGCTGTAGATCTAGCAGAACGGAAACCATATTGCATGTCACTATGAAGGTTATTTTGCTGAGATGGTTGATTACTTCTCTATTTAACACAGATTCCAGTAGCTTACTCATGACGCACAGGAGACTTCTTGGTATGTACTGAGATGGAGATGAGCGATCACCTGAATTCTTAAATACAGAGCACACTGATGAGATTTTCCAAGGTGTTGGGAAGCATTTCTCCTTAAGACAATGCTTAAATAACTTGTGCTGGTTGAAGCTTTTTGAGCACTATAATTGGAATACCGTCAGGGCCGGTTGCTTTACTGGAATCAAGGTTTTTAATTAGTTTGTCAACATCATGTACAGATATTTATATGTCGCATAGCATGTTTTCTGATACACAAGGAAATACTGGGGGTTGGCGGCCTTGGTCGTAAAGGGTAGAATTAGCTGCAAAGATCATGGCAAAGAGTTTGGCTTTGTCTGATGCTGATGAGATTACCTCAGATCCATTGATGATAGTTGGGATAGAGCACACGCTTCTGTTCAGGATTCTGTTTGCTATTTGCCAAAACTGATGGGAACCAAGCCGCTGCTCAGCTACTTTGGACTTGACGGACTGAGCATACAACTCTCTTGCATTCTTTATTACTTTTTTACAGTGATTGCTGGCGGTTCTGAAAGCGGCTTTAGTTTCAGTATATCTCTTATGTTGGAAGCAATGGAAAAAGTGATTTCTGTGTGCCATGGCAGCAGCACATTCTGGAGAAAACCAGGGCTGGCTGTTAAGGTTTTTGCTGGAACTTTTTCGAGATGAAACGGTCTATACCTACAATTAGCCATTCCGTCAGGTCTGATACTATAGAGGACACATCCTTTTTAAACATGGGACGCAGAGGTAGATCTGATATAAATGTGCAGAAGCTATCCCAGTCAGCCATAGAGTATCGACATATTGTACGATTAAATTCTATATATTTTCTAAATATTTATTCTTAGTGTTTGGTTTGGTTGTTTTGTAGAAAAAAGTTGTTGCTTTTGTTTTTCACTTTGTAGAACATGACTAAGTTTTGTAAAGAAAAAGGAAAAAAAAAAACCAATGACATCAGGTGAGTTATAGGCTAGAACACCAGTATCTTCAGACAGCCTAATATGGTAGTACTAGATGTTCCGTGGAATATTTATAATGATGTATGGTAATGCTGTTATAATAATCTATACTTCTATAATTTTTTTTTTTTTTTGCGTATTGATATTCACATTAAAAACCCTTTTTTCTATTTATTTAAAAAGAAAATACAACTTTGTTATATATGGGTCGTGGAATTACATTCACTAGCAAAAGATCTAGCTAATTTGCATATTCTTTTAAACATTCATTTTAATTAATTCCCTATTAGTTTTTTTTTGTTTGTTTTTTATGGGATTATCATCTTTAGTTAACCATTACGTGTAATTATATTCATGCAGATATCCTACATGATTTATACTTGCGTAATATTTGCATAAAAAGATTATAGTAAACACAAACCTCTTTCTATATATGTTTATGTATGCATACATATCTTTGTTTAAAAATTTTTTCCTACCAAACTCCTCTGTCAGTTTTTGGTCTACAGACATGAAACTTCATATATAAGGTATTCAAACCCATGCAAAACTTTATATTTGGGTTTTAGCTAGGGAAAATCGATGTAAAAGTGTGAAAATTGAAGAAATCTAATTTACCAGATGAAGGTTGAATGACGGCATTACATTTCACTATTACACTTAATTCTATTTATGCATAGTGCCTACATTCTGCATAATCGTGTATAATTTAACATAAAACCGTTCTAGTACATGAAAATGGTTATATATATATATATATATATATATATATATATATATATATATATATACACACTGCGTGTCAAATTATTAACAAGATAACATTTTTCTACCAGTTTCAGAAACTTACCGCTAGTTTCATATCAAAAGCTTTGGAAACATTGGCAATGCTGAGCTGCGCGTACTGTGAAATTTTCGTAAACAACTTGACATCGTAATTGCTGAATCCACGGTATTTGAGGTGTGTCAAATTATTAACAAGCCAGTTTGTTTCGTCAATAAAATGGGTTGTAAAGGTGGATTGGGTAGATATGAAAAGAGTACTATTACAGAACAGCTAGGGAAAGGTAAAACTACTCTCAAAATATCGAAAATGATAGGAAGGTACCATCAAACTGTGAAGAACTTTGTCAAGGACCCTACAAAGGTACGCAAGAGAGCTGATAAAGGTAAATCTAGAGTTGTTTCACGCCGTTCTCTACTCCAAATTAAACGTGAAGTTGTTAAGAACCCTGGTTAGCAAGTTGAGATGTCTTTGACCAAGCCAGATTGAAGAATGTCTCAAAAAGTACTTGATGTCGCCTTCTGAAAGAAGTGGCACCGTCTGTTAAGCCTGTGACAAAGCCTCCATTAAAGCAACATCACATACAAAACCGATTGAAATGAGCAGAGGACAACATGAAAACGGATTTTTCCAAAGTTTTGTTCATGGATGAAGTGTGTATCACTCTTGATGGCCCTGATGGCTGGAGCAAGGGATAGGTCCTAGATGGACGACATCTTCATCAGCGTTTAAGGCGCCAACAAGGTGGTGGTGGGATGATATGGGCTGGGATTATTGGAGGTACTTTAGTTGGCACATGAAAATCCCAGAAAGCATAAAAATGGCGTCAAATTCTTACATAGCTTTTCTGAAGGAGCATTTTGAACCATGATTGAAGAATCAAAGGTTGATGTTCAGAAAAAACATTATTTTTATGCAGGATAATGCTTCTTTCGCATGCAGCAAACAAAAGCAAAGAGTATTTGCAACAATTGGGGTCCTCTGGCCTACAGGAGATGGAGTGACCTGCGAATTCGCCAGATTTTAACCCAATTGAGAACCTTTGGAGTATCATAAAGCGATGCCTCAATGCAAGTGGACGCCAATTTAAGAGCAAAGATGAGTTATGGGATGCTTTCATAAAAGTCACAACGTCTTTCACCAGTCATTCATAAAAAAGAATCGCATATCCCCTACTAATTATGTCAAAGTAGAAATTGCTATGTAGTTATTGAGTTCTAAGCATTTTTCCTAGTTCATTTAATGTTTGAAAATTATTTCAATAAACAAGCTATGGATATGTTGTGTTTTTCCTCAACCTCGTTAATAACTTGACACACTGAAATCAACAGATATTCCTATCTTCTGCCATAGTTTCGCTCATACTGCTTTAAATACTTTTATTTCTGACTGAAGTAGCTGAATATTATTGTAAGCACTTTCTCAAAGTTTTATGGATTTTTATTCACTCGTTCTTTAAATATTAAGAAAAATGTAAACTCGTTAATGATTTGATACGCAGTGTATATAAATGATCTTGTCGGTGTGTCAATAAAAAGTCTCTACCAAACTCCTCTCTGAATATTTAGTCTACAGAGTTGAACTTTGATATAAAGGATATTTAGACTTATACCATACTTTCGATTTAGATTTTAGCTGGCAAAAATTGCTGCTAAGGGATCAAAATTGAAAACAAACAGTTGACCCTGGCAGGTTAAATGGTATAAAGCATTACTCCTGCAGTAACTTTTGCATACGTGCCAAATTAAATATTTCTAGCTGAAAGCCCCTTAATTTTTAACCTTTCATATGCACCTGTTAGTAGCTCAGATGGTAACAATCCTCGAGAGATAAATGCTGACTAAAGCTGAAGCACTGAATGTTTTGGTTTCGATTCCAGCTGATGGCAACAAAGCAATTTTCTTTTTAACTTTTGAAATAAGGTATTGGCTATATATATTTTTTTTTCTTTTTCAATGTACTAACTTTATTGTATATATTGGGTACAATATAATAATCAATATAGAATTTGTTTTATAATAATATATATAAAATCTGCCTGAATTAAAATTTCATGTTTAAATATATTTTACAATCATGCAATGCCGGGCGGCCTGCTGGTATATATATATATTTTTTTTAAACTTGAAAAGGGTTGATATGCCACAAAATGAAATAACAGCATGAATAAATATTTGAAGATATAAAGAACTTGAAGCGTAACAACTTTTACCAAAATGTTCGGATTTTGCATTAAATAACCTGAAAAAGGGTTGATATGCCGTAAAACAAAACAACCAAACAACCTTAGGAGGAATCTATTATGCTGGTGGGGTCATGTGGAGTGATAAACCCTTGTAGAAGCATGCAGTCCTTAAATCGAAGGAAACAAGTGATTAGGCCAGATCCCCCCACCCCACCCACATGGAGTGGAAGACAGGTGAACTGGAGAGTGAACTTGCATAATATCAGAAAATGTTTGACGGCGGAACAAGGGAAATGTGAATAGAGGAAGAAGATGGTAAAGATGAATTGTTTCCATAAGTTTCTGACAAAGGAGAAAGAATTTCTGTTTGAACGTATTTTCGATCTTAATTTCATCGTTGTTCAACTATCAATCTATCTTTTTCATTAATTCTCAATTTTTTTTTTCTTTACTTGGATAAATGGTGGCTCGTTGGTCAAAATAAAATAAAAAATCGGAAATAGCGCGTGGAGAGATAAAGAAAAAGCAAAAAACACTAAAAAAAAATGTTGTTGAATATAGACATACCTATGTTTGAATTGTTTGAATCCCAATTGCTAAGATTAAGTTCGAGCTGTAATGAGAAAAAAAAAGCAAAAGAAAGGAGTTTAAATAAGAAAAAAAAAATAAAATAAAATTAATTAAAACAAAATACAACAACAAAAAAAAATTGAAACACTTGAGAGAGGGATATTTCCCTCGAAATATTGTGATATTCCAGTTTTACAAATACAACTCTTGTGAAAAACTGGAAATTACATAAAATGAATAAAAAAAATCGTCTTGGTTTTCAATATTTCTTCTTACAATCTGGTACGTTTTTCAAAATCATTTATATTTATGAATCAGTAATCGGAAAATACGATTCAGTTTTAGGACAACTTTGCAGAACAAATTATGTACAGACCCGACAATGGAAAATCAGATAAGGTTGGTTGGTTGGTTGGTTGGTTGGTTGGTTGTTTTTGTTTTATGGCATATCAACCCTTTTCAGGTTATTTAATACCGAATCCACTGATTTTGAAGAACAATTTTTTAATAGAATATATTTGTTTTTTCAAGTCGGTTTCTATTTAACCCATAGTTGGGACCCTAACAGGTACTACCACTCCGGGTCAGAGTGGAACTGGGAGCAATGGCAATTAAAGGGTGGCTCCACACTCCCCAAAGCCCACAAGCTTGGGCCCCCACCATCGGATATAGTTTAAGGTCATATCCAGGACCGAAAATCAGATAAGAACACAAAAATTGGATTTATAAGACCAAATAATCCAACCTGGCACAGTGGATAGAGACGTTGAGTCTCTACAGTTCCAGATGACTATTATCTGAAGATAACGGTTTCAATCCTACCCAAAGCAGGCTAGAGGATTAGTTTGCCAAAAACGTGGTAAAACTACAACTATGGAAAGCAGTAATTACTGATGATACAGTTACAAGACTTGGCATTTCTATCTTGTCGTGGTTAACCACCTGAGGAAGACCAGAGGATTAGTTAGCCGAAATGTAGTGAAATAGCAACAACTATAAAGATGAGGATAACAGTCTACAAAAGAATGACTAGAGAAATTATGTTTGAAAAGCGAACTGTTTAACTGCACAATAATTTTAGCAGATCCTACAATATTATTGTGTCAACTTTGATCAAAATGAAATATGCTTGTCCACTCATACTTGGTAATATACCGTGCATGTTTATGGATATCCACTTTATATAAAAAAATAAGTAGCACTAAATAGCAGTTCTACACAGCTAAAAAACACGTTTAGATTTTAGGCTCCGAAATTTCATGCTAGAATTGTCCACGTGGACATTGGATGATTGGCACAACGGATAAAGTTGTTAAGTAATAATCAGTTCTAAGTGAAAGTTTGGAGTCTTCTGGAGAATGAAAGTTCAATCCCCACAATAGGCAATAAAATAAAAATTACTTCAGAATTCTACCCAATCTTGTTGACAGAATGAGAATAATCTACCCCGTTGATTAAATAAAGGTTTCAGTTCAAAATTCAATGAATAATTCCCAAATTCAACATAACGATTACCGAGTTTGACAGTTTGCAATAGCTGAAACATTGTGAGAAAAGCATCCAAGATAAGAGCAGTAGTCCGAATAATCCGAATCATCCAAATAATCCAAATAATCCAACATTTATTGTTTTGGGCTCAAATCAAGTTAAAAAGTTTGATCCATGTCCAAGTAACCTACATCTAAAATTTCAAGAGTTTCGACCCAAAATTGGTGGAAGAGTTTGGTAGAGTTTTCAAAGGTCAAATCATTGAACTTTGACCCTTTGACAACCAAATTTCTGGCAGAAAACCGATTAAAAAGATTCTCCCAAATCTCAATACCCTTATGTGAAATCTCGAGTCTGTAGGCTGAAAATTGACCGAGTAAATTGACCGAGTAAATTGACCGAGTAGTTTGGTAGGGAAATGTACACACACACACAATTTCACTTATATATATATATATATATATATATATATATATATATATATACATGTAGATACATATAAATGTGTATGTATGTATACACACACATACATAGACATATACATAACTATACATACATGTATACATATCCAAGAAACAACAAAAAAATACTGAAAAACAACAAAAAGAAAAAGAAATAAAAAATAGGAAAGAAATTAAAATAAAAAAGCTTTAAATAAAAAAGAACAGAAATTAATGCGAAAAGAAATTGAAAGAAAAATTTAAAACAGCAGAATAAATTGGAAAAAACTAAAAAAAAAATAAACAAAAAAGATAATATTTTTTTTTTTTTTTTACCTGTGTGATGAGAACCGAACTGAGATAAATGAGCGATTCAATCTGAGAGAAAAGTTTCTCGTGTTCTTCTGTGTTTAAATATGAAAAACGTCTAAAAGATAAAAAGAAAGATGGAGAAAGATGAGAAAACAGTAGAAGATAGAAATGAAAGCATTTTTTCTTGAAGTTCAGGACAGACAAATCTTGAGGAAGTCTTTTTATTAATAAAGACGAAATATTTAAAAAATAAAAACCTTAATATGAGTTAATGCATTGTGTATCTCTACGAAGCCCCCATTCGCCCATGCATGGAGTACCGTTGCCACATCTGAATTGGTCCACCTATGATTAGTCTCTCCCTCTTAGATAGGGTCCAAAAAAGAGTTTCCAATCTAATATGCCCCACACTATCGACCAGCTCCAACCTCTGTCCCATCACCGCCATGTTGCATCCCTGTGTCTATTTTACAAGTACTTTAATGGAATGTGTTCTGATGAACTGATCGCACTTGTGCTCCCTCAACATGCATACTCCCGTCTAACCTGACAAGCAGCAAAATCCCACCCCTTTACTGAAGCTGTCCCTAGATTCTGTAAAGCCTTCTATTCTTATAGTTTCTTCCTTCAAACTGCTAGACTTTGGAATTCCCTTCCTGCTTTCTGTTTCCCCCTGACTGTACTAACCTGCAAAATTTAAATGTAATGTGAACAGACATCTCGCCCATCTCCTTAAATAGTCCTCTATCGACATGGTCCCATTTAATAACCCGTTACGTCTGTGACAATATGACTTGTTTGCGGTGAATAAGAGTAGAAAAACATTGTATTCGTATTGTTTGGATTTTTCAGACTAGTGTTCTCATCTTGAGTGTTATTTTCACAACGTTTCGGTCGATGTAACCTCCGACCTTCTTCAGGTAAATATTGTCAAACTCGAGAATCTTTCTGTGAAAATTCGGGAATCTTTTTATTAAACTTGGAAATCGGCACTGAATTTTGAATGGAACTCTTTATTTAATCCACCGGGTTAGCATGCTTGTGTTCCATCAAGCATGACTGGGTAGAAGTCCTAAATTAATTCACAGTTGTATTTTTGGTGTTGCCCTCACTGAGAATTGAACCTTCAATCTTGAGAAGAGTGTAACTCTTACAACTCAATTTTCTCCAGGAAGAAGCTCGAAGGTTACATTGGCCTAAAAGTTGTGAAAATAACACTCAAGATGAGAACAGTAGTCCGATTAATCCCAATAATATGGATAATTAGTCCTCATCTCAAAAAATCAGAAATGTAAAAAAAAAAAACGTAATGGTATTGTTTTCATATATTTGTTTTCTAATTTCATCTTATTTTTAAGAAAATTCTTAAGAGGATCTAAAAAAGCAAGACACTTGCTTTAGCACGAAATTTCCCAAATAGAACTGATGAGTTGTGATACAACGAAACAGGACTGTATGTCGATGACTACAAATATATTTTAAGCCCCCCCCCTCTTTGGGTAGAGCACTGTCGTAAATAATCTCACCCGCTACTTAATTGGCTGAAAATGCGAAGCTCGTTGTTTGTTTGTTTACGAACATGTGATTTGAGCACTATAAAAGTGATGGCAGATGTCTATTTAAATAGACATTCTGACGAGTTATTTACGGCGTCAATTCCATGGTCGAGTGGGAGAACGGCCGACTGTCAACACGATGGTTCTAGGTTCAATCTTTGGCTTGGGAGAGATGCTAGTCTAGCAGCACTGATGAGTTGTGATACAACAAAACAGGACTGTATGTCGATGACTACAAATATATTTATATATATATATGTATGTATGTATGTATATATTAGTGTCTTGTTGAATTTTTAGACAGGGGATTCATTTTTCTATGTAAGATTTACTGTTCATCCATTGTTGTTGATGAAGAGCACGGACATCACTGATGATGCTAGGATTTGCGTGTGAATTTTTTGCGGCAAGAGTTGTGAAATCTCTAACCACACCTCTCCTGAGTTGGCACTGTTTTTTATTCTAGTGGCAAGTAGAAATTTCAGGATGACTAGAAACAATGCCGAGATAAGCAGAGAGCACATACAGAGCGCCTGCTATCCCCAAATGATCACCCATCTGGTACTACCTAGGCTCAACGTTGCTTAACTTTAGTGATCTGTCGAGAATCCAAGTGTTAACATGATAATTTTTTCTATGTAAGATAAACATAAATCAATTAACTAACTTAATTTTTTAACCGATCTTGAGCCTACCCCCCACCCCCCAAAAAATTATCACAGACATCTTTTTAGAATTTCCAGTAGAATATTGTATTTTAAACATAATGTGACACAAGGATCAAAAAGTGAGATTGAACAGTCAGAGCTCCCAAGGAGGAGCACTCTGACCCTGCATAAGATGCCTGAGTAGCTCCGTCGGCATTACCTGGCAGAGACGCCTCAGGCGATTAGTAATAAACTAACCCATTAAAGAGAGAAGGCAAAACCTGGAAGGTTGGACCACCTACAACTGTGTATTTATTTGCTTTCCCACTGAGCAAATTAGGCACAAGGCCGTTTTTTAATGTGGAGAGATTGGGGAAATAGGGACCAGCTCCCCGGGGAGTAGGGGAGCTGGATAGTGACAATTGGTATGAAGAGTTTCCCCTACATTGACCAATAACTGATTGCTACAAGAGTAATGGTCTTATATGTGGGGTTGCCCCCACATATAGCCTTTGAGATTCATGCCCAGCCCTCGCAAGGGCCAGGCGAAACTGAGCACCACCTGCAACTGAAGAGGACCAGTATTACACTCCAATCAACAGAGAATAGTCATTACAAGAATAGTCTGGACTCTGTTGGTTTTTGGATCTAAGGGAAAAAAAATCCTTGGTTAAACTTATACTGAATACCCATCTAAAAATTGAACAGCATGTTTGTGTTCTTTTCTACTCCATGAAAGTATCTTCAGATGAATTCCAAGAAGGATACCCGGCCGCATTTAGATCTGGATGAAAAGCCATAAGACGTGTATGAAGGAATTTCTAACAAAACCATTTTAAAGGGAAGTAACTCTGATGAGATCGGCAAAAGGCATTCAACAATGAACGCAGCGAGCAATGGTCGAGTCTATACTGAACTTCAGGGTTTAATTTATTTAAATACAGAATAATTCACCATCCCACTCCCGAAAATGCTTCACATGGAATCGTTATTAAAATTCACACATGAAATCGTTAATAAAATTCACAATTCATATTCGATACAAACTATGTCTGACTTGTACAGAATGAAAGTCCGACAGTGTTTGTTTTATTGCAGTTCAATAATTTTTTAAGACACAGTGCCACTTGGATATATGGGATACTATTTGGGACATAGTTTGCAGGGACACTATGTATGGCAGTGCTTTTCAACCTTTTTGTTGGAGTGGAACCCCATGGAAACATTCCACTGCCTCATGGAACCCTTATGCAATAATTTAGTTATCTTATACAAAAAACAGCATTTAAAAAATAAAATGAGATGAAAATACTCATGTTCAAAGTATTGTACATGTTTGTTGGACATGAAATGAAAAAGTGTACATATTTGAATAGATTACATTTATTCTTATCAAAAACCCAATGGGAAACTTGAGCTTGGCGTTTCTTGCACAACTCTTTAAGATTGGGTTGTTTTTTGGCAGACACACATGAAATTCATCTCCCACAGACAGCAATTGTGCTCCTTTCTTGTGCTTAATGGTTGAAAATCCAAATTCACACAAATAAGAGGTTGAGAATTGCACAAAAAAACTCGTAGTGCTTTCTGAGTAATTGTGTGATATTCCTTTTTTAACAGCAACCAAAATATATTCAGGTTAAGCTCAAAATGCTTCAAATTTAATGTCCTGGCATTTCACTGTCAAGTTCTTATTCTGCTAATATGAACTGTTCTGCAAATGGGTTTCTAATCCAGTCATACTGATCAACAGTCAAAATTTGTTAGTAAAGTCTCCAAATGGTTCAAAATCAGTGGCCTAATTTCCTGAAAATCTCTTTTAAAAATACTTGGAAACAATACACTTATGCGTTTCTTCCATATTGTCAATTTTAGAAGAGAGTATATTTTCATGTTATCTTTGATGAGGTTTAGATCATGAAATATATCAGCAAGATATGCTGCATTTTTAAAGACTTAAAAATTTTAGTGAATTAAATTTAAAAACAATTTTGATAAAATATTATTTAATTTATTGATTATATTAAAACAACACCTATATATATAAAAAAAAAAAAATGGTGACGGGAAATTTATTAATATTTCATTGCATCACCCGTTGCTTTTAAAACTTCTTTAACTGTAGATGGTATGGTTAAAATTAACTTTTTACAGCATTCTGGTGTTAATGATGTCTACATTTTAAGTATAGGTTCTTTTAAATCATTTAATGATTAAAACCTTTCATTACCCAAGCTTGACCTTTATAAACCTCCATATATTTTCTATTGGGTTTAAATTAGGTGATTATAACACAGCAACGTTTTTTCATCCAAAAAATTCCTTAACTATTTTAACCTTATGTGCAGGAGCTCTATCATGTTAAAAACAACCTCTAGAAATTTAAAACCGCTATAAAAATTTTATTTAATTGCATTTTAAAACATCTAAATAAACTTCTTTTGTAATATTTTCGTTTCAAAAATATGGTCATTTGGATCATTTACAGTAACCATAAGTGATTTTCCTCCACCAATTTTTTCAGCGTGAATTACATGTGATGAATCATACCTGGTGCCTTTTAGTCGATAAATATTTTGTTTACCGTCATTTCCATTAATATTAAACTTTTTACTCATCAGAAAAAAATTTTTCTCAAAAAAAAAAAAAAAAACTTTCTAATTCAGACCATTTTTTGGCTAATATAAATCTATTTTTTTATGAGTCTGTGTAAGCCTGGGTTTTCTTGCAGTCTCGCAAAATAGCTTTGGAAAAAAATGCCCTTCTAACAGTTGAAGTTGATACTTCCTTCATTTTCCTGCATTTTGATGCATCATAAATGTTCCTATTTACTTGCCTCCCCACGAGGGCAGAGTTAGACACAAGGTCGGTTTTTAATGTGGAGGAAATCCAGCATCCCAAAAAGGGGCACTCTGGATAGGAACAAAAATTAAAATTGTCTCAATCATGAGGGATTTCTACTCCACTGAATGAGGACAAAAAAGACGAAGTAGCATCAAAACAGATACTACACTGTGATCTTGGCCCGAAGGCCTTGCTTTAAAAAAAGGTGTCTCCTTGGCTGATGTGGTTACAAACCGTGTGTCATTTTTTGTAAAAATAAAATTTCTTGCCATACTTATTACTTTTAAGCATACTTCCCCAATTTTCTAATTTCTTTACATGTTTCTTTGTTGTGAAAATATGTCTTTTGAGGGTTTGTTTTTTTGCAATTAGATTAAAATTTTTACCAGTGACGTAAAAGTTGTGTAATTTTCCTTTTTCATATTCTGTCAGTTTTCTTACCATTTTAAGGAAATATTGATAATTGAATTTTTTCATTATTTTGGAGGGAAAGTTAATATTTTAAATTACTTGGGTAATTTTAAAAAGAAAATAATTTCAGTTGGGTTTCTTTTTTTTCTTTTCTTTTTTTTTACATGGTGGTCGCCACTTATCAAGGCCTGGAAGCCACTCAGGGATGAGGGTTATTGCGTGTACAGTAATCAATGGAATAGTATCGTAGTAATCGTTAGTATTGGAGATTTGGTAAAGTATCTAACTTAAGGAAGCAGTTCATCAGGAATTTGTTTATATTGGGCTTGAAGACATCCAAGTTGTAGTCAGGTGGGAAACAGGCAACCAGAAGAGAGTTCCACAGGCGTGCACTTCTAAGAAAGAAGCTTTGTTCATGGAATCTACATTTTGGTTTAGGCACAGATAAAGAGTGGGGAAAATTATTGACAGTGGTTTCAGCTAGACGGGTGTTTATCATGAAATATTGGTGAGGGGGGGCCAGAGATTGGAGCTCAGACGAGCACTTGCCATGGAAGTAAAGATAAAACAAATACAGGCTCGCAACGTCTCTTCTGTGGGAGAGAGGCTGCAGGGAAGAGAAAAGGGCATCCCCACTAAGCTACGAAGTCTATTTTGTACTCTGTCAAGGCAGGATAGGCTGTTTTTAGCAGGTTATATTAGTGTTATTTTATCATTCAAATAAATTTATTTCAAATTTTGCTCTTCTTAATTTTCTTTTTGCACGTTCAATGAAAAGTCTTAAAACTTTCTACAAATTTCTTTTGTATAACAACTTTTTGTTAAATTTCTAAGGTTTTAAGCTGATAATATTTTAAATGAATTTAATTAAAATTTTTAGATTTTTTTTGTTTTTTTACATAGGCGTCACCACTTATCAAGGCCAAAGACCACTCAAGGATAAGGGTTAAAGAGTGTACAGTAGTCAAAAGGACAATATAGTAATCGATAGTAATGGAAGTTCGGTAAATTTGTTAATTTAAGTGGAACGGCTCATCAGAAACTTGTTCACGTTGGACTTGAAGACAACCATATTATAGATGGCTGGAAAGCAGGAAAACGGAAGACAATTCCACAGGTGTGCAGTTCTAAGAAAGAAGCTTTGATCATGGAATCTATGTTTAGGTTTAGGCACAGATAAAGAGTGGGGGGAATTATTGATAGTGTTTTCAGCTAGACGAGTGTTTCTTGTGAAAGTTTGGCTAGGGGGAGACCATAGATTGAAGCTCAGTCGAACACTTTCCATGAAAATAACGATAAAGCAGAGACAAACTCGTAACATCTCTTCTGTGAGATAGAGGTTGCAGGGAAGAGAAAAGGACATCTCCCACCAGGCCACAAAGTCTATTTTGAACCCTATTAAGGTAGGACAAGTCCTTTCTAGTAGCTCCTGCCCATATGTGGCAACAGTATTCCATCCTTGGACGTATCTGGCTCTTATATAGATAGAGAATTGCATCAGTAGTGAGATATTTACTGGATCGAAAGAAGGATCCCACCATTTTTCCAGCAGCCTTATTCCATTTAAGATCAGGAGTAATGGTCAAGCCCAGAAGCCTGTCAAAACTTGAGGCCTCCCCAAGACAAGAGCCATTCATTTCAATTGATGCCAGATGGGGATCAGAACGTTGATGATGTAAAGATAAAAGCTTGGTTTTAGATGCATTAAAAGTAACCAGCCACTCCTTACCCCATTGTACTACGTGCTCAAGATCAGAGGAGAGAGAATTGGAGAGAACTTGGTCGTTTACTGTCTTAGATTTGCTACCATAAATGGTAGTGTCATCAGCAAAAATGTCTACGAATGATGTAAGGATGTGATTTGGAAGATCATTAATGTAGATCAGGAAAAGAGTTGGCCCCAGGATGGACACCTGAGGGACTCCAGCATTAATACTGTGAGCTTCTGATTTTTGCCCATCAACTACTACTCTTATGAACCTATCAGACAGAAATGATTTAATAATTGAGAAGACATTTCCAGCTATACCGTAGCTGGAGATCTTGTGAAGTAAACCTTTATGCCATACCCTATGAAAGGCCTTTGATATGTCAAGAGCAATTGCCCTAGAAAGGTTGCCTCTGTCGAGAGATTCGCTAATCCTTCTGTTCAGGATTCTGTTTGCTATTTGCCAAAACTGGTGGGAACCAAGCTGCTGCTCAGCTACTTTGGACTTGATGGACTGAGCATATAACTCTCTTGCATTCTTTATTACTTTCTTACAATGGTTGCTGGCAGTCCTGGAAGCGGTTTTAGTTTCCATACATCTATTACGTTGGAAGCATTGGAAAAAGTGATTTCTGTGTGCAATAGCAGCAGCATATTCTGGAGAAAACCATGGCTGGCTGTTAGGTTTTTGCTGGAACTTTTTGGAGGGTATGAAACGGTCTATACCTACAATTAACCATTAAAACTTATTTTTAGCTAAACAATTTATACATACAAACATTTTTTGAACTGCTCCATTTAATGTTGAAATGTAAGCGTACACTTCAAATTTTTAAATAAAAGACACATTTTTCTCTTATGATTTTTAGTGCGTGTCTTTTTAGCGTTTACTGTATTATAAGAATGTATAAAAGCAAATAAGCAAATATGACGTTTCTGAATTTTTGAGATGAGGATTGGTTATTTGTATTATTTGGATTCATCGGACTACTGTTCTCATCTTGACTGTCATTTTCACAACGGTACAAATAGAAATAAAATAGGTTTAAGACTCCTAAAATCCGTACCACAATTGTCCGCAAGAACCTGTGGCACAGTGGTTGGAGTACTTGGAAAAATCAACTGTAAGAAGTGATATTCTCCTGAAGGTTGATGGTTCAATCCTCAGTGTGGACGACCGAAAAATACAACTGTGAATTACTTAGGACCTCTTTCCAGTAATGGCTGACAGAACAAGAGCATGTTACCTCTCGTAAAGTAAATAAAGGATCCTGCTCGAAATTCCGTCCAAATTCCTGAGTTTGACAGAAACATTCCCAGTTTGACAAGATATTCCTGAAGAAGGTCGGGGGTTACTTCGACTGAAACGTTGTGAAAATAACACTCAAGATGAGAACAGTAGTCCGATGAATCCAAATAATACAAGCAGATAGTAATAGTGGGAAGACAAATTAATTTTCCAAATGTATCGAGTTTAATTATGTAAAATTTTGTATATTTAAATAATAAAATTTTTTAAATATTCAAATAATAATGGAATAGATTAGCAAAATTGAACTTAATATTCTATTTATTTGTTCGTTGTTCTAATTTAGAAATTGTGGAACTCCTGGATTGTACTGGCAGAACCCTAAGGTTCTACAGAATCCTTTTTGAAAAGCACTGATGTGGGGAGTTGAGCAGCAAGATGTCTGTTTACATTACACTTAAACTCCTGCATGTCAGTACAGTCAAAGAAGCAAGAATCTGGGAGGAAACTATTAGAGTAAAAGGTTTTTCCGGCATTTAGGGATATCTACTGTGTAGGGGTGGGATTTTGCTGCTTGTTGAGTTTGTCGGGGGGGGGGGTTATGTCGAGGGAGCACAAAAGCTTGGAGTTCGTCGGAGCACACTCCATTAAAATATTTGTAAAATAGGCACAGTAATGCAACATTTCGTTGATGATGGGACAGGGGTTGGAGTTAGGTTGACAGTGTGGGACCTATCAGGTTGTTGATTCTTTTTTTTTTTAACCCTATCTGAGATAGAAAGGCTAGTAGCAGCAGTCCGAATGTGTCAACAATACTAAATACATGGGCGGAATGTGGTCTTTTAGAGTTACAAGACACTCTCAGGCATAAGTAATATGTTCTATTTCTATGCACAAATTTATGGGTCGGATTGCATGGAATCGTTAATAAAACCAATGATCCTTTCTGAAATCCAACCATGTTTGATACAAACAAACACTAAATTAATCCTGACTTCGCTAACTTTCAGAATGCAAGTAAAACAGTCTTTGTTCTTTGTTTTTTTTTAAATAATATTTTTTTTTTTAAATAATATGTTTTTTTTTAAATAATATGTTTTTTTTAAATAATATGTTTTTTTTTAAATAATATGTTTTGTTTTTTATGTAATATGTTTTTTTTAAATAATGTTTTTTTTATATAATATGTTGTTGTTTTCTTAAATAATATATTTTTTAAATAATATGTTTTTTAAATATGTTTTTTAAATAATATGTTTTTTAAATAATATGTTTTTTAAATAATATGTTTTTTTTAAATAATATGTTTTTTTAAATAATATGTTTTTTTAAATAATATGTTTTTTTAAATAATATGTTTTTTAAATAATATGTTTTTTTTAAATAATATGTTTTTTTTAAATAATATGTTTTTTTTAAATAATATGTTTTTTAAATAATATGTTTTTTAAATAATATGTTTTGTTTTTTATGTAATATGTTTTTTTTAAATAATGTTTTTTTATATAATATGTTGTTGTTTTCTTAAATAATATATTTTTTAAATAATATGTTTTTTAAATATGTTTTTTAAATAATATGTTTTTTAAATAATATGTTTTTTAAATAATATGTTTTTTTTAAATAATATGTTTTTTTAAATAATATGTTTTTTTAAATAATATGTTTTTTTAAATAATGTGTTTTTTAAATAATATGTTTTTTTTAAATAATATGTTTTTTTTAAATAATATGTTTTTTTTAAATAATATGTTTTTTAAATAATATGTTTTTTAAATAATATGTTTTTTTTAAATAATATGTTTTTTTTTTAAATAATATGTTCCAAATACATGTCTTTCTACACAACTTGATGATACTGATTTTAGTTGCAATAGATTTCTTCAAAAATAGTCTGAGAATTGTCTGATAGCTAATTATCCTTTATAGAGAGAAAATTCTGACAGTTTTAACGTCTATTGACTACACTTTCTGCTGATGTAACGATCCTCAAAGTGACAAGCATGACTGAAAACTGATAAACAAATCAAGCATAGACAGAAGTTTATTTGCATCGACTACGATTGTGAATTTTATTAAAGACTAGTGGGCTTGCCTGACGTTGCCCGGGACTATAAGAAACAAAATTGACAATTATAGTATGCCCATCTTAGCAAAAAAAAAAAAAAAAAAAAAAAAAAAAAATGATGCCACCCATAGGATCTATATAAATAAAAGAGTAGATGTATGTGTGTGTGTTTGTCTGTCTGAAAATATTTAACCGATAAATTCAAACTACTAGTCACATAACACTGAAATTAACAGGAAATAATAATCGTACACCAAAAAAGTAAAATTTTTGTTTGGATGATGTACAGACATATATCGGCAAGTTGAAATGCAAACTGTTCATTTCAACTTGCCGACATATTTTTACGATTCCTTGCTGCACATGCCCAAATTCTATTCATTTTTTCAAGTCGTTTAATATTAAATCTTTCTTATTTATCTCTCTATAGTTACATTGGAGTGCTAAATGTTTTGGTTTCAATTCTAGCTGATGGCACCTAAGTCATTTTTTTTTAACTTTTGAAATCACTATTATATATTAAGTACAATATAATAATCAACAGGCTTTCTATATATATAAAAGCGAAAATGTATGTATGTATGTATGTATGTATGTACGTATGTATGTGTGTTCGCTTTTTCTGTATGTCAACAAAAGGCTTTTTTCAGAGAAGCGGTCGCTCGCTTCACAACTTTTTAAAACTTTTTATATCACATATAAATCGTAATATCTCACAGTTAACAACGAAGCTCGCCTTTCTATTTAATTTTCTCGATTTCGGGAAGATAAATATTCAATATTTGTCGCTCGTCGCATGTAGGTTAGTATTTTTCCTATAACATCTTGGGGGGGGGGGAAGCGTTAGCAGTAAATGAATACTATCCCGCAGTCAAACTTGACCTCATTAACTCATTAAAACGGGCACCTGCTAAATTCAACTAATTAAATAAATTCAAACGTATTTCCGTTAGCATCTCGCGGTGGAGCAATTGTTAACGTCGCACGTTTTTTTTTTCACACTTTAATTTACAACTTTGCCTCAACGGTTCGGATTCGATCCTCATACTTACTTTTTTCTTTTTTTTACCCTCCCCCCCCCCACACACCTCTAAACACCCGGGCAACGCCGGGTACCCCCCGCTAGTGTAATAATAAATGCGAAATCTGCATGAATTAAAATATTTTTAAGAATGTTTTAAGACCCGGCAAGACCGGGTGCCTCTCACTAGCCGTTGATAAAATACACAAGCTTTTCTGCAATCCAACCATATTTGGTGCAAATACATTCCACTCTATGCTTGGCTTGTCTACAAAGTTTCAATCAAAAATGTTCAACA
Organism: Euprymna scolopes; assembly: GCF_053919585.1. NCBI lineage: Eukaryota > Metazoa > Mollusca > Cephalopoda > Sepiida > Sepiolidae > Euprymna > Euprymna scolopes. The sequence goes on from NC_136507.1 coordinate 81,126,978, forward strand.
GTTTTTTTGTTTTTTGCTTTATTACTATTCATTCGGTTATATGTAGGGGTACTTTAGTGATCATCTCACCATGTATTTATATATATCGAGTTTTTGTTGTTGATTTTGTAGCGATAATGAAATATTCAGTATCAGCGTTTCCTACTAAGGAGATCAAGAAATTTTTAGGACATAAACATATATATATATATATATATATATATATATATATATATATATTTTTTTTTTCTCTTAACCATCCTCTCTCCCCCTCCCCTATCCATATATCTCCACCCAAGCCTACCTGAATCTGCTACCCCCCACTCACACACAATACAACCTAATATACTTTAAACTTCAAAACTGAAATATTGTCATTAACCGTCTCCCCCTCCCCTCTTATCTCCTACCCCCAAACCCCACTCCTTTTTCTTTCCCTCTACCCCCCTCCCCGTATTCCTCCTAAAAACAATTCTTCCTAATACTAACCAACCATTTCTGTAAGATCTGACGAGGCTGTTAGATCGTAAACACGGTCCAACATCCGAAACATATGTAACCAAACAGATAAAACGGTAATAAAAAAATAAAACATACATATATATGTATATGTTTTATATGTTTTATTGGAAATTCTTTTAACTTTCTTGAAGTTTTACATTTGGATTTTACCGTCACTGGATTTTTTATCTTCCACCAGACTATCCATTCATGTGTAATCACCTTTTTCTTTACCACATTCCTTCTGCTTAACTTATTTTGTTTTCAAGTAAGATCTTTGACTTACTTGTTGTTTCATCAAATACTTCTGCATACAAAATCCGATCTCGCATTTTGCTAATTCCTACCCTCTGATGAAAAGGAGAGTATTTCTTCGAAACTCCACGGATTAAGGACTATCCATTTATCTAGTGTTTCCTTTTCAGATTAAATATGTTTTTAACTCATTTCAAAGTGTTTTTTAACATATTTTGTTAACTGCTTGCTCATATATATATATATATATATATATTATTCATTCTTTTATTGCACTTTTCAAAACAGTCCTCTATGTACACATGTTTCACTGCTCTACAGCTCATCAGCATGGCTTGACTCTATTAGGGCTCTACTCTCAAGCCATAGGTTCTGTAGTCGAGTGCATATACTGCTGCACTACGGGCCCCGGTATATACATATATTTAAATACAATTATTATAACTTAACATGTGGAGCGTAATATAAGACATATCAACAACCGGTTGTTAATACTTTCTCAGTTAACCAAGTATAATTATCAATTCAACATGGAAAGCGTTAATTAAAAATACATTTAAAAAATATTTAAAAAAAAGAATTTAAATGCAATGTTTTGTTAAAGTTATGTCAGATTTTGTGGGTGTCAATTTGGGTATACCAGGCGCTATATGTAGGAGGACGTCAACAGCTCCCTGCAAGAACTGCAAAAACCAAACGTCACCATCTTCTCCCAATGGGAATATACATGCAACTGGGGAATACTTGTGAATTTGATATTCCCATGATAATCCTTCCTTTTGGAGATAACCGGTTCAACCTGCATAGGATGAGTGCTCCTTCGATTCTTCTGTTTTGTTGTTGATGCCGGGTAACCATTTTAGTATTTAAATATGGTTGAAAACATCGCCATAAATTAACAATCTACCTGAAGAAGAACGAGAGTGGATCTGAAATGTCATAGAAATAAATAAGGGTCGTTCCAAAAGTAATGTCTCCTAATTTTATTCCGCCCGAATGGATCAGAGGGGATTGCAAATTGCATTGTTATGATGACTGACTTTATGCATTCATGACCTGAAAGTTTCATCTCTCTGTTGCAGATATTGACAGGGTGTGACTCTAAGAAAGAAGCCCCTGACTGAGTCAGAAGCAGATATCTCTCATTGTATTCCTGGCAAAAGTGCATTGAGAATAGTGGTGATTATATAGAGAAATAAATTCCGGAGCACAAAATGTCACTCATTGTAAGAATACCACTCCCATCGCTGTAGCACTTTAATATTTTTAATCCAAAAAATAGGAGGCTTTACTTTTGTAAATATTCTCATAAATAAAATTATGAACGAGAACAATAATTTGAACTCAAACAATCCTTCAGACATTACCTGATTGGTTCCACATAAATTTGTTGAAGATTTTTCAGAGATTTCTTGTAAATACTTTCATTAATCTGTAACATCCGCCAAATTTCCTTCTTGGCTAAACAGGAAAAAAATAAAAATAAATAAAAATAAATAATAATAATAATGATAATAATAATAACAATAATAATAATAAATGTGTTCTTCCTTAGTTGGTTGTTTTTGTTTTACGGTATATCATACCTTTTAAGGTTATTTAATGCCGAATCCCAGATTTTGAAGAAAATTTTTTTAATAGACTTTTCAATTCAGTTTCTATTTAACCTATAGTTGGGACACTAACAGGTACTACCACTCCGGGTCAGAGTGGACCTGGGAGCAATGGCAATTAAAGGGTGATTCTACACTCCCCAAAGCCCACAAGCTGGGGCCTCACCACTGTATATAGTTTAAGGTCATATCCAGGACCGTTCTTCCTTAATATAGTGAAATTCGAAAACTAAAATATTTCAAGTGAAACCAATGGTATCTACTGAATTGTCATTCCACAGTAATGAACATATTCAAAAATCATGAAAAACGATAAGGTAAAAAATTAATTATTAATGAAAATATTTTTCGAAGACAATTTAGCGAAGATTTAGTTTTGCACAAAAAAAAAAAAAAAAAATTTTTTTTAAATGAACCGGAGAGTTCTAATTGTAACAAAAGGGGAGGGGGTTATTATTTTCTGAAAACTGAAAATCTTTGGCCGATTTAGCAAAACTTAATTTTTGCTAACTGTCTTCAAAAATTGCAATAACTTAATAACAACCTAAAAACGGTGCAAGTCCAGAATTGCACTTATGATGATAAAATAAAAATGAAGAAAAACTTTTTATCATGTACCTACTTGGCACAGAATAAAGATGGTATATTCTATATTCACGAAAATTGCTCAAGTAGAAAATCAAATTTGACATTTTACAGTAAATTGTCGCAGCAATTTGTTTCCGGAGATGGTAATTTAACTTTTTATTTTGAACTTATATAAACTGAATATAAATATTGATTAAAATCTGTATATTTTATTTTCTGAAAAAAAAAAATGTTGTTTACTAAAAAACAAAAACAAATTCGCATTGTGGGTTGTCTGCCCTTGTCAAGCTTTTCATTCCTTCAAATATAGCTGATATTTTTCTCCCTTATTATGAACTAGCGTGGGTGCCTGGCGTTGCCTTGATGTTTGGAGGTGTGTGTTGAAGAAAAAAAAAAGTGATAGTAGGCAGGCAGGCTCGAACCCGTACTGCGAAGGAGGAAAAGAATGTGAAAAAAAAAAACCTGACACGTTAGCTGTTTCGCCCATTGCCAAACCGGAAGTGACGAAGGTTTTAATTAAGAGTTGGCAATCGACAAGAGGCAACGACTTTCGAAAATATTTGCGAAAAACCGACTCCTCCCTGTAGAAAAGTGTCCAGGTGAACGTAAAGTAATTAATGTTTTTGGCCAATTTTTCGATATTTGTCGTCCGAAGGGTCGAGCTTCAAAAGGATACTGATCTCGTGAAAATCTGTCGCCTTTGTCGAAAGTTTTTGCAATACATACATACATACATACATACATACATTTAAACATTTAAACAGGCAGGTGAGATTTATATTGTAGATGATGAAAATTTTATTTTCGTGAATAAATACTTTATCAAATTAAGTGAAATTTTAAAAGTTTTATCTTCGTTCCATGACTGGTACGTACAGACTTTTCTATTTTCTTTACCTTTAGTAGAATTCTGAACTTGCACTAAAAATGCAGTTAAGACTCTGATTTTTTATGTAACTTTTTAAGACTGTTTAACAAATGATATCAATATTAAAAAATACTGCCAATATAAAAAAATAATATACTTAAAAAAATGGTTTCAATATTAAAAACTTGATATCAATATTTAAAAACTGATGTCAGCATTTCAAAAATGATATTATATTTAAAAAGATATCAATATTCAAAAAATGATATTGATATTAACAAGTGATATCAAGATTAAAAAAAAATAATCCAAATATTAAAAGCATGATGTCAATATTTAAAAAAAAAAATCTATATATATAAAAGCGAAAATGTATGTATGTATGTATGTATGTATGTATGTACGCTTTTCCTCGATGTCCACAAAAGGCTTCTTTCAGAGAAGCGCTCGCTCGGTTCACAACTTCTTAAAACTTTTTATATCATCTATAAATTGTAATATCTCACATTTAACCACGGAGCTCGCCTGTCTATTTAATTTTATTGACTTTCGAACGTTAATTATTCTCCATTTCCCGCATCGGCACTTGTTACATTCGGTTTTCGTATAAACAAAAAGCAAAACTCGACTCTAATAACACGCCTGGGCCAAAGACCATATGTGGGAGTAACCCCACATGTCAGACCTTGGTCAATGTAGGGATCACCCTAGAGACCAAAAGTTCCTATCCAGCTCCCATTTCCCACCTCTCGGGAGCTGGTCCCCCTTTTCCCTTCTCCCTCCCTTCACTCCTCACCTTAAAAATTGGCCTTGTGCCTAATTTGCTCGGTGGGGGAGCAAATAAATACCAACAGGCCCAGAGCCAGTCAACGTTTGTAGACTTCGTCATATCAGACGGGGGAGCTGGTTTTTGAAAACAAACAAACCGATTTATTGACCTCATTAAAAACTGTCCCGCACAAAATGCTGACTGCTGAATACCTATCGCCGTCACGTCAATCAAAAACGCGCACCTGTTTTCATTTTTTATTTTTTTCACACTTTACTATTTTCCAACTGCGCGTCGGCAAGGCTTTGTCTTTTTTTCACGGGCACCTGTTTTTTTTTTCACACACACCTACAAACACCCAGGCAACGCCGGGTACCCCTCGCTAGTAGATATATAAAATAAGATACACAGGGCAATAAAACCTGATAAACCTCAATAGTTTCGTCGTCGTCGTCTTCGTCGTCATGCTGTCAATTGGGCATTGCACTTTTTTTTTTTTTCATTTTTCTTAAACTTTTACTTCTAGGGGATGGGACATCCAACCAGATGTCTGACATTTACACATATTTTAGTGAGTCCAACCAAGAGATCTTTTCAGGATTCTAGCCGTCCCTTTCAGTGCAATCGTTTGTATTTCACTTGCACTTGGTTCACCGGGTATGCTTGCTTATGTGCTGTTAAATGATATGTTAATTATGTATCCTTTCTATCTGAGTTCTCATATCCGTCTCTTTTGCCTTTCACTTTGTGTAGTTGTGGATAAATAACACTGTGCAACACTCAAAAAAGTATTGGGTATCTGCGGCCATTTTTATATGCACAACTTTATGGAAATCATTACTGGCCTTCTTTACAGTCTTTTTTTTTTTTGCAAAATTGTCATTTCGAGAATTGGTAAGAGATTCCATCAGAATGTTTCACTGATGGAGACACGTTTTTAAGAAAAATGGAACCTTGGCATGTTGGCAGACTACTGCTTGAGTATAAAAAGATAGGATGACACCCAACACATGAGAGTTAAGAGGACAAATGTTAAAACTGACAATTTCGTGTTTTTCATTCATAACCAATGATATTAAAATAAGAGCTATAGTATATGAAAACGGTGTCTAATCTGGAGAAATAAAGGTTAAATTTAATATCAGGATACTTTTCTTATATCGAAACAGATCTAATGTGGCATGTATTTTGTTTTTTTAATCTGAAATTTGTTTCACAGTGTAATTAAGTGGATTGTTAACTATGTTGTATTGACAACTAACAATTTCCGGAATAAAATTCGACACACTGCTGTCCAAACTTGCAATTTCAAATTTGACGCACTGCTGTCAAAACTTGTGACTTCAAATTCGGCATACTGCTGACAAAACTTGCTATTCCAGAACTCAACACATTATGGTCAAACCTTGCTATGCCAACGTCCAAATCCTAAAAGCGGCTCATTCTCTGAAAAAAAACAACATGCTTTTTATTTCAACCAGAAGCATTTTATTTACGTATCACGTGACAAGATCACAAACATATAAAGAGAAGCAGCAACTAGTTTTCTTTTCTTTTCTTTTCTTTAGTCTTTTTCTTTAGTCTTTTTTTTTAGTCTGCCACCAGACACTACAGGCTGCACAGAACTAGGTTTATACCTATTTTTAAGGCATTTAATCACAAAAGCAAATGCAAACAGGTATAAGTAATTGGTTGATTATGTTTTTGGTTATTTCCAAACCAGCATCATGAGTTGCTGTGGAACAATACACATTTATTCAACCTCTTCTGAGTGATCAGGCTCAAATCTGATCTGCACAAGGTTGAAACTACACTTTTCCAGTCAATCTCAGATTCAGCTCACAGCCCTCTGGTCTCAAAATGGTGAGACCAATAACGCCTTATACATCTTCAACTTGATTTTGCATCTGGTCTAAATTGCCCCAGTATAATAGATCTTGCAGCTATGGGGGAACAATCCTTATAATTGGTTGGGCTGTTGATCACTTTTTTTTTTTCAGAATAACTGTTTAAGTATTCAACTGTTCTAGATGTTCTTTGCGACTGAGAAACAAAGTTTGATACTTCCTAGCACAGACACATTTTTAAACTCAATGCCCATCGTGTATCAGATGAAGTTCTAGTAAAACAATCCATGCACATATTGTGAAAGGGTCAGAATTAAAGCACACTGTACCCCAATTGGGCTCTTTAGTCTTTTCATTGCAAAATGAGCCTTCTCTTTGCAAACACAATTGCTATTCTATTTAATTACTTATTTATACTCCTACTAGCATTTCAACCCAGCGTTGCCCGGGTGTTTGAAGGTGTATGTTGAGCAAAAAAAAAAGAGATCAATTTTTTTAACTTTGACCCCTATTAGGACCCCTTAACATTTATTGTTTGGGGCTCAAATCAAGTTATTAAGTTAGATCCATGTCCAAGGAACCCATATCTAAAATTTCAAGTGTTTAAACCCAAAATTATCGGAGGAGTTTGGTAGAGTTCTCAAAGGTCAAATCATTGAACTTTGACTCCTTAATCGCCAAATTACTAGCCGAAAACCGATCACATCGATTTTTCCAAATCTCAGTATCCTGTATATCAAATTTCGAGTCTGTAGACTGAAAATTGACAGAGTTATTGCATAGGGAAATGTACACAGACAGACAGACAGACAGACACTTTTATAGATATATAGACTAGCATTTCAGCCCGGTGTTGCCCGGGTGTTTGGAGGAGTATCTTAAAAAAAAAAAGAAAAAAAAAGGTCAATCTTTTTAACTGTGACCTCTATTAGGACCCCTTAACATTTATTCTTTTAGGCTCTAATCAAGTTATTAAGTTAGATCCATGTCCAAGGAACCTATATCTAAAATTTCAAGTGTTTAGACCCAAAATTGTCGGAGGAGTTTGGTAGAGTTCTCAAATGTCAAATCGTTGAACTTTGACCCCTTAGCAGTCAAATTTCTGGCCGAAAACGGATTACAAAGATTTTTCCAAATCTCAGTACCCTGTATATCAAATTTCGAGTCTGTAGACTGAAAATTGACAGAGTTATTGCGTAGGAAAATGTACACAGACACACAGACAGACAGATACATTCACTTTTTTAGATAGATAGATAGATAGATAGATAGATTAAACAAAAATATATACGTATACATAAATATCTATGGAAACAATTTTGTGTTCTCTGTAAACTTTTTATGCAAATATTATGCAAGTATAAATCATGTAGAATATCTGTAATAGTTAACTAAAGATGATCATCCCCTAAGAAAACCCCAAAAAACTATTAGGAAATTAATCCAAATGAATGCTTAAAAGAATATGCAAATTAGCTAGATCTTTTGCTAGTTAATGCAATTCCACAAGCCATATATAAGAAAATTGTATTTTCTTTTAAAATAAATAAAAAATAGGGGTTTTAATATGAATATCAATACACACAAAAGAAAACGGAATTTATAGGAGTATATATATATAGATAGATAATTTTTTTGTGTAAAACCCTTTTTTCTATTTATTATTGGCCCGTTGAATTGCATTCATCTGAAAAGATTTGCATGTTCTTTTAAACATTCATTTTAATTAATTCCCTATTAGTTTTTTTCGGTTTTCTTATGGGGGGATCATCTTTAGTTAACTATTACGTGTAATTATATTCATGCAGATATTCTACATGATTTATACTTGCGTAATATTTGCATAAAAAGTTTATAGTAAACACAAACCTCTTTCTATATATATTTATGTATGCGTATATATATTTATTTAAAAAATTTTGGCTGTCAAACTCCTCTGTCAGTTTTTGGTTTACAGACATGAAACTTCATATATAGGGTATTCGAACCCATGCAAAACTTTATATTTGGGTTTTAGCCGGGGAAATTTGGTGCAAAAGTGTGAAAATTAAAAAACTGAAATTTGTCAGGTGAAGGTCGAACAACGGCATTATGAACATGCATGCATAGCTATTTGTTCATGTCTAAATTTTTAGCTTTGCAGCAAACATGTCTTCATAGCTTAGGTATTAACGTCAAAGCTTAAGCTAAACGTTTTAGTTTTAATTCTCGGTGGTTGCCCATAAGTCATTTTTTTTTTAACTTTTAAAATCATTACTATATATTAGGTCCAATATAATAATCTATATATATAAAAGCGAAAATGTGTGTATGTATGTATGTATGTATGTTTGTATGTGTGTTTGCGTGTCTGCTAAAAACTTTCGGCAGACACGACAGAAATTTAACAAACTCGGTATCATATTGAAGCTCCATCCTTCGCTCGAAAAATATCGAAAAATTGGCCAAAAATGTTCATTTTTTCACCCCAAATCGACAATTTTCGGCAGGGGGGATCAACAAAAACGGTCCTCTCATGACGACGACTGGTTCTACGCATGCGTCAGGTGACGTCATGACCTGATTTACCTTAAATAGTTGAAAAACTGATTAAATTTCATGTACGTCGCGTTAGCTCAGTTGGTAAGTGCATTGGTTCATTATCTAAACGTTTTGGGTTTGAATCGTGGTGTGAGATTTCTTCTTTTTTTTTCGATTTTTTAAATTTAAATATTGAACCATTTAAGCCATTTTTCACGTAAACGTTCGTTTTTCTGTTTTTTTTTTCCTTCGCTTATCCACCCCCGACCACACACCCAAAAACACCCGGGTACCCACCGATTTTTTAAATTTTAATATCGAAACAGGCTTATTTAAGCCATTTTTCACGTGTTCATTGTTCTTGTTTTTTTTTTCGATTTTTACATTTAACATCGTTCGTTTGCTTTACGTACGTTTTTTGTGTTTTTTTTTCGATGTTTTGATTACCCCCCTACTTAAGTTTTAACGTTGTTTTCTTTTTTTACTTCACTTATAACAAACAAACCTGGTCATTGACCGCCGCTGTCGTCGTCATAACGCTCGATGACTTCCGTGCGCGCACCTGTCAATTTGGTTCTTAAATAAATTCAAACATTTTTCAGTAACTCATTCTGGCTGGCCGATTTTATTTTCAAACTTCGCCTCAGGGCTTTGGGTTCGATCCTACCTAAATTGTTCATTAAAAATACGCCCCCCTCCATGTACATAAAATATGTTTCTGTTAAAAAATATAAAATATATATAAAAAATATAAAATATATATAAAAATCGAAATAAAAAACATTTTAATAAATCTTCACTATCTAACCCAGCATAGTTTACCGCCTAAATGTTCAACGTGTACTTTTTTGTAGGCATTTATATTTCAACAACCCTTAAAATATACGCACTGAAGGAATTAAAAAAAAATAATAAATATTTTAGATTTTTGAGTAGAAGATCACTTTCCTATATAAATTTATATATATAAAAGCTAAAATGTGTGTGTGTGTGTGTGTGCATGCGTGCGCGCGTGTGTGTGTGCGCGCGTGTGTGTGTGTGTGCATGCGTGCGCGCGTGTGTGTGTGTGTGCGCGCGTGTGTGTGTGTGCATGCGTGCGCGCGCGTGTGTGTGTGCGCGCGCGTGTGTGTGTTTGTATGTATCACAAAAACTTTCTACACAGGCGACGGATTTTGGCCAGATTGGTATCATTTTGAAGCTGGAGGCTTCGGACGACAAATATCGAAAAATTGGCTAAAAACATCAATTCCTTCACCATCAACGGGTCGCTTTTCTACGGGGAGGGGTAGCAAAAAAAATCCTTCCTTCATTTTCTTTTTCTACTACTACTACTACTACTACTACTATGGCGTGATGTTTGACCTAGAAAACGTTGACGTTAGTTTAACCACCTGCTGTTTTTTAAACGTTTAATTTCGTCAGTTCTCAGTTCTCTGTTTCTTTAGCGCCGGGGTAACGTGTCAGAACCGTTTTTCCGCCTTAGCCTCAAGGCTTCGTGTTCGAGCCTACCTCCCTACCAAAACTTTTTTTTCTTTTACATCTCCAAACACCAGGGCAACGTTTTTGTTTTTATTTTATAATATTTAAACGCCCATTTTGTTTTGATCTACCCCCCTCCCCACCTACACAACACACACACTTCCAAACACCGGGCAACGCCGGGCACTATCGCTAGTTTAACATAAAATGAACACTTACTTCATGGCCAGTTGGTAGTCAACCATGTATGTAATTGGTTGCAGTTTTCAATTTTTGCAGCAATTATTGGTGCTGGGGGGGGGGGCTAATATTTGTTTTGATTTTCTTACGTTTCTTAAGGAGGGATAAGAGCCCACATGTTAACTATTCATATGTGATTAGTATATCAATTAGTATGTCAATATGTATCTGTTATTATATGCAATTAGGTTACTTAATAAGATATATAATAAGTATGTCAATTAACACATATTATTATACTATATTAGTTATTATATGCAATTATGTAATGTCAATTAGCACATATCTACTATTGTATGCAATTATTATGTTTTTATTAGCATATTACTATTACATGTAATAAGTATGCACAATAGCACATATCTGTTATTATATGCAAATATGTTATTTAATAGCATATATACTATTATACATGTAGTGACCGCTACATATGGTCGGAACAAATCTTTGGCAGAGACATTTTCATAGTAATCACCGTTTCAACGCCCACGTACGAGGGGCGTGCAATAAGTAATGCCCCTGACCCACTTCCCATAGGAGTAGAGCAATGAAACTTGGCACAGTTATTAGTCTTTCTCTACATAGGAACTACCCAGAGTTATGCATTTCTCCCATCGTTTGATGCAGCTCTGGAGACCGTTTTTGTAGAACACACCAGGTTGGTCCTCCAACCACGACATGACTTCAGAAATCAAAGCTGCATCATCTAGGAAACGCTTTCTTTTCAAAAACAACTTCATGGCTGGGAAGAGGTGAAAGTCAGAGGATGCAAGGTCAGGAGAGTAGGGAGGATGGGGCAGGATTTCATAACCACACGCCCATGCTTCTGATCTGGCGACATGCGAGTTGTGGACCGGAGTGTTGTCCTGCAGGAGGAGGGTACCTTTGCTGCTCTTGCCCTGCCTCTTGATTTTGATAGCTTCCCTTAATTTCCTCAAAAGTGAAGCATAATAGGTTACTGTAATTGTTGTACCCTTTGCCAGGAAATCTGTCATCACTACTCCGTCCTGGTCCCAGAAGACTGTGAGCATGACCTTGCCAACAGAGGGCTGCACCTTTGCCTTCTTTGGATGTGATGAGTCCAAGTGCTTCCACTGCATTGATCGGGTTTTGGTCTCTGGATCATAGTGATGGACCCAGGTTTCATCCTGTGTAATCAGTCTTTTGAAAAACTTTGACTCATCTTCTTGGCACATCTCCAAATTCATCCTCGAGCACTCGACGCGTTGTCGCTTCTGAAATGGTGTGAGCAACCTGGGAATCCATCTGGCAGACACCTTATGCATATGCAAATGATCATGAATGATAGTTTCCACAGACCCTGTACTAATCTTGACATCTTGGGCTATTTGGCGAATAGTAATGCACCGATCTTCCAAAATGACAGCCTCAACTTGATGGACAGATGCTCCATCAATGGAAGAAGAGGGACGGCCAGGTCTGGGAGCTGTTTCCACAGACTTCCGACCAGCGTTTTACAAGGTCATATGATGGGGCATTATCACGATGCCAGCGTTTTACAAGGTCATATGATGGGGCATTATCACCATAAGTTTCTTTCATTTCATCAAAAGTCTCCTGTAGAGTGTTTCCTTTCAAATACAAAAACCGGATCACTTGACATTCAAGAGGCTCCATTTCACACCTGACTTAGTTCAAACACCTGTAAAACAGAAAGCATAATTAGTTCAGAGCTGTAATTTGCCACATAACCCTTAGAGATATAAATCAATGCACATGCAAAATTTCAGCTAGATCAGACAAATGGAAGTGGGTCAGGGGCATTACTTATTGCACGCCCCTCGTATATCGGAACACGTAAGCACACAATGTTGCGATCATCACTGCAGTACGCATGGAATAAAGGAACTACATCGCGTCCCACGCGTAGTGATACACCAAACAGGCTGGAATGTTTGAGAACACCTGTATATAAGAATTGTCGCGTGAAAATCAAATCAGTTTAGTTTTGTTCCAGTTTCTATTTTTGTCTTCCTCAAGACTGGATCTAAAAATAACTTTGCCAAGGCATTAAAATTCCTGGCGCTTTTTTATACAAGGGAGACAACTCCATTTTACTAAGAGATTCGTTCATTTTTTTCATTTCATGATTTATGCCGCTAAAACCAACAATATCGTTGGTTAGTATTGTAAATTATGACATAAAAACAAAAACGATTCTCTTGATAGTCGCGTAAAGACTACATTTTGTATTATTAATTTTGTTAACTTTGTTACATAAAATAACCGTTGAGACTTTCTTTTTTTTGATATTTTGATTTAATAAAAATATCGTCGGTTTTAGCGTCCTAAATTATGAAACGAAAAAAATGAATGAATCTTTTAGTAAAATGGAGTTGTCTCCCTCTACACAATGACCTTGTATAAAAAAAAGCACCAAATTCACTGTCTTGAATTTGCGTGGCACGCATACAAACCTTAAATTCTCATCACAGAAAATTACCACAATGTTTTCTTATGCGATGAACACACACACACACACACACACACACACGCACACACACACACACACACATTTCGCTTACATGTTTCAATGACTGTTTTCCTCTCAGAAAATAGCCACATTCAAATCATGTGTGTCGTGACGTCACTTGGTTCATAAAAAGTCAGTAATCTTAAACTGCATGCCATTTTCACGAGATCCTCATTTAGCTAAGCTTACATAATGAAGACTCGTTGCAAGAAAAAAAACTAAGGTGGGAACGATTTGAATTAATATTTTTCTCACGCGTAAATAAACGTTATTTCATATCAATATAGCGATCTCAAGTTCTTTGTCAAGTGTCGTTATTTTCTGGAGTTATTCACATTTTTTTATTGAATGTATGTGAGGATGTGACTTGGTGAAAACCTTCTGTTAATTGGAGACCTCGTTAAATTTACCTTTAACGGTCCCGCGGATACGCTACTACTTTTGTCTTCTAGAGATTCCTGCACCTGCAACACATATCTACTATTGCATGCAATTATTATGTTATTTAATCGCATATATATTCTCGTCTTGGGGAGGCTCCATGTTTTGATAAGCTTCTGGGCTTGACCTTTACTCCTGATCTTAAACGGAACACGTACATCAAATCCGTTACCAAGGTCGCTGGAAAAATGGTGGGATCGTTCTATTAATCCAATAGATATCTACCTGCTGATGCAATTCTCTTCCTATATAAGAACCAGGTACGTCCAAGGATCGAATATTACTGTCACATCTTGGCAGGAGCTCCTAGAAACACTTATCCTGCCTTGACAGAGTTCAGAATAGACTTTGTAGCCTAGTGGGGGATGCCCTTTTCTCTTCCCTGCAACCTCTTTCTCACAGAAGAGACGTTGCGAGCCTGTCTTTGTTTTATCGTTATTTTCATGGCCAGTGCTCGTCTGAGCTTCAATTTATGCACCCCCCCTCGCCAAACATTCACGAGAAACACTCGTCTGGTTGAAACCACTATCAATAATTTCTCTTACTCTTTATCTGTGCCTTAACCTAAACGCAGATTCCATGAACAAAGTTTCTTTCTTAGAACTGCATGCCTGTGGAACTCTCTTCTGTTTGCTTGCTATCCAGCTGACTACAATATGGCTGTGTTCAAGTTCAATGTAAACAAGTTCTTGATGAGCCGTTCCCCTTTGGTAATCCAACTTGCCAAATTCACACTTCTAATGATTACTATTATATTGTCTTTTTTACCCTTGTACACTCTTTAACCCTTATCCTCGAATGGCCTCTGTGCCTTGATAAGTGGTGATTTCCTTGTAAAAGAAAAATACTATTATCTGCAATTAATATGCCAGTTAACACATATCTACTATTGTATGCAATGATTATGATATTCAATAGCATATATGCTATTATATGGAATTAATAAGCCAGTTAACACATATCTACTATTGTATGCAATGATTATGATATTTAATAGCATATATGCTATTATATGGAATTAATAAGCCAGTTAACACATATCTACTATTGTATGCAATGATTATGATATTTAATAGCATATATACTATTATATGGAATTAATAAGCCAGTTAACACATATCTACTATTGTATGCAATGATTATGATATTTAATAGCATATATGCTATTATATGCAATTAATAAGACAGTTAACACATATCTACTATTGTATGCAATGATTATGATATTTAATAGCATATATGCTATTATATGCAATTAATAAGACAGTTAACACATATCTACTATTGTATGCAATGATTATGATATTTAATAGCATATATGCTATTATATGGAATTAATAAGACAGTTAACACATATCTACTATTGTATGCAATGATTATGATATTTAATAGCATATATGCTATTATATGCAATTAATAAGACAGTAAACACATATCTACTATTGTATGCAATGATTATGATATTCAATAGCATATATGCTATTATATGGAATTAATATGCCAGTTAACACATATCTACTATTGTATGCAATGATTATGATATTTAATAGCATATATGCTATTATATGGAATTAATATGCCAGTTAACACATATCTACTATTGTATGCAATGATTATGATATTTAATAGCATATATGCTATTATATGGAATTAATATGCCAGTTAACACATATCTACTATTGTATGCAATGATTATGGTATTTAATAGCATATATGCTATTATATGGAATTAATAAGACAGTTAACACATATCTACTATTGTATGCAATGATTATGATATTTAATAGCATATATGCTATTATATGGAATTAATATGCCAGTTAACACATATCTACTATTGTATGCAATGATTATGATATTTAATAGCATATATGCTATTATATGCAATTAATAAGACAGTTAACACATATCTACTATTGTATGCAATGATTATGATATTTAATAGCATATATGCTATTATATGGAATTAATATGCCAGTTAACACATATCTACTATTGTATGCAATGATTATGATATTTAATAGCATATATGCTATTATATGGAATTAATAAGACAGTTAACACATATCTACTATTGTATGCAATGATTATGATATTTAATAGCATATATGCTATTATATGGAATTAATAAGACAGTTAACACATATCTACTATTGTATGCAATGATTATGATATTTAATAGCATATATGCTATTATATGGAATTAATAAGACAGTTAACACATATCTACTATTGTATGCAATGATTATGATATTTAATAGCATATATACTATTATATGGAATTAATAAGACAGTTAACACATATCTACTATTGTATGCAATGATTATGATATTTAATAGCATATATACTATTATATGGAATTAATAAGACAGTTAACACATATCTACTATTGTATGCAATGATTATGATATTTAATAGCATATATGCTATTATATGGAATTAATATGCCAGTTAACACATATCTACTATTGTATGCAATGATTATGATATTTAATAGCATATATGCTATTATATGGAATTAATATGCCAGTTAACACATATCTACTATTGTATGCAATGATTATGATATTTAATAGCATATATACTATTATATGCAATTAATAAGACAGTTAACACATATCTACTATTGTATGCAATGATTATGATATTTAATAGCATATATGCTATTATATGGAATTAATAAGACAGTTAACACATATCTACTATTGTATGCAACGATTATGATATTTAATAGCATATATACTATTATATGCAATTAATATGCCAGTTAACACATATCTACTATTGTATGCAATGATTATGATATTTAATAGCATATATACTATTATATGGAATTAATAAGACAGTTAACACATATCTACTATTGTATGCAATGATTATGATATTTAATAGCATATATACTATTATATGGAATTAATAAGACAGTTAACACATATCTACTATTGTATGCAATGATTATGATATTTAATAGCATATATGCTATTATATGCAATTAATAAGACAGTTAACACATATCTACTATTGTATGCAATGATTATGATATTTAATAGCATATATGCTATTATATGCAATTAATATGCCAGTTAACACATATCTACTATTGTATGCAATGATTATGATATTTAATAGCATATATGCTATTATATGCAATTAATAAGACAGTTAACACATATCTACTATTGTATGCAATGATTATGATATTTAATAGCATATATGCTATTATATGGAATTAATAAGACAGTTAACACATATCTACTATTGTATGCAATGATTATGATATTCAATAGCATATATGCTATTATATGGAATTAATAAGACAGTTAACACATATCTACTATTGTATGCAATGATTATGATATTTAATAGCATATATGCTATTATATGCAATTAATAAGACAGTTAACACATATCTACTATTGTATGCAATGATTATGATATTTAATAGCATATATGCTATTATATGCAATTAATAAGACAGTTAACACATATCTACTATTGTATGCAATGATTATGATATTTAATAGCATATATGCTATTATATGCAATTAATATGCCAGTTAACACATATCTACTATTGTATGCAATGATTATGATATTTAATAGCATATATGCTATTATATGCAATTAATAAGACAGTTAACACATATCTACTATTGTATGCAATGATTATGATATTTAATAGCATATATGCTATTATATGCAATTAATATGCCAGTTAACACATATCTACTATTGTATGCAATGATTATGATATTTAATAGCATATATGCTATTATATGCAATTAATATGCCAGTTAACACATATCTACTATTGTATGCAATGATTATGATATTTAATAGCATATATACTATTATATGCAATTAATAAGACAGTTAACACATATTTCTTTACCATTTGTTGCTTCATCTTCCGAGTGTTGTTCAATTATTCGTTCTAATGTTGATCCAATAAAACTCTTGGACAAGTCCGACGGCTGTGAAATTTGAATATTATCTGATATGAAATAATAATTGCTTATCTGTAGATCTGCTTGTACTCGGATTAAAGAATTGTTTAGTTCCAAACCGAATTGGCTGTAAATCTGGAAAAAAAGAAAAATGAAAAGTAAATTCACAGAATGCAAAAGTTCAAGTTTGAAAACTAATAAAAGCAACTAAGCAATACCTATTTTTATTTTTTCTATTTATTTTTTTTTTTAATTTTTTTTTTTGCTGAAGTCCAAATTGTTGATATAGGTATATATATAAGTATTACTCCTAACGTTTTCACTGGTTCAGACCGACATCCTCAGCGAGGGTAGGTGGCACACTGGTGGGAGAAACTGACAGGGGAAAATTTTTTAGTAGTAGCAGGTAGTATCAGCTGCTGCTAGATTCGGCATGGGGCATGGGGCATGGGGCTGGGGCATGGGGCATGGGGCAAACCAGTTCCTAGGATCAGTAACTGGGATTGTCGAGGATATGTGTGGGTGGGGGTGGAGTTACTATATGCATTTTAAAATGTTTTTGCTTTTATTAAAGCTAACTGCATTGATGTGGGTTTAAGCATTTTTATATATATGGCTTCTTTAACGTTTCTGAATTTTTGAGATGAGGATTGGTTATGCATATTGATGCAAGGACTTGTGGTGCAGTGGTTAGAGTACTCGGAAAAATCAGTTGTAAAAGTGATATTCTCCTGAAGGTTGAAGGTTCAATCCTCAGTGTGGGCGATCGAAAAAATACATTTGCGAATTACTTAAGCGATCTAACCAATCATGGCTGAGGGAACAAGAGCATACTAACCCCAGTGAAGTAAATAAAGTGTTCCGCTTAAAATTCTGTCCAAATTCCTGAGTTCAACAGAAACATTCCCGAGTTTGACAAGATACACCTGAAGAAGGTCGGAGGTTACATCGACTGAAACATAGTCTGATGAATAATAATATGCATATGGCTTCTAGTATTTTAAGTTTGTTTTGCAGTGTTTTTGTGTTTTGGGTAAGATTTGCCTGACTCCGGAAAGGGCAGTTGTGTCCTTTCTGGAGATGTTGGAAAATTGAGCTAGTGTTGGCATTATGCACAGTTAATCAGCAGGATAATGTGGTTGTGTAACCAACGTAAATATTGGTTCTTGGGGTAGTGTAAGAATTACACTCTCCCATGAGGCATTTAAACCTATAGATGACATTGGGTTTTTTTGAGGCTTGGGAAAGTATCTTTTTTTTTACTACTAGGTTTTGAGTCTTAATTGTTTTTATAGTAGATTATAAGTCTAGTTTTATTATTGTTCCTATTTATTTTCCTCACCTCGAAGGCAGAGTTCGGTTTTTAATGTGGGGGAAATCCAGCTCCCCAAAAAGGGGCATTCTGGATATGAACAAAAATAAAAATTGTCTCAGTCATGAAGGACTTCTCCTCCACTGACCTAGGACACAAAAGGTGAAGTGCAGCTACCACACTTTGATCTCATTCTGAAGGTGTCAGTTGCGGAGACGTATCTATGTATGATATTTCTTCTAATTTAAGTTTGGCTTGATTTTGATCGTGGTAAAACATGTTAATGTAGATAAGGTTATGGTCCTGTGTGTTAGTACTAGGGCTAAGACAACAGCATATTCTTTTTATTATTTTGACTCTCTAGTGTATATCCGTTGATATCTTATATGCTTTTATATAAAGTGATGTGGTGTCTTGTTGATTAACTGCGTCTAACTGTGTCGGATATATACTCGAGAGTCAAAACAATGAAAAGATTATGCTGTTGTCATAGCCCTTGTTATTACTGTGGATGGTTGTATTTTTGAAGTTCCGCAGCATGGATTGGATTTGTTGCATTCTAAGTTTCAATAGTGAATGCTCTCATTGCTATAAAATAGGCATAGTAAAAAAAAACTTTAACCAAGCTAAACCAATCTGTTCCACTAAAGCATCGCTACTAAAAAAACAGCAAGCAAGTACTTATTAATAACAGGTTCCCTAATCATATCGTTGAGCAACAAATTAAATCTATGCTGCTGAACTTAAAAAATATAGCAGTTAAGCCCGGCTTTGCTATGGCCCTATGTACTGTTCATAACTTTATGCACACACACACACACACACACACACACACACACACACACACACACACACACACACACACACACACACACACATATATATATTAAAAAGTTTGATTCATGTCCAGGTAACCTACATTTAAAATTTCAAGTGTTTAGATTCAAAATTGGCGGAGGAGTTTAGTAGAGTCTGCAAAGTTCAACTCTTTCAACTTTGACCTCTTGGCAGCCAAATTTTCGCCCAAAAACTGATTTAAAAGCTTGCTGCATGTCTGAATACCCTTTATGTAAAATTTCAAATGTTTAAACCCAAAATTTGCTGAATAGTTTGCTAGAGACCGCAAAGGTAAAATCTTTTGAATTTTGACCCCTTGGCAGCCAAAAACCGATTGAAAGGCTTGCTCTATGTCTGAATACACTTTATGTAAAATTTCAAACGTTTAGACCAAAAATTGGCTGAGTAATTTGGTAGAGACCGCAGGGGTCAATTTTTTTAAAACTTTGACCCCAATTTTGACCCTTTAACATTTATTGTTTTGGGCTCAAATCGAATTAAAAAGTTTGATCCATATCCAAGTAACCTACATCTAAAATTTCAAGTGTTTACACCCAAAATTGGTGGAGGAGTTTGGTAGAGTTTTCAAAGGTAACATCGTTGTACTTTAACCCTTTAACAGCAAAATTTCTGGCCGAAAACCAATTAAAAAGATTTTCCCAAATCTCAATACCCCTTATGTCAAATCTCGAGTCTGTAGACTGAAAATTGACAGAGTATTTTGGTAAGGAAATGTACACACACACAGACACACACACTGACACACACTGTCACTTTTATAGATATACTAGCAGTTCCACCCGGCTTTGCTGGGGCCCTATGTACTGTTCATAATGTTATGTGCTTATGTATATATTAAAAAATGTGAATATGTACGGTAATGCCTTTCTATATAATAGGTTTCCTTAACTACCATAGAGAAAACTGGTAGACACCGCAGACGTCAAATTTTTAAAAAACTTTGACTTCAATTTTGACCCCTTAATATTTATTATTTTGGGCTCAAATTGAATTAGAATGTTTGACCCATGTCCAAATAACCTACATCTAAAATTTCAAGTGTGTAGACCCAAAATTGGCGGTGGAGTTTGGTAGAATCTTCAAAGGTCAACTCTCAACTTTGACCTCTTGCCAGTCAAATTTTCGCCCAAAAAAACTGAGTAAAAAGCTTGCTGCATGTTTGAATACCTTTTATGTAAAATTTCAAATTTTTAGACACAAAATTGACTGAATAGTTTGCTAGAGACCGCAAAGATAAAATCTTTTGAACTTTGACCCCTTGAAAGCCACATTTTCAGAAAAAAAACCCCAAAAGCTTGCCCTATGTCTGAATACACTTCATCAAATCTCCACACTAACGTAATGTACTTGCAATAACCCTTATCCCTGAGTGGCTTCCGGGCCTTGATAAGTGGTGATCACTGTGTAAAAAAAAAAAATGTAAAATTTAAAATGTTTAGACCGAAAATTGGCTGAGTTATTGTGCGCAGACCGCAGAGTTCAAATTGTTTTAAAATTGACCCCAATTATAACCCTTTAACATTTATTGTTTTGGGTTCAAATCAAATTATAAAGTTAGATCCATGTTCAAGTTAATTTAAAATTTCAAATGTTTAGACCCAAAATTGGTTGAGAGGTTTGGTAGAATTCTCAAAGATCAAATCGTTGAAGTTTGACCCCTTGACAGCCAAATGTCTGGCTGAAAATCGATCAAAAAGATTTTCCCAAATCTCAATACCCGTTATATCAAATCTCGAGCCTGTAGACCGAAAATTGACAGCATTATTTGGTAGGAAAGAGTACACACACACACACACACACACACACACACACACACATTTTCACATTTATAGATATACTAACATGGGTACTCGTTGTTGCCCGGGTGTTTGGAGATGTACGTTTAGCAAAAAAAAAAAAAAAAAATGATAGTAGGAAGGCAGGCTCGAACCCGTACCGCAAAGGAGGAAAAGAACAGGAAAAAAACATGACGTATTTGCTATTATAATCACCGCCAAACCGGAAGTGACGTAGGTTTTAATTAAGGCTAGACAATCGAAAGAGAAGGATGAGTTTCCAAAATATCGGCGAAAACAGCGACAACCCCCTGTAGGAAAGTGCCCAGTTGAAGGTGAAGATATTAATGTTTTTAGCCAATTTTTCAATATTTGTCGTCTGAAAGGTTAAACTTCAAAACGATACTGATCTTGTAAAAATCCGTCGCCTCTGTCGAAAGTTTTAGGTAGACATTCAAACATACATACATACATTTATATATTGGTAACTCAAATTTTCGACCCAACCCAATTAAAAAGCTTGCCGTATGTCTGAATACCCTTTATGTAAAATTTCAAATGTTTAGACCAGAAATTGTCTGAGTAATTTGGTAGAGACCGCAGAGGTCAAATCTTTTAAAATTTTGCCCCATAGCATTTATTGTTTTAGGCTCAAATCAATTTATTAAGTTAAATGCATGCCCAAGTGTTTAAACCCAAAATTGGCGGAGGAATTTTGTAGAGTTCTCAAAGGTCAAATCGTTGAACTTTGACCCCTTAATAGCGACATTTCTGGTTAAAAACGGATTACAAAGATTTACCCAAATCTCCGGACTCTGTATATCAAATTTCGAGTCTGTAGACTTAAAATTGACAGAGTTATTGCGTAGGGAAATGTACACAGACAGACACTTTCACTTATATAGAGAGAGAGATAGATATTTTGCCTGCCAAATGGATAGCATCAGAAATTACTCATTTTGTGCTTTCAACTTAGAATAGTTATTTTCTATCCTACTGAAATCAAAAACGGTTTACTTGTGTAGAATACTGACTGTGCTATTTTTTAGAAAGAATTTTCAAGTTAAATTCAATTTTCATTGTATCTTTTTTTTATTAAAATGTTAGATGAAAGTACAGAATAGTTACATAAACGATATTTTTTGTTTATCAAAGTGTTAGATGAAAGTACAGAATAGTTACATAAACGATATCTTTTGTTTATTTTGATATTAGGTGAAAGTACAGAATAGTTACATAAACGATATCTTTTGTTTATTTAAATATTAGGTGAAAGTATAGAATAATTAAATAAACGATATCTTTTGTTTATTTAAATGTTAGGTGAAAGTACAGAATAGTTACATAAACGATATCTTTTCTATATTTAAATGTTAGGTGAAAGTATAGAATAGTTACATAAACGATATCTTTTGTTTATACAAATGTTAGGTGAAAGTACAGAATAGTTACATAAACGATATCTGCTGTTTATTTAAATGTTAGGTGAAAGTATAGAATAGTTACATAAACGATATCTTTTGTTTGTTTAAATGTTAGGTGGAAGTACTGAGTAGTTACATAAACGATATCTTTTGTTTATTTAGATGTTAGGTGAAAGTACAGAATAGTTACATAAACGATATCTTTTCTATATTTAAATGTTAGTTGAAAGTACAGAATAGTTACATAAACGATATCTTTTGTTTATACAAATGTTAGGTGAAAGTACAGAATAGTTACATAAACGATATCTTTTGTTTATTCAAATGTTAGGTGAAAGTACAGAATAGTTACATAAACGATATCTTTTGTTTATTCAAATGTTAGGTGAAAGTACAGAATAGTTACATAAACGATATCTTTTGTTTATTCAAATGTTAGGTGAAAGTACAGAATAGTTACATAAACGATATCTTTTGTTTATTTAAATATTAGGTGAAAGTACAGAATAGTTACATAAACGATATCTTTTGTTTATTAAAATGTTAGGTGAAAGTACAGAATAGTTACATAAACGATATCTTTTCTATATTTAAATGTTAGTTGAAAGTACAGAATAGTTACATAAACGATATCTTTTGTTTATACAAATGTTAGGTGAAAGTACAGAATAGTTACATAAACGATATCTTTTGTTTATTCAAATGTTAGGTGAAAGTACAGAATAGTTACATAAACGATATCTTTTGTTTATTCAAATGTTAGGTGAAAGTACAGAATAGTAACATAAACGATATCTTTTGTTTATTAAAATGTTAGGTGAAAGTACAGAATAGTTACATAAACGATATCTTTTGTTTATTCAAATGTTAGGTGAAAGTACAGAATAGTTACATAAACGATATCTTTTGTTTATTCAAATGTTAGGTGAAAGTACAGAATAGTTACATAAACGATATCTTTTGTTTATTTAAATATTAGGTGAAAGTACAGAATAGTTACATAAACGATATCTTTTGTTTATTAAAATGTTAGGTGAAAGTACAGAATAGTTACATAAACGATATCTTTTGTTTATTTAAATGTTAGGTGAAAGTACAGAATAGTTACATAAACGATATCTTTTGTTTATTAAAATGTTAAGTGAAAGTACAGAATAGTTACATAAACGATATTTTTTGTTTATTTAAATGTTAGGTGAAAGTATAGAATAGTTACATAAACGATATTTTTTGTTTATTCAAATGTTAGGTGAAAGTACAGAATAGTTACATAAACGATATCTTTTGTTTATTCAAATTTTAGGTAAAAGTACAGAATAGTTACATAAACGATATCTTTTGTTTATTAAAATGTTAGGTGAAAGTATAGAATAGTTACATAAACGATATTTTTTGTTTATTTAAATGTTAGGTGAAAGTATAGAATAGTTACATAAACGATATCTTTTGTTTATTTAAATATTAGGTGAAAGTACAGAATAGTTACATAAACGATATCTTTTGTTTATTAAAATGTTAGGTGAAAGTACAGAATAGTTACATAAACGATATCTTTTGTTTATTAAAATGTTAGGTGAACGTACAGAATAGTTACATAAACGATATTTTTTATTTATTAAAATGTTAGGTGAAAGTACAGAATAGTTACATAAACGATATCTTTTGTGTATTAAAATGTTAGGTGAAAGTATAGAATAGTTACATAAACGATATTTTTTGTTTATTTAAATGTTAGGTGAAAGTATAGAATAGTTACATAAATGATATCTTTTGTTTATTTAAATGTTAGGTGAAAGTACAGAATAGTTACATAAAGGATATTTTTTGTTTATTTAAATGTTAGGTGAAAGTATAGAATAGTTACATAAATGATATCTTTTGTTTATTTAAATGTTAGGTGAAAGTACAGAATAGTTACATAAACGATATTTTTTGTTTATTTAAATGTTAGGTGAAAGTACAGAATAGTTACATAAATGATATCTTTTTTTATTTAAATGTTAGGTGAAAGTATAGAATAGTTACATAAACGATATTTTTTGTTTATTTAAATGTTAGGTGAAAGTATAGAATAGTTACATAAATGATATCTTTCGTTTATTTAAATGTTAGGTGAAAGTATAGAATAGTTACATAAACGATATTTTTTGTTTATTTAAATGTTAGGTGAAAGTACAGAATAGTTACATAAATGATATCTTTTGTTTATTTAAATGTTAGGTGAAAGTATAGAATAGTTACATAAACGATATTTTTTGTTTATTTAAATGTTAGGTGAAAGTATAGAATAGTTACATAAATGATATCTTTTGTTTATTTAAATGTTAGGTGAAAGTATAGAATAGTTACATAAACGATATCTTTTGTTTATTTAAATGTTAGGTGAAAGTACAGAATAGTTACATAAATGATATCTTTTGTTTATTTAAATGTTAGGTGAAAGTATAGAATAGTTACATAAACGACATCTTTTGTTTATTTAAATATTAGGTGAAAGTACAGAACAGTTACATAAACGATATCTGTTGTTTATTTAAATGTTAGGTGAAAGTACAGAATAGTTACATAAACGATATCTTTTGTTTGTTTAAATGTTAGGCGAAAGTACAGAATAGTTACATGAATGATATCTTTTGTTTATTTAAATGTTAGGCGAAAGTACAGAGTAGTTACATAAACGATATCTTATGTTTATTTAAATGTTAGGTGAAAGTACAGAATAGTTACATAAACGATATCTTTTTTTTATTTAAATGTTAGGTGAAAGTACAGAATAGTTACATAAACGATATCTTTGGTTTTTTTAAATGTTAGGTGAAAGTATAGAATAGTTACATAATCGATATCTTTTGTTTGTTTAAATGTTAGTTGAAAGTACAGAATAGTTACATAAACGATATCTTTTGTTTATACAAATGTTAGGTGAAAGTACAGAATAGTTACATAAACGATATCTTTTGTTTATTCAAATGTTAGGTGAAAGTACAGAATAGTTACATAAACGATATCTTTTGTTTATTCAAATGTTAGGTGAAAGTACAGAATAGTAACATAAACGATATCTTTTGTTTATTTAAATGTTAGGTGAAAGTACAGAATAGTTACATAAACGATATCTTTTGTTTATTAAAATATTAGGTGAAAGTACAGAATAGTTACATAAACGATATCTTTTGTTTATTAAAATGTTAGGTGAAAGTACAGAATAGTTACATAAACGATATCTTTTGTTTATTTAAATGTTAGGTGAAAGTACAGAATAGTTACATAAACGATATCTTTTGTTTATTAAAATGTTAGGTGAAAGTACAGAATAGTTACATAAACGATATTTTTTGTTTATTTAAATGTTAGGTGAAAGTATAGAATAGTTACATAAACGATATTTTTTGTTTATTCAAATGTTAGGTGAAAGTACAGAATAGTTACATAAACGATATCTTTTGTTTATTCAAATTTTAGGTAAAAGTACAGAATAGTTACATAAACGATATTTTTTGTTTATTAAAATGTTAGGTGAAAGTACAGAATAGTTACATAAACGATATCTTTTGTTTATTCAAATGTTAGGTGAAAGTACAGAATAGTTACATAAACTATATTTTTTGTTTATTTAAATGTTAGGTGAAAGTATAGAATAGTTACATAAACGATATTTTTTGTTTATTAAAATGTTAGGTGAAAGTACAGAATAGTTACATAAACGATATCTTTTGTTTATTCAAATGTTAGGTGAAAGTACAGAATAGTTACATAAACGATATTTTTTTCTTTATTTAAATGTTAGGTGAAAGTACAGAATAGTTACATAAACGATATCTTTTGTTTATTTAAATGTTAGGTGAAAGTATAGAATAGTTACATAAACGATATTTTTTGTTTATTTAAATGTTAGGTGAAAGTATAGAATAGTTACATAAACGATATCTTTTGTTTATTTAAATATTAGGTGAAAGTACAGAATAGTTACATAAACGATATCTTTTGTTTATTAAAATGTTAGGTGAAAGTACAGAATAGTTACATAAACGATATCTTTTGTTTATTAAAATGTTAGGTGAAAGTACAGAATAGTTACATAAACGATATTTTTTATTTATTAAAATGTTAGGTGAAAGTACAGAATAGTTACATAAACGATATCTTTTGTGTATTAAAATGTTAGGTGAAAGTATAGAATAGTTACATAAACGATATTTTTTGTTTATTTAAATGTTAGGTGAAAGTATAGAATAGTTACATAAATGATATCTTTTGTTTATTTAAATGTTAGGTGAAAGTACAGAATAGTTACATAAAGGATATTTTTTGTTTATTTAAATGTTAGGTGAAAGTATAGAATAGTTACATAAATGATATCTTTTGTTTATTTAAATGTTAGGTGAAAGTACAGAATAGTTACATAAACGATATTTTTCGTTTATTTAAATGTTAGGTGAAAGTACAGAATAGTTACATAAATGATATCTTTTTTTTATTTAAATGTTAGGTGAAAGTATAGAATAGTTACATAAACGATATTTTTTGTTTATTTAAATGTTAGGTGAAAGTATAGAATAGTTACATAAATGATATCTTTTGTTTATTTAAATGTTAGGTGAAAGTATAGAATAGTTACATAAACGATATTTTTTGTTTATTTAAATGTTAGGTGAAAGTACAGAATAGTTACATAAATGATATCTTTTGTTTATTTAAATGTTAGGTGAAAGTATAGAATAGTTACATAAACGATATTTTTTGTTTATTTAAATGCTAGGTGAAAGTACAGAATAGTTACATAAATGATATCTTTTGTTTATTTAAATGTTAGGTGAAAGTATAGAATAGTTACATAAACGATATTTTTGTTTATTTAAATGTTAGGTGAAAGTATAGAATAGTTACATAAATGATATCTTTTGTTTTTTTAAATGTTAGGTGAAAGTATAGAATAGTTACATAAACGATATCTTTTGTTTATTTAAATGTTAGGTGAAAGTACAGAATAGTTACATAAATGATATATTTTGTTTATTTAAATATTAGGTGAAAGTATAGAATAATAACATGAACGATATCTTTTGTTTATTTAAATGTTAGGTGAAAGTACAGAATAGTTACATAAACGATATCTTTTGTTTATTTAAATGTTAGGTGAAAGTACAGAATAGTTACATAAACGATATATTTTGTTTATTTAAATGTTAGGTGAAAGTATAGAATCGTTACATAAACGATATTTTTTGTTTATTTAAATGTTAGGTGAAAGTATAGAATAGTTACATAAATGATATCTTTTGTTTATTTAAATGTTAGGTGAAAGTATAGAATTATTACATGAACGATATCTTTTGTTTATTTAAATGTTAGGTGAAAGTACAGAATAGTTACATAAACGATATCTTTTGTTTATTTTAATATTAGGTAAAAGTACAGAATAGTTACATAAACGATATCTTTTCTATATTTAAATGTTAGGTGAAAGTATAGAATTATTACATGAACGATATCTTTTGTTTATTTAAATGTTAGGTGAAAGTATAGAATAGTTACATAAATGATATCTTTTGTTTATTTAAATGTTAGGTGAAAGTACAGAACAGTTACATAAACGATATCTTTTGTTTATTTAAATGTTAGGTGAAAGTATAGAATTATTACATGAACGATATCTTTTGTTTATTTAAATGTTAGGTGAAAGTACAGAATAGTTACATAAACGATATCTTTTGTTTATTTTAATATTAGGTAAAAGTACAGAATAGTTACATAAACGATATCTTTTCTATATTTAAATGTTAGGTGAAAGTATAGAATTATTACATGAACGATATCTTTTGTTTATTTAAATGTTAGGTGAAAGTATAGAATAGTTACATAAATGATATCTTTTGTTTATTTAAATGTTAGGTGAAAGTACAGAACAGTTACATAAACGATATCTTTTCTATATTTAAATGTTAGGTGAAAGTATAGAATTATTACATGAACGATATCTTTTGTTTATTTAAATGTTAGGTGAAAGTACAGAATAGTTACATAAACGATATCTTTTGTTTATTTAAATGTTAGGTGAAAGTACAGAATAGTTACATAAACGATATCTTTTGTTTACTTAAATGTTAGGTGAAAGTACAGAATAGTTACATAAACGATATCTTTTCTTTATTTAAATATTAGGTGAAAGTATAGAATAGTTACATAAACGATATCTGTTGTTTATTTAAATGTTAGGTGAAAGTACAGAATAGTTACATAAACGATATCTTTTGTTTATCTAAATGTTAGGTGAAAGTATAAAATAGTTACATAAACGATATCTTTTGTTTGTTTAAATGTTAGGCGAAAGTACAGAATAGTTACATGAATGATATCTTTTGTTTATTTAAATGTTAGGCGAAAGTACAGAGTAGTTACATAAACGATATCTTATGTTTATTTAAATGTTAGGTGAAAGTACAGAATAGTTACATAAACGATATCTTTTTTTTATTTAAATGTTAGGTGAAAGTACAGAATAGTTACATAAACGATATCTTTTGTTTATTTAAATGTTAGGTGAAAGTATAGAATAGTTACATAATCGATATCTTTTGTTTGTTTAAATGTTAGGCGAAAGTACAGAATAGTTACATGAATGATATCTTTTGTTTATTAAAATGTTAGTTGAAATTACAGAATAGTTATATAAACGATATATTTTGTTTATTTAAATGTTAGGTGAAATTACAGAATATTTACATAAAGCATATATTTTGTTTCTGAAAATGATAGATGAAAGTACAGAATAGTTACAAAAAAATACGCCCTTTCCTGCACATGTTAAGAAACAAATATTGGAACTTGGCAGGCATAAGTCGACTTAAAGTTCTCTTGTATTCATGTACAAAATATATTTATATTTTAAAATCGGTTCATTTTTAAATACTTCTTATCTGTTTGACGATAGCTCAAACAGTAAGGACTAAGCGTGGAGCACTAAATCTTTTGGTTTCGATTCTAGCTGATGGCACTCAAGTTATTTTTTTTTTTAATTTTGAAACCACTACTATATATAAGGTACAATATAATAATCGATACAGAATTGGCTCTATGCTAATAAATACGAATTCTGCATAAATTAAAATATCATATTTAAGCACAATTTACGATTAGGCAACGTTCGGCGTCCTGCTAGTAATTCATATATGAAGAATTAAATTACAGATGCAATTGCATGATTTTATATGAATCTTATTGGGAACAGTGGAGAAGCATAATTTTTCATCATTTTTGTGCACACTTTGGATTAATTTATCAAATTTCAAGTTCCTATGTCTAAATGTCTAAAAATATTTATGTCTATCTGGTTCGGTTTGACGTGTCTATTTTACAGCATATTAACCCTTTTGAGGTTATTTAACACTAAAGATACATATTTTAAAGAAGTCGTTGTATATGATTAATTGAACACAGGTTGCTCTTTCACACACAGCAGGGTAGGGACGATTGTTGATTCATAACTTGCTTTTTATAATATTTGCGATTGATCCAGCAGGATTTCCACTGTACATATTCCGATTCCAAAGTCGGCGAAATAATCCATTAGACTAATAAAGCACCCCTGCTCTTTATTAACATCGATTTAATAAATATACATTGGAAGCTAAAATAAACTCCTACTCTGTTCGTGTT